>NC_090223.1:62868525-63581997 GCF_024489055.1 Chanodichthys erythropterus
AGGGAATTAAATCCGGACCCGCCTCCATTTCGTATTTCAACAGCAGTAATTGTGTGTAAGGAATTAAAAGTCTGGATTTTCTACTTTGATAAACCCATGTCAAAATCATTTGTTTAATGTTTTATGTCTTTTTGGAGATGGTCTGAAATTAAAGTGAAGGCGAGGTATTTAAAGTTTTCCTCCGTGATTCAGTTGCCATGACATCCAGTGAGTCGCGCAAAGCGATACTTCACTGCAGTAAGCGTTTGAATGGGTGTGGAGCAGTGGTTCTCAACCTGCAGCCCTATATGCGGAGCGATATGCCGAACACAATTTAAAAATAATAATTAAAAAAATAATAGCATACAATTTATTTTTGTTTAAAATTTTAAATTACAGTGAATTAAATAAATATAAATGAGCTATAATGCTTTATTTGTCATAAATAATTTTGCTGAGTATTTATTATTTTCAGACATCAGGCAATGTAGGCTAATGACGCAATCAGTCAGTTAATGAAACAAACACAAGTGCGCACTTAGGAAGAATTCAAACAGTAGCTATTAATTTTGTAAATTTAAGCCTCAAAATGGTGAAATTTGTTACTAAAGGAGAAAAACTAAATGTGGAACATAAAATGAATGAACACATGCAAACAAGAAGAGTCGCAGCATCAGCAGCAAAGGTTAGAAGAATGGAAGAATCAGTTGTTAAAGGGCACCTATTATGCCCCTTTTCACAAGATGTAATATTGGTCTTGGGTGTCCCCAGAATGTATTTGTGAAGTTTCAGCACAAAAGTATTAGTTAATTTATTATAACCATTTGAAAATGTCATTTTTGTGGCCTGTTTAAAAAAGAGCTGTTTTGGTGTGTACCACCTTAAATATAAATGAGCTGCATATCCCCGCCCTGCCTTTGGATGAGGGCGTAACTTGCATACCTATGGCAATAAACAGTCGGTAGAAGCAGAATGGCTGAGAGTGAGAGACCCTCTGTTTTGTATGGCATTCAGCCGTACATGTTTGAACCGGAATCAGACCCAGATGATGAAGAGACTCCGGCAGAAGAAACACAATTGAGAATGGAGCAGGACGTCTCTGAATGGTTATTTGATACATTTATGTACTTATAGAGTTTTAATCGTGTCCCCTTTGCAATTATGGATGTGCAACACACACACACACACACACACAGTGATAATGTTCGCGCAATTTTTTGAAACTACAAACACAAATACTGTGATAATGTTTGCTAAGTACGTTAGATACAGACTATACAAACAAGGTTTAAATTATATACACAGACATTCTACGACGACGACAACAACTTTAGACGCATTTGTTATTGAATTGGCTGACATCGACTGAAATGACTATTTGCTCAAAAAACATTAAATACACTTACTTCTTCTGGAGGTGACGTTGGATCGCGAACAGCAGGCAACGATCCACACTTGAGGATTAACTGTGAAGCAAGACCTGCTTTGAATTGACCCTCGTTTCTCAAAACAGTCAGTCAAAAAATGATTCGCGCAAACATAAATGTATTTTGGAATTTTGAGTGGCGCCTTTCCTTCGTAAATAAAATCCATCCACTGCGTTTTCAGTGGCTCTGATGTCGGAAGTAAGTGAAAACTACTATGTGTCACGGTTCGCAGATCCACTGTGTCATTCTGTTGTCTGTGTGTGGGTTGTGGGGTGTGTCACCTGATTGTTCTGTGTGGGCGTCGCCGCTGATTACTGATCAGCGGCAGCTGTGGCTTATTAGACCTTGCCTTTCGTCTCATGTTTGTCAGATCGTTGTTTTTGGAGTCCTGGTGTTGTCTCGTGTTACCGTGTTTCTTGTTTCCTGGAGTTGGAGTTCTCGTTGCTGTTTCCTGTCTGTTCCCCTGGATACTCGTTCTGGATTTACCTTGCTCATCTCATCTCACGGATTCTCACCACGGACACCATCGCCCATCCAGTCCCTGTGTTACCATTTCTCCTGCTGTTTGTGTTGTGACTGTACTATATATATATATCTGACTAACCTGGCGTTAAGCACTATTAAAGTGAATAACTTGCTATTGCATCCAGTCTTCTTTTCACGTGACAGAACGATCTGACCATCTACCATGGATGCAGCGAGTTCAGCAGCTTTCACAGAGTTCATCAGTCACGCTGTTAATCGTATGGACCAACAGCAGGAGAGTCTTTCATCCACCGGACGCGCCGTCCAGGCGCTGGTAACACAGGTGTCCGAGCTCTCCCAGCAGCTACAACAACTTCGCGCTCCCACTGCGCCAGCCTCACCGTCCGTTCCCCCACCATCACCCGCACAAAGAGACCTGTCGGAGCCCCGCCTTCCCGTTCCTCAGAACTATGCCGGTGAGCCAGATTTTTGTCGAGCGTTTTTGAATAAATGTTCTCTCCATTTCACCCTGCAGCCACGCACCTTTGAGAGGGAGGAGTCCAAGGTGGCGTTTGTACTGACCCTGCTCACCGGGAAGGTGGCGCTATGGGGAACGGCGGTTTGGGAAAACCAGGACCCATGCTGCTCCTCGTTCACGGCACTTGCCGCCGAGATGAGGAGGGTGTTCGACCGTGCGGTTGCGGGAAAAGAGGCCGCCCGCAAACTCACCGCTCTCAAGCAGGGCAACCGCACGGTCGCTGACTATGCCATCGAGTTCCGCACCCTCGCGGCAGAGTGTCGGTGGAACGAGGAGGCGCAGTGGGACGTGTTCCTGCATGGGCTGGCTGATCGTATCCACCGGGAGATATACACGTTGGACCTTCCAGAGACATTCAACGGGCTTGTTGAGCTGGCGCTTCGAGTTGATTCTCGCCTCCGACGAGTGGAGTCACTAGTGGAATCCGGAGAGAGGCACAGCGGTCTTCCTGTCAGCCCGGTGGATGCGGTTAGCCCAGCACCCGATCCTGAGCCCATGCAGGTAGGGAGAGCTTGGCTTTCTCGGGAGGAGCGGGAGCGGCGGAGGTCCCTTGGTCTTTGCTTATACTGCGGGACATCGGGACACATCATCAGGAACTGCCTGGTAAAAGACCAAGCCCGATAGTAAACTCGAGGCTACTATCGGGCGGGATCTCCGCCGAGAAGTCCTCGCCATCGACCTTCCTCCCGGTTAGACTGAGATGGGCTACACATGACATCACCTGTAGCGCACTTTTGGATTTTGGGGCGGAGGGCAGTTTCATGGACATCACGTTTGCACGACAACATGGAATTCCAACATCATCCCTTGAGCACTCCATTTCAGTCAACGCACTCAATGGACAGTCTCTTTCCAGTCTCTCCCACACTACGAATTACATCACCCTCGTCACTTCCGGTAACCATTCAGAAGAAGCACAGTTCCTCCTCATGGACACCCCTCACGCACCTGTCGTTCTTGGACACCCCTGGCTCACCAAACACAACCCTCGCATCGACTGGCAACTCGGAACTATCACTGAATGGAGCACCCAGTGTCACAAGTCTTGTCTATTGTCTGCTTGTCCCACGGTGTCTGTTTCTGTTTTGCAGGATGAGGCGGTGGATCTGTCTAATGTGCCCAAGGAGTACCTTGACCTGAAGGAGGTGTTCAGTAAGTCCCGAGCTGCTTCTCTCCCTCCGCATCGTCCCTACGATTGTGCAATAGACTTAGTTCCGGGTAAGTCTCCGCCTAAAGGCAAGTTGTACTCTCTATCTGTTCCCGAGAGGGAGGCCATGGAGAAATATATTTCTGATTCTCTGGCAGCCAAGTTCATCCGCCCTTTCTCATCTCCAGCGGGAGCGGGGTTCTTTTTTGTGGGGAAGAAGGACGGGTCTTTGCGACCTTGTATTGATTACTGGGAGCTGAACAACATCACGGTAAAGAATACTTATCCTTTGCCGTTGATGTCTTCAGCCTTCGAGAGGTTGCAAGGAGCGTCCATTTTCACTAAATTGGACTTAAGAAACGCATCATTTGGTCCGCATCAGGGAGGGGGATGAGTGGAAGACCGCTTTTAACACCCCTAGAGGGCACTTTGAATACTTGGTCATGCCCTTCGGGCGTTTTCTGGGGTTCGCCAATTTTTACTGGCGTTTTATTCGCAATTTCAGCCAACTAGCCGCACCTCTGACTGCTTTGACCTCCTCCAGAACGACCTTCAGGTGGTCAGATGCAGCCGAGGCTGCATTTGCCAAACTGAAGGGCCGCTTCGTTTCGGCCCCCATTCTGATAGCCCCTGATCCTTCGCGTCAGTTCGTGGTGGAGGTCGACGCGTCAGAGGTGGGGGTAGGTGCAGTTCTCTCCCAGCGTTCTCCCTCAGATAACAAGATGCACCCTTGCGCGTACTATTCTCATCGTTTGTCTCCCGCTGAACGCAATTATGATATTGGTAACAGAGAGTTGTTGGCAGTCAAATTAGCGTTGGAAGAGTGGCGTCACTGGTTAGAGGGTTCAGGGGTACCCTTTATCGTTTGGACTGATCATAAGAATTTAAGAGTATATACGATCGGCTAAAAGACTCAATTCCAGGCAGGCTCGGTGGGCACTTTTTTTCGGTCGTTTTGATTTTACTCTATCGTACCGCCCGGGCTCCAAGAACATCAAGCCCGATTCTCTTTCTCGCATTTTTGATCCCTCCGAACGCCCGTCTACCCCAGAGTGTATTCTTCCCGAGACATTAGTGGTCTCCACTCTTACATGGGAGATCGAATCGAAGGTCGTGGCGGCCTTAGAAGGGGTAACGCCTCCGCCCGCATGCCCACCGAACCGTTTGTTTGTGCCGGATGAGTTAAGGTCCTGCGTCATCAAGTGGGGTCATTGTTCTAACGTGGCTTGCCATCCAGGGGTTAATCGAACCAGATTTTTGGTCAAGCAACGATTCTGGTGGCCAGGTATGGCTCGCGACATTCGCGATTTTGTTTTGGCTTGCTCGGTCTGTGCTACTGGTCAGACTTCCAACCACCCTCCAGATGGGTTACTCCAACCGCTGTCTGTCCCTTCGAGACCCTGGTCCCATATTGCGCTAGATTTTGTGACCGCCCTCCCACCCTCCCAAGGGTATACGGTTGTTTTGACCGTTGTGGACCGGTTCTCGAAGGTGACCCATTTTATACCCTTAGCCAAATTACCCTCTGCTAAGGAGACAGCGGTTACTGTCATTGATCATGTCTTCTGGCTACATGGCCTCCCGGTGGATGTGGTTTCTGACAGGGGTCCCCAATTTGTGTCCAAATTCTGGCAAGAGTTTTGTAAGTTACTGGGGGCGACGGTTAGTCTTTCTTCTGGGTTCCATCCCCAGACCAATGGTCAGACCGAGAGAGCCAACCAGGATTTAGAGCGAATGTTGCGATGTTTGGCGTCCAAGAATCCTTCCTCCTGGAGCCAACAACTCTCTATGATTGAGTACGCTCACAACTCGTTACCAGTGTCTTCTACGGGCCTTTCTCCGTTTGAATGTAGCCTAGGTTACCAGCCACCTGTGTTTCCCAGTCTGGAGTCCGAAGTTGCGGTTCCCTCTGCCCACGCCTTTGTCCAGAGGTGCCATCGCACTTGGAACAGAGCCCGCGAGACTCTGTTGCAAGTGAGGGCGCGCACCAAGGCTAAGACCGATCGCCACCGGTCAAAGCCACCCGTATACGTCATTGGTCAAAAAGTGTGGCTTTCTACTAAGAACATTCCGCTCCGCTCCGTGGCTAATAAGCTTGCTCCCAAATTCATTGGCCCGTTTACTGTCACTAAGATCATTAGTCCAGTGGCAGTCCACCTCAAATTGCCTCCGGCGTACAGGAGGATTCATCCCGCCTTCCATGTGTCCAAAATCAAACCAGTTTTTCATTCACCACTTAATCCGCCTGCTCCGGTTCCTCCACCGCCGCGTCTCGTAGACGGGGAACCAACTTATTCGGTTAATCGTATTCTGGACTCGAGGCGGAGGGGACGCGGATTCCAGCACTTGGTGGACTGGGAAGGTTACGGTCCGGAGGAGAGAAGTTGGGTACCTGCGAGGGACATTCTGGATCACTCCCTTATTGATGATTACAATCAACAGGTAAGGAGTGGTGGGAACGCCGAGAGGCGTTCCTAGGAGGAGGGGTACTGTCACGGTTCGCAGATCCACTGTGTCATTCTGTTGTCTGTGTGTGGGTTGTGGGGTGTGTCACCTGATTGTTCTGTGTGGGCGTCGCCGCTGATTACTGATCAGCGGCAGCTGTGGCTTATTAGACCTTGCCTATTTAACGCCTTGTCTTTCGTCTCATGTTTGTCAGATCGTTGTTTTTGGAGTCCTGGTGTTGTCTCGTGTTACCGTGTTTCTTGTTTCCTGGAGTTGGAGTTCTCGTTGCCGTTTCCTGTCTGTTCCCCTGGATACTCGTTCTGGATTTACCTTGCTCATCTCATCTCACGGATTCTCACCACGGACACCATCGCCCATCCAGTCCCTGTGTTACCATTTCTCCTGCTGTCTGTGTTGTGACTGTACTATATATATATATATATCTGACTAACCTGGCGTTAAGCACTATTAAAGTGAATAACTTGCTATTGCATCCAGTCTTCTTTTCACGTGACACTATGTTCATTATTACATCCCACAACAGAACACTTATGTTTCTTAGGAGACATTACCGGCTGTCGTTGAAACAATGGAGGATGGTTGACAGATCACCGACGGCGGGGTCTATGCCAAAACCAGATTGTCAATCAAACCACGTGGGTGGGGCTTAGCGCAATTCTACGTCACAGTGAGAGCAATCTTAGAACAGGGCGTTCTGAGACAGTGCTTATGAATTATTGAGATTGTAAAAAAACCACTGGGTGGATTTTTCTCATTCTAGGGTGGTTTTGCTCACACACTGCCAACACACATTTATGGTCAAACACAATGTAAAAGTGAATTTTGCATAATAGGTGCCCTTTAATGAGCGAAATGGGCAGCCTTCCTGTTTGCTCTGTAGTAAAGTACTTGACAAGCAAAACCTACAATTTCAAAAGACTGAACTGTGAATTCGATGTGTTTGTTTGGTCTATTTTAAATCAGTAAAAATAGGGGGAGGAAGATGGCGTCATAGAGTAGACTCCCGTGACACCAGTTCAAATATTCGGTTAATTTATATTTTCACTCAGTGAAATCATTCTGTTTGGTTAGATGGTTATTGTGCCATGTCTTTAGATCAATATTTTTCAAAAGGATCTGACAGAATGCCCAAAGCTAAGAAGATTGAGCCGAAAAGTTCAACTATCAGCGGCGACGAGCATGATGCTAATATGGACGACGTGAGCATGAAGAGTCACGAAGAGGAGAGTTCGAACTCTAACTTTGCTCAAGCTCTGGACAAACTAACCGAAAACATTACGAAGGTAATAGATGAGAAAGAGAATACTGTTCTAGCCACGATAAACGATCAAACTGTTCAGTTCCAGGCCCTGGTGGAGCGAGTGGGCCAGGCGGAGAAACGAATCGCCGGTGTGGAAAATTCAACGGAATCCCTGCAGGGAGCGGTGGTCGATCTTCAAAAGAAAGTGAGCGAAATGTCAGCACACATCGACGATTTGGAGAATCGCGGGCGCAGGTGTCATTTGCAGCTAGTCGGTTTGCCGGAGGGAATGGAAGGCAGTGATCCGGTGCAGTTCTTTGAAAAGTGGCTGCCCGATTACTTAAAGATTTAAACGAAAGCAGGACAGATCAAGCTTGATCGTGCTCACCGCTCTTTAGCGGCATTACCAGGACCTAAGCAACGACCCAGGCCTGTCATCATAAAGTTCCATAATTTTATGGACAAGCAACAAGTGTTAAACGCAGCTCATCGTGTTGGTACCGATCCCGAAAGGAGCACAGACGCTGGACCAAGGATTTCATTCTTCAACGATTTTTCTGCGATGGTGATAAAGAAACAAGGCTTTTAGCATTTGCAGAAGATGAAGAATGAATATGCTCTGCTGTATCCTGCAACTTTGAGGCTGACCATCAATGGGACGGTGAAGCACTTCGATTCACCAGATGACGTGACTTGCTTTCATTGAGCGCCTGGGCTAGTTTGATAAACTTTCCCGAACAGTTATGTGTCACATAAACAAAATAACTCGCTGAGTGAAGACGTGTATCGTGATACTGAGAGCGTGATGAGGTTGGTGTTTACCCTATGTTCAAGGATGTGAGTTGTGTTTGGGGAGGTAGGCAGTTGCCTGCACAAGAAAGGAGGAGGAATAGTTCTTCCTGCATGTTTGGCAGGTTCGTTCCCTTGTATAGTTTTCTGTGTTTTATTGGTATTTTATTTATTTTTTGTTTAAAGCTCAGATTTCTTAAGGTTATACTTAAATGAACATATTCTGTGATTATCTGTATTATATTTGTATTGATTGTCTTTACATTATTGAATGTCAGTGCTTAGGATGTGTACTTGGAATGTTTGAGGTATCCATAATCCTATAAAATGGAGAAAGATACTTGCTTTTTTGAAAAAAGGAAATATAGAAATTGCTCTTTTACAAGAGACTCGTTTAAATGACATAGAACATCTAAAATTACAACAGGGTGTTTTTGGGCAGATGTACTTTTCTTCTTTTACATCTAGAAGTAGAAGTGTTGCTATACTCATTAAACGTAATTTACCATTCAAAATTTTAAGCTGTATTAAACATAGGGATGGTCGCTCTGTTATTATTGAAGGTGCCTTGCAAGGTAAAACTATTCTCATATTAAACATGTACTATCCTCCAGCTCATCCAGCTGACTTTGTTACAAAAGTGTTTTTAGACTTGATTGCCAGGTCAGCAGATTTAACAGTTGTGGGTGGAGATTTCAATTGTGTATTGAATCCCCTCATAGATAGACACCCACATAGCTCTGTGTCTTTAACTGCTCAGGCGAGATCTCTTTTTGTAAAAATCTTGTTATTTGTAAAGATCTTGGTTTTGTAGATGTCTGGAGAACTCTTCACCCTGTTGATAAGGATATACATTTTTTTCTACCTCCTATAACTGTCAGTCAAGATTAGATTATTTTTTTATGTCAAAAACAGATATGCACTTAGTTCAATCTTGTAATATAGAAAGTATTTTACTCAGTATTTTAGTAAAAGTATTTTAGTATTTTTATCAGATCATGCAAGTGTCACTATTAATTCTTTATCCACAGTTAATCCATCTTTATTATGGGAAACCTGTAAGCATATGCAAGGGGTCTAATTATTTCACATACCTCCTCTAAAAAACATCAAAGAATGACTAATCAAAAGGCCTTAGAGAGTCAGTTATTGGTAAAAGGAAAAAATGTATAATAATCTCCCTCAGCAGGTTTATTGAAAGAGTTACAAGCTGTTAGAGCAGCTCTTGATTGTCTCCTCACTGTGGATGCGGAGAAGAAAATAAGATACTCTAAACAAAGATTTTATGAGCATGGAGACAAGCCTGAGAGATTTTTAGCATATATTGCAAAACAACGTGCAGCATCTCAATTTATCGCCACCATTGTTGGCTCCGATGATAATATTTTCCATGATAATAAGAATAACTCATTTAGAGATTTTTATATGAATCTATACTCTGAGAAAACAGGTGACCATCTCAAGCAAATGGTTGACTTCTTCTCTAAAATTAATCTCCCGACAATTTCAGTTGCACAAAAAGAATCTCTCAATGGCCCTTTTACTAGACAGGAGGTTATTAAAGGGTTAGTTCACCCAAAAATGAAAATTCTCTCATTAATTACTCACTCTCATGTCGTTTGACATGCCTTTGTTCATCTTCGGAACACAAATTAAGATATTTATGTTGAAATCTGATGGCTCAGAAAGGCCTCCATAGCCAGCAATATAATTTCCTCTCTCAAGACCCATAAAAGGTACTAAAGATGTCGTTACAAAGTCCATCTCACTACAGTGGTTCTACAATCAGTTTATGAAGCTTTTATAAGAAAATTCAAGTGATCGCGCCGGCGCCTCGCGTACACACAACATATATCAGTTTTAGTAACTTGACTTTGCAACCTGTTAATTGTAAAAAATAAACAGACATTCAACCAAATATGTAAAAAGTTATAGTAGTATGTGATCAATAAAAGTGTTTAAATAATATAGTTTAGCCTCCAAATCGTGAATATGGAAACATTTGGATTTGTGCTAAATTATAGGTTGTAACGCCGGTTTCAGTTTAGCATTAAATTAATTCGTTTTGGCTTAACGTTTATATATTATTTTTTTTCATAACTAAAATAGTAGTGGTGCCCCCAAATATACAAATATAACCAGATTTAATGGAAGCACTGAATTTAAAATGGTGTAGTTACACATTACCACATTTACTCACTATAGTAATGAGTTAATAGTGCTTAATTACAAGTAACCAAACTCTTACTCTATAGTAAGTGCACTTGAAGGAGTGAATGAACCAACTGAGTGAATTAGGACACTTTTCTGTAAAATCATACTTCTGTTCTCTATTTCTGTAGAGCTGGACATTTTTATAATGATCAAATGACTGAGTTTAGCTGTGAGAATAAAACCAACCTGTTTGTTCCTCAGTATCTTCATGTTTCACACTGAATGTTTCTTCAATCTTTATTTCTTCAAACTCCTCTTTATTAAACTCAATCTTCATGTCTTCAGTTTCTTCTTTAATAAACTCCATCTTCATGTCTTCAGTCTCCTCTTTTATAAATGCCATCTTTAAGAGAATAATTTAAGAGTTATTTGGTCTAATGACCCGGTTAGACAAATATTCCCTAAAAAACTAACACTGCAAATGAATAAACTTCATATTTAGGCATTTATAACTGATGAGAACATGATTAGTTAGTTTGTTAGTGTTTGTTGTTGTCGTTCATGTTCACTGTTTGAGCAGCACGAGTCGTGATTCACTGAATCATTTTATAAAAAGTATTTGATTCAATTGACTCGGAGTTGAAAAGTTCAGTTTCTCCATCATTACTCGCCAGAGACTGAACTCGTGTTCATGATAAACTGATTTATGATTTAACGTTATAGAGAGAAATGAGGCGCAGGTTTACTGTTTCTCATCAGTGGATATGAGTTTTACTCACACAATTATCCTTCATTGCAGTTAGATAAAGAATAACAATGTTACATAAAAAATATTAAAACCTTTAACTGTTTCTATAGATTTAAACAGATTAAATTCTTAAAACAAACCTTTCTTCAGCAGATGCAGAAGCTCGGCGCAGTCTTATGACGTCATGTCGTCACTCCAAAATAAAAATCCTGTTCACACGCTGCATTGTTTACAATCACAGAAGTGGATTGACTGTTTTACCAGTTAATCTTTGTATTAAAATTAAAACAGTGAGAAACATGATACAAACAATCATGGTAAAAAAGGTTGTATGAGTTCATAAAGCAGAGTTCATTCATGTGTCCGAATTGAAACACATTAAGTGTAGTTTAAGTTTGTATACAAATCAGTTAATTTTAACCTTCAATATGAATGTGTAGTTTACAGCATTAGTTGAGAGATTTTTTTTTCTTGAGAAAATTTGCCATGTACTGTACCTGATATACAGTATATCCAAAATAACTGATATTGAATCGAATTTCAAGTTAGTGAATTCAAATGCATAACTATGATGACAAATTAGCAGGAAATGTAAAAAAAAAAAAAAAAAAATTGATAATCTATTAAACATTTTATATTATTTTGCCAGCTTGGCTGTTTCCTATTTAATTATATGATTTATTTATTTATTTTATTTTTTATTTGAATTAGGACAGTGCCGGAATTAGCACAATTTCATCCGTTGTCCTAAGGCAGGTTTCATAAAACACAAAATACAGATTATTTACAAACATAACAACATACATGTAGACATATTACACAGAACAACAAAGACTAAGTACTGTAAACATCAGTCACATAGAGGTTAAAAGGCCACTATGAACAGACATCCAATAAGAAAATTATTTACATATGGGTACATCGATAGTTTTATTTCAGCCATTGTTTAAGGGTTTTTTAAAGGTTAAGTAATTGTCACAATTCCTAACTTGAGCTGGTAATGTATTTCATGACTGTGTGCCTCTGATAGACACCACCATTTGGCTAAATTTAGTTCTGCGCCATTGTACATTAAGTGAGTCGCCAAAAACCCTTGAGGGGTTTTAAGATGCTCTCAGTTGTATGAGACCAGGTTGTATAACAGTAAGTTATGTGAGTAAATATCATTGCATGCATATAAGCCTTTGCTGACTCAACAGTAAGAAAAGGCCTTATACGTTGGAAATTTGACAAGTTAAATTTTATAATATTTGTGATTTTTTTTACATGTTGCTTAAATGTCAGATGTAAATCAAAGACCACACCAAGATACTTAAATTGTTCTAACACATCTAGTCTATCTCCACTGACAAAGACAGATGGCTCTGGCCCCTCTGCTGGCTGTTGTGAGAAGAACATGCAGACAGTTTTTGTAGTATTCAGAGATAAACATGAGTTTCGGACACAATGGGACACTGGTATCATGGCCCCAGAAAGTATTGCAGCAGCTTCTTGTTTTGTTTTTGCATGAGTATACAATACTGTATCATCAGCGTATAATTGCATTTTTATATTTGAACAGACATTTGATAAGTTATTAACATGAAATCGGTCCCAGTATTGAGCCTTGTGGGACTCCAGCAGAACAAGTAAGATAAGATGACTGTGAATTTCCTATTTGTACAGCTTGTTTTCTGTCTGACAAATATGATTGCATCCAACAATGTGCTCTTTCAGAGAAATTAAAATAAGTCAATTTAGCAAGAAACACATTATGATTAATGGTATCAAAGGCTCGCTTCAAGTTCAGAAAAACAGCCCCTACAAAGCCGCCCTGGTCTAACAGGCTTTTTTAAATTCTCAAGAAAATAACAAGTGGCTGTTTCTGTAGAGTGATGTTTGCGAAATCCAAACTGAATTGGATGGAAAGGGGTATCACTACTGTTTAGGTGTTCAATTAACTGTGAGGCAACCCATTTTTCAGCTATTTTGAAATTATTGGTAGAATGCTTATTGGGCGAAAATTCTCTGGTTTTGACTTACCACCAGCCTTAAAGACTGGGATAACCCTAGCAGTCTTCCATGTTTAGGGCACTATTCCCTGTTTTATAGATAGATTTATCAGGTGTGCAATTGGGCTTGCAAGAGCCTCTTTATGGAGTTTTAAAAGATCATTAGTGAAACCAAAAGTATCTCTGGCTTTTGAACTTTTTAGAGATGAAATTATTTTTATAACGTCAGGAACAGATATATCCTGTATACTAAATATTGGTTTATTAGCATCTAGAGCAGGGATGGACAACTCCTGTCCTGGAGGGCCAGTGTCCTGCAGAGTTTATTTCCATCCCTGATAAAAACTCACTTGCCTATAACTTTCTACTAATCCTAAAGACCTTGATTAGCTGGTTCAGGTGTGTTTGATTAGGGTTGGAGCTAAACTCTGCTGAACACTGGCCCTCCAGGACCGGAGTTGTCCATCCCTGGTGTAGAGGCTTGTATGGGATGTCTGGGCATTTAAAATGCATCGTCAAATCCTCAACTGAGCTAATAAAGAATCTGTTAAAGATTATTATTGACGATAATGTCCAAATTATCAGTTAGCATACCTTTAAAGAAGAACTCAGTAAGATTTGCGAAACTCCCCCTACAGTTTCCTTCAGTGAATGACACTGTCATAAATACTCCAAGCGCAGCTCTGGACTACAACGACTACGACACTCGCCAGCGCAGTAGTTTTGCAAATATAGTACAAGAAAGAGGAGGTGGGTAATTTGCAAATACAGTACACTCGATGGAGGTGGGTAATTTTCAAAATTGTCTTATAAAGTCATAATATATGCATTATTTTTGAATTACCGTAAAGCATTTTGTCACTCTCGCGTGAACGTGAACATGAGGCGAGATTGTTTCGGGTCGGTGCAGCTCAAGTTGCAAGTGCTGTATTCTGGCGTAGACGTGCCAGAGGGGGTTAGTGCTCGCCTCAAACACACCACTACAAGTCAATTAACCATCGTAAGGACTTAGAAAACTATTTATGAAGGTAAAAAAAGTTACTTAGTTCTGCTTTAACTTGAAGTTGCAGATCTTTGAAATTTACATCTTTATTTCATCCTAACAGATCATTTAAATTTTCCCATATTAATTTTCCATTTCCATTTGTCTCTTTAATTATCTCAATAAAGAAATTTGCTTTAGCTTTACGGATCTGATTTACAACTTTATTTCTAAGTGATGTAAAAATCTGATGGTCACTTGTAATTAATTATATGATGCTGTTATGGTGCTTCCTTTCTGGGCATGTGACTTACCCAGAGGTGAACAACCTCACTCTATGCACCAATGACACATGACAAGACGTCATGGCCCATCCTCTGTGCCATTCACCTGTCACCCATCAGTGTCTTCCCTGTAACACTGACAATTGGTCCCACCAAACCAGGATTTTACAGAAGAAGCCATAAAAGACATTCAGGAACTTCTTGAAAATGGTTTGGATGGAAAAGACATAAAAATCAGATGTGTTGTGTGTGACGCACCTGCAAGAGCCATGGTAAAAAAAGTCTACGGACCAATGCCACATACTGTGCTGAAATGACAAGACGTCAGGAGAACGAAAACATTCCAATGTCTCCATTTTTGAACCTCCCACTGGACATGGTAGAGCAATTTCCAATCGACTACATGCACCAAGCCTGCCTGGGTGTAATGAAAAAGCTCATCACAGAGTGGGTTAGAGGAGACAGAAAGGTGACAATGTCTTCTGGGCAAATAAATGAAGTGACTCAAAGGCTGCTGTCACTTAGGGAGGTCATTCCAAGCTGTTTTGCCCGAAACCAAGGAATCTAGAAGACATCGACAGGTGGAAGGCAACAGAACTGCGTCAGTTTGCTGTATACACTGGCAAGATCGTGCTGAAGGGAATTCTGGCAGACCAGTTGTATGAACATTTCATGGTGTTCAGTGTTGCCTTGGGTCTTCTGCTCTGCCCTACTCTGGCAGTGGACCACAACAGCTACTGTAAAGAGCTGATGACATACTTTGTTGGAGAAACAAAAGAACTCTATGGAAGTCACTTCATGGTGTACAATATACATTCAATGGTACATCTACCGGAACAGGCAATGGCTTTTGGCAGTCTTGATGCATGCAGCACATTTGAGAACTATCTTGGGAAACTAAAAACATCTCGTAAGATCAGGAAAGCAGCCACTTACTGAAGTGGTCAAACGGCTGGGGGAAATGTCAAATTCCCCACTGTCTGTGGAGGCTTCTATGTCCAAAATCAAAAGGCCTAACAATGCCTTCATTCTTGCTGAAGGACATTGTTGCGAGGCCATCGAAGAGAGAGAAGAATTGGATGATTCAGGTTCCCAGATGCTGTTGTGCAAACTTTTTGAAAAAACTGAACCACTTTTCAGAGATCCGTGTGACTCAAGAATACTTGGCTGTTTCAAAGTGCAATCAAGACATTCAGTTATGAAGCTCATTCCAGAATGGCAGCTGACAAGAAATGCCATAATGGTAGAAAAGAGACAAGAGATGATTTTCTTAGCAATCCTGCATGAGCACTTTTCACACACTCTCTCTCTCGCTGTTGCATGCTGGGAGCGGAAGTGTGGTGTAGGGTGTGAGAGCGGCACGCTTGAATTGGTTTTCAAGGGTAATTTTTCTTTTTCTTTTTTTTCTCTGTTTGTTCTTTTTTTGGGAGAGTGTAATTATCACTTTTTGGTTTATTTATTTACTTTAAGAAAAACACCAGAGTGATTCCGTGGTAAGGGGAAAGCCATGGCGTCTCTCTCAGGTGAGGGAACGCCAGGTTTCTCTATTAAGAATGGATGCAAAGTGTTTTCGGATCAAGTGTTTACAGTTGAAGACGTGCTTTTAGCAATGGGTGAGATTGTTGGGCATGAAAATATAACATCGGCCTCTAGAATGACTAAGGCAGTGGTGGTGTTTCTTAAGGATGAAAAACTCGTAAATAGCCTTCTTGAAAATGGAATTGTTGTTTCCGATACCTTGGTGCAAGTAATGCCTTTGCGCGCACCTGCTACTAAGGTTACCATTTCAAACGCGCCTCCATTCATTTCTAATGAGCAAATTGTAAAGGAATTGAGTCGCTTTGGTAAGTTTGCTGGATCCATTAAAATGGTTCCGCTCGGCTGTAAAAACGCCGTTTTAAAACGTTCTGTTTTTTCGAAGACAAGTGTTCATGTTTTTAAATGCGCAATCTCAGTCTTTAGATATCTCGTTTCGCATTCAACATGGTGACAGTTTCTATATGATTTTTGCAACGACAGATAGTTTGCGTTGTTTTGAATGCGGTGATTTGGGACATAAGAAGCTCACATGTCCACATTAGAAACGTTCAGAAAATGAAAAGAACGATGGGAATAATGATGAGCAAATCGATCAAAGAAAAAAAGACGAAAATCCAGATAAAGAAAAACGGCCCATCGCTGTAAAGGAGGTAGTGATTCCAGAAAAACAAAACAAAAGACAAACGGGGTTAGCGAGAAGGATTCGGAGGTTTCAGTTTCGGCAGTTGAACCCAACGTTATTCCTCGGAACGGTTCTCCAGCTGAGCAGAGTGCTACTGATCCAGTTTCAAAGTCAGAGGTGAGGGAGTTTATTTCACTTATGTGAGCTGGTGATAATGTTGTAGGCCCGAATGTTTTAAAGGAGGATGTTGCTGTTAAGGATATTGATTGTGCTTATGGTGATGAGGTTTTGAGTGTTAGCGGCCAGTCTAGTACAATTGTGGAGAATGAAAATAGTGATGGAGAACTGATGGAGGATTGTGATGATTGTTCGGAGGTTTCGGAGATTGATTGCAGTCAGTCTTTGGATGACGTATTCTGTCGATGAATTAAACGAGTTTCTGGATTTAACTAAAGGGAAAAAGGTGGATGTTGTAAAATATTTCCCTGATGTTAATAAGTTTATTAAATCAGTGGTCAAAGCTCAGAAGACGGTTGGCTATGATGTTATTTCAAAACAAAAAAGATTTCGGCTGAAAAAGTTTCTTGCTACTGTACGTAAAGCTCAAAAAGATAACGTGCGATTGTCAAAGGTAAAAAAATAAAGCACATGGGTGTGGGATCTATCTTTATTTTTGTTTTGCTTTTCTGGCATGTTTTGTTTTTTTATCTCTCTACATGTAATGCAGATTCTTAGATTAGGATCTTTAAACATGAATGGTATGAGGGTTGGGGGGAAAAGAGCTTTACTCAATGAATTTCTTAGGCTTAAAGAAGCTGAAGTAAAAATTTTTACAAGAAACTTTACAAGCGGCATAAAAAATGAATCTGAGTTAAACCTGTGGTGGAGAGGAAAAATCTGTTTTAGCCATGGCACAAATGTCAGTGTAGGTGTAGCGATTTTGTTTTCAGCTCACCTTGATGTTAATATTTTATCAGAAATGGAAATAGAGAAAGGACGTATTATGATGGTGAACGCTATGATTAAAAATCAGTTATTTGTATTTATAAATATTTATGCTCCAAACAAAGGGTCAGATAGAATTATAATATTTAGAAAATTAGGAGAGTTTTTAAAAAGTTATACTTTGGATGGTGTATTAATCATTGGAGGGGACTGGAATTGTACTTTTAATTTTCTTTTAGATAGGAATAATGAGGAACCACATCCTGTATCAGCTTCTTTCTTAAAAAGTATTACAATTCAGAATGATTTGGTAGATGTATGGAGAGATAGGAATAAAGAGATTAAACAATATACATGGACAAAGGTTTCACAAGGAATGATAAGTGTAGCAAGACTTGACAGGTTTTATGTCAAACGTACACTGTAAAAAATTACCGTGATTTTAACAGTAAAAGACTGTAAAAATGCTGTGGTGAAAAACTGTTAATTGGTTTACAGAAAGTTTCCCTACTATATACGGTGAATAACTGTAATAGATCTAACGGTACATTTAATGTAATTTTACGGTAAAATACCGTTAAATTCACAGTTTTTGAAAGTGAAAAATAACAATTCATTGTAAAATTTACAGTGAAAAAACGTAAATTGACATTCCCACAATTCCCTGCGTGACACTTCACATTTGATATATTTTTGTTGAAATAACTCTGTTTCTTCTTGGTTTTTCTCATTTTTTCCTAATCAGTTATGTACATTAGGGTTTTATGTTACATCTTATATTGTTAAATTAATGTATATTGCATTTTTATAATTTCATGCATGTTACCATGATGGTGTTTAGTGTGTGTGTGAATGACACTGTGTGCTCCTTCTATATGTTAGTATTATCCTTCTCAGCTTGTGGAAAAGCTGCTTGCGATGAACTTTGATTCATCATGTGACTCTTATCACCACTGTGTTTGGTGACTGCCAGTGTATTATAAAGATACAAAACAGATATTAGTACTTCATTAGGTTGGTAAATTAACATTATATCAGTTAATGAAATATGTTATTTTACCATAAATTTTACTGGGATTATTTTTACAGTGTACTGAAATCCAATGTTAAATATACATATTTAAAATGTAAAATTCACATGTAACTTCATAAGTATGTTTACGGTTTGATGTCATTTTTACAGTATTGTTCTGGTAACCACAGCTGCCGGTATTTTTCCGTAGAAACAACAGGATTTTTTTTTACAGTGTACTGAAAATAATAGAATAATGGGGTATAATATTTTTCCATGTTGTTTATCAGATCATCATTTTATTAAAATAAATATAGTTTTGACACAATCTAAATTTAAAAGTCCTTATTTGAAATTTAATATTGCATTGTTGAAAGAAAAAGATTTTTATGAGAAATTTGAATTGTTTTGGAATGAATGGGGTTCTAAGAAAAATGAATTTGATAATTTGATACAGTGGTGGGAAATAGGAAAGACACAAATAAAAAAAAATTGTCAGCAGTATACATGTTTTGCAACAAGAAAAATAAAACAAAACATTTCTGAAATAGAACAAGAGATTTTACACATTACATCTGGTATGATTCAGAATTCTAAATCATCTTCAGCTGGCATTTTATGTGAAAAGAAGCAAGATCTAGAATATTTATTGCAAGTGCGGGCTAAAGGTGCCCTAATAAGATCTCGTTTTATGTCTGCACATGAGATGGATGCTCCCACTGCTTATTTTTTTAATTTAGAAAAAGTGTCAAAACAACAAAATGAAATGTATTGTTTAACAACACCTGATGGACATAAGACTTCTGATGTAAGACAAATGAGGAAGATTGCAGTGGACTTTTATTCAGATTTGTATAGAAAAGAAGAAACTGATACTGAATGTGCTTCACAGCTGTTGCAACAGCTGCCTACTCGTACTGAAACACAGAGTAAGAATTTGGACCGTTCTTTTTCATTTGAGGAGTTAACTGATGCTGTTAAACAGATGAAACCGGGTAGAGCCCCTGGAATTGATGGACTATCAGTGGACTTTTATAAAGCTGTGTGGAAATACATTGGAAAAGACTTTTATGAGGTGGTCCAAGAGTGTTTTAAAGAAAAATGCCTTCCCACAAGTTGCCAAAGGGCAGTTTTAACACTATTACCAAAAAAGGGTGACTTGAGTGTTCTTAAAAATTGGAGGCCTGTGTCAATTTTGACAACTGATCATAAGATAATAGCTAAAGTTTTGGCAAACAGGCTGAAAACTGTACTGGGCTGCGTTTCCCAAAAGCATCGTAAGCTTAAGTTGATCGTAGCTCCATTGAAACCAATGGAGCTAAGATCAACTTAGGCTTACGATGCTTTTGAGAAACGCTGCCCTGGGAGTTTTAATACATCATGACCAATCATACTGCATTCCAGATAGAACATTATATGATAATATTTTTATGATTAGAGATATTGTGGATTACTCTAAATTACATGAAGTTAATTTTGGTTTTCTGTTCCTGGATCAGGAAAAAACATTTGACCACGGTTTTCTGTTTGAAACAATGAGTGCTTTTGGGTTTGGAGATGTTTTTATTTCTTGGATCAAACTTTTATACATGAATGCCTCTTGTATTCTAAAAATAGGTGGTGGGTTAAGCAAACCAATAAGACTATGTAAAGGAGTATGTAAAATTTGTCATCTTAGGTCAATGGACCGATGGATTTCTGCAGAAAATCTGGCCATGAAGATTGGTATCCATTCTGTTCGGACTGTTGAAAAATTATTATCTGACATTCAGGAGTTTTTTCCTGCAATACCATTGCAAACAGAGATAAGAATGCATTCCCCAGCATCAGTGTGGATGTAAATGTAGGAGATTGGCAGGAGGTTGATGGAAGACTGCTTTCGTTTAGGACACCTGAACTTGGTCTCTTTGGTACTATATCTAAGAAGTCACTTTATCTGCCTCTTGTATTCTAAAAATAGGTGGTGGGTTAAGCAAACCAATAAGACTACTTAAAGGTATACGACAAGGATGCCCACTGTCTGGTCAGTTATATGCTTTAGCAGTGGAGCCACTCCTGTGTTTATTAAGAAAAGATCTGTCTGGTATAAAAATTGATGGTAATTGTAATGTTTTAAGTTAACAGCATATGCAGATGATATCACTGTAATTGTGAAAGATCAAAGAGATATTGATATTGTTAATTACAGTATTTCTTCATATGAGAGAGCGTCATCTGCAAAACTGAACTGGAGTAAAACAGAAGCTTTTTGGTGCAATGGTAAAAGAAAATACCTTTACCTGTTATACCTGAAAATGTAAAGTGGGAAAAAGATGGGTTTAAGTTTTTAGGAATTTTTTTAGGTTCAGAGGTGTATCAAATGAAAAACTGGGATAGTGTTAAAGATAAAATTTGCAATAGATTATCAAAATGGAACTGGATTTTACCTCAACTATCTTATAGAGGAAGAGTGCTGGTCATAAATAATCTTGCCGCTTCTGTCCTATGGCATAAATTAATTGTGTTGAACCCACCGGATGATTTTATTTTTCAAAAAGTGTTTGTTAATTTTTTGGGGATGAACAACATTGGCTAAGAGAGTCAGTATTGTATCTGCAGTTAAGTGAAGGAGGCCAAGGCCTTATGAACATTAAGTCCAAAGTAGCTGCTTTTAGACTGCAGACTGCACAAAGTTGCACAAAGCTGCACATTATTGAATAAAGTGGGGCGGATGAATTTGGATAGACACCTTTTTTTGATGAATTTGAAGGAAGTAGATTTGAATGGACTTTCTTCTTTTTATGCATCAGTATTAAATGCATGGCAAATATTTATTGTTAAACGAGAACAGTCTGAGATAACTCATGAGTGGGTTCTTGAAGAACCTTTACTTTTTAATCCACTTCTATCTAGTGTGATTTTAAATTCTAGAGGTGTCTGCACAAGCACGGTGAGAGCTGGAGTATGTAAAATTTGTCATCTTAGGTCAATGGACCGATGGATTTCTGCAGAAAATCTTGCCATGAAGATTGGTATCCATTCTGTTCGGACTGTTGAAAAATTATTATCTGAGATTCAGGAGTTTTTTCCTGCAATACCATTGCAAACAGAGATAGTTAAGAATGTATTCCCCAGCATCAGTGTGGATGTCAAGTCAAGTCAAGTCAAATTTATTTATATAGCGCTTTTACAATTGGTAATTGTTTCAAAGCAGCTTTACATATTAGAAGCACAGAAAAAAGGGAAGTGGTTAAAATAAGCTGTACAAACAAGCGTGGTAATATGTAACATATACAAGATGGTGCTACATTAAGCCAATGTTGGCTGACTTCCAGGGGTGGAAAAAAACACCTAGGAGAAAAACCCAGCGTGCTAGCACTGGGAAAAAAAGTCCTAGGAGGGAAAAAACCCTTGGAAGATATATATATAATATATGTAAATGGATATGGAGATCAAAATCTGAATTATACATTTTAATTATAGAGATTAAAAATAGATTATATATAAATATATGTAAGTGGATACGGGGATTAAAAATCTGAATTATAGATGCAGCCAGAACTGGATCTGTGGGCCCATTGTCTCCTGGGCTACATTGTAGTCAGGTCCAGACACTGGTTCTCCATCTGATCTGGATACGGCCTGGATCCAGCACCCGGCAAACCTCAGGATAAGCAGAGAGACAGATATTAGCGGAGATGCCATTCTTATTCTGATGTACAGGTATATCTAGTGCTATAGGAAATGTTCTCGGTTCCGGCCGACCTAATTATTGCAGCGTAACAATCCTTTAACGGATTTGAAAAATGTTAATGTATTGATAATGTGTTATGTGTATGCAAGAGCAAAGAGATGTGTTTTTAGTCTAGATTTAAACTGACAGAGTGTGTCTGCTTCCCGAACAATACTAGGAAGATTGTTCCAGAGTTTAGGTGCTAAATAGGAAAAGGATCTGCCGCCTTCAGTTGATTTTGATATTCTGGGTATTATCAACTGGCCTAAATTCTGAGATCGCAATAAACGTGAAGGACTATAATGCATAAAGAGCTCACTTAGGTACTTGGGAGCTAAACCATTTAGAGCTTTATAAGTAAGCAGCAAGATTTTATAATCTATACGATGTTTAATAGGGAGCCAATGTAATTTTGACAGAACTGGGCTAATATGGTCATACTTTCTGGTTCTAGTAAGAACTCTAGCTGCCGCATTTTGGACCAACTGTAGTCTGTTTAAAAGCCGAGCAGAACAACCACCCAGTAGAGCGTTACAATAATCTAGTCTTGAGGTCATGAATGCATGAACCAACTGTTCCGCATTTGTCATTGAGAGCATATGTCGTAATTTAGATATATTTTTTAGATGGAAGAAGGCGGTTTTACAGATACTAGAAACATGACTTTCAAATGAAAGATTGGTATCAAAGAGCACACCCAGGTTCCTAACTGAGGACGAAGGTTTAATGGAGACCCGTCAAGTGTTAGAGAGTATTCAAGGTTTTTTCGTGAGGAAGTTTTTGGTCCAAAGATTAGGATATCAGTTTTTTCTGAATTTAATAATAAGAAATTTCTTGTCATCCAGTTTTTAATGTCAGCTATGCATTCTGTTAGTTTTGTGAATTTGTAGGTTTCGTCAGGGCGCGTGGAAATATAGAGCTGAGTATCGTCAGCGTAGCAGTGAAAACTAACACCATGCTTCCTAATTATCTCTCCTAAGGGCAGCATGTACAGAGTGAAAAGCAACGGTCCTAGTACTGAGCCTTGTGGTACTCCATATTTAACCTGTGATCGATACGACATCTCTTCATTAACTACTACAGACTGATAACGGTCAGATAAGTACGATTTGAACCATGCCAAAGCAGTTCCACTAATGCCAATATAGTTTTCAAGTCTTTTTAAAAGAATGTTGTGATCGATAGTGTCAAAAGCAGCACTGAGATCTAATAACACTAATAGAGAAATACAGCCACGATCGGATGATAAGGGTAGATCGTTTGTAACTCTAACGAGAGCAGTCTCAGTACTATGGTATGGTCTAAATCCTGACTGGAAATCCTCACAGATTCCATTTCTTTCTAAAAAGGAACATAGTTGTGTTGGAACTGCCTTTTCTAGTATCTTTGACAGAAAAGGTAGATTCGAGATTGGCCTGTAATTTACTAAATCTCTCGGATCTAGTTGAGGTTTTTTAATAAGAGGTTTAATAATAGCCTGCTTAAAGGTTTTTGGCACGTGTCCTAATGTTAAAGATGAATTAATTATATCAAGAAGTGGACCTACGACCTCTGGAAGCATTTCTTTCAGTAGTTTAGTTGGCATTGGGTCTAACATACATGTCGTTGATTTTGATGATTTGATAAGTTTAGATAATTCTTCCTCTCCTATAGCGGCGAATGATTCTAGTTTTACCTCATGGACACTACAGTGCACTGTCTGAAGTGAAACTGTAGACGGTTACATGTTTTTAATTTTCTCTCTAATATTATCAATCTTGCAAGTAAAGAAGTTCATAAAGTCATTACTGCTGTGCTCTATGGAAACGTCAGCAGTTGAATCTCTGTTTCTAGTTAATTTAGCCACTGTGTCAAATAAATACCTAGGATTATGTTTGTTTTCTATTAAGAGATTTGAAAAATAAGTAGATCTAGCATTTCTTATAGCCGTTCTGTACTCAATCATTTTTTCTTTCCACGAAAGGCGAAAAACTTCTAGTTTTGTTTTCTTCCAACTACGTTCAGCTTTTCTAACAGCTTGTTTTAGAGCCCGAGTGTGCTCATCATACCACGGCGCTGGATTCGTTTCCTTAATCTTCTTTAGACGTAAAGGAGCGACTGCATCTAATGTGCTGGAAAAGAGAGAGCCAATAGTTTCTGTTGCAGCATCGAGTTCTTCTAAGTTGTCAGGTATACTAAGGCGATGAAACTGCTCGGGGAGATTATTTATAAAGCAATCTTTAGTGGTAGACGTGATGGTTCTACAATATTTATGGCTGGGTGGTGGTTTTGTAGCCTTGGCTAATTGTATTATACACGAGACTAAATAATGATCTGATATATCATCGCTCTGCTGTAGAATTTCAACAGCATCAATATCTATTCCATGCGACAGTATTAGATCTAGGGTATGATTACGACAATGAGTGGGTCCTGACACGTGTTGTCTAACTCCAATAGAGTTTAAAATGTCTGCAAATGCCAATCCAAATGCATCTTTATTATTATCTACATGGATATTAAAATCACCAACAACAAGGACTTTGTCCGCAGTCAGTACTAACTCTGATAGAAACGCAGCAAATTCTTTGATAAAGTCAGTGTGGTGCCCTGGTGGCCTGTATACAGTAGCCAGCACAAATGTCAACTTACATAATGTTACATAAAGCACCATCACTTCAAAGGAATTATATTTGAAATTCTTTTGAATGATTCTGAATATATTACTATAAATTACAGCAACACCTCCCCCTTTGCCTTTCTGTCGAGGATTGTGTCGATAATCATAACCTTGAGGACTAGATTCATTTAAAGTAATGTAATCGTCTGGTTTTAGCCAGGTTTCTGTCAAACACAGCAAGTCTAGTTTATTGTCTGTGATAATTTCATTTACAATAAGTGCTTTTGAAGAAATAGATCTAATATTCAGTAACCCAAGCTTTATCATTTGTTTATCTGATTTATCTGTGATTTTCATTTTTTGAACATCAATTAAATTTTTACCCTTAAAAGGTTTCGGAAGTTTTTTGTATTTACTAGTTCGAGGTACAGACACAGTCTCTATGTGATAATATCTAGGTGAAAGAGTTTCTATGTGCTGTGAATTATCTGAGTTCTGTGACGTGAGGCGGCTAGCAGACGGTCGGTTTAGCCAGTTTGTCTGTGTCCTGATCTGGGCCCTGGTTTGTCATGTTTCAGCTCTAAGACTATTTGCCAAATTTCTAGATAGAAGAGCAGCACCATCCCGGGAGGGATGAATACCATCTCTTTTCAACAGATCAGGTCTGCCCCAAAAGCTTTTCCAATTGTCTATGAAACCTATATTATTCTGCGCACACCACTTAGACAGCCAGCCATTGAGTGATGATAACTATCTCATCACTCCGACGAACAGGAAGAGGGCCAGAACAAATTACTTTTGCTGACATTGAATTTGCGAGTTCACACACCTCTTTAATGTTAATTTTAGTGATCTCCGACTGGCGAAGTCGAACATCATTTGTGCCGACGTGGATAATGATTTTAGAATATTTATGTTTAGCATTAGCCAGCACTTTTAAATTTGCTTTGATGTCAGGTGTAAATGTAGGAGATTGGCAGGAGGTTGATGGAAGACTGCTTTCGTTTAGGACACCTGAACTTGGTCTCTTTGTATCTCTTTGTATCTTTATATCTAAGAAGTCACTTTATCTGGTTTGTGTTAAATTTCTAAATTTAAGAGCATTGAAAGACCTTCCAGAGACCAAATGGTTGGAATTCTTGCTCTGTTAAAAGACTTGAGTCATAATTTTGGATTTATTTTCACAAATAGCTTTTTTATTTTTGGACCAAAATATAGTGCCTTAAATAAAAGCAAAATTGTTTTGATTAATGTTTTATTCAGTATGGCAAAAATGGCGATTTGGTTGACAAGAAAAAGAAAATTACTGTTTAACAGTGATGATACTGATCCTTTGAACATGTTTAGAGCTCTAGTAAAAAGTAGGCTGGTAATGGAGTATAAGTATTATGAATTGGTGAATGATACTGAAGCTTTCTTCTTGTTATGGGGTGTTGGAAATATTTTATGTCAACCCAATGAAGAGGGAGGTTGTGATATATTGTTGTAAAAGAAGTTTATTTATTTATTTTTTTAAAATATATGTATTTGTAAGAATATGTATTTTATGAAGTAATGTGGTGTTTTAAGGGTGTATGTTTTTGTGCTAATGGATTGTAATTAAAGAGATGTTAAAAGTCAAAAGTCTCTCACACTCACTCTCTCACTCTCTCACACACACACACAGTAACTTATTAATTATGAATTAATATATGAAATAGTGATCTGAAACAACATTACCTGAGGTGGAGAATTGTCAAATGTAAACAAAAATAGACTCAAACTAGTATACTAAAGTTTACTGATGCAAGTGGGTTTTTAAACTTTAACCCATCAATTATAGGTATAAATCTTTTAAAACGGCACATTTATTACATGTTTATTAGCCAAATTTATTTTTTACTCAAATCTAAGTAACGCTAATGACACTAGAGCTAACTTGGCCACAGTCATTTTTAAAAACATCAAACAAATTAGAATGATTTGATATGATTCGCAATGATATTACGCAGCGTCTCTCACAAACGTCTCCATGGTTGCAAGGCACGTTCCCTGTGCAAGCAGGGGCTCACAGGCGTGATATCATTGCACTGCTGCAGCTATGGTACGGCAGCAAAGTTCCTTGATTATTACGCCTGAATGAGAGTATAGTTCCTAGCCATATCAGCCTAGAAAATCGCAACTTTTCATTTTCCGCCGGTCTTAGTACACGATTTAACTACAGAAGAGTCAAGTTTTAAATAGGAAAAATATCAAAACTCTTTGGTCATTTTTAAGCGCAATGCTAACGGTCTAATCAGATTCAATGAACTATGCTAAGCTATGCTAAAAGTGGTACCGCCAGAACCGGAGATCGGCTGAATGGATTCAAAAACGCTAAAACTCAACTGTTTAACTCTAGGGGAGTTGGAAAATTAGCCTATTTTCAAAAAAAGTGGAGTGTTCCTTTAAGCTTGAGTGAAGAGGCAATATTCCTCTTGTGTTTGTGAGTTATGCTCTGTACACAGGGATTGGGGATCTGAATTTTAATCTTTTTATAACTCTGAGAAGAATCTGCTGAAACAGTGAATGTTAAGTACTGTACATTTAGATAAATAGGCATGCAGCGGTGGTTTGTGTGGAAATGGGAGGCTGATATGTAAATTAGTAATGATCAAAACAAAATTTATAACTTGATCATTTATGTTTCATTGACCAACCGAGTGCAGATCTGATGACACACTGAAGTGATAGTGAGAGCTGATTGACCTTAAAGGGTTAGTTCACCCAAAAATTCTGTCATTAATTACTCATTCTCATGTCGTTTCACACCCGAAATACCTTCGTAATTTTTCAGAACACAAATTAAGATATTTAGGTTGAAATCCAATGGCTCCATGAGGCCTTCATAAGGAGCAATGACATTTCCTGAAGCAGTGTTTTGAAATCGGCCATCACTAAATAAGTCGTTTTTTTGGTGCTCCAAAAATATTCTATGATGCACTTCTAGGGTTTTTGGCTTTCTGCAAGACAATCAATTACACAGGTTGTGTTTGAAAAGTGTCCTTTAAATGCTTGGGGCGACATCACTTTGATTGTTTCACGACCAAATATCATGCAGCCACATAACAAGATCCTTGGTGAGTTCAAGACATTATTATTCCAACAGTCCTGCTGACCTGACCTGATGTTTTAAATTGTCGTGCTAAATCAGCCATGACAAAGTTTTGCCTTAGTTGGTCCACAACCGACATGAATGGTGAAGTAGGGGCAAATACTTGCGAGCGGGATACAAGGGGTTTAAACTCAATGAGTGGAATCCCTGTAAACAAGAGAGAGTCTCCATCACTCTTCAAAACACTTTCCTCAACAGGGCCTGATAATGCTGGCAGTGGTGGAGCACTCATTCTGCAGGTGATGGAAGGCCCTCTTGAATAGGTGTGGTCCTCTATCTCTGGGTCTGACCACTGTGTTTGGACATCACAGAGCACGGCTCCTCATCCCAATCCATCTAGTCAAGCTCATCTGAGAGTACAAATACAGTTCACAATTATTAGGGCATTAGAGACATTATCACTTTACTTTTTTCGGGTGGTCTTTCATAGCCCAACCACAAAGTAGGATGCAGGTTTTCCTTTGTTAGATTTTTAGTTTTTTGTCGACAAAATTAAATGAGCACATGACAGTGTTTTGGGTGGTCTCTTCAAGTTTAGGTTTTTCAGCCACATTCTTCCGTATTCCTCGTCTGTTGGTAGGCGAAGGAACCTGTACCGTTTGTCATAAGAACAATCCCTCAAGGTTAAATCAGAAGATTTTTTGTAAAAATATTTCTGTAACAGCTGCCAAAAAATAGCTATATAGCTCCACTGTAGTTTTAAACAAATTTAAAAAAAAAAAAAAAAAAAAAACATCCCTTCTTCTGTTTTTTTCACAAATCACACCCTGTACATTGTTTGTACCATATTTGTCTCTATTTTAATTTTAATACATAAAAATTATCTGGTAAAGTAGTTGGATTTCTATGCACTTCTGTGATTGTAGACAAAGCATGACTTTTATTTTGGAGTGGCGACATGACGTCATAAGACTGCGCCGCGCTCCTGCATCTGTTGTGATTCTGCTGAATAAAGGTTTGTTTTAAGAATTTAAGCTGTTTTAATCGACAGAAACAGTTTTGTAGTTTTAATAGTTTTACCAGCGATGTTAAATGAGTTTATTTACTATTAAATGTAACATTGTGATCTAACTGTAATGAAGAATATTTGTGTGAGTAAAACTCATATCCACTGACGAGAAACAGTAAACCTGCGTCTCATTTCTCTCTCTCTATATATATCATAAATCAGTTTATCATCACAGTGGTGTAGTCTACGAGCGCGAGGATACGTAACCATGCAATAAATCACAAAATATGATTTGTGGTTTGTTGCTTTTGACATGAAACAAAGTCTCATATTTCTCAAAGTCTCAAGTTTCATATTTTGAGCATTTTACTTCGGAATAATAATAAAAAAACATATACAGTTTTGGCGCTCTTTAATGTGTAACAGATCGCAGTATCAGTTCAAGAAAAGCGGCAGCCTGACGCGCCCGTGAACTGATCCTCTCCTCTGCTTTAATACCAGTTACAGCGCGAAATAAACATGAAGGAACATCTGAAGGTAAGATAAAAAAATACAGTTCAACTTAACGAAATCCATATCATGAGATATAATCGCTTAATCAGTGTTTAAACTGCGGAAAGACGTTAATAACAGCTTGTAAACAATGTCACCCCACATGGAAAGAACCTATATGTGGATATATATGCGTACATATATGTACATATAATATAGGAAAACGGCCAATTTTATATATGTCACATATATTAAAAACCTATATCAAAACCTATATTGAAACATATATGTTTATATAGGTTTTTTCCATGTGGGACATAACATCACATTTACTTTAGAAAAACATATTCAGTGACCATAAACTCGTTAGTCAGCTAGAAAAATGAACTCTAGAAAGGAGCATTTAGCTAAATATATACACCATATTACCTATTAATTATAATTTTTTAATGTTCTTCAATAGCCTATATTATGCATGTTTGAATAAATCCGTCAAGTTGACAGCCACCATTTAAATGTATATTTCAAAACACGAACTGGAGTAGAAATAAATTTAAAGTTATTAGGCCTCAAATAACCTTATTAATATAAAAAATTCCTTAAGTGTAATTTAAGTTTGTAAACAAATCAGTTCATTTTAACCTTCAATATTAATGTAGTACCAACTGATTCCCGTTATACAGCATCAGATTTTTTTTCTTGAGAAAATTTGCCATGTACTGGACCTGATATACAGTATATCCAAAATAACTGATATCGAATTCAATTGCAAGTTAGTGAATTGAAATGCATAACTATGATGACAGACTGACATGGTGCAAAACAGAAAAAGTCCAAACAGGGTGATATTGTGACATACTGATAAGCCTCATCTTTCCATTATTGTTACACTCTAAAAATGCTGGGTTAAAGTTGGGTTGAAAATGGACAAACCTAGCGATTGGGTTGTTTTAACCCAGCAGTTGGGTTAAATGTTTGCCCAACCTGCTTGGTAGCTTTATTTAACTCAACTATTGCTTAAAAATGACTATATGGCTGGCTTAAAATGAACCCATAGGGTGGAAATTGAAAATCAGACACATAAGTACTAGAGGCAACAATAATAATCAAAAGGTGATAATTTATTAATAAACAATATTATGCATGTTTATTGCTTAACTATTATATTTAATATTAATAAATGTTAATTTCCAACATATTTTGGGTTCATTTTAAGCAAGCAATACAGCAATTTTTACACAATAGTTGAGTTAAATAAAACTCCCCAGGAGTTTGGGCAAACATTTAACCAAATGGCTGGGTTAAAACAACCCAATTGCTGGGTTTGTCCATTTTCAACCCATTTGGGTTGTTTTTAACCAAACAATTTTTAGAGAGTAATAACAGTTGCAACTTGCAGCCTTAAATGTGCATTGAAATTTTCTAGCTGATAAAACTTATGCTACAGGGACCTTATTCATATAACATCTAAGGCCATCTTAACTGGCTGAGTTAGATGGTGATTGATACTAAACAGTAGAAAATCAGTCCAGAGGCTCTTCAGCTGTAAATGTCACTGGCTGTTAAAGTCTTATGTTGATTATAATAAATTGACATGTAAATAACACACACATAAGCCGTCTTTCAGAATGCTCTCATGTAGCCTTGATCAGATGCATACTATATGCATTAGTGAGTGTGGCGGTGCTTATGGGGTGTCGCTCTGGGACGGGTAAGTATGAGGCCGGGAGGGAAAAATCACAGTATACTCACTACAAAAAACTAGACTACACCACTGGTTTATCATGAGCACGAGTTCAGTCTCTGGAGAGTAATGATGGAGAAACTGAACTTTTCAACTCCGAGTCAATTGAATCAAACACTTTGAGAAATGATTCAGTGAATCACGACTCGTGCTGCTCAAACAGTGAACATGAACGAGAACAACAAATACTAACAAACAAACTAATCATGTTTTCATCAAAGATTAATCAAATATAATATATAACTCATTAAATAGCAAATGTAGATAATAAATGCCTGAAATATTAAGTTTATTAATTTAAGCATTAATTTTGAGCAGGCACGTGCACACATAGACAAAAAAGGGGCTTGAGCCCCTGCACTTTTTCTTCCTCGAGAGAAAGTACCCTTTTTTCTGGGGTGCTTTTTTTTTTCTTTTTTTTATAAATCATATATATTCATGTTTACGCACAGCTTCGCTGTCAAAAATATATTTACTGAATAAAAAATGCTATAGGCTATATAAGGTCGGCTTTGTCGAGTTCAGCTGCCCTCCCTCCGCGACACACCATTCATTTCCGCATCTTCGCCCCGCCCCACCTCATGTTTGCTGCTGGCTGAAAACTTGTGACAACTATTCCCGGGAAAACACAACTGCTGTCTGGCGATGAGAAGCGAAAAAGAAAAAAGCCCTAGATGGATCCATCCCGTGCATTTCTTTTAGGTAGCCTATGTATGTTCACAAACATGTGAAATTTGTGAAACTATTTAGGGTGAGATTATTTATACGTTTAACGCCGCGTTAATAGTTTGACCACCAGCAATGCGTCTGCCTGATTTGATACTAATGTAGGCCTAATTTATGTCATATTATAATTTCAATTATTTTAATGCGTTGCGTTTTGAACCATTGTAAAGATATCTGTAGCGCTGTCAATACCAGAAGAGGAGAATCCATGAACCGCATTATTAGACAGTTTTCTAATGATGCACGATTTATTATAACTATTTAAAAATCATAATACAGCATTACATAATGCTATTCTTAAATCTACACTTACACAGGATAATACAAGTTTAAACCCTCTGTCTTTGCCTGTTTGATGTCCATATATTCTTGTTGAAGAAATTACAGTGGCTGTAGCATTTCTATCTTGCCTTGCCAGGCAAGTGCTGTGCTATACTGTGTAACAACAAAAATCAGCAGGCTTTTGGCGCCCTCTGCAGGCATTTGTTATAATATATAATGAATTTATAACATTTCAGTGGAAAAACTCTTGATGTGTTTAAATATGCAGATTAGCTTGTTTTGGTTAATTAGAAGAAATCTACAGATGCAAATAGACGGATGGTTGTAGGCTTAAAATAAACACCATCTAAATGTGTAGGGTTAGGGTTAAGTTTTCTTTCCATTAGAGTAAAAGACATGGAAGCAAAAATAGACCAAAATCTTAAAATTGTCCACTACAAGAAATAAGTCTTGCAATAACCAAAAGAATTAAAACAATTTATTGATTTGTGCAAAATAAACAAATTATTTGTGAAACTATGTCCCTCTCTTTGGTGCAGTCATTTATTCTAAATATATATAACTACTTGAAAATAGTAATGTGGAAAACATGCACATTGTGGCATAGTTTCCTTTGCTGTTGCCTTCTCTTGTGATAAACCTAGTGAACACTAAAGAAGACCATAGTCTCTGTGTGAACTGATTATTTTGTAGACATCTGTGGAGTATGAAACAATTGTGTCAGTGTGAGGGAATTAAAATAATTTGATAAGGAAGTCAGAGTTGTCTTAATATATTTAAGGGTTTATTATTTTTTAAATAAATAATTATGAGAAGTGTCCTTTTTTCACTTGAGCCCCTGCACCCAAAATGTCTGTGCACGTCTTTAGTTTTGAATGTTTTTTTGTTGTCTAAACAGGTCATTAACTTTGTTAATTATTCCCTTCTTAAAGATGGCGTTAATTAAAGAGGAGGAGAGTGAAGACATGAAGATGGAGTTTATTAAAGAAGAAAGTGAAGATATGAAGATAATTATTAAAGAGGAGTCTGAAGACATGAAGGTTGAGTTTATTAAAGAGGAAAGTGAAGACATGAAGATTGAAGAAACATTCAGTGTGAAACATGAAGATACTGAGGAACAAACAGGTTGGTTTTATTCTCACAGCTGAACTCGGTTATTTGATCATTATTAAAAAATAATGATCAAATATCATTTGAAATCATCTCTGTCTCTCTCCCGCTCTCTCTCTCGACGCACTGATCACATGTTGTATTTCCGCACAGGCACATTTTAGTACGTACACATTGTTTTCACACACATTCAGGATAATGTTTGGATTTGTCCTGTGTATGTTTCTGTGTACTTCAGTATATATGCAGGTCAAGGCAGTTGATTTAGGGTTTGTGTTATCTCCATGTGGTTCTGTTCAGTATCGTAACTGGACTGGTCTAAAGTGTAAACAAGCTCTTTTCTGTTGCCACACTTCACACTGTGAATCCTCAAACTAGTTGTGCTGTGTTTATTGTGTGTGTGCTTTAGTGTACATAAATGTATGAATTATTTGGACTCATAGCATTTGGTGATTTGGTGTCCTTTTGGACTTGGATAAAGTTGTTTTTATATTCGCACATTCGGACATCTGTATTCAATAGCCTTGTTAATCACACTACATTGGACATTCAGTGGACATTCACAAGTAAATTTGCCATTAAAACAATACTTGCCTATTTTGATCGACTGTGAAAAATGTTGTAAGTTGACAATCGTTGGTTGTCAATATCATGCCGCTGCTAAAAATTCGCAAACATTCATTTACTGCACATTTATTGGAAAGTTTGAATTTATCAGAAGTCCGAATGTGCGAATATAAAACCAACTTTACCCAAGTGTCCTTTTGGAGTCCGCAAGTGTCCTCTTTTTGAAAAGACACCTAAATTTACCTTAAAAACCTGGAAAATACAGTTTTGTGAGAATCACACTTCAATCTGATGTATGCTTAATTTTACGATAAGTGTGAGATTAATCGTGATTAATTGCGATTAAAATTTAATCTATTGACAGCTATAATTTTGATGTTAAATTCACTATTGTATTATATATAATTGTTCTAAACACAGTATTTAGTTCAATTACATCAGAAGTAACTGTAATTAAATTACAGAAAAAATAGGAGTAATGGATAATTTGACATGGTTTAGTGTAACTTTTACCAGGTTTGGTTAGTGGTGTCTAAAATGCATCTTTACGCACAACTACCAGCCTGCATGGAGAGTTTCTTGAGACTCCAGAGGCACCAGCAGCTTCAAATACCTGTTTGCTGCTCAACACTGGCTTTTTTATAGCTGCCCTTTTAATACAATTAATTTTTTAATTTTCGGTCTTTATCTGACCGAGTTCTGCTGTGCTCTAAATCACTCACAAATCTTATGATAATTCGATAATCTCCATTCAGTTTTCACACAATATTAGTTGTTTTCATGCCTTTTGCACAACATTGCACCATTTCATGCTTTTCATCTTCAGAAAGATCTTTCTTCCTCCCCATATTGCATGAAAACTGTGACTTGCTTAATAATGTGGAACAACCTCTAAGTAGGGTTTCCATAGACCTGGCAAATTATTTTGTCTGAGATTGATACCAGTTATCTAAAAAGACTTGGATAAATAAACAAACACACATTTTCTTAGAAAAACTCAAATCTGAATGTTTATTGTACTGAAATCTTACTGATATGTCATTTGCATAATAATTTGGAACGCAGTGTATGTACATTTGCCGACTCCATTTATTTATTTTTTCAAATAAATGACGGCTGTTAACAGCGACGCAAAGAATTGTGGGCTATCTGCAGCAGCGAAGGATACACCTCATGCATCCTCCGAATTCCTGTGAAAGAAGGACGCATTCCAAGGTCACGTTCGGAGAGTCCTACTTACTTTTCTGAAATGATACTGCCTCAATGACGTATGCGACCTTCAAATGCGACCTCTGGAGGATGCACAGCTTCTCTCTCAGCCACTTCCTTTTTCCTGGTGGCTTTATCTGGTCTCCCCATGTCAATTACTGCAATGAGACACGGGTGTTTATCATTTGCACTTGACCTGCACCGCTCGTCTCCTGCGTCTCTCCCGCTGCTGAACCACGCCCCCCCCTTGCCACACACTCGCACTTCTCCTATTGCTCCACACCAATCTTTTGACCCGAGGGAGGGGCTCTAACAGACCAATCACAGCGCTTGCGGTCTGTGTACGATTGATGCGTTACATTACATGCGTCACAGAGATGTTGCACATCAGGCTACATGTGGTACTCACAGCCTATGCCATGCCTACAGCGTACACGTGACGCAGAAATAAATCGGCCTTAAGTCTTCAGGAATGCTTGAAAATTACAGGCAGGTGTATTTGATTAGGGATAAAAAAAGACAGTGGTCCTCCACTACCAAACCTGCCCATTCCTGATCCATAGGATTGGATAGGATAGGATAGGGTATAGAACATACATGTTGTTGGTTTTGATGCTTTAAATGTCTAAATTGTTTTGTGTCTATTTTTGTCCTAGACCTAATGGCACTGAAAGAAGAGAGTCATGAACCTAATGAAAGGGAAGAAGAGAAAGAACATTATGATAAACATCATGATTTCATGAATGGGGAAAGATCAACACAGGTTTCCTCACAAAAAGGAGTTCAAAAGACAGGACCTAAGAGTTTCACACACAAAAAACACAAAGTCCACATGAGAATTCACACTGGAGAGAAACCTTTCACCTGTCAACAGTGTGGAAAGAGATTCAGTGAGAAAGGAAACCTTAAAGCCCACATGAGAATTCACACTGGAGAAAAGCCTTACACCTGCCAACAGTGTGGACAGAGTTTCAGTGAGAAAGGAGGCCTTAAAATCCACATGAGAATTCACACTGGAGAAAAGCCTTACACCTGCCAACAGTGTGGAAAGCGTTTCAATGAGAAAGGAAGCCTTAAAGTCCACATGAGAATTCACACTGGAGAAAAGCCTCACACCTGCCAACAGTGTGGACAGAGTTTCAGTGAGAAAGGAAACCTTACAGTCCACATGAGAACTCACACTGGAGAAAAGCCTTACACCTGTCAACAGTGTGGAAAGAGTTTCAGTCGAAAAGGAAGCCTTATAGACCACATGAGCACTCACACTGGAGAAAAGCCTTACACCTGCCAAGAGTGTGGAAAGAGTTTCAGTGAGAAAGGAAACCTTACAGTCCACATGAGAATTCACACTGGCGAAAAGCCTTACACCTGCCAACAGTGTGGAAAGAGTTTCAGTGAGAAAGGAAACCTTACAGCACACATGAGAATTCACACTGGCGAAAAGCCTTACACCTGCCAACAGTGTGGAAAGAGTTTCAGTCGAAAAGGACATCTTATAGCCCACATAAGCACTCACACTGGAGAAAAGCCTCACACCTGCAGTCTGTGCGGGAATGGCTTCAGACGGGAACGAAGCCTTAGAGAACACATGAGAATTCACACTGAAGAGATGCCATTACATGTGATGAGTGTGGAAAGAGTTTCATATATAAAGATAACCTTAAGGTCCACATGAGGATTCACTTGAAAGAGAACTGAACTGAACTCTTTGAAGTCGTTGCTGTGGAAAGAGCAGAGGTGTAAAGAGTACCTGAAAACAATTCTTGAATAAAAGTACAGATACCATTACAATGAAAATTACTCCATTACAAGTCACCATTTCTAAGACAACTTGAGTAAAAGTCTTGGAGTATCTGAGACTTTAACAGTACTTAAGTGTTTTACTCATGCTGAATTTAGGCTCAAAGATGTACTAGTCCTCGACATTAGTCCAGAAATGCCACTGAAAAAATAAGAAAAAAAAATTTGATTGATGGAAATCATGTTTATTTTCTAAAATCTAAATAAAACGGAACTGCTCAATATTGCAATAAATCAAGGTTGACACAACATCCTCTTAAATGTTAAAAGTGTGGGGGGTTCTAAGATGGCGGCCAGGGAGTAACAGCGATTTTCACTAGCTCCCGCACCACTCGGCTAATTACCTGTATTTTATAAGTTAATTCAGACACAACTCGGTGGCTTTGGTTATGTCAGTGTTGTAGTATGTCTTTGGAATCTTTTTGGCCACAATCTTTTTTGAAAATGCCTCGTTCTACCAAAAAAACAGAGAAAAAGTAATCTTCCTCGGCCGCGTTGGATATTTCGCTGGAACAAGGTGATGGTGAAGAGAACGACGAGTTTGAGCTAAGCCCAGCCATGGCCAAGGCGTTTCAACACATGATGGAGACTATTTCCAAGACAATAGACGTCAAACTTGATCCCTTAGTGGAGATTATACATACTCATTCCCAGGAATTGGAAAACTGCAAATCTCGACTGGATGAAGCCGAGCGAAGAATCGTTTCGGCGGAGGAATTAGCTGATAGCATGAAGGCTCGTGTTTCGACTTTGGAAAATCGAGTTGCGTCGCTTACTGAGCACGTTGATGATCTACAAAACAGAGGATGGCGCAAAAATATTCGTATTGTCGGCTTACCAGAAGGGGCAGAGGGCTCAAATGCGGTGGCTTTCATCCAAAAATGGATCCAAGAATTTCTTCAGCTGCAGACCGAGGGAGCTTACATCAAGATCAAAAGGGCTCATCGTACTCTAGCTCCCAGACCAGGTGCCAAGGAGAGACCTAGGCCACTAGTGTTGCGTATGCACCACTTCGGAGACAGACAGAGGATTCTTGAGGCAAGTAGAAAGTTTTCTATGGATGGAAACTTGCAGTTTGAGAACTGCAAAATCTCCTTTTTTCAAGATTTCTCCGCCGCATTGCTATGAAAGCATAGAGAGTTTGATTCGGTTAAACGCCACTTGCAGGAGATCGGTCCCTGCTATGCAATGTTATATCCAGCTAAACTGCGAGTAACCATTGGGAATACCACTTACATCCTCGGCTCGCCGACAGCAGTCTCTGGGTTTATTGCGGAGATTGGTCAGGATGTTCGACCTGAGGCAGCTGACAGTCCACCTGTGATGGACGAATGACTGACCTGATTACGTTTCTTTTTCCTCTTTTTTTTTTCCTTTTTTTTTTTTTCTCTGTGTTGCGTTTGGTATCCACTGCTGTTATTGTGGGATGGTGCGGACGATGTGATTACGCAAGTTTACTTCTTGAGTAAGTTTGGTGAAAGTTTTTTGTTTCGGACTGAACAGTAGGGATGTTCTCTTGTGTATTGAGTTCCCTTTTTGAGAAGGGAAAACGCCTCCTTTTTCTTATTTTATTGTTTTGTTTCTTTTTGTTTTTCGAGTTCTATCGAATGTTCCATTGCCCAGAAACGGCTGTACTTTTGTTATTATGTTTGTGTCTTTTCGTTGTATGCACAACTTATGTACAGGAGACTGTATAAAGGTAAAGTTTCAGCTTGTTTATTTTATTTTTCTATTTGATATATTTACGATATTAAAACGTATTATGTATAGATGGTAATCAATAATTTAAGAATTTCTACATCTAATGTAAGGGGTCTACATGGTAAAATTAAAATTCAAAAGGTTTTTGATTGGTTAAATAAGGAGCATGTTGATCTGGCAATGTTGCAGGAGACCCACTTGAATGATAAAGAACACGCTGGCCTCAGACATAGGTGGATTGGGCAAATTAATTTTTCTTCATTTACAACGAGTAGCAAGGGGGGTAGCTATTGTTGTTAACAGAAATTTGCCCCTTAAGATTTAATGAATAAATAAATAAATAAATTCCTTGCTACGAGCACGTTACTGTCATAACTGACTTACGTACTGTTGTTCTCATGTTGTTTCGATTGATTCTACTATTCTCATTTGTAAGTCGTTTTGGATAACAGCGTCTGCTAAATGACTAAATGTAAATGACTAAATGTAAGTTTTTATATATATCCATATATATATATATATATATCCATATTCCTATACTTCAACCATTTTGACCAATACTTGTAAAATGTATCCATGTTTAATCTTAGAGAGAAGGTGAGTTTCTTCATATCATACATATCTTTTACAATCATTATCCATTCTTCTTTTGTTGGTGGATTCTCATGCAACCAATAATAGTTTAAGTATGTACTTATCTTGAGTATTACAATCAGTTGGTATGTTTCCTAAATATATAGTACCAAAGCTGTTTGATTAAATTGCTGGACATTTCCAAAATATGTGAAAGTAATCAGCCATAGAATTATTACATTGTCTCCAACAGAGTGCAGTTTCCAGATTACCATCCTGTAAATATTTTCTTTTTGGAGTAATAAAAAATTGTATTATATTCTTCCACGAGAATTCTCTCCACTGACATGAGCTGGAGGTAGTATACTGTGTTTTACAAATGTTTAGCCATTCTTCATCAGATAAATTTATGTTTGCTTCATTCTCCCATTTATCTTTCACATATAATGTAGAGTGATTTTTAGAAGATTGTATACTTGAATATATTCTTGATATCATTCTTTTGAGTCCCACTCTTATACGCATCAATAAAAACATTGATGATATTCATTTCAATTTTTTCATTATTTTTAATATTTTTGTTATAATGGTTCCTAAGTTGTAAATATCTAAAGAAATCTTGTTTTTCTAATATATAGGTGTCAGTAAGATGTTGGAAGCTCTTTAAACCTGTATTGGATGAGATTGTACAATATGATGTAATGCCTTTCAACGTCCATTGTTTAAACCTTGAGTCCAACTGAGCAGGTTTAAAATCTTTGTCATAGGCCACCCATCTTAACAACCATGTTTGTTTCTTGAGCTTAAAATTTTTACATTCCTTGAACCAAATATTGAGAGGAACCATCGTCCAATGGCTCAGTTTATTAGAGTACTTAATCTTAATGGTTTTATCCCCTAATAAGGAGGGGAGGGGAATTGTCCAGCTGGCTGAATTCTAATTCTTTCCATCTTGCATCATACTCATTAGTACACCAACAAACTAAATATTTCAATTGTGCTGCTTTATAATAATCTTCCAAACAGGGAAGGGACAGTCCTCCTCTTTCCTTTGATAATTGTAGTGTTTTAAGTCTGACCCTATGCTTCTGATTTTTCCATATGAATCGTATGAACCATATGAAAACGTTCATTCTAATAATTTCAATTTGATTATACAAACCAAGGGTTAAGGGCATCCACCTGTCCAAATCTACTTTTAATTCTTTTGTTATGGATTCATAATTTATATTATATGTTTTTGTCACATTCTTTGGTATGATAACTCCTAAATATTTAATATTATTAGTTTTCCACTTAAAATTATATTTAATACGCATGTTCTCCTGTGGTGAATAATTAAATGAGAGTGTCTGAGTTTTGTCTAAATTTAACCTGTATCCTGAGTACCACCCAAACTGTTCAAGGCATGACATAAGTTTAAGTAAACTGGAGTCCGGATCAGTGATTGTCATAAGAATATCATCCGCATATAAACATATTTTGTGTTAATTTCCTTTAAATTGGAATCCTGATATATCTACATCTTCCCTAATCGCTTGAGCAAGTGGCTCTATGAACAGTGCAAAAAGTGTGGGACTTAAGGGGCATCCCTGGCGACATCCCCGTTCCAATGTAATTGATCTAGAAACATTATCATTTATTTTAACCTGGGCTGTCGGTAAATGATATAGTGGTTTAAGACATCCTATAACCTCTTTATTGAAACCAAAACGTTGCAATACTAGATACAAAAACTCCCATCGCACAGAGTCAAAAGCCTTTTCAGCATCGAGGCTAATTACCAAAGATTTAGAATTATTTTTGCTCATGCTATCAATCAGAAATAATGTTTGTCTTACATTATCTTGTGTCTGTCTGGTCAGTATCAATCAATTCAGGAATTATATTTTCAAATGTTTTTGCAATTATGGAAGCATATAATCTATATTTAAAACAGAAATGGGTCTATATGACCCACACTCTGTCTTATCTTTTCCAGCTTTTGGTATTACCGATATGACAGCTTGTTTCCAAGATATTGGGGTTTCTCCCCCCTTAAGAACATGGTTAAAACATTTTAAGAGCATAGGTTTTAATAATTCCCTAAATGTTTTGTACCACTCTGCTGGATACCCATCCCCTGTAGGGGGGGATTTTAATTGTTTGTTGAATCCTTTACTGGATAGACTACTTTCAAGGAACTGCCCTCCATCTAAACAATCTAAAACGTTATCAGCTTTATATAAGGAGTTAGGTTATTCTGATGTTTGGCGTGCCCTTAACCCTCTGCGCACAGAATTTACCTTTTATTCCCCTCCCCATAAGTGTTATTCTAGAATTTATAATTAATACTGTTGTTTACGATCATGCTATGGTGCTATTGGATTTGTTAGTGGAAGGTGCTCCAAAACGTACTAAGCACTGGAGATTTAATACGTTATTGCTTAAAGACAACAAGTTTATTTCATACTTTAATTCTGAATTTAAGATTTTTTTGGTGGATCAATTCAGAGTCTATTGATGATCCATCTCTGTTATGGGAGACTTACAAAGCCTATATAAGGGGTCTAGCTATATCTTATTCCATTTCTAAAAAAGGAAACAAGTAGAGAAGCAGGAATGCTTAGAGCTAGAATTTGAAAGGGCTACCGAAGATCATGTGAATGATGCTTCATCTGCTTATTTGGAGAAGTTGACCATAATACGTGCTTTCCTGCTTTGTTGTCGCAACAGGCCAAAGTTAAAATACTTTTTTCAAAGCAAAGACTGTATGAGCATGGCAATAAACCTAATAAGTATTCGTCTTATTTATTGAAAAACAAATCAGGCCCACAATTTATCACCTCTATTATGGATTCTTATGGTAAGCAATCATTTGATTCTGGGGTAATAAATGCTACATTTAAGCAGTTTTATTCTGACCTATATCATACTGAATATTCAACAGATTTCTTTGATCACTTAACGCTTCCTAGTATATCTGATGAACAGAGAATAGCTTTGAATGCCCCCATCTCAAGGGAGGAAGCCTTATTGGCTCTACGTAGTCTACAGCCAGGCAAATTCCCAGGCCCGGACGGTCTGGTGTGTGAAATATATATCAAAGAATTTGAGCATCTGCTCATAGATCCCCTGTTATCTATGTATGATCATTCATTTATGACAAATAGATTGCCATAATCGCTTAGAGAGGCCAACATTTCCCTCATTTAAAAAAAAAAGAAAAAGATCCAGAGCTCTGTGGGTCATATAGGCCGATATCTCTTCTAAACGTGGATTTTAAATTGCTTTCGAAGATCCTTGCATTACGGTTGGAGAAAATACTTCCTTCTTTCATTGATAAAGACCAAACTGGTTTCATTAAGGGCAGAAATTCAAGTAACAATATTAGAAGGCTTCTAAATGTCATTGAGCTTTCTCACAAAAGTAACATTGACACCCTTAATTTATCATTAGATGCGGAGAAGTCCTTTGACCATGTGGAGTGGCCTTATTTATTTTATACCTTGGAGAGGTTTGGTCTCTGTGATAATTTTATCAGATGGGTGCACATACTTTATTCTGCTCCACTTGCGGCAGTTGTCACTAGCAGTCATAGGTCGGACAACTTTCCTCTGTCACGTGGCACTAGACAGGGCTGTCCCCTCTCCCCGTTGCTCTTCACGATAGCAATAGAACCATTAGCTCAGGCGATTAGGGAGGGGGCGGCCGTCTCTGGTGTTTCGGTTGGTCTTAAACAACACAAGAAATCCCTCTACGCAGATGATATCTTGCTCTTTTTGTCTAACCTTGATTCATCTGTGCCTGCTTTAATAGATATTAATTCATTTGGGAAGTTATCAGGGTATAAAATAAATTTTTCCAAATCTGTTGCTTTGTTACCCTAGTGCTTTATGATAATTCGATAATGTCCATTCAGTTTCACACAATATTAGTTGTTTTCATGCCTTTTGCACAACATTGCACCATTTCATGCTTTTCATCTTCAGAAAGATCTTTCTTCCTCCCCATATTGCATGAGAACTGTGACTTGCTTAATAATGTGGAACAACCTCTAAGTAGGGTTTCCATAGACCTGGCAAATTATTTTGTCTGAGATTGATACCAGTTATCTAAAAAGAAATGGATAAATAAACAAACAAACATTTTCTTAGAAATTCTAAAATCTGAATGTTTATTGTACTGAAATCTTACTGATATGTCAATTGCATAATAATTTGGAACGCAGTGTAATCTGTTTAAACATAAACACATACTTTAATCTGATTATGGAAGACCAAACATGAACTGTGTTCCTTGTGAACAGGATTGGTTCAGTATAATTATAGTCTAAACAGACTATTTAATCATTTCATAGCCACGTTGAATAAAAAAAAAAAAAACATGAAACAGGAGGGCAGTTAAGAACAGGAAATAACACAGTCATATTACATACCCCAAACAACTAGAATCTAATCTGATACACGGACGAATTGTCTTACTTAAACTTTTTGTTCAACAATTGCTTAAAAAATGAAACACCACAAACATGTCATTGATACCAAATCTTCCACAAAACAGACAAAAACTCATCAAACTTCCATCCTCTCATCCATCATGGGCGATACTTTATTCCAGACAGAGACATCAAGCATCATATGCCTCTTGGTGACTGGTTTTGGCTCTGGCACAAGCCCCAGGAAATCTTCATGACTGTACCACAGGATGTCGTCTTTCAGAGGCCAAAAAAAACACTGTTAACTCCAATGATAGACATTGTTTTCACCTGGACAAACTCTTCATCGACATCCTGAACAACACCTGGGTATGCCTCCCCATCATAACAGACCACACACCATTCTCCCACCAAAGACATGGTTATTTCAGGCATTGTATTGAGCATCCCTTGGCATGGCTCTGTCTTCATAGTGGTTTTCTGTGCTTTGTTGAGGACCACAGACTCAGGTTCCTTGGATTTGCTCCTTTACTGTTAAGTGAGCAGTGAATGTCACCTTATCACCACCTTTCTTTTTCTCCCTGATTTCAGTTTTGCTCCGCCATTCCATCCACTCTAGGAATGACAGCAAGCATGAAGTAATTAGAGGCTAGTGTATTGTTTAGGTTCCATTAAACACTAAATCATACTTTCTCTTCCGCTGATGCAACTCTGACTCTGTTTCAGTGCTGGAGCCCTTTTCAGCCCAAATCAGGCATTCGTTGGCCTTGTCCTATGTATCTGAAAACATCACAAAAACAGATTTTCAGTTCATTGGCTTACATTTACAAATTATACATCTAGTATATTGATATTCATTTAAAACCCTCACCTTTGGTCCTCAGTAAATCAAATGTGTGTATCTCCCATGTGTCTCTGTTTGGCTTTTCATGCAGCATCACTGCCCTCTTGATCCTCTCATGGATCTTATATGGAGGCCAACAGCATCCCTCCTTGCTGCACCAGATTTCAGAGATGACAGCTAAACTGTCCTCTTCATTTGGGAAATTGACCACAGCAAACATTGAACAAAAAGATGAAGTGGTTCACTCAATTTTCACAATCTCGATTTCAATGTATCTTATAACATACAAACCATTTTTTACAGATAACTGTAGGAGTTAAACTTTTTTTTTTTTACTTAATTTTTTTTTTACAGGAGCCTCACATCCTACAAATGGAGTGATGGCATGCCAGCAAAGTATTCTTTGCATGGTAGTAGCACTAACTTCCGTTGCACATTTGTGGCTTGGGTAAAAAGAAGTTCATCCTTCAATCCAGGGAGATGGGTAATGTCTAGCTGTGATGATGGCAAGGGATAGTCTTGTTCCTAAATCTTCCGAAATCTGTTCCTCGACCACCAGGTTTTGCACAACAACATCATTGTTCTTCACCTGGACACAGTTATTTCCAGTGCACATCTGAACAGAGAAGTGAGCAAACTGCATTTTTGCATACTGCTCTTTCACATTTAGACCATTTGGGACTGGGCCGTTGTCATGTGGTCTTTGTAGTGTCTTCTGTAACCAAGGTTACCAGATTAATATAGAAATAATGTTATCAATATTATAACATACTAATTTATAAACAAAATTATTGAGAACTACTTAAAATAAGTGCAATTATAAAAGAAAATATTAATTTTATTACACACATATATTTTTACTTGTTTATTAATGTGACCAATAGCAAGTAGTTTTGAACTTAGCTTGAGCCAATAAGAGCGCAGAATGTGACGCAGCGGAGAAATAGTTTTCCGGGTTTTGCACGAGGTTTGCATAGACATATATACGTAGACGCCTCATGATGTGCTGGAGCGTGATCCAGCGTCGCCGCCATATTGGTTGGGTCTCTCCACTCAACGCTAGAACCAGAGTCAATCGGAGTCAACGGATAGCGAGCAATTATGCCCGTATTTTGTGCAGCTTACAGTTGCAATAACCGACGCAGTATTGATACCAGATCGCATGGGATTACATTTCATAAGTAAGATTGAACAATGATTTAGGTTATTTTACCATTTAAAAAATTATGTCATCTCTTGCTGTTTTTTTTCTCTTCACACTTTGAAGGTTTCCCAGTGATACAGGCTTGAGGAGGCAATGGGAAGTTGCTATAAGACGGGAGGGTTTTGTTGTGACTAAGTTGTCAAAGCTCTGTAGTGAGCACTTGAAGCCTGATGATTTTGACAAGACATCTGTCTTCAACTTCCCATGTCATCTCCAAAGAGTAGGTGTATTTTACTCTACATGCTAACAGAGATGTCTATGATTCATATGTAAAACAAAAACGGTAAAACCGTTAGATATTTCTGCATGTATAGGAATTAGTGATGTATTGTGTATTAAAATACACTGTGGGATACTAAAACCTTTTCAAGTGTTTTTAATGAAGTTGTTTTTAAGTATTATGTTTATTATATTTTAGCCTGTAGTGACAAGGAACACAAAAACTTCAAGGAAAGCTGAAGAGAGCATATCAGTGGACCTTTCTCAGCATTTTCCTGAAAGTAAGCCTCAGCCCAATGATGTGAGTATTTGTAGGCTATTTGATATGTCCCATACAGCTATGAGCATCATGACTGTGGTCATATCGAAATCTCTCCCTTGCTTTCTGCAACTCTTTTCAGAAATACTCATACACTTATATGTGTATGAGTATATGTTATAAATAAATACACACCTTCTTTCACTGACATTTGTTGTGTGAAGCTAGATATGACATTTGTTTTATGAAGCTAGATAGCAATAATACAATGGAGGGCGAGTGCACTTACAACTCAACTTTTTACTTTTTTTATCAGGGAGGTCTACAGCATCACACAGCGCCATCTAAAGCATAAAACAACGATTGCAGGATAACCCAGTTTCTAAGACTAAATACATAACAACATTCTCTCATACATGCACCCTTTCTCTCTTTCCCATACTCATGGTGCTGGCAGTGATATTACGGGTAAGAAATTAAGAATGTGTGCCTACACATATGCAGTGCTATGCACCAAACAACTGTGAGTGGTATGATATAAACATCACTGAAAATATTTTCATCCTTCTTTCTACTAGGACTTTGCCCATTGCCCAATTCTCCTACTCATCTAAAGGCCAGACTCAGTGAAGCTTTGGCTAGAGTGGAGAGTCTATAGCGGGAGAAGCAAAATGCAAAGACCCGGGCATGGAGAGCAAAGAAAACCGTAAAGAGTCTTCTGGAAGATCTGAAGGAAAAGAACCTTATAAATGAAGAGTTGAATGAAAGGCTTGGCTTCCACTCTGGTAAAAATAAATTAATAATACAACCTTGAATTGTATGTTGTTTGCACTCTTTGTCAGACTTTATAAAGGTATTATTTCAAGGGAACTTTCTAAATAGTTTGTCTAACTAGTTTAACTGAATTTCAGATCTTCAAGTAGACCTCTTTTCAAAGCGGGGCCATGAATACACCAAGGACCAGAGAGAGTTTGCCCTCACACTGCACCTCCAAGGTCCGAAAGCCTACAGTTACCTGAGGGATTCTCTGCATCTTCCCCTGCCACATCCACATACATTGCAACGGTGTAGTACATCCCTACATAATGTACAACAAACAGGGAACTGATGTAGAAGTTTTGAGCATGTATGTGCTATTTTCACTATTTTTTTCTTGGAAAATGCCTTCCAAAGTATTGGAAAAAAGAACAATCATAGAAAAAAATGAAAAAGTGCCCAAAATAGGGATCCAAGGGTTGAAGCACTCAAATAGCTATTTATTTTCTTTTTGTAAAGGTGGATGCAATCAGTGGACACCAGGCCTGGGCTCAACACAATGATGTTGGACATGTTGAAGATGTGAAGAAGACCCTGCTAAATATGGCTCTGTGGCCCTCATGTTGGATGCCATGGCCATCAAAAAACATGCCCAGTACAATCCCCATACCCAGAAAATGTCTGGATATGTGGATATGGGGAATGGCATGGATGAGACTGATTTAGCCACCGAGGTGCTTGTTTTTATGGTGGTAGGAATACAGGGTCATTGGAAAGCTCCAATTGCCTACTACCTCACAAAGTATCTGTCTCCAGACACAAAGAAGGTCCTGGTTGTCCATGCTCTGGAGGAATTGCATGCACGTGGCATAAAAGTGGTCTGCATGACAATGGATGGACATGCCTCCAATGTCAACATGTGCAACCAGCTCGGGTGTCAGCTAAAGGGAAACCCCCATGAGCCGTTAAAAACCTTCTTTGAACATCCAGTGAATGCTGACAGGGTGTTTGTGGATATGCATGCGGCCCACAAGATAACAAACAAGCATGTTCAATTTGATGGCCAGAAGATGAAAGTGTCCTTGGCTGCTCAAACATTGAGTCACTCTGTAGTGGTAGCACTGCGCACACTGAGGGACCTTGGTTATTCACAGTTTAAAAACTGTGAATTTAAAAATTCATTGAGGTTGTTATATAACACTGCATATTCTGCATGAAAGCCATCTCTGTTTATACTTACCTGTAGAGGGAAATCCAAGCAGAGCTGTGTACTAGGGCTGGGCGATATATCGAATGCTTTTGTCAAGCGCATTTCGTCAGTAAAGCCGGTTCCCTGATTACCGCTAAATCGGCTTAAGCGGCAATCAGGGAACCGGCTTTACTGGCGAAATGCGCGTGACAAAAGCATTCGATATATCGCCCAGCCCTACTGTGTACTAAATAAAAGATTATAATTTGATTTCCATGATACGATACTACTGTTATGGGTGATATATCAGTTAACAGAGGCTTATGCTTTTTTTTAAGATGATTGACAGGTTGTTGGACCTGAACAGCCGCAATCCCCGTGCCAAGGGATACAAAGCTCCTCTGGGTGCTTTGAATTGGACAGAGAGAGTAGAGCTCTTGTTGAGAGGCAGGGAATACTTGCTCAGTTTGGTGATGAAAGATGGCACACCCCTCCACCAAACAAAGGTTTTTTTTTTTAAATATCGTATGGTTTCCACGAAAAGTTCACAACATCACAAGTTAATATGATGCTCTGTTCTCTTGTTACGCATCGAGTTCATAAGATGCTCTTTCTCTGGTTTGGATCGTTTTGCTGTCTGCAGTTTTGTTTCTGTTGACTCTTCTGTTCAGTATTTTTCAGGTCATCCAGGAAAGGTCTCAAATATGGTATGTATGTTAATATGATGTTGCTGTTTGCAAAACCAGAGGCAGGAGGTGATGTGAGTCCCTCCTGCTTTAAGGAGCATATCTTGTATTGCACTTTTTCTTCTTGTTTATGATTTTTGTCTCTGCATTTTAGAATCTTCTTGTGTTCAGTGTTTTTCAGGTTATAGAGGTGTCAAATGGTATGTATGACATGTTCTTGTTTTTAATCTATCCTTGTTCAGTTTTAATATAGTTCCTAGTTGTTCCTGACACGGACTTATACTCTCAAGAAGCACCCAGTAATTTTGCACCCAGTAGATTTGTACTGCACTTAAATCATTTACCATTCAGGGACTTTATTGGAGCAAAACATGTATTGCTGCCGCTATCTCTGTCACCATGTGTTGAGTTACATGTTATGAATATTTGTAGAAAAGTAAATTAATGTCTTTCAATAACTGCAATTACAAGGTGCTCTTGAGGTGTCTTGTTTTGCCATGATCTTACTGATGAGACGTTTTCTTTTGAAGGTATCTGTCAGTCATTGGCTTTGTCATCAACGTGGACACATTGTTGATGATGATTCCTGACCTGCTCCAAGTTCAGCGTTATGTCTGCACGTACCGCTTCAGTCAGGATCACTTGGAGCTTTTGTTCAATTCTGTCAGGGCTTCAGGTATAATTTTCATATTTATAATTAGTTTTTTTAGTCCATTGGCCAGACCGGATATTGGTACCTTCTGGGTGGGCAAATTGATTTATATATATATATATTAGTACCTATACATCCCTAGTTTACAGTATGTTTTGATGTGATAGATCTCTCAGGCTGGTCACTTATTGGTGGCTATCACTTCATGAAGTAATCCACCCCCTAAAGTAAACGGCACATCAGACACCAGTGTGTATTTTTTTTATAGCCTACCTTTGGAAGAAACATGGTTATACAGTTATTACCTTACTTACCTTTTATAGCCTACCTGTGGGCAAAAAATGGTTATACAGTTTCCTTACTTAACCTCAGAAAATATATCTATTATGACTCTGACTGTCCTCATTAAACATCTCTGTAATCTAAGGTAAAGGTTTGTAAAGGTAATCTAATGTAAAGGTTTTTTTTTTTTTTTTTTTAGGAGGCTGGAATAACAATCCAACTGCAGGGCACTTCCAAGGTATTTTCCGTCTGATGGTCCGTTGTGGTGTCTCACCAAGTGGGTCAGGCAACGTGGCAGCACAAGATGAAACCGTGTCCCTATCAGCTGCAGACATGCACTGTTTTAATGGCAGAGGAAGAGCTTCTGTCCCCATTTGCAAACATTCCTGCAGTCATATGTGACCACAGTTACCTGCCCACCCGCTTTGGTGGTCTTGTGGACAATGCCCTTGTCTACATTTCAGGGTTTGTTGTCAGAAAAATTCTGAAAAAACTGTCCTGTGAGGTGTGCCGTGCAAGCCTCGTCACAACTGCTGTACCCTCATCTTTTGACCAGAGCTACCACCTGCTTGAACTTAAAAACAATGGTGGGCTGATGATCCCCTCAGAGGGAACAGTGAAGGTGGTCAGAGCAGCAGAGCGTGTGATTCGACAAAACTCAAAGGAACAAGGTGTCCATGTGTCCTTTGTCAACCGTTTCATTCGGGCGGAGATTGGGTCAGAGGATGTGTTCTTACTCAGGGAGCACATTGCAGACACCCAATTCGGAATTGAGAACCATCATTTCATGCTTGTGTCATTTGTGGTGTCTGTATTTCACAAAGTAAGGCTGCACCACATCGCAAAATTAACTACCCTGGAGTTACAGAGTGCAAGTATACGAAAGAAGCTGTGCAAAACAGTTCTTTTTATAGGATTTTAGCTCCCCAGTCCCAGTTGCAAGCCTGACAGGGTAATGTAAGATGTTGGAATGACCTGGAATTATAACGTTTACTTTTCCAGGCCTTTTAAAAAAATTCTAAGCTGGTACAGTATATATGGGAGCTTGTGTGAGTGTGTGTGTTTGTTTTGTCTTCGCAAAGTTCAGTTTGATATCAAGTTGTAATTTTAAATTACTCTTTTGGAGTATAATTTGATTGTCTTGTTGATTGTGTTGAAATAAAAGTATTTCTAATGTAAATTTGTGCAAGTAATTGACTGAAATCATATATGATTTGTATATGCAGAGATATTGTAATATTGACTGAAATCATATAAGATAATTATATGTAGAGATACGAGGAATTAGGTGGAAACATAAAGTGTGAAGAACAGACACAATTTACCTATTAAAAACATATAATCTGTATAAAATTCATATGAGCAAATGATGCAAAATTTAAATGAATCCTATGTGACTTGCATATGATTCAATCAAGAATTTTAAATGATTTGTATAGGAAATTTACTGATATTCATACACATTTTCTACTAAAATCATATACTATTGCATACTGTTGTCGTAAAACTCGTATAAGAATTTTGCAGTATTCATATATGACCTAAAAATCCCATATAAGTTTTATGTGTGCTTTTTAGTTAGCCTGGTAATACCAGACTCTGCTACTTCACTTTGCTTCGTAGACAGAGTCTGGAATGGCATAATAGAGAAGTGTTTACTCTCTCGCTAGGGGGCGATTGTCTGAAGTTTAAAATCATTGGTTACCCGTAAGCCAATCAGATACGTTTAGTTATGACGTATGGTATGCGCCTTTACAGCCTCATCGAAGCACAGGCATCATGCATCGAGCTCAAATCTATGATTGAACTTCCATTGTAAACCTGTTGTAAACACATGATGATGCGAGCGAAATACCGGAGTGAACATGGCTGTAAACGACTTTTGCAGATTATGCGAAGTTAATCTACGCATACACGGTACAATCACGGGCTCTAAACTTATTTTTGACAGAGTGAAACAAGAAAATATTTGTAGCCAACTCTCAAACTTAGGATTATATCTTTTAAACACAGCTGGCTTCAGTTTGAGTTGAATGTTCTCCATAACCGAGCGAACTGCATCCCGTGTCTCAGCCATTTCCGCGTTCGGTTTTCGATTTCTCTAACCTACAATGTAAGACTCGGCGCTTAACATCTACGTCACGGCTCTCAGCCCGCCCTCTGTTCGTTGATTGGCCCGGCTGTTTCCAGACCGGTGGTAAACAGAAAGCTCTGACGCTGTCTCAGACTGAGTACAGAAGCGAAATGAAATTGAGCGGAAGTAGGAAGTCTGACGTAGTCAGGCTACTTTTTAGTATGAAATTGGCCATAATTGGTCTGATTTTGTATATGACATGTATTGGACTTACATGAAACACATAAGGAAATTCTGGCTGATTTGAGTAAAGAATATATATGGTTGCTGTATATGAAACATACAGGTTTTTTTCATATGGGTGATCACGTGTAGCGATCAGTTATTAATCAATTTATGGGTGAAATATGAATATAATAATTCATAATCTTTATGAATAATTATTATGAACATACCGACGCAAGGGGGGATTAAACATATATGGTGAATTAACTACAACGAATTATAATCAATCACATATATGATTAGTTCTGCTTTAATAATTATGTAGAGAAATTATCCGTTTGTCCAGCAAACCAGTAAGTTTTCCACAGACTATTATAACAGAAGTTATCCTCTGGCCACGAGGATAAATTCCTATGATAGCATCAAATATAGAGTGATTGTATTAGAATCGAAACGTTAAAGTGACCTGGTTTTTGTTGAATGAGCAAGAGAACAATCGAGTATGAATAATGTGTTTAATATATGAAAACTACCGAGGTTATACGTCTAAATATATACAGAAGATATACACATAAGTTACACAAGAGTGAAAATGAAGACAGGAAAAGAAAGATGATCAAAGAATGGCAAATTACAACAGTTAAACCTTTTGAAAGCCAGCACAGAAATCAGTTTAAACGAATTTCAAAGAAATCATAATACTTGCATATTGGTTCAAGTCAGTGTGCAGTAGAGTTTTAGTGCGCTTGGCTTGGTTGGTCCTTTCCGAGAGGGTTTCTCCGGCGGGGTTTTCAAACAAGGTTTACTGAAGAGTAACTCAACCGAAGAGAGAGAGAGTCCAAAGAAGTGGTGTTCCCGAAAGAGGAGCACGATGGAGGCGCGTGGTCACCGGAGAAGTCCGGGAGAGACGTGCACGAGGTGCTCGAGAGACAATCGGGAGAAACTGTGCGTCTTTGCTTTTATGGAAAACGAAACTAACCCACCTCCCGAGTTGGGTGGCCAATAGATGCAATGCAATCTTTGGCGGGCAAGGATTCCTTTGTCTTCTCTTGCGAACTCATTTGCATAATTTACGAGGTTGGATCAGTGTTCGTTTTTCTTCGAAGTACTATTAAAAATAGAACAATGCATTCTACAGGGATGTGAGATACATTATGGAATAAGAGAGATAAAGAGCTTTAAAAAGAATCTAAACTCATCACATCTAACACACCTACAATTATTTAACCTAAACACTGGGAAACATACATGCACGTGTATATATGATGGGTACTTTTGGCACAGTCATATTTTGAGAATAACTGTACATGCCATCTCTAGGCATGTCTATGTGTGTGATCTGGTACTGAGTCTCTGGGCCCACAACAGGGGGTTGGTCCTTTGAAGTCCCAAGAGCTGGCAGTATAGCCGCCTGGTCAGCTTCGGCCAGGTGGTAAAGTTGTCAAAAGGGCTGGTCTTTTGCAGACCGGCCGGAACCGAGGGGAGATTTTACTGAACAGTCCAGCCTGCTAAAAGCGCTCTGAACAATCCAAAGTTTATTGACTACGAACAGATCCATCCAGACGCTACACACCAAATTATCATTCAATGGGATAAATATCTTCTCTTCACTGCAAACGATACCATGAAGAATGTTAACATTTAGTTAAAAACAAATAAAGTAAGCTGGTTCCATATTCATTTTAATACCAGCAGACACAAAATGCTATAAAAGGTGACAACTTTTAAAGTTAAAAAAAAGATACAAGTTATGTAAATGATAAAAGCTCATTCTGGTTTCTCGGTTTGATTGATTTGATCAACCGTAAACAATGCAAAAAATAGGAATTTTGAGTTTGTGATAGTAGCGTAAGCTTTGTGAACTGTTGTGTCAACCTCGATTTATTGCAATATTGAGCTGTTCAATTTTATTTTGATATTACAAAATAATGAATCAAAGTTACAGGCTTTACTCCAGTGTGAGTTGACATGTGGACTTTAAGGTTTCCTTTTTGACTGAAACTCTGTCCACATTGTTGGCAGGTGTAAGGCTTTTCTCCAGTGTGAATTCTCATGTGTCTTTCAAGGCTTCCTTTGTCACTGAAACTCTTTCCACACTGTTGGCAGGTGAATGGGCTCTGTCCAGTGTGAATTCTCATGTGTTGCCTGAGGCTATGCTCCCGTTTGAAGACATTCCCGCACAGAGTGCAGGTGTGAGGCTTTTCTCTAGTGTGACTCATCATGTGGACTTTAAGGTTTCCTTTTCTTCTGAAACTCTGTCCACACTGTTGGCAGGTGAAAGGTTTCTCTCCAGTGTGAATGCTCATGTGGTCTATAAGGTGTTTTTTATGTTTGAAACTCTTTCCACACTGTTGGCAAGTGAAACAACTTTTAGTTCCTGTCTTTTGAACTCCTTTTTGTAAGGAAAACTCTGATTTTTCTTCACTCATTAAATTATAATGTTCTTTCTCTTCTTCCCTTTCATTAAGTTCATGACTTGCCTCTCTCAGTGCCATCAGGTCTAGGACAAAAAATAGACAAAACAAAAAACAATTCAGACATTTAAAGCATCAAAATCAACAACATGTATGATCTATACCCTATCCAATCGTATGGATCAGAAATAGGCAGCTTTGGTACTGGAGGACCACTGTTTTGCAGACTTAAGTTTCATCCCTAATCAAATACACCTGCCCTTAATTTTCAAGCATTCCTGAAGACTTAAGGCTGATTTATATTTTTGCGTCGTGTGTACCCTGTAGGTAAGCCTATCTATTCTAAAGTATTGTTTTGTGTAAAACATGCTGAACTCATGCTGAAGATTGGCAAACAGGCTATCCATTAATTAAAGGATTAACTATTTCCCCACAAAAGCTGTTTAATCAGCATAGTGAAGCCTCTCATCCATTCGAAAAACAGCCTCTGGTTTCATTCTCTGTGTACCGTTAGCATAGCATTAGTCGTTACGCTTTTTTGGCTAAAAGTTGCAGGCTTGCCTTCCAGTGGCTTTGGATCTACATTTCCTGCAGAGTTCAGCTCCAACCCTGATCAAACACACCTGAAGCAGTGAACTAAGATCTTCAGGGGCAGGTGTGTTCGATCAGGGTTGGATCTGAACTCTGCATGTATGTAGATCTCCAGGAACAGGATTGGACATTCCTGCTCTAGGTTACTGATTCTCTGATCTGAGACTGATGGATATTTCAAATAAATCTACAAAGTGTCCCATTGAGGTACTCCAGGGCTGTACTCAAGTTCAGATTTTTATGCCCTTCCCTTGCTAACTTCCCTCCATCTTAAGGACTCAGATGTACATCATTGTTTACTCTGAACTAACAGAATCTGTCTACTACTTTAACCCTTGTGTGGTCTTCGTTTGGAAAGTACACCCAGGGTCTTCGGGGTCTCCACAGACCCCAGGCAACAAAATGTAATTTTGTAACAATTTTTTGTTGTTGTTGTTTAAAAAAAAACAAACAAAAAACAAATGTAATTTTACTCTGTTTATATATTTTTTTATTCAACATTTGTGCAGTTTCTTGAGGATAGTGAAGCTCTGCAGCATCTACTGATTAAGGTGATCATTTTTTACTTTTAAAACTGCACTTTCCAAAAGATGGGCAAAAATCTTACACTAAACCATGTCAAATTATCCATGTGATCCCCATGAATGACATTTAGAAATTTGGGTCTTTTAGAAAGTGAATTGCACATAAAAAGCTGTTTTTGTATAAAAACCTACTCAAAAAAAATTTATTTATTTATTTAAAGATTTATTTATTTAAATAAATGTAAAAGAAATGATAAATCCTTTATAAAACTGCACAAATATGAAGTCAATACATTAATAAACAGAGTAAAATTACGTTTGTTTTTTAAAAAAACAATTATTTTGTTACAAAATTAGATACTCAATTTTTTTTTTTTTTTTTTTTTTTGTAGATCTAGAAAGTGTTAACCACTGTACAAAGTTTCATGTCATTTGGACAAAGACTAAAAAGACCCCAAAGACCCTATAAGGGTTAAATGTACCTCTCTAAGCTCTTGATTGCTTGGAATTTGCCATGGAGCTGATTTGTAGATGCACTTATGTTCCAGAAAATACTGTAACAATAAAAGGACTATTTTAAAAGGCTTGACTATGTGCCACACTTACTGCTGCCAGCTGGTGGTCCAATAACCATGAACAACAATTGATCAGCTCCCATGACCAAACATACAACCACAACATGAAATGTGATTTATACAAATCCATTTCCAGCTACATTCATATGTGGTCTGAAATCCTATTCAAAAATTGTATTTCTGGAAGTCTGTTTCAGTCCGAGCGCTCTGATCAGATTTAGCGTGGTTTATTTGACTTGCTCACGCCTCGTCAAACATAAACGTCAGACATTGTTTTCTCCTCGTCCGGCACCAACACAACCTTGTTTCTGCAGTGACTTTAAACATGTTTCCTATAACAGATATTTTGAAACCAGCGGAGATGATAGCACAGAATAAAGCTAGAACAAAAAATTATATATGATTCCACCAAATTAGCTTTTCTTTTTAATATGGCAAAGCTCTTAACATCAATCAATCAAGTATTATGTAATTAATAATATAACTTTATCAACAAGAATTAAAACTTGGTAACCATGAATGCATATTTGTCATTTTAACTAAGCAGAACTGGTGGTGGTGCTTAAGATACTGTTTCTCATTCAGTGTTTGTAAAAAAAAAAAAAAAATATTGATAATGGTAATTATTATTACAAGAAAATTATACTACTACTACTTCAGTCATTAGTATGAGCAAAGAATATACTCTTTAGTATGAGGTGACAGCTCTGTTTATCATATTAGATACATTTGAGAGTGTTGAAAATGATGTTATAACGTTACTCTGAGCGTTCGCTCGGCGGCTGCTGTGAGACACTGTTACACACTGCAGTAAGATAGATCGATTTTACAATATCATATTAAATGCTGGATGGCTTGTGTTGATAAATGACATGCGATTCATTTTAAAACATATTGTATGATGGAGAAAATGCTGTATTACTGTTACTAAAAATAATGCTGCATCTGATTATGTTATGTTAGCTACTTCACAAAATAGTGTTTTTCTCTGAGGCATGGTAAAACATGGTAATTGCAAGAAAATTAGATTTAAACAAGACTAAACGTGTTAAACTATATAACGATAATTTGTTTTCTGCCTATGAAAAAAAAAAGTTGTTCCCTTAAAACATGTGATTTATTAAAGCGTCTTTGGTGTTTCCATGGTTTCTACAAAATAAAACCGGTAACTGAGGGTAAAGCGGGTATGACGTGATTGACAGGCGACTCCTCACTCGTCCTGGAGCCTTGGTTAAGATTGCGATTTTCTCACGATTTACAAATTGTTGGAAACATTTGGGATATTGTAAGTTCTGAAGTGAACAACATTTTTTTGGTTTTTGGATATTTAACTGCAAAAAATATTACATATTGTACCTTTAACCCTTCACAGATTCGACATGTGACCATAAATGTCTGAGTAGCCTATTTTAGATTTGTTTCCACTTTTATAAGAAAATTCAAGTGATCGCGCCAGCGCCTCGCGTACGCACAACATATATCAGTTTTAGTAACTTGACATCGCAGCCTGTTAATTGTAAAAATAACATACATTCAACCAAATATACAAAAAGTTATAGTAGTCTGTGTACAATAAAAGTGTTTAAATAATATAGTTTAGCCTCCAAATCGTGAATATTAAAACATTTGGAATTATGCCAAATTATAGGTTATAACGCCGGTTTCTGTTTCAGTTTAGCTTTAAATGAATTTGTTTTGGCTTAATGTTTATATATTATTTTTTTCATAATTAAAATAGTAGTGGTGCCCACCAAATATACAAATATACCCGTGAGACTTAAGACTGATTTTGTGGTCCAGGATCAGATTTAATGGAAACACTGTACTTTAAAGTGATGTACACATTACAACATTTACTCACTATAGTAATGAGTTAATAATCCTTACTTACAAGTAGCCAAACCCTAACTCTAGCTCTACAGTAAGTGCACTTGAGTGAATGAACTGACTGAGTGAATTATGACACTTTCTGTAAGATTATACTTCAGTATATTCTCTATTTCTGTAGAGCTGGACATTTTAATAATGATCAAGTATAGATATTAATAATGAGTTCAGCTGTGAGAATAAAACCAACCTGTTTGTTCCTCAGTTTCTTCATGTTTCACACTGAATGTTTCTTCAATCTTCATGTCTTCAGTCTCATCCTTAATAAACTCAATCTTTATGTCTTCAGTCTCCTCTTTAATAATTATCTTCATGTTGTCAGTCTCGTCTTTAATAAACACCATCTTTATATCTTCATTTTCCTCCTCTTTTTTAAACTCCATCTTTAAGAAGAGAATAATTAACAGAGTTAATGGTCTTAAATGACCATGTTAGACAAAACAAATCTCTAAAAAATAAAACTGCAAATGAATAAACGTCATATTTAAGCATTTATGACTGATGAAAACACGATCAGTTAGTTTGTTAGTGTTTGTCGTTCATGTTCACTGTTTGAGCAGCACGTGTCGTGATTCACTGAATCATTTCTCAAAATGTTTAATTCAATTGACTCGGAGTTGAAAAGTTCAGTATCTCCATCATGACTCTCCAGAGACTGAACTCGTGTTCATGATAAACTGATTTATGATTTATATAGAGAGAAATGAGACGCAGGTTTACTGTTTCTCATCAGTGGATATGAGCTTTACTCACACAAATATCCTTCATTACAGTTAGATAAAGAATCACAATGTCACATTAAATAGTAAATAAACTCATTTCACATCGCTTGTTTAAAACAAAACACACAACTATAAATCATTGAACTGTTTCTATCGATTTAAACAGCTTAAATTCTTAAAACAAACCTTTCTTCAGCAGAATCAGATGCAGGAGCTCGGCGCAGTCTTATGACGTCATGTCGTCACTCCAAAATAAAAGTCCTGCTCAGACGCTGCATTGTCTACAATCACTTCTTCTTCTTCTTCTTCTTCTTGTTCTTCTTCTTCTTTTTTAACGGCTTTTGGCATCCAGCTTAATGGTGCATTAACGCCACCTTCTGTTCCGGAGTGTGGATCAGTCAGTAGGTTTACAGTATAATCTATAATATCCAGAAAAAAAAAAAGAAAAAAAAAAGAAAGGGGGGAAACCCTTTATATCCTATAATAAAGCCCAGCATCCTTTAAAAAAACCAACAATCCCTTCACCTGTGCTCTGTCATTCATACTAAGTACTGTTTTTAAAGTGAGTTTCTGCACCCCTTGTTCTTTAAATCTGTTATCCATTATCCCCCTCTCCCTCTGATATTTCCTACAATGTAGAATTACATGTTCCACCGATTCCTCTTCCTGACATTGCTCACACATACCCGTCTGATGTTTCCCCACCATTCTTAATGTTTTATTTAGAGCACAGTGTCCCAGCCTTAAGTACCGTTTCCTCTTTTCTATCTCCACCTCCTACCTTATTTAGTTTAATACTCTTTTGGATATAGTATAAATGTCTCCCTTTCTCCTCACTATCCCACATTTCTTGCCATTTTTGGTTAATTTTTTCCCAGATTATACATTTTACTTCTGCTTTACTGATTCTTATTTGCATTTCTACATGTTCCTTCTTTAATGCCTTCTTTGCAACCTTGTCCACTTTTTCATTGCCCTCCACTACTATGTGCGCCGGAACCCAAAAAAAAAAATAACCAGTCCACCTTGGTGTGTTATTCTTGTAACTGAATAGAGAATTTCAAATAAAATATCCTGTCGACTTGAATGGAACGATATTAAACTAACTAGAGCTGAAGCTGAGTTTGAACATATTATGACTTTGTTAATTTTTGCTTTTTCCACCCAACGTAAAGCAACTAAAATTGCCACCATCTCCACTGTACATACTGCTAAATGATTAGATGTTCTTCTATTGATTTCAATTCCTCTTGCTGGAACCACCACACCCATTCCTGTTACCCCTGTTTCAGGGTTCTTAGTGCCATCTGTATATATTTGAGTAAAGTTTTTATATACTTCAGTAGTATAATCATTAAACACCCCAACCAGATCAGCACTTTCTTCTTTCCTTTTCACCTCTAACAAATACCAATCTACCTCTGGACATCTCATCTTCCATGGGGCTATGACTGGATGTACTATTGAAGAGCTGATTTTCATATCAGATACCCCAAGCTCTTTTGCTGTTTTGTTCCCCAAATAACCAAAGTTGTCCTTTTTACTTCCCTCTTTCCTCCAGCATTCCTTCAACACTTCTTTTGTGGGGTGCGAGTCATTATGCCCTTGCAAGTTAACCCAGTAGTTTGCTATTATATGCCGTCTCCTCAGTTCCAATGGCATCTCTCTTACCTCTACCTGAATAGCTGAGACAGGCGATGTGTTAAAAGCTCCACTACACAATCTCAACGCCTGAGCCTGGATCACATCCAAATGTTTCAAATGGAATCGTCAACAATCACAGAAGTGCATAGACTGTTTTACCAGATAATATTTGTATTAAAATTAAAACAGTGAGAAATATGATACAAACAAACACGTTGTATGAGTTTATTCATGTGTCCGAATTGAAACACATTAAAGGTCAAAGTATATATATATATATATATATATAAATATATTATATGAACGTTAATTAGTTAATTTTAGTCTAAAAATGGGTATAAAATGTGTAAAAAGTTATCTTTCAAGTCTTTAAAGGGGCTGATTATGCAAAATTCAAAACTATACCTGTTCTGTCTCCATGCAGTATATATTCTCAGTTTCTGACATTACAGAGAATACGAATTGGACGTCATTTATTCGAAACGCCCACAGCGGTTAAATAATACTTATGGGTTGCGCGGGTTTGTTTTCACAGATAAATATTTATAATCTGTAAAAATGATGGAAATCAAATAGTATCACTTTATGCTGAAGTTCATGAACATTTTATTATGGAACATACAATACATAATGCACATATATATATATATATATCACTACAGTTATGTGTAACCCGTCCGTTATTGCTGTGGAGGAATCACGCTTTTTCATGACCTGTTGAAAGTACCTTCTTGATGCTTTTACACTCTTAAAGCTGCAGTAGGGAGTTTTTAGAAAACGATGACTTAGCCTGAAAATTTGAACAAGCACAACTCACAGGTCACTCCCCCTTGCTCTCTGCTGCGCTACAGCCCTCCCTCCACAGCTCCTCCCCCATCACAACGGAGCCTGCCGTGAACGCGCAGGCTAGTAAGGCGGATAAACAGTTATGGCACATTCACTGGTATGGACGAAACATCAACAATATGATTCACATTGACTATGGCCTGCCCATACTTTGACTTCAAACTTGGTCCTCAAAACATTACGTATTTTGCAGTACATGTAATGTAACTATATGACGTATATGCACTATTTCTATAAGTAATAAATAGCTAGTATGATAATATAACGATAATATGCAAGCAATTATTCTATCGATATGTAATGCTAAATAAGGTTTGCTAGTACATTATTTCAGCAACATGACAAGACAGTGAATTTGTTGGTTTCAATAGTTGCTTTGCACCGCGCGTGACATTTTATCTGTATGTTATGCGGCTAGAGTTTTGACACCGAGTCAATGGGTTCCGACGAGGAATTCACACCCACAGCGACTTCGAGGAGTCAACGGGCGGGGAGAAGAGGAAGCCGTGGTGTGCGCGGAGCATCAGGCAGGGGACGGGGGAGACGGGGCAGAGGTCGCCGAGTGGGTCCAACTCCCGAGCACCTCAGCAGAGAGGACATGGCGCGTGTGGAGAATTTGCGATTAGAGAGGATTGCTTATGAACGTGTAAGTTAGCTCAGTTATAAATGTTTTCCCTTTGCACATCATAATGAATAATATTGTAAATTTAAATTTTGTTTATATAATGTAGGCATATGTAGTGTAATGTTAGCCGTTTATCTGTGGATAATGTGATATTTTTCTGTCATCACTAGGAGCAAATTCAACAATTGAATTTACAACAGACACAACAAGTGTTGGAACAATGTTTGGCACGGGATCCAAGCCTAATCTTTGATGTCCTCAGCCATTTGGGACCTTCTGCTCCTCCATCATTACCTCCTGTCCCTGGGCAACTATCATGGTGCATCTGCCAGAGCTGCAGAGAAATGCCCACTGTGGTGGAGAGGAAGTGCTGCCTCCAACAGCCACCTCTTTGCATTTCAACTCTACTACACATGGATGCATACATTCTGCAGGCGGGAGTCTTGCGTCTGGCCAGGAGGATCTGGAATGACCTGCGTGCTGTAGTTGACCTTCCAGATGAAGGTGACGACAACAGGCAATTTCGACATGCTGCATATAGACAGTTTGTGGCTTGGCAGTGTGGGACTCTGGGTCCTGGTCACAGAGTGGTTATCCCAAGCTGCTGTGTCTGGGCAATCCAGGACTGCTTTCCAGATCCTCATGGACAATACAGGGGATTTATTCCGAGGAGGGTATAGCTGCTGTGCAGTGTTCTTTTAAAAATTTGAATGCTTTCTTGTTGTGTTTAAAAATTTTGCTTATTTAAAATAATATTTCTATTAAAAGTTTGTAAATATTTTTCAATAAAGGGTTTAAAATTGAATTATGTAATTGCTCATTTGTGATAACAAAAGCACCACTTTACCATAGTACCTTACTGAATTACTAAGCCAAGGAATAACAACATCTTCGAAATATTATCTTTTATTTTGCATATTGGTAAAATAAATTGGCTTTTTTTGCAAAGTACTCCTGCACAAGAAAATACGTGAACAGTTTGATTTGTGCTGAAAGATGATTTCTTCACGTGCCTCTATTTCTGGGGCAATGTCTGACCTGTTGAAGGAGCATAAAGAATTTGATGTGTCAGACATTTTGATTCACAAATTAATACATCCAGAGGCGGAAGAAAACACATGCATGTTTAAAAATAATCATAATAAAAAAAAGAAAGGTACTTCTTACCCTGGCCCCTGCTGACTTGGGTTTCCAATAGCTCCTGTGTGGTAGGAGCTGGTACACCGGACAGCACACCATGCTGACGTGGGTCATTTGGTCTCATGGTTGAAAGTCGAGGGAGTCCACGTCCTGATGACACCCGTTTCCTTACAATTTTCCTCTGAATTTCTGGGATGTAATGGTAGTCCTTTTCCTCTTTTATGGCATACAAACTCCACTTTCTGGACTTCTTATTATAGAGTTTGCGATATCTGAAATTAGATATTTGACAGACAATGAAAACAAATGAAAATATTTATATTCTATGTCTTTTTTTTTTTTTTTATATATATGTTAAAGTAATAAGCACAATAAATATTAACTTGACATCCCACGCCTCACTTTGCTGTAGTGATGTGAGTCTATTAGTATTCCAAAATACAAATGCTAATCAATAGAAATAGGCTATAATTCTGTTTAGGCTAGTAACTGCAGATTATGTTCTGACATTACACAGAGATTGCAATGCAGAGGTCTGTAATACAATGCACTTTTCAATGGGCAAATAATCACATTTACTACCTAACACTCCTGATAAGACATTATGCATAGTACATACTCTATCGACCCATCAGGCCTTCTCTTGGGTGGTCTGTGAACATGGTTGTTGTAATCCAGGCCATCCAGTAAGATTCGGGCTTCATATACAGTAGGGCTGAAACTGAAGCGCTTGCTGGCATACATCAAGATATGATTATGAAAAGACTCCAGCTCAGCGGTTGACCTACAAATTCAGTGAGAACTGTAATATTATATACATTTTTTCATAACAGTAATATATGTATAAACAATGAACAGTGTTTTACAGGTGACATGACAGGAAAATTAATAAGGATAATCTTACCTAAAGTGCAAGTACTTGTGTACGTCCTTCAGCTAGCGTTCATTGAGAATGATTTCTGATAAAGCCTGATGGGCCACAGAACCCTTCTCTATCCACCCCTTGTCTCTGTGCTCCTCCAAAGGACCATGCTGACAGGCATCCAGTGACCACTCGTGCTCTCCCGTGACATGGTGAAGAAGGCCAATCCACATGTTCTAACAGTTTAAAATTACTTTTAGAATAATTAAACATACAATTTGTATAGTAGTTGCATTTCTTTCCCGTAATGCTTCACTGATGCCTTGATAACTAATACATTTCCCATGCAGTAATGAACAATACCAAGTTCTACAAAAACCTGCTGTTTTTACCCCACATGTCAACAACACCTGGGTGCTGAAGTATTAAAGAAACTTTCATCTAGTATGTTTGGGTGAGTAATAGTATTACTCACAAAAGTCATCATAGTTTTCAGCCATCTTGCAGCAGAACCAGAAATGATTGCAGACATCCTTGTTCCACTGCAGAAGAATGGAACAACCCCTTTGCTGCCCTGCCTAAGTGTACATAAAATAAAAAATACAAAAATACAAATATAGGAGTAAAATATACAAGTTTGACAATAGTGAAGTACATTTTTTAATCATAAAAACTTACAGCATGTATCTTCTTGCCCAAGTTTTTTGGAACCATGCCACATGTCTAGAGTATGCAGCACTCCGCTATCCTTGTATTTTCCTTTGACTGGGTCTTTGGAATAAGAGGGCAACAGAAATATAATTAGATATACTGTTTCATTGTCAGATTAAATCCTTAGAGGTCAAGCAAACACTTACTATTAGTATTAGAAAACCCAGGACTGTCCATACGCCCATCACCTATAAAAAAATAACATATGCACAAGAAACAAAAAAAACCTTGTCAAACCTGGGGACAACAGTGTCAGCAGAGATGCATGTGAACATTGCCTGAGGTGCTATAATTATACTCACCAAGTACTACAACATTGTCCTTTGACTGCAGCCTGGAAACTACTTCTGCTCTGTTGTTGTTCCAAAAGTCTTTGGTATCAACACAGTAGGTGTCCTGTATTTTGAAGAAGGTTGACCGCTCCACTATTCCCATATTCATAAACTTGAAGAGCAATGCAACTTTGACATAATTGTTGCCAGACAGTAATATATTTGATGCCAAAAGGAAGTCCCCAGCTTGCATCCCATACTTGAATGTAGGCTGGGAGTTCCATTGCCACACACAATGATTTTGGACAGATCTGGAAAATATATTTATAAACACATTTAACATTACATTGTAACTCTTACAATAATTAAGTTACAAACGGATAAAACAACACACAAATTAACATACCCATTGCATGATGACAGCTGTTCCTCTGGACTTGGTCTCGATCTGGAATGGTCCAGGGGCCCGGCGTTCCACCAATGTCAGTGGGTCTTTCACTGTACAGATTGAGATTGGCAGCAACAAATACTCTGCGAGTTGTTTCAAACAAACATGATAAGTGATGGCTGCAGGATGATCAATGATGTCATCCTCACTCTGGACTTTACTTATTTCTGGCACTGGTTGGGATTCTATTACTTCTGGGTCTAGAGTGTCGTGAACAGTGTCCTCCAAGCTGATGGCCTGAAGAGCATCCAGACATAATGTGTTGAATGGCACCACCAGTGCTGATGGAATAAAAAAAAAGCATTGGGAAAAAAAAGTTGTCTTTAATGAAAATTATTTTCATTTAGGAACTTACCGAACACATAAAGGTGGGATGTAATCCTCATCATCACTGTCATCATAGTCACTGGCCTCCTCTATGGTTTCCTCTTCCTCTGATGTTGAAACATCTCTTGTGTCCTCATGTGGAGCCCATGTCCTGTCCTCAGCCCAGTCAATACTATGTAGAGTGCTTAAAATATTAATCAATGACACTCAACACGTCAAATCTCAGATCAAATATGTATAAAAACTACTACTTACACAGAGTTTTGAATGTGACTGAAGTCACTTTCATCGATGTCATCATTAATGTCCAGCGATGACATACTAACAATAAGAACATGTAGAAATAAAAATGTATAAGATAAAATTGTTGCAGATACACATAACAAAGTATTGTTATCCATCTGAATTTTCTCACTACCTTTAATCACTTTCAGAAGTTCAGTGTTTTTTCTTCCAACACTATATCCTTATATTTTGTCAAAAATATTTTTTATGCCTGACTACAGAGCCAATACTGAGGAAACGTCTACATTACATAAAGAAATCTCCCAAACTTTGCTTCATGTTTCTCTCTACTATAGTTTATGTCAGTTTTAAATCTGTTGCATTGAATAAATTTAATAAACAAACAACCTACCAACATCAATCCTTTTCTATTGACCTACAAAGAAGATTAACATCAGAGCTACAAAAGTTCTATATTTTAAGCCAGAATTCATCCTGACATAAGTAAAGAATCTTGCATGACTTACCTTGTTTCTAAAACCTGAATAGGAGTCTCCCCAACTTCACTGCAGCCCAGACCCTCCCCAAAATCATCATCACTGTAGAAAAGCAAATAATGGAGGTCAAACCATAATCAGATTTTTCAAACATTTATCACACATTGAAATTTACTTTATATGCTGCGTCTCTACCAACTTGCCTCTAATTTTCAATTGTCTTTATGTTTGTACAATGAATCATACATCATAATCCTTCAGACCAAACATCTAATAACACACCATGAATACTGCTGAGGCTGAACCAACATAGTGAACTTAGTAATATAGGCTTTCACAATAATTTTCGTACCGATCTGAGGATGAGTCGCCAACAATACTGGAAAGGGCAGGGATAGGATGCGTGGTCATCTGATGTTTGGATGGTGTTGATGTTATATGCAAAGGACCACTCTGAAATCTACAAGAAACCATGCCATACATAATTTGACAGGCCTGTTTTGAAAATATTTTAGTTGTGTAGTTCGTAAAAAATGAAACAAATCAAGCAGGGATACTTACTTGTCAAGCAGAAATGTGGCTAACTCTGCATCTGTCTTTATTCCTTTCAGGACACGTAGCTCCCTCCACCTCTGAAAAGCCGCTCCGATATTCACCCTCGTTTTATTTCGGGCTCTGTCTAATTCTTTCTTTTTCTCTTTTTTAACATCTTCATCTATCTTTTTCCGTTTACCTGTCTTTATTTTATGAGCAGGTGCCACTCGAGGAATTGGCAGTTTAGACTGTTTTTCCGCCATAAGCAAAGCTGCACACCAGTAATCGTGAATTCGAACTTCTGTACGCGCTGGCACTGTGCATGAAAGAAGTGTGATCAGCGCGCACACAAGATTGATTGACACTGCTAAGACACTCCTCCTGGCTCTGATTGGTTGTTTCTTACCGGGAGCGGTGTATTTCTGCAAATGGCCATAGGACCAATGGGAGGAGCCAGAGGAGCTTGATTTTTTCACAGATTATCTGTCTCATATTCTACTGTCAGTACATAATGACAGGTTTAACAAATATGTAAAAAAATACATTTTTACAAAAGTTACCTACTGCAGCTTTAAAGATAAACAATCTGATCTACCCACAATCGATACCCATAATTAAAGAACTTGTTGACAAAGTCTTGCAAAAAGGTTATATAAACAAAAAACAAGCCACATATTTGATAGGAGAAGGAACCCCTAGGCCGAGACGCTTTTATATTCTACCAAAGATACACAAAAACAAATCCACATGGCATTTTCCAGACATTCCTCCAGGTAGACCAATTGTATCAGACTGCAACAGCGAAAGCTACAGAATAGCAGAGTACATTGACTACCACCTTAATCCTCTCTCTATTAAACACGACAGTTATCTCAAAGATACCTATGACTTTATAGAAAAAATCAAAAACATTAAAATTCGATCCACTTCTAAACTCTTCTCCATAGATATTAACAACCTATATACCAACATAGAAACAGAAATGGGTTTAAAGGCGATCCAAAAGTATTTTACAAAATACCCAGATAAAACAAGACCAGATAAAATCGTACTTAAAATTGCTAGAAATAGAATTCAACAATGAATGGTACCTACAAATAAAAGGAACAGCGATGGGAAAGAAATTCGCCCCAGCCTACGCCAACATATAAATGGCAGATTGGGAAACCACAGGAACCAACCCAATATCTTAGATTCTTGGATGACATCTGGGGAATTTGGGACCACTCAGATGATGACTTCAAAGAATTCATTGAGATTTTAAACAACCATCACAGTATCAAATTAAAATATGAACTACATGATCAATCCATTGACTTCCCAGACACAACTTACAAAAGGCCCAAATCTCCAAGAAAGAGGAACACTGAACGTTAAAGTATTTTTCAAACCAACGGATACCCATGCACTCCTACATACAAGAAGCCATCACCCCAAACATACCTTCAGAGGAATTATTAAGTCACAACTACTCAGATTTCTAAGGATCTGTACACAACAAACAGAAGTAAAGAAGGCAACACAAACATTATTTAAATCCTTAAAGGGGTTCAATGCGATTACATCCACTATCAGTCGCCACTTAAGCTAGATTAATCATTCTCGCGTTTTGGTTGTTATTGACATTTTAATCAAGCTACTTATCTGGTCAGGGAAGTAAAATTCTCTTTCACTTCAAAAAATCCACTTGTCCCGCAGTCAACGTCAAGCGTATGTCGAGCCCTCGTAAAGCCTATGTGCCGGGGCTCAGCCCCGGACGGCCCCGGCCCAATTTAACCCCTGATTATAGGGCCCATTGTCTTTTAAAGTTATGGGAGTTTAATGCCTACAAAAATGCCCGGTTTGGACTACAACAAGCTTCTTCCCGGGTTGGTGACATCATAAACCCTTGCTATTAACATAAACACGCCCCCGGGAACACGCAACAAAGTGGGCGAGTCCATGTGGCGCAGCAAAATGAACGTGGAAGAGTTGTGTACACCGGACGCGAGTGGTGCGCCGCGTCAAAAGATAATATAACCCATTATAATCTGTGATATTTTCTACACTGGATGCGGCGCTGAAGACAGATTCCAGAATCTACACGAGTTCAATGCTGGATTTACACAAAGGCTTTTACTGAAAGGTGAAGCAGTTCCCACTTTAAAAGCAGAAGCTGCTGTTTATCGGCCCCAAACTGTAAGTGCGTTTTATTGTTTTTACATTACTTTTAAACGTAATAGTTCTGTTGTTTGTTTTAATGCATCTAGGACGTATACAAAGAGCAACTCCTTTCTGCTAGCCAGTTAGCTAAATTCTAGTGCAACAAACACCAACAAACTTCTATGTTCATAGACAAACAGTTGTTCATGCTATAAATTAAACGCTACCTTTACAAAAATGCGACTACTCAGTCATGTATTCGGCTACAGTAAAGCTTTAATCAGGATAAAACTGTATATTGAAAGCTCACAAACAGCAGTGACAGCATATCTAAACACTTTGACACAAATACTAAATGAAATACCATTCATAAAACTCCTTTAAAAGCTGTGATTGCAGCTTTACCCTCTTCATCTGGGTCTGATTTGGCTCAATTTGATACAGCAATATAGACGGCATTATTTACGTTTCCTCTCAAGCGCTAACTATGAATGATAAGGGGCGTGGCGTTTCCGGACGCTTTAGCGAATCACGATACACTGGGCCAGCTACTGATGGAGTATTTTATCCATCCTATAGAAAACAATTGTAGAATTAGTTTGCTTACTATAAAAGCTAGAAGTGTTGTGAGGCATCTTGGCCTTTGTAACTGTAAGGGTCAAGCAAGTTTACTTGGCCACTGAAAATATTTTGTTGTTCATTTCACAGCCACCTGTTGTCTGGTGGAAAATTACCAAGACCATTATTAAGGGTGTCACGTGAAGGCTTCTTGCCTCCGGGGAGGATTGACTGTTTTGATACAATGTTTCATTTGGCCAATGGGAAAAGAGTTGACCATCAATTGGCAGAAGGCCATGAGAGATTAAGGTAAAAGATGTACAGTAGTTGGCAGTCGGCCACCCTTACTAAGAAAATTGTCCCTTACATAAGCAACACCTGAAGTTTTAATTGGTGAAATGACTATGGCGGAAAGGTCAGGGAGTACATGGGAAGGAGGTGTGGGAGAAGAGCCCCCGTAGATGATATCATGGAAAATAACTGTTAGGGTGAATAATACCAGCCAATGATATTACTTTGGTGTATTTTAAGAGATAAGAAATAGCCAATGATATTAATTTGGTGTATTTCTTCAAGACCAGATCTGAAGGGACAAAAAGACATCGAATCTGCCACGACACTACCAACCTGCTAACCAATCTGAGCACACTGCGTATTTCGGAGGGAGTGGCTTCATAGAAGCAGGAAGTCAAATGAGCAGTTCATATGACAGTGGAAACAGAGGTGTAGAATAAAACTAAAATATATGAAAAATACAGCGTTTTCAAAAAAACGAAGCATTAAGACATGCTAAACTGTGCCCCAAAACGCAATCAAGCCTAGAAAAAAAACACTGAACCACCCCTTTAAGGACAAGGGGATACTCCAGATCCTTCCTCCGTTCCATCCAAAAGACCATGCTTAACACAAAAAATAGTGATGAAAATCCACAGGAAGAGAAGATTTTACCTTTAATTCTAAATTCTTCAAATAATACTAGATTTGCTAAAGCGATACAAAGGAACTTCCAATTGTATAAATCATCTACAATACAATGCAAAATGTTGTTAGCATACACCAGACACAAAAACTTGCAAGATTTATTGGTCCATAGTCAACTTAAGAAAACTCAGGCAAAACACAAGGAAAGACCACTGGGAAAACGTTTTGTCAAGAACACCAAAACAGACAAGGCCTTTCAGATTCCAGGAATATCCAGATCTACAAAAAACTGTAAAATGCTTTTCACAATCATGGTGACTAAAACTAAACTTTCATTAAAACATTAACATCTAAACATCTGTTGATTCTCAGTAAGAACTTTTGTTGATGTATGACAGAAATAAAATCAAAGTGGTTAATAATAAGTAATAATGTTTAATGGCTGGAAGTCAGTTGTAGATGTTGGCTGCGTCCGAAAACCTAGTGTCACAAACTCGGCCTCTGTGGCTCCCTCCGATCGCCACCTGAGGGCGCCCTCACCTGAGTATTAACTGCTCCTGTACTACATTTCCCATAACCCCGTACCTGGCCTGATTACACCCCACCTGATCCACATATCCGGGACTATAAAAGACTTTCATACCCCACCATGCTTTGCGAAGTCTTGTTTGCCACGGCTACATTTCTGAGCGTTATTTCCTGTGTATTATCCCCTGTGTTTGACCTTGGACTGCCTATTACCCCTGTTGTCTGCCTACTGATATCTCTGCCTGTTTTCTGGTTATCCTGCTTTGTCTGCCGCCTGTCTCGACTATCCGCCTGGTTTTTTTACCCTGATCTGCCCTGCCTCTGACACTGTCTTTGCTGGTATTTGACCCTCGCCTGTACAACTCTGATATTCTTAATAAAGCTGCAAAATGGATCTCCCCGAGTCTGCCCCGTTACACCTAGGTAGCTGTCTTGCTGCCTCGCTGTCTTATAAGAGAATGACTTGTACGGCAGCATTTGTGCATGAAGGTACCTCACGAAATTGATTTCGGACAGACTTCTGAGGCAGCGTAACAGTTTAATGATCTACAGCAATATAGCGTGATATGGTGAGAACTAAACAAATATTTAATTATTACAGTAGTAATTTCTCGATAGAAATGATATCAAAATTGAAATATGTTGATCAAAATCGTACATTTATAAACAAACTGAGCAGCAAACGCAACTTTCGGACGCCATCTTTATTTTTCTAGCTCAACTGTCACAGAATGGAAAGCACAGGATTGTGGGATATCAAAGGCAGCTAAGGATACATCTATGCTTCCTTCAAAAATCGATCAGATGAAGGTATCTCAGCAAACAGGATTTGGATTCGGACGTGCCTTGATGCCTTACTACCTTGAAATGTGTCCTCAGAAGGCAGCATTTTCCAGTTTTCGGACGCAGCCGTTGTGTCTCTCTCTTTTTCTCTTGTTGTTTCTTCAGCGATTCTGCTTATTAACATCAGGTGTCTCCACTAATTGTCAATCATCACTTAATCATCAATCAATTATGTCATTAACTTTAACACCGCTTCAGTGTTCATTTTTAACACCCGGCAAGATGGACTCATATGGAATGTTTAAAAATGTGTTTAAAATGAAATGTTGTAAAATGTGAAAATGAAAAGGATTTAATAAATTCTGATTTTAATTCAGTGTGTGTGTGTTTGTGTGTAAAAAATATATATCTCATTATAGTCAACGATTGTACGCTGTCAAAGCCAATTTTTTACCCTTTTTGAAGGGTCAATTTTTGTACTGTTAAATAAAGGTACAAAACTGGTCTCTTAAGGTACAAATCACAAGGGTACAAATTTGTACCTTTGTACCATTGTACCCCTAAAGGTACAATTAGGTGTGTTCGACATCAGTTGCGGCCGGATACAATCCGGAGCTGAAAACGGAGACATGAAGTTGGACACTTTCTGCTTCCCGTAGTGACGCTTGCGCTGCGCTTGCATACTTTATCACAGCTGAAGTGAAATAAATACAATATTTGACTAATACACTGATTCAGAGACATTTTCATTCAATACTTTATGTACTGCTTACAGCGTCTGTTTTTACAAGAATAAAGTTCAGCATAAGCATATATTATTTAAATACCAATGAAACTGCACTGGCTGCCTCAGGCGGCTGATCTCGAATCGCTCGTGGTACTCTGAAGCCATACGTCACAGTCACATGGTGTTGGCGCGGTCTCAAGTCGGACAAAATTTCTTACCGGCATGCACTGCTTCAAGTCAGCTGCCGATCGGTCTGTGCGGCGCTGCATAAGCTCGAGCACACCTAATGTGTACTTTTTTTTCTGAGTGTGAAAAAAAACCTTCAGCTGCCTATGGCCTTAGTAATCCTCAAGAGCTTGATTAGCTTGTTCAGGTGTGTTTAATTAAGGTTAGAGCTAAACTCAGCAGGACAGCAGCTCTTTAGGACAGAACTTGCCTATCCCTGTTTTAGGCAGTGCCCAGAGTATCATAAACTACAACAGAGAGGGATTAGAGGTTATTGAAAGGATCAAAATAAGTCTTTTTTTTTTTTTTAAATCTTTTCTGTCATTTGAATATTGCCAGGGATGCTGCATTCCGGATGAAGGCAGGAAGATCATTTTGTGCCTCTCTGTGATGGTACCACAAGCCTTCGCTCCTTTAATGAGTGTAGGCTTCTGGTAGGAGTGTAGACTCTTACGAGTGAGTGGAAGTAGGAGGATGCTGAGCCTGTGGTAGATCTGTAAGCATGTCAACGCCTTGAATTTGATGCGAGCAGCAAGTGGTAGCCAGTGTAGAGAGATGAAGAGAGGCGTGACGTGGGCTCTTTTGGGCTCGTTAAAGATGAGACGTGCTGCATAAGTAGTATCTAAATACATTATTTAAATACAGAGATAGTATATTAAAAGCACATTTTAGTTCATATTTAATGCTTTCTCAAAATAGAACAGTACACTTAGGTGTTCTTAAGAAGTACTCAATATGAATTTTTAGTATATTAAGTACAAAATGAGTGCACAAAAATACTAATACTAATGTACTTTAAGTACATTATAGAAATGTCCTTTTTTCACCTGGGATCTGGGACTGCTGCTATCATGGTAATGCTACGATCTGAACAATAACTTTATAATTTTCACCACAGACATGTTTATGTCCCTGGCTGGCCTCAGTGGACTGTTGAGTGGGTTCTTCATCCCTACTTCACGCCTCCGAGTCCTCACTGCTGCTTGGCTCCTGTTGAGGAGGATGGTAATCAACATCCTCTACAGAGTCATCAATATCAGACCTCTGAGTCGTCCCCACAAATTGACTCAAGTAGTAATTCAAGTGGAGGAAGATGAAATTCAGAGGAAGATGTTCTGGAAATAATATGAGAAAAATAAAAATCAATGTAAAGTTATTTATCACACATGCAATGTTCACTTACAATACTGTTGTAAGCTATTGTTAACTGATGTTTACTAACAAATTGTTCCAAAACTACTTTTCACAGTTACATTTTTGGCTCATATTTTTACATTTTCAACTAGTCCCATTGTCCACATATGTGGCCCCTAAGTGTAGCGGCATAGTAAATCTTTACTGTTATGAAAATTTGTCAAATTTGCATACCATATTATTCAAACAACACGATTATGCCTAACTTAACAAGAATCAACAATTAAATTTAATTGGATTTTTTTACCTTGAGGACGTTTTGGTCTAGTGACGCTTCCTGACTTTTCAGATGTTGTCTCTGCCATCTTGAAATATGTATGTAAAGTGTTTTTCTCTTCTGGCACCGCTAGACAGCAGCGCAAGTGTCCAAGTTTGTGTACAAACAGGTTCCAGTTAACTCAAACAGAATTAAGTATTATGGTGCACACAACCAAAAATGTGATGTCCACGTATGTGGACGCCAGGTCGTAGGAGGTTCAGAAGTGCATTGTCATTTTATATATTGTATTGCCATTTTGCCTGATAAATTTAAAATGATTTTTGCTACCCATATGCTTCCATAACTTTTGGCCTAAACGAACGTCCCACGTGGCGGGAAGCATTTATCGTTAGCCTAAAGTCATTAACAACCTTGTTTCAATTACAATGATTAAACACACCTGGAAAATCCTCAATTTTCTCGGCCCACATGTCCTCGAGTCTCAAAGACACTTTTATTCCCTTTTATCAGCACATGTGTCATATTTGCAAGTTAATGTTAATGTAAATGTGGCGGTTTGGTATTTCAACAAAACTCTCAATAAACTGACTACGCCACCCTGTCAACCAGGGAAAGATATTTATGAATTGGTCACCTTTAAATGGGCACACAAGAACGTGGTTTCAAATATGGAGGCCTGAGACGTGGATAACAAGATACAAAACTTTATTTCAACAATAATCAAGCACAAATCTTAAAACATTCCTGCAGGCTGGGCATATTTTATGTGGAGATGGATGAAAAAAAAGAAAAAAACAAAGAAAACAAACAACCAAAGGGGAACCGAGGCTTACCTAGGGCAGGTAACTAGTGTGATGAGCACACGGCTACAATATCGCAAAAGATCTTACCACCAGGTGCACAGGTCTCACTACACACACACACACACACACACACTCACGTCAAGCGTGAACACACAGCACTCCGTGACAGAGTCCCACCACCGCACACGAGGGCCAACCAGCGACCTGCCTGAAGCCTCGGTTCCTACAACAAGAAGCAAAAATTAACCCAAAACACAAGAAAAAAAGGATGATGATGATGATGATAATAATAATAATAATAATAATAATAATAAAAAGAAGAAGAAAAAAATGCTTTAATTGCAGTAATACAAACAGATAAGACTAAGTATGAGACCAGAAGATCAAGACCTACTGATGAAGGTTAGGAACAGTCTCAATGGGAGATGTTCGCTCCCAGTGCCATACTGGTATAAAGCAACAAACATGAGCAAAATACATATTAAAACAAAATGAAACAAAATACATACAAATGAATAACACAAATAATCAACAAAACAAACAAAGTAAACAAATGAATAACTGAAAAATAAACTTAAACAACAAAATACACAAAGAGCAATTACAACACATCCAAATAAACAAACCCAAAGAAAAAAAATAACACAAGTGAACCAAACACCAGAGCGCTGACCCAACGAGAAGGACCGATGAACAGCGCACTATCGCGCCGATGGTGACCTTGAATAGTCGGAGACAGATCACAGAAACAAACGTAAACAAAGCAGCAGCATCAAAGAATGTTGCCCCACAGGCTGCACGACGTGCAATGGGTCCTAAAATCAGCTATCCTTCCTAAAAAAAAAAAAGTGTAAACATTAAATTACTTACCACGTAAAAATAGCATAGACCTTAGTGATAGTTACACATACCTCCATATTGTCGCTATAGTCACGAGTCAGTCCGCACGCACACTCGGACATCAAACCCACAATAGGATATAATCACAGCAGGAACATGTTGAGTGAAAGGGCAGCCGCCAACCAAACACTATGAATGATTTTTGTCGGAAACTACAACCCAAATAAAACCAGTTACCTCAGACACGCATTCTAATGCTCACTAGTTAGCAAACACATACCTGAGAGACGGAAAGAGCCAAAAACCGGAATGGGCGGGCCTCGGACAGTGACGCACAGCGGTGAGCAAACACACAATAGTGCTTTAAAAGTCCCCTTTTATATAGCCGTGAAAGTATGTGATTGGACAATTCGTGACTTGTGGCCAATTTAAAGAACGCACACCGTTCATCCCACTACATAAAGATGCAATCAGATAAAGAAGATCGACAGCTATGACGAAGATGGCGATGGCGCGGTAGGGGTGGGCGGATGGATCTTAAAGAAGTAATTCATAGAGGAGTAGTGATTAACTTCTAGCCATTTTTGTGGGAAGTAGGGATGCTGAGGCTGCGGCGTTAAGTAAATTTAAATATTGCACCAAATAAAATTAATTTTGTTAATTAGTATGTTCATAAAAGTTCATTGAAAATGTTGCCTAACTATGAATCTATGAATAAAACGTTCTAAATTGGAAAAAGAAAAGAAAAAAACATTAACATCAAACAGAAGCGCATATCTGTAGTGGAGCATTATGCAATCGGTTTTATAAAATCTTTATCAATATACTGGTTTACATAGTCCAGTGTGGTCCAGCCTATTCTGTCCTGCTCAGTTTCCTCGTCTGTGGACCAGATGCATTTTGTTACTATAGCAACCCCTCTGTCACTTTAGCTTCTCAGGGAGGAGTGTGTAAAATTAATGACAAATGTAAGCTGCTGGTATAGGTTGTAAGCTTTAATTACAACTTTATTTCTTAATTAAAACCAGAAATCCGTTACATCAGTGAAATGATCATGCGCATTTAAACCATAGAGACATCATCGTGACGTCACCGCGCTACAGATTTGGCGGTAATTTTGTTTGTTTGTTTTTTTTTACTTTTCTGGTGTGCCATGGAGTCCATATTAGATCCATACGTAGGTATCATACGAAACATGATGCATAATGGATGCACGGACCAGCAAGTGTCAGAATTTCTGCAATTTAATTGTGACATTTCAAAGGACGCAAGGAAAGGAAACGAGGATGCACAAATAAGAATTGAGAAGCACCCTCATCTCGTGGACTTAAATTGCACGTGCTCGCAGAGTCTATGAGTCCGTAGGCCGTCCCATTCAGCATTTTAACTCTCTGAAGTGTGCATAGATGCAGGCTCCACACACTTTAACTACCCAGGAATCCTTGCAAAATGCCAATCAGACAACGGATGGGAGGAGATTTCGCTCAGGAGCAATTGATGACATGGCTGAGAAGAAAATATTTAAGTGTAGGTATCATTATGGTTTTTATGACCTAGGTGTACATTTTACCAGTTGTTACAAACATTATGGTCATCGACCAGTGGTTGATATCTCAAACATAATAATAGCGCATTGAATAATACGATCGCATTATGATTCATTAAATAAATAGGACCGAAGGTCAGGGCTTTACTGAGTCATATGTAAACCTAGTATTTATATTTAAACCTGAACGCTTCTGCTCAAGGGTTTGAGTAAGTGTGAATTGTGTTCATCACTTTTGAAATTGTATGGTATTGAACACAGTTTACACATATTTATTTTATATCTGTTAAGGAGATTATTAATGATATGGGACTGCAAGGCCAACTCAATCCCCAGCAAGCCAAAAAAAAAAAAAAAGGGAAAACCTTAAAAGAAAATATAAGGTATTTTCAATACATCCCCAACAAACACAACTATGTAATTGTTACAGATTTGAGGCCAAAATATACGAGTTTAAGCTGTAAAATTTACAGAGAATTTTTTTCTATAAACATATTTGTTAATATTAATATTAATACTGCTGTAGGATTTGTGCCTGCCCAAGACGGGATCTGGAACAGATGAAGGGGAGGTGACCGCAGCATCACTGCCTGTGACCACCTTTTCTTCTGGTCCCAGTGCACAACTTTCCCCATCAGATATGGCAGGTCCCTCAAGTGCTGTAGTTGCAGACTGCCTGCAGCCTCCCTCTACCCCATCTTATTCAGAACCAGCAGTGCAGGATGCAGAAAACCAGGATCATCAGGGGCTGAAGAAAGTGTAGGTCCAGTAGCAGAAGAGATTCCCCGACCATCTGCCAGGCCAAGTGGAGGAAAGGGTAAAAGCCCCACAAAAAGAAAGAGGCGAAGTGAGCTTACTTCACTTGAAGTTATAAAGGAAATCGCTGAGAAACAGGACCGCCGTCAGATGGAGTCAGACGCAAGAGAGGAAGAGCGGTTTGCGAGGGCAGAGAATAAGATGGACCAGATGTAGCAAAGCTCATGTAGCAAAAAAGTAAATAGGTTTAGCAACATTTCTGTTGTCACTGTTCTTAAATTGTTTGGTTATAGTATCATTTGAGTCCTATTGTTCATGCTTTAGAGTGTACTACAGTAAAATAAAGATAAAGTACAGATACTTGAACATTTTTTATTTAAGCACAGTAACAACGAAAAAAATACTGTCTAAAAAAAACTTCTAAGTTATTGTTCATGTTACTGGTGTACTGTTTTGTTGCCGGGACAGCCTTCAACCCACAGAAATTTCCACAGGTCACACCAAAAAAGGACGACCGGCCAGATAAACAGATGAATTAATCCATGTAGTCACTAACAAAAATACTTAAGGTTTGCATTCAAAGGTGACAACAACCAGAAAATGGTTCACTTCACCAATAAGGACCAGTGGGTGTGTGATCTCAGCGAAAATCTAGCAATGATCAGCGAAATGGTTGTAGAGTGTGACACCTGGGTCCGAGCACCAACCAGCCTCAACATTACACAGCATAAAGTGAGGGATCAAAGGTGCGTGCTGGTAACGCCCTCCCTCACCAACGAGGGAAAGCCCATTGCAACGGCTCGCAAAGAGTCACCCTGGTGAAGATGGGATGTCCATGGGGCGAACGAGATGACCCACACACCTGGAAGAAGATGTAGACCAACTAATAGTTTAGGTTTAACAGAAGAATCCATTTGTGTGATGATTTTATTTGATTCAATCAAACTAAAGGGCTGAGTATTGATATAAATCTCATGATTTGATCAGTTACTGATTCATTTAAGATACGTGTAAATCGGAAAGAGGAAATTCTTTTAATTAACGCTGTACACTATAGGTGTAACGAATGCGGACTCATGGTAAGATCCAAATGCAAGCTTTTATTTACAGTGAGCATGGTCGTACAGGCAGGGTCAATCAGGAGCGAACAGGAACAGGCAATGATCAGGACAGGCAGATATCACTCACAGGTCGGTATACAAAGCAAGGGTCAGGACAGGCAGCAACGGGTCAATAAACAGAGAACAGGCAGGAACGGTAACAATATACAGGCGGACAGGGAATAAATGACACCAGAGTAATCAAGACCTCGCGGTGAGGTGGTGTGTGTGAGAGTCCTTTACAGTCAGATAATGTGCTTCAGGTGTATGTGGCTGATGATGATTGGAGTGGAGTGTGAGCATGTGACTGGCAGGGAGGATGATGGGAAATGTAGTCCGGGAACTGACAGGATTTGTGACAATAGGGAAAATTATTGAAGAAATTTGAGAGTTTGAAAAAAAAAATTCAAATGCAGACATTAGATCTAATGAACTATATTATTAGTTACATGGCTAAATAGCATTTCTGACATACTGATAAAGATTTTATTGTTTTAATAAATCTCAGAACATGAATTTAGCATAAAGCTAAAACCTAGACCAAGAAAAATGTGATCAAAACATGTTAAACCAGAAAAATTAATGTGAACAGTTTAAACATCAAAACCAGCAAAAGAGAGCTATTCTTATGGCAAAATCTGGGTCATATACAGTAGAAGGTAATAAAAATAAATAAAAACTACATCATTTAACAATAGATTGAAATTATGACATTTTTATCTGGTTAGATCTTATTAAATAGCTTGTTAAATAAAGCATTGCCTGCTTGTATTAAAAGGTAACAAAATATGATTAGGAAAGTGGAGAAGATAAATGGAGCTGGACATGGATTACTGGGTTAATAACAAAGGCTGAATATATAGATATATATATAATATATAGATATATATATATATATAGATAGGTGTCATGATTGTATGTGTCATCCTGACAATATTGATATTGATGTGTTTGGCCTTTAGTATCTGGGTTATCAAATGATCAGACTGAACAACAATGATGAATGTTAGAGGAAATGTAAAAACTTTAAGGTGATTAAGAATAATCAAAAGGGAGGAGTATGTAGAGGAATTTTTATTGTTTGTCATTTATTTTCTTGATATATTAAATTATGCATTCATATTTGTTTTCTCTCTTTCTTCTATGACATTTAAAAACAGCTTGTTCAGTGGAAAATTACTGCTTATGCTGTTATATTTTAAGAAGCACTTCTAAAACTAACGAAGGAAGTGAGGCGAAGGTACAAATGTGTTTGTCTAGACAGGGCATCTGCTAAGTTTTAGACCCCTTTCCTCCTTTTTTTATTCTTCTGATCCGTATATGGTAACATGTGTTAAGATTGGTTTGGGGTAACGAGGAACAATAAGACAGCCACACTGTTCTTCTCTGTACAACTCTGTATCTGCACTGAACAACCTTCTTGCAAGAATAAAATCAACAAAGACATTTTCTGAGTGTTTGTTTCATTACATTCTTACCACTAAAGGAATAAAGAATTTTCCGACCCGGATTTGAATCCATGGGTGTACATATATCTGTTCCCAATGTCTCTCTGATCTCCAGATAAGTGAGCTTTACTGGTATACTAGGGGGTGTGTGTAAAATACCAGTAAAAGGCAAATTCCTAAGCTGTGCCATTATTTTTAAAGATCACTTTATTGTATTAGAAGCACACAATAATGAAGCCATTACAATTAATACAACCTGAACTTCAGCACTGCTTTTGGACAACTAAAATGCATTTAGTACAAAATGAGTTGATCCACTTGAACAGATTTACAGTGTGCCACAAATACATTTAGTTACACTAAATTACATTTGAATACACTGTGCTTAAGTGTACTATTTTTTCACTAAGGAAGGATTGATTAAAGCCAACTTCCAGGTAAGTACAAGGTGTGGCATTAAACTGTGTGACACTGAAGCTGTGTGAAATCCACTGTCCACAGTAATTCAGGAAAATGGCTGGGCTTGACACGACGCTTGTCTGAAACATGGTGGTCTGGCCTGGAAGAACGGAGTCCAAATGTAAGCCTCCAGCACTTCCTGTCAGGCTGCAAGGTGGGGCTCGCACCGCTATCAGTGGGACGCGATAATGTTCTGAGAGGGTTGGTGGCACACAAACAGTTCACAAGTAGAGGACAGTTGCCATCAGTGTCATCATGCAGGGGTGGAAGGGAGACGCTCCAGGGTTAAAGCGTGAACCGTCCCCGGGGTCCCAGTCTGATGACCCTTACAGCTGAACTATAGGCCCTGAGCTGCCAATGCAGGGGAACCTGCCAAATAATGAGAGCATGACATTAAGGTCAAGAGGTGCCAAGACGGCCTTAATCTGTCAAAACAAACATCTCTTTTCCATCTCTTTACACTCATCAAGGTTTGACACAAACAATTTTACTGTCACTCATGTCAGAGCTTTATATGTTTTTCAAGCAATGTCATTTCCATTTTGTACCTGTTGTTGGTCTCACCTTTGGACACACGTGGTCTTATCCACGCCCCAGGGTTAAAGCGTGGACCGTCCCCGGCTGATGACCCATACAGCTGAACTATAGGCCCTGAGCTGCCAATGCAGGGGAACCTGCCAAATAATGAGAGCATGATATTAATTATGGTCAAGAGGTGCCAAGGCGGTCTTAATCTGTCAAAAAAAAAAAATAAAAAAATCTCTTTTTCTTATGCTTACTTTTCTTATGCTTCAGTTTTTCTTTTAAACCAGTCATGCTTCAACATAGCCTGTAACGTCATCCGTGACTTTACATCATGAAGACGCTCAAGAAGATCCAGGCATTCTGTAAACGTTTTTATAAGAGATCTGATTGGTCATGTTTGATTGAGACATGTAGTTCATGTAAGGTAATGTTACCATGAAACACACTGCATTTGTTACTATGACTTTCTCTGGATGCCCACTGATAGTGTCACTGTCACTCATGTCAGGGCTTTATATGTTTTTCACACTAGTTATTGGTCTCACCTTTGTCGCGTGGTCTTATCCAAAAGCAACGAGTTATTCTCGGGACCAGCAGATCCAGCAGTACGCGTAAGTCCTCAGTTGTTGCCCATTCAGCGTATTTTCTGATTGCACTGATTAATAGAGGTTCATCTTCTCCTGTAAGAAACACATGCTCAGTGTTCAGTAAAACACCATCAGTGAACTGTAGTAAATAAGTCATCAGTGAACTGTGCTTAAAAAGCCGACTCACGTCTTTTTTCGACGAGCAGTGTGTCTCCAAAGTCCATCAGCTTTACTTGCAGGGTATTTGTGTGGACAAGGATGTTTTTCATATGCGTGTGACGATAAACACCTCGACTCATGCAGTGATGAAGAGCAACAATGAGGCCCCGAGTGATGAGTTTCACCTCGGTTTCTATCAGGCCACTTCTGTTTCGCTCGACATAATCAAACAGGTTGATGTAGGAACGTGGATACTCCATGATCAAGATGTCTTGATCTTCCATGACAAAGTGATCATATAATTGTACGACATGCTTGCTAGTTGGAGGCTTTTGCACCATCAACATTGCAGCTGCCTCTTGACTTAAAGGGTAGGAATACCCAGGCTAAAGAAAAGAGATTGACAAAAGCTTAGTTAACTCCTTACTGATCTCAAATCTCCTAAATAAAGGCCCGGTACACTTCATTTTCCACTCTAGGGCTGCCGAAGATGAAAGCAATGTACTTTACAACTGATGTTTCAATGATATCTTATACTTTCTACATACAAACTTTAATCAATTACCAAATTAGAATTTAATAAAACATTTTATGAAGAATAAAGTCTTTTCAACTTACCAATTCCACTAGTTTCTCAGACCGGTTCTTCTTAATAAATTTGATGAACACCTGAAAAATTAAGACATTTTTGTAAAGTGATTTATTCTTGTTTGTGTACATGGTAATCTAATCAAAACTGTAAACACTGATGTTTTCATCAGGACTGAAAGAGTAAAGACAGAAATATACAGAACATATGAATATATATGTGTATACAGAAAGGGAAACATACTAGTTTGTGATCGGAGTAGCGAAATCCTATATGATTACTGACACCAGGTCTCGACTTCAGTTTCTTTGCCACATAATAAAGAGATTCAAAGGATCCTGAAAAATGCACAACAACATGTTAATATACAGCATGAGAATGAACTCCAGCAGCATCTGCTTGTGACGAAATACACCTGTGCAGATCAGCAGAAGACGAGGAAAAATTAAAACCAAACCCAGAAGCATCAGGCTGACATAGACATGAATCAGAGTGGTAATATCTGGAGACTCACGGTCTGTTGGCTCAGACTCCAGCGGATTTGTGCCCGTCGGATCCACGCCGGATGTGTGTGGAAGCTCCTGCGATGGATCCTCAGGCACAAAAGCACACACTTGGGTTTCTTCCTGGGTTTGGAAGGATCCTTTTATCGACTTCCACGCTCTCCGGAGGCCAGCAAAGAGTTTCCTCCATTGTGTGCGCTTTTCTGCAAACAATCATAGTGAGAAAGAGCGGTAACAACTGTCATTAAGTGTCATTCGCTTAATTATGTCATTTTTAATGCAAAGATGACATTGTTTGAGATGTCCGAGTTATGACAACTTGACATAAACCAATACATCATATCCTGTCAGTGTCTTTGTCATGACAACTTGACATCATTTAGCTTTATGGGTTAACATTGCATTAAACTGTCATGTGGTTGGTTTTGACATTGGCTGTCATGAGGCCATTATAATAGGCCTATTTACTGTTTGTAAACATTCGGGATGCGCGCGCATCATGGTTGCAGAAAACCCGGGAGTGATAACCAGTACGACTAGAGAGTTACGACGAAGCGGTTCAAAGTAGTTAAGATTTAGAAACATTATAGAATATTTTGATTTGTTATTTTTTTTTTTAAAATGTTGTCGACATATCACAGCAGCTTCACCCAGCGATAAGCACTGTTATTAAAAAAAAAATTAACATTACCGAGTGGGATAACGTACAGCTTACGGATCCGTTTGCCATAGCACCTTGTCAGTGGTTAAATGACGAAACGAAATGGCCAAGCATCCAGTGGCCAGATATATATATATTTACCTGATTGACACCTCAAGTCAAGTGTATACTCAGGAGAAGCTAAAAGCGCATAAGTCTCTTGACGCGTACAACTTTGTTTTTTGTTTTGTTTGTCACAAATTAAAAGAATAAAAAGTTAATTTCGAGTTTATATCTCACAATTCTGACTTTTATTTCTCGCAAATCTGAGTTTATATCTCACATTTCTTACAAAGAAAAACAATTGTGAGATCTCGTTTCTGTCTTTTCTGAATTGCAATTTATCCCGCAATTCTGACTTTTTCCCCCCAGAATTGTGAAATAAACTCACAATTGCGAGTAATAAAGTCCGAACTGGGAGTAATAAACTAGCAAATGCAAGAAAAAAGTCAGAATTGTGAAATTAAAATAGACTGTTTAAAAGTTATCTATGTGAAATGTTATAGGTTTAAATATTATTTCAATGCTGTAACTGCTATGTATGTATGTCCTCTGAACTGCATATGTGAATATTATGTAGACTTACTGTTTACATCAAATTCCTGCTTTAATAGTAGACTAATCCTTGCAGGTGTCATCAGTCCAGTCTGTGAAACGTCTCCGTTTAGCTTCAAATGACGTTTTCTACGATGGTTTTCTTTAAAAATGAAGACTATATTTTTTTGCATTCCGATTCCAACATCCAGAGGCACAACAAAACATTTTTCTCTTATTCTGCGGATTTTGCACATTTTCCTCCAATTGTTACCGCTATTTTTCTGCAACCACTATGCGCGCAGCTGCAAGTGACGTCTATAGTGTCATGAATATGTATCTTGAGCTCAAGTACAGTGGTACAAATTGAACTTGCCATTAAAATGTCATTAAGTGACAATACTCTGACAAATAATTTTATAACAGCGTCATGAATATTTTTCATTTCATGTTTTTTTGTTTTTGTTTTTTTTAAGTTTCCACCAACAGAAGGTCAGATAATCTATTATTACAATTTCACATTTCGCAAAAAAGATGACCGTGTTATAAAATAATGGCAACACTTTATTTTAGGGTCTTTTAACGTTGCTTATTACTATTAGCATTCATATGGCTAAAATATTGGCTATTTATGAGTACTTATAAAGCACATATTAATGTCTTATTCTGCATGATCTTATTCTACATTATTAATCCTACCCAATACCCAAACCTAACAATTAACTATAATAAGCAGTAAATTAAGAGTTTATTGAGGGAAAGTCATAGTGAATCGTTTATATATGTGTTCCCTATACTGAAGTGTTACCAAAATAATGTAATGTAATGTTAACCCATAAAGCTAAGTAGTTTTTTAAGTTTGATAATTACTCTGCTATGTCATGTTTATGACAGGTTATGATGTTTTGCTAATGTCAAGTTGTCATAACAAAGACATCTCAAACAATGTCATCTTTGCATTAAAAATGACATAATTGAGCGAATGACATTTAATGACAGTTGTCATAAACATGCATAAAACCTCCTTCATATTCATGACACGTGTCGTGTCGTGTCAAGATTATGAAGGTGTCAGTCTTATGCACACCCCTTCAAGTAAAGTGTTACCGAAAGAGCTTTATTACCAGGTATGTTTACACATGTGAGACAGAATGACAGTGACAAGACACAGATAATAAAATAGAAGAAGTAAACAGGAAATAACAACATGCAAAAAATATATTTAAAAAAATACACAATAGACAAAAAAAGATAGTACATGTATTAATGTTGATTAGAAACATTGTTTTTATCAGCACAGATTTCACATTGAAGTCACACCGTAATTATCCTAATTGTGTGTACCATAAAGGGCACTAACCTAATGCCAGTTTTTCCCCAAATTGGTTATTAATCTGTGTGCACTCATGACATACTGAGGAAGCAAGAGGGAATGAGAATAAATAAAGGTGTGCGTTTGTGTGTTGTGAAGTCAAATGTGTTTGTGTGTGTATGGGTGTGAGATTAGTAAAGAGAAATCTGATTGGCTAGTTTAGTTTTTAGTAATTAGCACTTTTTCCACACACTAAACAAATACAGATCTTTTGGTGGTCTTTCAGGTGAGGAACCAGCAGAAGACGAGGAAAAATGAAAACTAAACCCAGAAGCATCAGGCTGACATAGACATGAATCAGAGTGGTAATATCTGGAGACTCACGGTCTGTTGGCTCAGACTCCCGCGGATCTGTGCCCGTCGGATCCACTCCGGATGTGTGTGGAAGCTCCTGTGATGGATCCTCAGGCACAAAAGCACACACTTGGGTTTCTTCCTGGGTTTGGAGGGAACCTTTCCTAGACTTCCACGCTCTCCGGAGGCCAGCAAAGAGTTTCCTCCATTGTGTGCGCTTTTCTGCAAACAATCAGAGTGAGAAAGAGCTTTATTGCCAGGTATGTTTACACATGAGAGACAGAATGACAGTGACAAGACACAGATAATAAAATAGAAGAAGTCAACAGGAAATAACAACACGCAATATATATATATATTTTAAAAATACACAACAGACAGTATATGAATGTATGTTGATTAGAAACATTGTTTTTATCAGCACAGATTACAGCTACATGATTCACTAGTAAAACTGTCCTAATGCAGCGAGTTCATGTGAATAATTAGCAGCTTTTCATTGTTTCTGAACACAGCAAATTTCCAAGAACACTTGAAAAGTTAAAAACACAATGCTGATGCCGTGTTACATAGAAGTCACAAAGTAATTGTGTCCTGCGGGTTATTTTTGATATATAATGTCATTTTTGATTCATTAAGGTTGTCAGTTACCTGTTGAATCGTCCTCCCAGGCGACTCTAGGGACAGCCGGTGGTCGAGGCGCCTCTGTCGGGAGCTGTTGGCAGCTGCTACTGCAGGGCTTTCTGTCAGCCGGCTTCACAGCGCCACCCAGCGGCTCAACTTGAGCGTCCTCGATCGAGCCAAAGCTGCTGCAGCTTTCCAGCTCCAGTGGAAAGTTGGCAAACATAGTGTCCAATGTGACAGTCGTCAGATGCTCCATCTCAACGATCTGTGAACACTGTATTTGCCTGTTGGTTCTAGCGGTAGACTTGTAACACTCAGTACTACAGATCGATCGCCAGTGACCATCGAGCAGCTTCAAACTCCGACAAAGAGCTGAATTTCAACTGACTCGATTTACGAAGCGGCCGCGCGCACTGTGACGTCACAACAACGCGTTCCACGATTCCAAGCGGTCTGACGAAGGAGCGGGGCACAATTTCATTGGTTTAGAATTCAGCAAATCTTATTGGCTTAGACGCTTCGAGCCTGAGCGTAAACATTCCTTAATGTACGATTTTGTGAATGATTTGGCCATAAACAGAAATATTAAGTGCTAACTATGACAGAATCTATTGGCTAAACAGATAATAAGATACAAAGTAAAATATTAATGTTTCATTGTACTTAAGAGACAGAATAGATGAAGTTATTATTTACAAACGAACGCTTACAATTAATTGGTAGAGTTATTAAAAATACACTTAGTAAGAGTAGGATTTCTAGATAGACAATATGCTCCATGATATAAAAGCTAGTTAACCCTTAGAACGTGGATGTAGAATACTGATAATTCTATAAAGAATTTAAAAAAAAAAAAAAATTTCCAATGAAACAGACAGCAGAAAAACTATAATTTACAATTACAAATATACTTTGTTTTAAAGAGCACAAACCCCTGTTTAAGTGTCAAACATTTACCTCTCATTGTTTAGATACTCCCCATTAAAAACAATGAAAAAGAAAACTATACCATCATCACGACTAACAGCTATAAATAGACACCTATAGTCTCGTTGTGAAATAAACACATCATCAGTAATATTACATTATAATAATAACCTGAATTTTTTTTTTTTTTTTGAAAAATCAAATTGCATCATTTCAGGTTTTTCTATGAGAAAGGCCGTTACTGCATAAGTGAACTCTGATAGCTACAAGGGCACTGCTAACTACAAAAAACAAAATAACTTTTGCTGTGCTATTTGACTTTAGCTGACTGAGTGACCAGTGCAGTAGGTGACAGTCTGACTTTATAATAACGACGTCTTATAATATTCATTCATTTAAGCATCATCATCATCGTCGTCGTCGCATCATGAGTCCATCGCTGTTAATCATGTAACTACCCTGCTTACCGCTTCTATTATACTCTCCTGCTTACTCTGTCCCTCATTGGCTTCACTGTCAGACACCTGCTGCTCCTCTGCCTTACAGGTGTCTCCTCCATGTTCTTCTATGTTCACCTGTTTTTGCACGTCAGGTACTGGAAACTGAAGCTACAGTAACCGCACTAAACATGCCAGTAATTTTTGCACGTTGAGGCATCAACCTCTAAATTTTTAGATTTTTTTGCCCGCAACTTCTCCGCACCCCCCTTGCACTTGCGCTTTTGTTTCTCCATCCTCCTAATCCACAGATGTTCTGGTGAAACAGAGGGGACGGGCTGGAGTCTGTTAAGAGATGTGATTGGGCCAGACCAGTGTCAGTATGGAAAATGAACCAATGGGCCGCTGTCCCTGCTTTATGGGCCGGTCGTTGGCCAATTTTATGTTTATTAAAAAAAATCATATATAGCGGCCCCGCCCTCAAGTGCGTCGGCCCACCGGGCATTTGCCCGGTATGCCAGATTACCAGTCCAGGCCTGTCGTTAAATCACTGAGCAAACTCGGAGCACTTCACCAGCGGTGACTCTCTCCTCGCGTGACATCCTGAGCTCGCGCAGCATCCTGAACGTTCTATAGCCTAACCGTTATATCGCACTTTGTAAAGAAACTGGGCTGGCGGATATCGCGTTTTGTGAAAAAATACATTTTGTAGTAGGCTTAAAATGTACATTTTTAAATCTTATTAATGGCAGCAATTCACACATAGATTAAGGTACATCTGAACAGTGATTTCCAATAATAAAATCCTAATGTCAAAAAATGGGGTTTATCGCGTTTTGCAACGAAACTCTTCAAATATTCTTTGTAAAAATATTTTACAAATTCTTTTTTAAAGCTAAATTTAACAACATTAAATCAACTAAATGAAGTTCTTTAATTATTCAGTATATGTTGAACAAAGTTGTGACCTTCCCATAAACAGACTAAACAGAGAGTTTGAGTAAAATTAAATAAAAACTAAATAAGAATGAATAAACGTAAATAGTTTTAGACCTGGACAAATTTGCTTTGATGAAACAGCCATTACATCTGTTATTTTAAAATTTTACTTTGACAAGCCAAAAACAGTTTTTAAAGTAAATAAGTGACTTCCACTTCTCAAATGTGCTTTTCCTTTTCAAAGTCTGGCAGAAATTATGGGTGGTTCTAAAATATATGGTCACATGACAATAAAATGGCATGGTTGCCAAGAGCTCATCTCACCCCACTCTCCCCTAGTCAATAATAAAGTATATAATATTGTCAGTAAACAAACAGTATAATACAAGATAAGGCAAGGCAATTTTATTTGTATAGCACATTTCATACACAATGGTAATTCAAAGTGCTTTACATAAAGAAGAATAAAAAAATTAGAACAAAGAATAGAAATAACAGTAAAAACAGAGAATTTTGCTATCTGGATGGAAGAGCTAGGAAGTCTTCGGAAGTTTTTTGTTGTTGTTGTTGTTGTTGTCCATCAGAGCAGATCTAAATGGATCTTCCTCACATGACAGGACCGCTGTCTAGCTCTACCTGTTAAGGCACTTCAAACTGATAAACAAAGTTTAAATCTCCCCTTTTGCCAAGGCACCTCTGCTCTTTCCACAGTGACGACTTCTAAAATAGCTCCCCTTTCCAGTGGATTTTCTTTTGGCCCTTAACGTAACCTATAAATCTGAAACTCTTTCCACACTGATCACATGTATGGCTTCTCTCCAGTATGAATTTTCATGTGGTGATAAAGCGTCAATTTATGTGTGAAACTCTTTCACAAACTCTTACAATGATCGTAAAAGGCTTCTCTCCAGTGTGAATATTCATGTCCCCCCTAAGGATTTTTCATGTTTTATAAGTATTAAATAAGTATTTGACACATCAGCATTTTTATCAGTAAGGAGATTTCTAAGTGGGCTATTGACACAAAATTTCCACCAGATGAAGCCATCAAGCCAAATATTGAATTCATACAAAGAAATCAGAACGTGGTGACCGTGCATGTATGGCATGGTGGTTCAGTGCACTGCTTATAGTTTTCTTTGAAACAACAGTACCTGCTGATGCAAGGTCTTCCCGAAGTTCTGCCCGAGTTGTTCTTAGCTCTTGCAGAACTCTCCTGATTATTCTTTGGACTCCTCGGACAGGGATCTTACGTGGAGCACCTGATCGTGGCCGGTTTATGGTGAACTGATGCTCTTTCCATTTCCGGATAATGGCCCCCACAGTGCTCACAGGAACATTCAGCATTCTGGAAATGCGCCTATAACCATTCCCATCAAAATGCTTTTCAATGATAAGATTACGAAGATCTTGAGAGAGTTGTTTGCTTTTACCCATCATGAAGTCTTTCCTGTGTGCCTCCTGGGTAATGAGAAGCCTTTACAGGCCATCAATTAGGACTAAAGCAGCTGATATCAATTAGTACTGATAGGAGGCAAGGTTTCTCACTCAATACTGACAGATTTCAGGTGATATCCTGGCTTTCTATGCCATTTTGTACCTTGTTATCTTCATGGGTTCAGCGTAAACAAGGCTTAGGCCGTGTGTCCAACAAAGCGTTTTTAGCCAGCTGAAAATGCTAGGCGCTCTGCTTAAAATGCCTATCTGTGAGCACTTGAGAGCGCTTCTGCAGTGCAGCATTTTTTTTCCGTTGAGACGCTTTGTTGCTATGATACCGAATATCCGCGGCACTGTTACTTATAACTGATTTTGCAGGTAATTTGTTTCAGACTAAAAATGTTGACACAATGTGGAATTACTTGCTATGTATGTTCGGAGACCAGTAATATTAAATTCTCATCCATTTTGTTCTGTTCTCTGCTTGTTGATGTTGTTGTACAGCAAGACAGTTGGTCGGTGTTGTACTTGTCCTGCCCCTCCTCAACTCTGATTGGACGGCTGGCTAAAAAGTGACAGTAATGAGCGCAGCGTTTTACTCGAAGTTGAACATTCTTCAACTCGAGGCGACCAGTAAAAAAAGCCGAGCTCTCAGCGCTTGAGCGTGAAAAAGACGCTCAGCGCCACGTTACGCTCCTGGCGTTTAAAAAACGCGGCGCTGGAAAAAACGCTTTGGTGGACACACGGCCTTAAGGCTTCTCTCCAGTGTGAGTTCTCATGTGGTCTTTAAGGTGTCCTTTTCTACTGAAACTCTTTCCACACTGTTGACAGGTGAATGGGTTCTCTCCAGTGTGAGTTCTCATGTGGGATATAAGGTGTCCTTTTCTACTGAAACTCTTTCCACACTGTTGACAGGTGAATGGGTTCTCTCCAGTGTGAGTTCTCATGTGGGATATAAGGTTTCCTTTATGACTGAAACTCTTTCCACACTGTTGACAGGTGAATGGGTTCTCTCCAGTGTGAATTCTCATGTGGGATATAAGGTTTCCTTTATGACTGAAACTCTTTCCACATTGTTGACAGGTGAAGGGTTTCTCTCCAGTGTGAACACGCATGTGGGATATAAGGTTTCCTTTAAGACTGAAACTCTTTCCACATTGTTGGCAGGTGAAGGGTTTCTCTCCAGTGTGAACACTCATGTGGGATATAAGGTTTCCTTTTTGACTGAAACTCTTTCCACAATGTTGACAAGTGAAGGGTTTCTCTCCAGTGTGAACACTCATGTGGGCTGTAAGTTTTCCTTTCTCAATGAAACTCTGTCCACACTCTTGGCAGGTGTATGGCTTTTCTCCAGTGTGAATTCTCATGTGGGTTTCAAGTTTATCTTTTCGACTGAAACTCTTTCCACACTGTTGGCAGGTGTAAGGCTTTTCTCCAGTGTGAATTCTCACGTGGTCTGTAAGGTTTCCTTTTTGTGTATAACTCTTTCCACACTGTTGGCAGGTGAAAGGCTTTTCTCCAGTATGAATTCGCATGTGGACTTTAAGCATGTGTTTACGTATGAAACTCTTTCCACACTGTTGGCAAGTGAAGGGACTCTCTCTAGTGTGAATTCTCAAGTGGACTCGAAGGTTTCTATGTTGATTAAAACTCTTTCCACACTGTTGGCAGGTGAAATAAATTTTAGTTTCTGTCTTTTGAGCTCCTTTTTGTGAGGAACACTGTTTTGATTTTTCTTCAGTCATGAAATTATGTTTTTTCTCTTCTTTTTCATTAAGTTCAAGACTCGCCTCTCCCAGTGCCATTAGGTCTAGGACAAAAATAGACATAAAACAATTTAGACATTTAAAGCATCAAAACCAACAACATGTATGATCTATACCAGGGATTTCAATCTTTAATTGGCTGAGGGCCGTTGCTGTGATTGACACCTGCCATTTTAGGAGGGCCATTTTAACATTCAAGCACAAGGAAGCGCAACATTTCTGAAAAACTACTTTCCTTTGCATTATTTCTAATTTACTTCAAATTTCATTACTAAAATATTTTTGCCATACTTAAAAAATGTAAACAGCACTATCATTGTTACATACAGTATTAGGTTAACAGTTGCAAATATTTTCCCTTACTTTATTTTAGCTTAATTAACATCAAAATCTTGCACTGAACAACACTGTACTTAACAAATGTAATCCCTGAATACATTTGTACACTATTGCATTTCTTGCCAGACACCTGCAGCACTTCTGCTCACACAGCTGAGCCACATTTGCCCTAGATGCCGTTTGAGCATCTGTAACATTTATTGGTAGCATCTGACAAGTTTTGTTGGTTTAAATCAACATTCGCGACTTGCGCGGGTGCTTTTACTATAATTTAGGTAATCACGCTCATAAAAGAATCGTCGCAGTCGCGAAGCACCTGCGATGTGGCGTGCTTGTTTTTCCAGGTGCAGAGCAGGATTTTATTTCTTATCTCCATATAAATATTTCTAATACTAGTAGAGCTAATGCAAGGAGTAGAAAACTATTTTTCTTTTGCTGAAACTTCCTAGTCATCATGGAGAGCGCAGCTAATGGTTGCATAGCAGCAACAAACGCCACGGGAGCGAAAACGCTTTGGAAAGAAGGAGAAAGTGGAGAAAGGAGGCGGCACGGCCACTTATGTGATGCAATATGTGAATGGCCCCTTAATAATAATTTAGCGGGCTGGATTATGTTTTATTTTTAAGTTGCAGGCCGGGTGCAGTGGGGGCCGTAAGTGGCCTGCGGGCCGGCAGATTGAGACTACTGATCTATACCCTATCCTATCCTATCAGGGATGGGCAGCTTTGGTACTGGAGGACCACTCTTTTGCAGAGTTAGGGTGCTTTCACACCTGCCGCATTTAGTTCGGTTGAATCACACTAGAGTTCGTTTCCCCCTTTGGTGCGGTTCGTTTGGGCAGGTGTGAAAGCAGCAATCACACTCAGGTGCGCACCAAAAGCCAAACAAACAAGCATACCGTGACCTGCTTGAAGAGGTGGTCTCGGTACACTTTCAAATGAACTCTGGAGCGGTGAGATGAGAAAGCAATCAGACCCAGTTAACGGTCCAACGAACCAAACAATATCATAATTCATAACGGGAAATGCAGAATGCAGAAGTATAAATGAAAACAGATGCATAGCCTACGGTGCAGAAGCATAAATCAGCCTTTACGATTAAATAATGGGGTTGGGTTCAATTTTGCTGGTGTGTTTGATCAGGGATGGAGCTAAACTCTGCAGAATAGTGTCCCTCCAGGACCAGAGTTGCCCATCCCATCTATAGATCTTACAGGTGCTGGTCATATAATTAGAATATCATCAAAAAGTTGATTTAACTAATTCCATTCAAAAAGGGAAACTTGTATATTATATTCATTCATTACACACAGACTGATATATTTCAAATGTTTATTTATTTTAATTTTCATGATTATAACTGATAACTAAGGAAAATCCCAAATTCAGTTTCTCAGAAAATTAGAATATTACTTAAGACCAATACAAAGAAAGGATTTTTAGAAATCATGGCCAACTGAAAAGTATGAACATGAAAAGTATGAGCATGTACAGTACTCAATACTTAGTTGGGGCTCCTTTTGCCTGAATTACTGCAGCAATGCGGCGTGGCATGGAGTCGATCAGTCTGTGGCACTGCTCAGGTGTTATGAGAGCCCAGGTTGCTCTGATAGTGGCCTTCAGCTCTTCTGCATTGTTGGGTCTGGCATATCGCATCTTCCTCTTCACAATACCCCATATATTTTCTATGGGGTTAAGGTCAGGCGAGTTTGCTGGCCAATTAAAAACAGGGATACCATGGTCCTTAAACCAGGTACTGGTAGCTTTGGCACTGTGTGCAGATGCCAAGTCCTGTTGGAAAATGAAATCTGCATCTCCATAAAGTTGGTCAGCAGCAGGAAGCATGAAGTGCTCTAAAACGTCCTGGTATATGGCTGCGTTGACCTTGGACCTCAGAAAACACAGTGGACCAACACCAGCAGATGACATGGCACCCCAAACCATCACTGACTGTGGAAATTTTACACTAGACCTCAAGCAACGTGGATTGTGTGCCTCTCCTCTCTTCCTCCAGACTCTGGGACCCTGATTTCCAAAGGAAATGCAAAATTTACTTTCATCAGAGAACATAACTTTGGACCACTCAGCAGCAGTCCAGTCCTTTTTGTCTTTAGCCCAGGCGAGACGCTTCTGACGCTGTCTGTTGTTCAAGAGTGGCTTGACACAAGGAATGCGACAGCTGAAACCCATGTCTTGCATACGTCTGTGCGTAGTGGTTCTTGAAGCACTGACTCCAGCTGTCTTCAATATTGAACCTTTTCACAATATTCTAATTTTCTGAGATACTGAATTTGGGATTTTCCTTACTTGTCAGTTATAATCATCAAAATTAAAAGAAATAAACATTTGAAATATATCAGTCTGTGTGTAATGAATTAATATAATATACAAGTTTCACTTTTTGAATGGAATTAGTGAAATAAATCAACTTTTTGATGAAATTCTAATTATATGACCAGCACCTGTATACTCAATACACCAGTGGTTTTCAAATCTGGTCCAAAGGGACCCAGCACTGCACATTTTGTATGTATGCTTTATTTTTCAAATCTGGTTAAGATTATCAGCTTGTTAGAAGATTGCTGACAATGATGGTGGAATTTGCCAACTACAATTCCTGTTCATTACTAAGGTGAGAACCGGACCCAATATAAACCTAAATATACTCAAGAAAAGTGCTTTACTATTCAATAAGTAATAGAAGATATATCCATTGACATCCATTCAAAAAACAGAGGGGGCGAAGTGTTAGCATTAGCAGTTATGTTTTCTTGGCTAAAGGTTGCAGGCTTGCCTTCCAGTGGTTTTGGATCTACATTTCCTGCAGAGTTCTGCTGCATTCCAGGCAGGTTTTTGAGCCCTTAAGTCACAACTTCAAACCATGACTCACAACTTTGTAGTGTTCAAGGCAAGTCGCGCCAAACTGCCTGAGTGTAAACAAACCAGAATGGTGGACCATACAGGGCTTATGCTTATTTACAATTATTTCTATTGCCAAAGGTGTTTTCTCCTTGCTTATTTGAGAGAAAATGGAGGAGGAAAATGGTGCATAAGGCAAGAGAAGCTGTTATACCTTTTATTTTTATAAAATAAAATTGTATAACATTCTTATTTTACTTAACTGATATCTGTCTGCATAAGGAATCCTAAAACTTTTTTTGAGACTATTAACAATATTGTTTCTCCTGCTACATCTCGTTTCTGTGTTTTCTAGTGATGATTGCAATAATTTTTTGTCTCATTTTGTGGACAAGGTTATGGCTGTTAGGACAGTCATTGCACCATCAGCAAACCTTATATAACCAAACATTATATTTACGGAACAAAGACACTCAATTTTGGACTCATTTTATCCCATTTCCTTGAATGATATTATTAGTTTAGTGATGAAGCCTTTCCAGAGCCCTGTGGATATTTTACCTACATCTCTGTTGATGAAATCCATAACATCTATTGGCCCATGTTTGGTTTCAATTATAAACTTATCTCATAGACTAGGCCAGGTTTCTAGTTGTTTAAAACAAGCTGTTGTTCAGCCTCTCTTGAAAAAGAGCAATCTTGACACTACATCATTTAACAATTATAGTCCTATTTTGAAACTTCCTTTTATCTCTAAAATCTTAGAAAAAGTTGTGGCAATGCAGTTAAATAATGTTCTGGAGGCCCATAATATCTGTGATAAATTTCAGTCTGGCTTCCGTAAAAACCATTCAACTGGAACGGCCCTCCTTAAGGCCTTTGCACACTGAGTCTGGAATTTTCGTATTTTTTCGTATTCGTAATCCAAAAAATCGTCACGCACAGAGACCTTGCACACGGAGTCCGATGTGTAAAAATTAATGCGTTGCGAAAAAAAAAAAAAAAAAATCACAAAAAGTCTTCAAGCAGTGAGCACGATTTAGTTGTCTCCTCTCTTCTTAAAAAGAGAAAAAGAAAGGAAATATTGGGTCCATTCAATTCTGAGATTGCATAGAGAGAAAGGAGAGTTCACCTCATCAAGGAGCTGCGGGATTATCCAGAGCGTTTCAGAGTTTACTTCAGGATGTCAGTGGCTCAGTTTGATGCTTTACTACTAGCACAATCTGTCTTTATATTCTGTATCTTTGTTTGTCATTAAATGCTGCTGTTTTGTGCTATAGAAGATGTGGATCATCTTGTCAGATGGCATTCTGGATTTTTGCGTTTGCGTACGGTGGCTCTGAATTGTCAAAACGTCTCTCAAAATGCGTGCCACGGATGCGAAAAACACAGAAAATCGAACCTGATCCCAATATTTTTTGACGGACGAAAGTTTCGGAGGCAGTGTGCAAACGTGATTGACATATCTTGAGGTCGAATTTATTTTTTAACGGACTCAGTGTGCAAAGGCCTTTAGGGGCCTTTAGTTTCAAATGATATTTTGATGTCTGCTGATTCTGCTGAATGTTCTGTGCTGGTCTTGCTAGATCTTAGCGCAGCGTTTGACACTGTTGACCACTGCACTCTGATTGGTAGACTAAACTCTCTGGTGGGCATCTCTGGACTGGTTTTCTTCTTATCTTTCTGACAGCAGTTTTTCTATATCCATGTCAAGTCAAATTTATTTATGTAGCGCTTTTACAATAGGTAATTGTTCAAAGCAGCTTTACATATTAGAAGCACAGAAAAAAGGGAAGTGGTTAAAAATAAGCTGTACAACCAAGCGTGGTAATATGTAACATATACAAGATGGTGCTACATTAAGCCAATGTCGGCTGACTCCCAGGGGTGGAAAAAAACCCCTAGGAGAAAAACCCAGCGTGCTAGCACTGGGAAAAAAGTCCTAGGAGGGAAAAAACCCCTTGGAAGATATATATAATATATGTAAATGGATATGGAGATCAAAATCTGAATTATACATTTTTATTATAGAGATTAAAAATAGATTATATATAAATATATGTAAGCGGATACGGGGATTAAAAATCTGAATTATAGATGCAGCCAGAACTGGATCTGTAGGCCCATTGTCTCCTGGGCTACGTTGTAGTCAGGTCCAGACACAGGTTCTCCATCTGATCTGGATACGGCCTGGATCCAGCACCCGGCAAACCTCAGGATAAGCAGAGAGACAGATATTAGCGTAGATGCCATTCTTATTCTGATGTACAGGTGTATCTAGTGTTATGGGAAATGTTCTCGGTTCCGGCCGACCTAATTATTGCAGCGTAACAATCCTTTAACGGATTTGAAAAATGTTAATGTATTGATAATGTGTTATGTGTATGCAAGAGCAAAGAGATGTGTTTTTAGTCTAGATTTAAACTGACAGAGTGTGTCTGCTTCCCGAACAATGCTAGGAAGATTGTTCCAGAGTTTAGGTGCTAAATAGGAAAAGGATCTGCCGCCTTCAGTTGATTTTGATATTCTGGGTATTATCAACTGGCCTGAATTCTGAGATCGCAATAAACGTGAAGGACTATAATGCATTAAGAGCTCACTTAGGTACTGGGGAGCTAAACCATTTAGAGCTTTATAAGTAAGTAGCAAGATTTTAAAATCTATACAATGTTTAATAGGGAGCCAATGTAATGTTGACAGAACTGGGCTAATATGGTCATACTTTCTGGTTCTAGTAAGAACTCTAGCTGCCGCATTTTGGACCAGCTGTAGTCTGTTTAAAAGCCGAGCAGAACAACCACCCAGTAGAGCGTTACAATAATCTAGTCTTGAGGTCATGAATGCATGAACCAACTGTTCCACATTTGTCATTGAGAGCATATGTCGTAATTTAGATATATTTTTTAGATGGAAGAAGGCGGTTTTACAGATACTAGAAACATGACTTTCAAATGAAAGATTGGTATCAAAGAGCACACCCAGGTTCCTAACTGAGGACGAATATTTAATGGAGCACCCGTCAAGTGTTAGAGAGTATTCAAGGTTTTTTCGTGAGGAAGTTTTTGGTCTAAAGATTAGGATATCAGTTTTTTCTGAATTTAATAATAAGAAATTTCTTGTCATCCAGTTTTTAATGTCAGCTATGCATTCTGTTAGTTTTGTGAATTTGTAGGTTTCGTCAGGGCGCGAGGAAATATAGAGCTGAGTATCGTCAGTGTAGCAGTGAAAACTAACACCATGCTTCCTAATTATCTCTCCTAAGGGCAGCATGTACAGAGTGAAAAGCAACGGTCCTAGTACTGAGCCTTGTGGTACTCCATATTTAACCTGTGATCGATACGACATCTCTTCATTAACTACTACAGACTGGTACGATTTGAACCATGCCAAAGCAATTCCACTAATGCCAATATAGTTTTCAAGTCTTTTTAAAAGAATGTTATGATCGATAGTGTCAAAAGCAGCACTGAGATCTAATAACGAGAGCAGTCTCAGTACTATGGTATGGTCTAAATCCTGACTGGAAATCTTCACAGATTCCATTTCTTTCTAAAAAGGAACACAGTTGTGTTGAAACTGCCTTTTCTAGTATCTTTGACAGAAAAGGTAGATTCGAGATTGGCCTGTAATTCACTAAATCTCTCGGATCTAGTTGAGGTTTTTTAATAAGAGGTTTAATAATAGCCTGCTTAAAGGTTTTTGGCACGTATCCTAGTGTTAAAGATGAATTAATTATATCAAGAAGTGGACCTACGACCTCTGGAAGCATTTCTTTCAGTAGTTTAGTCGGCATTGGGTCTAACATACATGTTGTTGATTTTGATGATTTGATAAGTTTAGATAATTCTTCCTCTCCTATAGCGGCGAATGATTCTAGTTTTACCTCAGGGACACTACAGTGCACTGTCTGAAGCGGAACTGTAGATGGTTGCATGTTTTTAATTTTCTCTCTAATATTATCAATCTTGCAAGTAAAGAAGTTCATAAAGTCATTACTGCTGTGTTCTATGGAAACGTCAGCAGTTGAATCTCTGTTTCTAGTTAATTTAGCCACTGTGTCAAATAAATACCTAGGATTATGTTTGTTTTCTATTAAGAGATTTGAAAAATAAGTAGATCTAGCATTTCTTATGGCTGTTCTGTACTAAATCATTTTTTCTTTCCACGAAAGGCGAAAAACTTCTAGTTTTGTTTTCTTCCAACTACGTTCAGCTTTTCTAACAGCTTGTTTTAGAGCCCGAGTGTGCTCATCATACCACGGCGTTGGATTAGTTTCCTTAACACTCTGAGGTCTAAAAACGCGCCGGCGCGTTTTGCAGTTTTTTTTTCACATTGCAGCAAAACAGACTTAAAATACTCCGTCATTTTTTGTCATAGAGACATAAGTAATATATCAATTGAAACTATAGAATGTCTTCTTTTTTTTGTGTACACTCACAATCAAAATAAAACTTTGTGCTTTTTAAAAATAAATAAAATATACAGGGTGTGCTGTCCTGCCGTCTCCGTCTCTGCAAACATCGTTCTAAAACGTCACTAAAAGTAACTAAAATAGATGGCTTATACATGCTACATGGACATGAGAGATATGTCTTTGGAAAGCTTTAAGTGTCTACTTTTAAACAAAACAAATAAATTCTAAAACAAATATTCTCCCTTTATGTAATCAGTATAAAAGTAAAGAGAGGTACTGTTTCTCCTGTCTGACCTAATTATCTTTAATGTGTGCCCGCCCACGCGCAGAGCGCTCTATTCATAAGATAATGTGCTGAGGCGATTTATGCAAACTGTAAACGCCCCTAACAGCGTCTTAAAAAGCATCAAGTTTCATCAGATTCATTCGCTGTCCTTCGCGTTTGGAAGATGGCACACTACACAGGTGAGCAGGCTCTTCAGATGGTCCTGGACAGTGAGGAAGTTCACTCTTTCCTCGGAAGAAGAACACGACTCTGACGATGAACGTCTGCATTTTGAAGAGCGACTTGATCCAGCTGAAGATACAGTTTCTGATGAGTAAGTGATTTAGTTTTACTTAAATTATTTGACGTGTTTTTTTTTTCTATATAAGCGTACATATATTTGCCTTATATTTACATCTATCTATATAACTATATATATAACTTTATCTCATAAAAACGCTTATAAATAGAATGCTTTTCTGTTGATATAGGGCCTACTTAAATTATTTATATAAGCGTACATCTATATTTGCCTTATATTTACTTCTATCTATCTCTATATCTATCTATCTATATATATATATATATATATATATATATATATATATATATATAACTTTATCTCATAAAAATGCTTATAAATAGAATGCTTTTCTGTTGATATACTCAAATTATTTGACGTGTTTTTTTTTTATATACAAGCGTACATCTATATTTGCCTTATATTTACATCTATCTATAAATATATATATAGCGTATCTAAGTACCGTATATGATAGGCGTGAATGTGCTAAAATATGCTTGGTTGTGAAATGCGCGAACATGTTGCTATTTGCTAAATGTGCTAACTGATATAGCAGACTGTAAACGTTTACACATTCGCACACTTTGTCCGGTAATGGCCAATTGACAGACATATACAGCATGCTTGTATACCTGTTACTTTCCTGTCAGTTATGCATAGCTAATGGTATGAGAGTATTATCTTATATGCTAATAATAACAGGGTTTTTTACATTTTTTTTTAGGAATGTGGATCCATCACTCTCACATTCACCTGCAATTCCCACTAGGAGGGCACGCAGCAACACAGTTGAGTAAGTACACTTTTACCCACTATATGGTAGGCCTATATTGAAATCTGTAAGATTTTTCATGTTTTTAAAATAAGTTTCGTCTGCTCACCAAGGCTGCATTTATTCAATTAAAAATACAGTAAAAACAGTAATATTGTGAAATATTATTACAATTTAAAATAACTGTTTTCTATTTGAATATATTTCACAAAGTCGTTTATTCTTGTGATGTCCAGCATCATTACTCCAGTCTTCAGTGTCGCATGATCCTTCAGAAATCATTCTAATATGATGATTTGCAGCTCAAGAAACATTTATTGTTTACAATTGTTCAGAAATGTTTCATAAGTAGCAAATCATCATATTTGATGATAATATTTGATGATAATATTAATAAGATTCATATTTGATGATAATATATTTGCAGAGCTCTGTGGTGTGTCGTCACAGAAAGCAGCTCCAAAACGGACCAAAAGTGACCATGTACCGGTTCCAGGAGCAGAGCTGACATCAGATGCAAGGAATAATGCCACCGCTGGTCATCGGAACTGCATGCTTTGCAAAGTACAGCTTGGTAAAAGGCAAGACACACCTTGGAAATGCCAGGCATGTGACATTTACTTGTGTCTTCAGTTGAACTGTTTTCAAAAATGGCACACAGATGTGTGACTGTTCAGATTCTCTGTTCACCACCTCTCACTGACCATTGGGCTGCAAAGATTATCTATATGTGATCAAGCAGGTTATGTATAGGGTGTAAAAGTGGGCTTTTTTTTATAAACCTTACCTTTATTTGCCTGTATACACAAAAAATGTGCCTTTGACCCTAGTTTATATGTGGATTATATTGTTAACTTTATTTTAAATAAAAAAGAAAAAAACAATGATATGTCTTGTCTTTGCATTTTCTTAGTTGACTCAGTCACATTCCTGACTGAATGGCTCATTATGCGGCTCATTAGGGGCAGGGTCTTAATCTCCCCAGGTGTAAATCACTTCATTATTCATGAAGAGTCACACCTCTTCGCATATGGCCTACCTAAACAAAAAGTGTCTTAGAAATTTAAAATCAATACAATGTTTTATGTGTCAGAGTAGGGAGGATCATTTCCACATCATTTTGAAGCAAAAACTCTACACTAAAATATACAATTCTCAAAAGTCTTGTGAAAAAACATTTAGTATGCATTTTTAGGTATTGTTTCAGTTACTTTTTTTTTTTGTTTTTTCAATAACCACGCATAAACATTATTCCTTTAAAAACACAAACATGTACATACATGTTCCTCACATATTATGGTAGCCTAGTTTGTGCTGAATACAGTGTAATGACACTTTTGTCATTAATATGTTTATAACCAACTGATAAAAGCACAAATGTCAGGGCATGTCAAAACTTCTCCAGGGCCCAAAATCAGCCTCAGACTCCAGAGGGTTAATCTTCTTTAGACGTAAAGGAGCGACTGCATCTAATGTGCTGGAAAAGAGAGAGCCAATAGTTTCTGTTGCAGCACCGAGTTCTTCTAAGTTGTCAGGTATACTAAGGCGATGAAACTGCTCGGGGAAATTATTTATAAAGCAATCTTTAGTGGTAGACGTGATGGTTCTACAATATTTATGGCTGGGTGGTGGTTTTGTAGCCTTGGCTAATTGTATTATACACAAGACTAAATAATGATCTGATATATCATCGCTCTGCTGTAGAATTTCAACAGCATCAATATCAATTCCATGCGACAGTATTAGATCTAGGGTATGATTACGACAATGAGTGGGTCCTGACACGTGTTGTCTAACTCCAATAGAGTTTAAAATGTCTGCAAATGCCAATCCAAATGCGTCTTTATTATTATCTACATGGATATTAACATCACCAACAACAAGGACTTTATCCGCAGCCAGTACTAACTCTGATAGAAAATCAGCAAATTCTTTGATAAAGTCAGTATGGTGCCCTGGTGGCCTGTATACAGTAGCCAGCACAAATGTCAACTTACATAATGTTACATAAAGCACCATCACTTCAAAGGAATTATATTTGAAAGTCTTCTGAGTGATTCTGAATATATTACTATAAATTACAGCAACACCTCCCCCTTTGCCTTTCTGTCGAGGATTGTGTCGATAATCATAACCTTGAGGACTAGATTCATTTAAAGTAATGTAATCGTCTGGTTTTAGCCAGGTTTCTGTCAAACACAGCAAGTCTAGTTTATTGTCTGTGATAATTTCATTTACAATAAGTGCTTTTGAAGAAATAGATCTAATATTCAGTAACCCAAGCTTTATCATTTGTTTATCTGATTTATCTGTGATTTTCATTTTTTGAATATCCATTAGGTTCTTTCATGTCAAAATCTGTTTCTTTATCCTGTGGTGTGCCACAAGGCTCTGTGCTCGGACCCATGCTTTTTAACCTGTATATGCTTCTTCTTGTCAAGATAATTCGCAGTTTCAAAATAATATCTTATTTTTATGCTGATGACATTAAATTATATATGTATTTTAGTCCTGATAGACTAGACAAACTGTCTCTTTTGCAGGATTGTTTAGTCTCCATTAACAATTGGATGGCAGACAATTTTCTGCAACTTAATACAGATAAAACTGACGTGTTGATTATTGCCCCAGACAACATTACCCCTAAGATTAGGCAGGTTATTTTAACTATTCCCAGAACATGTCTTAAGACAAGAGGTGATCATGCTTTCTGTGCTTCCTTTCAAGTTGAACTATTGGTTCGGTGAAGTCTTTTAAAAAACATCTAGGAGACGCATCTTTTTGGACAAGCTTTTAATTAACTACTCAATTTGACTGTACTGATGATACTGTAGAGTATATTTATTTTTGTTTATCTTGTTATTTTTATTGTAAAGCATTTTGTGACCCTCCTCGTCTGTGATAAGTGCTATATAAATAAACTTTACTTACTAATCAAATCTAATTTAATGCTATTTATTGCCAATTTTTTAATGCATATATATATATATATATATATATATATATATATATATATGTCACTAAATGTTGATAGATGATGACTTACAGCAATTAGAAAATTCATCATGTTGTTGTATTAGCAATCTGTCAAGTGTCAGCCCTTTATATTTGTTTGCTTCTATGTTTGCTCACATAATATATTTTAATACAGCCAATTACCCAATAAAATTGTTTATCTGTATATACAGCTATGGAAAAAATTAAGAGACCACTTAACATTGATTTCTTAACTATGTGTTGTCTGTTTATTTTTTCCATAGCTGTATATTTTTTGTTTTTGTTGTCAGACAATATGAAATGGTGACTGAAACGCAGCCCATTAAAACTACACGCAGGGCTCGACATTAAGCCTCGTCATGTAGACACACGTACATAGGTCACTTGTATATTATAGTATTTTTTTGGGTGGAAATATAAATGTGTTCTGAAGTAATATCCTTTCAGAATATTGCAGCTTTGATGCATTTAAATCTGCATATTTTTGATGGATTATAACTGTATTAATGTTATGGGATTGTTTTAAATATTTTTTGAAAATACAATTATGAAATGTTTGGGGGAAAATTATACTTTTAAAAATGAAACTAAACCACCAGTAGGTGGTGGCAAGTAACCGTCTTAATGAGTGGGTCATTTATTCATTCATTCAAACGGCTTATGTAATAACGTTACACTGTGCGTTCACTTGGTTCACTAAAAGTTCATAAATGCAATCAATTGTTCTATGATTTGAGACCCTGGACCACAAGACCAGTCATAAGGGCCACTTTTTTTGAAATTGAGATTTATACATTATCTTAAAGTTGAATAAATAAGCTTTCTAGTGATGTATGGTTTGTTAGGATATGACACAATCATTTGAAAACCTGAAATCTAAGAGTGCAAATAAATCTAAATATATACCTGAAGGCATTTTTAGATTTGTTTTTCTGAGTGACAAACACAAAAGTAAAAACTCATAACTCTAAAACTATAGCAAGGAGAGTCAAAAGGTAGGTATCATTTGATAGAACACTTTTTACTTTTTAAAAATATATATATAAATTACATTACAATGGGATATTCTCACACTGAGAAACTCCTGATAAAATTCAAATCAAATATATTTCTTACAATTTTACATCATTAATTGCATATCAAATAAAAAAGCGAAGGAAATAAGAAAGGAGAAAAATTATTTGGTCTGGGATCTGGATCAAATTTTGTGGTGATAGCATGAAGTAAGCAAAAGTTACAGCATTTGGAAGCAAGTGAGCCTGTTTGTTTAGCACCTACAGTTAGCGCCTGTGCGCTGTTTTTGTTGTAAACTCAATTTGTGCAGAGGGGGCGTCACATGACCCAGAGCGAGATGGCTGCTCCGCTCTAATATTCATTTATTTTCCCCTCTGAATCTTTCATTCTAATTAACTTTACAGACTTTCAATTATGTCTGATTCAACTTTGGACAAAGATTTTCCGATTTTCGGATCAACACGCTCGCAGAAATCCAAAGAAAAAGACAAAAAGAAGACCACTCATCCCTCGCTGCTAGCAGAAGCTAACGGCAATGTAACAGAGGCCCAATCAGACATGGCGCTGATCCTTTCTGAGATTAAAGCCAACGGCTCTCGTCTTGAAGGAATAACTAATCGGCTGGAGGGAATAGCTGGATCCGTCTCCTCTCTACAAAATTTGTTCACGGCTCTCACTGAAAGGATTGAGGGCATTGAGACCCGTCTAACAGAGGCTGAAGGGAGAATCTCATCCGCGGAGGACTCGGCGGCAGTGTCCGAAGGCCAGCTTGCTAATTTACTGACTAAAGTGGAACAACTTCAGTCAAAAGTGGACGACTTGGAGAACAGAGGTCGACGAAAAAATTTGAGAATAGTTGGCCTACCAGAAGGAGCGGAAGGCTCCGGTCCGCTCGCATCGTTTCTCCATTCCGAAATGGCTAGACCTGCCCGCAGACTCTCTCACCCTCGATATCGAACGGGCCCACAGATCTCCTTCTTTTGCGCCTAGCAATACGAATTCAGCCCCGAGGAGTGTTTTGGTTCGCTTTTTGCGGTTTACAGAAAAAGAAATTGTTCTGAAGGCAGCGTTGAAGAAGGCGCGGAGCTTCGGTTTTACTTAGACTTATCCTCCAGTGTCCTGCAGAAACATCGCGAGTTCACCTCAGTTGTCAAGATCATGGTCTCTTGTGGCTTATATCGCGGATTCGCATACCCTGCCAGGCTCAGATGCTTACACCTGGGGAAGATTCGCTTGTTCGATGATCCGAACTCGGCTAAAGCTTTTTTGGACTCACTGGACAGATAACTTTCTTTTTTTTCTTATCTTTATCTGCAATGTAAGGTACTTTCTATTTGTCGGAGGATTACTTTCTTTTTTGAGACCAACAGACGTAAGTGATTAAGTGTAGCTTTTTCTCTCTCCTTTTCTTTTTTCTTTTCTCTTATTTTCTTTTCCTTTTCTCTTATTTTCTTATCCTTTTGTTTTGTTTTATTTATTTATTTTATTTAGACCACTACTGTAGATTGTTGCTTTTGATATTCATTATCCATAATAATTTTTTTTTTTTTTTTTGGAAGGGGATTTAAATGGTGTAGGACAGGGTTGCTATACTTTCACTTTTTCTTTTTTTTTTCCCCCTTCTCATTGGGCTCTGTCATTTTAATTATGTATTCTATTTTATAGTTTATATAGGACCGACTCTTGAGGGGGCTATTTTTCTCAGTGGCATTAGTATGATGACGTTTATTTTCGTTCATCATCTCATTCTGTGACTTTTTGATGTTCTTTGTGCCCTATCGTTTGGGGATGGGGCCTGGGGGGGCGGACTTTTTTGGGGTAATTCAGTGTTCAATATGTGGTACTGTTCTGTTCAAATTCGGTGTCTTCTTTGTGCAAGAATTATGTTTGTCAGCTCATCAGCATCTTTGAATTTTGTTTTTGTTTGCATGCATGATATAGTCAAGTTAGTAACTTGGAATGTGAAGGGTATTGGCCATGTTATAAAGAGGAAGAAAATTTTGACATTTCTCAAAAAAAAGAGCGTGTATCCATAGCTCTGCTGCAGGAAACCCACTTATCGGATAATGAGCATTGTAAGCTTAAAAGAGACTGGGTGGGCCAGATATATTACTCTTCTTTTACGTCAAATATTAGAGGGGTAGCAACTTTAATTCACAAGAACATCCCATTCAGTCTGGATTATGTAGAATCTGACTCTGAGGGGAGATTCGTATTAATCTCCGGCTATATTTTTGGAGTGCATCTCACTATTGGACATGTATATGCCCCAAATATTGACTGCCCCAGTTTTATATCTCAGACAGTTTTGCAGTTTAACCGGTTTTGCGGAAACCTGGGGTTCTTGGGCGGTGATTTTAATTGTATAATTGATAATAATTTGGATAAATCCACCCCACAGACAATGACAGGCCACAAATCCTCCCGTACTTTACATAATGTCTGTAAAGACTTAGGCCTAGCAGATATTTGGAGGGAGCTACACCCGAAAGACAGAAATTACACATTCTATTCTCACCCTCATAATTCTTATTCCAGGTTGGATTATTTTTTCGCACCGTCCGATTGCATTCACCAAGTGAAATCTTGCTGTATTGGCCCTATTGTTCTGTCTGACCACAGTCCTGTTTATTTAGACCTTGATGTCAATTTGTCCATTCCCAAATCTAATTATTGGAAGTTTAACGTTTCACATCTGAACAATGACGATTTTTGTATGTTCCTAAAACAGAAAATAGTCAATTACTGGCAGGACAACCAGAACTCTCCTGTTTCTTCGGCGACAAAGTGGGATGCTGCTAAAGCGGTGTTACGGGGCCATATTATCTCCTATGCCTCTTTAGTAAGTAAACTCAAGACCAAAAAAAGGAGAGAATTAGAGACCGAAGTGATCCATTTAGAAAACCAACACAAACAAATACCAAATCAGATCAATTGGATTCAGCTGATCAGAGCCAGAGCGAAACTAAATTTAGACCACATGGAGCATATTAAGAAATTACTGTTTTTTAGTAAGCAAAAATATTATGAATTCGGAAATAAACCTAGCCGTCTACTTGCATATCAACTCAAAAAAAAAAAAAAAAAAAACACAACAAGAAAGAGTTATAAAGGCAATCAGGACTCCAGAGGGCAGGGTCTCTTTTGATCCCCAGATAATCAATGATACTCTTTCCAATTTTTATAGGACCTCATACAAATCTGAGGGCTGTAGTTTGAAGGGGGATTTATCGGACTATTTGCGTAAAATTTCTCTTCCTGTTGTCTCTGAAGTAAACAGAACTTTTTTAAATGCCCCCTTCACTAAAGAGGAAATCTGGCAAGCTATTCAATCCATGCCATCAGGCAAAGCTCTGGGCCCAGATGGGTTTTCACTCGAATTTTACAAGCAATTTTGGAACGATTCGCCCAATCTTAAAGCCTCTGATTAATGATCTCATTTCCCATTTCATTTCTGGGCAAGATTAACGTAATTAGGATGAACATCCTACCTAGGCTGAACTTTTTATTTCAAAGTCTGCCCTGCTATTTGACTGCTGCTTCTTTAAAAAGTTAAATTCCATTACATCAAAATTCATCTGGAATAAAAAAAAAGCCAATACTCAAATTTTCTACCCTACTGAAACCCAGAGAATTAGGAGGGGTTGCACTTCCTAACTTCCAGTTATATTTTTGGTCTGCCCAGATTAAAAATATGATAAACTGGTTTCTAAATAGAAGAGATTCTCAGTGGGTGGGGATTGAGGCTTTGAGGTGTTTTCCAAATTTGTTGTGTACCCTACCATTTATTTACAGTGTACATAAAATGTAAAGATATAAGAAAGATATTTTGAAGTATTTAAATATTCCATGCATCCTATCTTTGAAGTCTCCTATTTCACTCAACTCTGACTTACCCCCTGCTATTCAGAACATTAGTCTTCGACCATGGAGACTGAGGGGAATTCAGGAGCTGGACCATTTACTTGACAAGGAAAGCTTGAAACCATTTCAGTTGTTAAAACAAGAATTTAATTTACCAAATAGCGATTTCTACAAATTCTTGCAATTACGACATTTTCTGGAATCACTTCTAAAGGACAAGAGAATACGCTTGGATATTTTTGATATAGAAAAACAATTGTACTCTTCATTTTCTCTCAAAAGGAAGATCTCTGTTTTATAGACTATGCTATCTAATGTTGGCTCCTCCTCCTTTGACCCTCTGAAATTAGCATGGGAAAAAGACTTTGGAACAAATCTCAGTGACGAGGACTGGCTTTCGGCATGCTCCAGCGTCTACTTTAGAGGCGCATCAATAGAGTCATGAGCAAAATTTTAAGTTTATTTATAGAACTTATTTAACACCAGTTCGCCTCCACAAGATTTTTCCTAATGTTTCTCAATTGTGTTTTAAGTGCAAGTCTAATATTGGCACGGTTATGCATGTATTTTGGGACTGTGACATGATCAAGACCTACAGGAAAGAGATGCATAAAGTTGTACAGAGGGTCATTGGTAAATCTTTTGCTCTATCCCCGAAGGTCTATCTCTTGAACTGTAAAGCTGAATTGCACCTCAGCCATGATCTAGAATGTGTGCTACATCTTTGTACCTTTCTGGCAAAAAAATTTATACTTTTGTTATGGTCCACACTTCAGGTTCCTTCTGTCAATATGTGGTTGACTCAAATTGCTACTTCCCTACCTTTAGAAAAATTAACCTGTGACTTACACCAGAGGTCTAATGATTTTTGGCGTGTTTGGTCCCCTCTTTGGAATTTCCTTGAGAATGTAGTTTGATTGTCTACATTTCTTGATTCTTGTCTAGTTTGGTGCTATTACCCTTCACTCGTCTATTGAACTACCATTGTATAATGAATGACTGTATATACTGCCATAAGACACCTGTACCACAGTTTTGATATTGTAAAATTGTAAAAAATAATAAAAACGTATTTATTCTTCAGTCTCTGATTTTGTATGCAAAAAGAATTATTGTGTTATCTACTTGGTTTCATTTACTATTGGCTTTTAAAGTGAGACACACAAACAGGAGTCCTTGGCATACATTCCTTACAAAAATACATTTATATATTTATGGTAAAAAATGTACAAAATATCTTCATGAAACATGATCTTTACTTAATATCTTAATACTTAATACTAATGCTTTTTGGCATAAAAGAACAATTTATAATTTTGACCCATACAGTGTATTGTTGGCTATTGCTACAAATATACCTGTGCGACTTACGACTGGTTTTGTGGTCCAGGATCACATTTAATGGAAACACTGAATTTTAAAGTGATGTACATGTACTCACTAGAGTAATTAGTTATTTTAGAGCTAGAGTAAGCATTATTAAGTCCACTTGAAGGAGTAAATGAACCGACTGAGTGAATTCGGACACTTCTCTGTAAAATTACACTTCTGGATATTCTCCATTTCTGTAGAGCTGCACATTTTAATAATGATCAAATTTGAGAATAAAACTCACCTGTTTGTTCCTCAGTATCTTCATGTTTCATTCTGAATGTTTCTTCAATCTTTATATCTTCAGTCTCATCTTTAATAAACTCCATCTTTATGTCTTCAGTTTCCTCTTTAATAATTATCTTCATATCTTCAGTTTCCTCTTTAATAAATGCCATCTTTAAGAAGAGAATAATTAACAAGAGTTAATGGTCTTAAATGACCCTGTTTGACAAAAACACAAAAAACTAACGCTGCAAATTAATAGACTTTATATTTAGGCATTTATGACTGATGGAAACATGATTAGTTAGTTTGTTAGTGTTTGTTGTTCTCGTTCATGTTCACTGTTTGAGCAGCACGTGTCGTGATTCACTGAATCATTTATCGAAGTGTTTGACTCAATTGACTCGGAGTTGAAAAGTTCAGTTTCTCCATCATTACTCTCCAGAGACTGAACTCGTGTTCATGATAAACTGATTTATGATATATAGAGTGATGAGAAACCGTAAACCTGCGTCTCATTTCTCTGTGGATATGAGCTTTACTCACACAAATATCCTTCATTACAGTTAGATAAAGAATCACAATGTTACATTAAATAGTAAATAAACTCATTTAACATCGATTGTTTAAAACAAAAACACAACTATAAATCACTGAACTGTTTCTATCGATTAAAACAGCTTAAATTCTTAAAACAAACCTTTCTTCAGCAGAATCACAGAAGCAGGAGCGCGGCGCAGTCGTATGACGTCATGTCGTCACTCCAAAATAAAAGTCCTGTTCAGACGCTGCATTGTCTACAATCACAGAAGTGCATTGAAATCTAACTGAATCTCCATTTAACTTCATATGTTTTGTATTAAGGAGACATTATGCTGTTAGAAATACATATCGGTCAAGCTCCAGCACTTTTTATAAATTAACTGCAAGCAGGCAATATACGAGCAAACCACAAATACAAATTCAAGTTTAAATACATTTTCATTGCATAGTGATTATGAAATGTAGATTCGCAGAAAGATAATGTGTCCCTTTCTCAACAAAACATTTTAGTTAATGGTAAAAGTCTTTTGATGATCATGAAATTACTGCTAAAAATATTTATTCCCCAATAAAATATGCCATTTGCACATTCTTTTCTAAATAAAATCTAACAACAAAAATATTTAGTCAAACTTTAAAACAATACTAACTGGCCCTCATTTAGTTCACTATTAATAGTTCATTATTAATAAATCACACACAATGTTTAATTAACAAAAAACTGGGACGCTGTACAAATTGTGAATAAAAAAGGAATGCAATAATTACAAATCTCATAAACTTATATTTTATTCATGATAGAATATAGATAATATATCAAATGTTGAAAGTGAGACATTTTGAAATGTCATGCCAAATATTGGCTCATTTTGGATTTCATGAGAGCTACACATTCCAAAAAAGTTGGGACAGGTATAATAAGAGGCTGGAAAAGTTAAATGTACATATAAAGAACAGCTGGAGGACCAATTTGGAACTTATTAGGTCAATTGGCAACATAATTGGGTATAAAAAGAGCCTCTCAGAGTGGCAGTGTCTCTCAGAAGTCAAGATGGGCAGAGGATCACCAATTCCCCCAAAATTATAACTTTTTTGGAAAACTGGGACGCCATGTCATCTGGACTAAAGAGAACAAGGACAACCCAAGTTGTTATCAGCACTCAGTTCAGAAGCCTGCATTTCTGATGGGATGGAGTTGCATGAGTGCGTGTGGCATGGGCAGCTTACACATCTGGAAAGGCACCATCAATGCTGAAAGGTATATCCAAGTTCTAGAACAACATATGCTCCCATCCAGACGTCGTCTCTTTCAGGGAAGACCTTGCATTTTCCAACATGACAATGCCAGACCACATACTGCATCAATTACAGCATCATGGCTGCATAGAAGAAGGATCCGGGTACTGAAATGGCCAGCCTGCAGTCCAGATCTTTCACCCACAGAAAACATTTGGAGCATCATAAAGAGGAAGATGCGACAAAGAAGACCTAAGACAGTTGAGCAACTAGAAGCCTGTATTAGACAAGAATGGGACAACATTCCTATTCCTAAACTTGAGCAACTTGTCTCCTCAGTCCCCAGACGTTTGCAGACTGTTATAAAAAGAAGAGGGGATGCCACACAGTGGTAAACATGGCCTTGTCCCAACTTTTTTGAGATGTGTTGATACTAGGGTTATCATACTATCATACTAGGGTTGATACTGGCCCCTTCCTTGCCTATTTTTAAGTCCTTGCTAAAAACGTTTTTATTTTCTTTAGTGTACTGATCTCCATGATATGTTAACTTTTAATAGGTGGTTTTATATATATATATTTTTTCTTTTTTCTTCTGGTTTATTTTGTTGTATGTGTGATATTCTTTCTCTTCTGTAAAGCACTTTGGTCAGCCTGGGGGCTGTTGGAAATGTGCTATACAAATAAACTTGAACTTGAACTTGAACTAGGGTGGCCATACGTCCGGATTTTGGCTGGACAGTCCAGATTTTAAGCCCCCTGTCCGGCACAGCCTCAAACCGGACACTCATTTGTCCTCCTTTTTGGAGTTGCGCTGAATCAGCCTAAAAAACCTTCTCTAGAATCTTTATTAGGACACAGCAGCATAAGCCGAGGACACACTTAACGATTGTAAGGCCATTCTTGGCAGCAGATCAAGACAAAATATAAAAATATAATTCAGAGTTGTGAGTATTTACCACAACTTTTGATTATTTTTGTGAATATTTTATCACAAATGCTTGTTTGCAGCAAACAGAAAAAAGTGTGAAATTCGGAGAACTGGGGGATGACCACCTCTCCCAGAATACACTGTGGTGGAGGAGTTGGCTCTGAGATTTAATACGGGACAGCCCATTATGGATGGGGTCACAGGGGCTGTACAGTCTGACCCTGGTGCTGGCTCCTCTTAGCAAGTGACTCTTGGTACATGTGCAATGCATTTTATTTAGCTATTTTTTTAATATAGGAGTTTTAAATGTGAATGACTGTATGTTCTGCAGTAGAGGGAAATACAGTGTCCCCGTTGAAGCCAGCACACAGTCTCCCACACAGAGGTCAGTATGCAGCAGACCGAGCTGGTCACACATTTGACACCAGAGACTGGTACCCTTTGTAGATTTTCTGGCAGTGTGGAAACTGCTGCCAAATATATCTCAGTGGGTCCTGCAGATAATAGAAAATAGGTACTTCTTTTGCAAATATACAAAAATGTACGTTTTGTGACTTTGAAAGTTGCGTATTAATGCCTATGTATTACCAATGAGACCAGGCTCCAATAAAGCTGATTCTGATAGATGACAGTAATCATTTGAAAAGTGGTAAGCAGCACGCCTGTTCTGGCAGTCTGAAAAAACAAAGTCAATCATTATCTGAAGGTGTAGTAGAAAAATGTTTTATCATTTATTCTCTCGATTTATAATATGATGCATTGATACTTGTTTTCTCTCTGTTCTTGTGAAAAACAGCCTCATCAGTGGAAAATAACTGCACATGTTTTTTTCTAAGTAGCACTTGTGAAATCAACATAAGGGGAAGTGTGGTGAGGTGTGTCAAGAACAACATAAAGACAACTTATCTCTAAGAGAACATCTGTTACAGCTTCTGCTTCCGCAAAAACAAAAAAAATCAATCGGTTCACTCTGAGCAGAATCAGTATTTTATTGTTTCTGTTCATGTGTTCCTTCTGTATTATTACCAATCCGAAACCGATTTGAATAGAAAAAAATATTGGTTAATAACTTTTTACATTTTTTTTTTTTGTCTGTACTTTATTAATGATAAGTACAGCATTTTCTTTACTCAAAAAAAGCCTGTATTTATAATGCATTATAAGAGTACACTTAATGCATTATAATACATGCATAATGCATTATAAACAACATTAAAACATAACAGTAGTTATAATACATTATAATACTTAGCTATTTGTAGTTCTAACTTTTAAGAGTATGATGCATTATAGCACCAGATGAAGCCTGCATTTATAATGCATCATAAGGGTATTCTAATAATGCACACATAATGCCTTATTTAAAAATGGTAAACCAGGGCCCAGATCAGGACGCAGACAAACTAGCTAAACCGACCGTCTGCTAGCCGCCTCACGTCACAGAACTCAGATAATTCACAGCACATAGAAACTCTTTCACCTAGATATTATCACATAGAGACTGTGTCTGTACCTCGAACTAGTAAATACAAAAAACTTCCAAAACCTTTTAAGGGTAAAAATTTAATTGATGTTCAAAAAATGAAAATCACAGATAAATCAGATAAACAAATGATAAAGCTTGGGTTACTGAATATTAGATTTATTTCTTCAAAAGCACTTATTGTAAATGAAATTATCACAGACAATAAACTAGACTTGCTGTGTTTGACAGAAACCTGGCTAAAACCAGACGATTACATTACTTTAAATGAGTCTAGTCCTCAAGGTTATGATTATCAACACAATCCTCGACAGAAAGGCAAAGGGGGAGGTGTTGCTGTAATTTATAGTAATATATATTTAGAATCATTCAAAAGAATTTCAAATATAATTCCTTTGAAGTGATGGTGCTTTATGTAACATTATGTAAGTTGACATTTGTGCTGGCTACTATATACAGGCCACCAGGACACCATACTGACTTTATCAAAGAATTTGCTGATTTTCTATCAGAGTTAGTACTGGCTGCGGATAAAGTCCTTGTTGTTGGTGATTTTAATATCCATGTAGATAATAATAAAGACGCATTTGGATTGGCATTTGCAGACATTTTAAACTCTATTGGAGTTAGACAACACGTGTCAGGACCCACTCATTGTTGTAATCATACCCTAGATCTAATACTGTCGCATGGAATTGATATTGATGCTGTTGAAATTCTACAGCAGAGCGATGATATATCAGATCATTATTTAGTCTCGTGTATAATACAATTAGCCAAGGCTACAAAACCACCACCCAGCCATAAATATTGTAGAACCATCACGTCTACCACTAAAGATTGCTTTATAAATAATCTGCCCGAGCAGTTTCATCGCCTTGGTATACCTGACAACTTAGAAGTACTCGATGCTGCAACAGAAACTATTGGCTCTCTCTTTTCCAGCACATTAGATGCAGTCGCTCCTTTACGTCTAAAGAAGATTAAGGAAACTAATCCAACGCCGTGGTATGATGAGCACACTCAGGCTCTAAAACGAGCTGTGAGAAAAGCTGAACGTAGTTGGAAGAAAACAAAACTAGAAGTTTTTCGCCTTTTGTGGAAAGAAAAAATGATTGAGTACAGAACGGCTATAAGAAATGCTAGATCTACTTATTTTTCAAATCTCTTAATAGAAAACAAACATAATCCTAGGTATTTATTTGACACAGTGGCTAAATTAACTAGAAACAGAGATTCAACTGCTGACGTTTCCAAAGAGCACAGCAGTAATGACTTTATGAACTTCTTTACTTGCAAGATTGACAATATTAGAGAGAAAATTATAAACATGCAACCGTCTACAGTTTCACTTCAGACAGTGCACTGTAGTGTCTCTGAGGTAAAACTAGAATCATTCGCCGCTATAGGAGAGGAAGAATTATCTAAACTTATCAAATCATCAAAATCAACAACATGTATGTTAGACCCAATGCCGACTAAACTACTGAAAGAAATGCTTCCAGAGGTCGTAGGTCCACTTCTTGATATAATTAATTCATTGTTAACACTAGGATACGTGCCAAAAACCTTTAAGCAGGCTATTATTAAACCTCTTATTAAAAAACCTCAACTAGATCCGAGAGATTTAGTAAATTACAGGCCAATCTCGAATCTACCTTTTCAGTCAAAGATACTAGAAAAGGCAGTTTCAACACAACTGTGCTCCTTTTTAGAAAGAAATGGAATCTGTGAGGATTTCCAGTCAGGATTTAGACCATACCATAGTACTGAGACTGCTCTCGTTAGAGTTACAAACGATCTACTCTTATCATCCGATCGTGGCTGTATTTCTCTATTAGTGTTATTAGATCTCAGTGCTGCTTTTGACATTATCGATCACAACATTCTTTTAAAAAGACTTGAAAACTATATTGGCATTAGTGGAATTGCTTTGGCATGGTTCAAATCTTACTTATCTGACCGTTATCAGTCTGTAGTAGTTAATGAAGAGATGTCGTATCGATCACAAGTTCAATATGGAGTACCACAAGGCTCAGTACTAGGACCGTTGCTTTTCACTCTGTACATGCTGCCCTTAGGAGAGATAATTAGGAAGCATGGTGTTAGTTTTCACTGCTACGCTGACGATACTCAGCTCTATATTTCCTCGCGCCCTGACGAAACCTACAAATTCACAAAACTAACAGAATGCATAGCTGACATTAAAAACTGGATGACAAGAAATTTCTTATTATTAAATTCAGAAAAAAATGATATCCTAATCTTTGGACCAAAAACTTCCTCACGAAAAAACCTTGAATACTCTCTAACACTTGACGGGTGCTCCATTAAATCTTCGTCCTCAGTTAGGAACCTGGGTGTGCTCTTTGATACCAATCTTTCATTTGAAAGTCATGTTTCTAGTATCTGTAAAACCGCCTTCTTCCATCTAAAAAATATATCTAAATTACGACATATGCTCTCAATGAGTTGGTTCATGCATTCATGACCTCAAGACTAGATTATTGTAACGCTCTACTGGGTGGTTGTTCTGCTCGGCTTTTAAACAGACTACAGTTGGTCCAAAATGCGGCAGCTAGAGTTCTTACTAGAACCAGAAAGTATGACCATATTAGCCCAGTTCTGTCAACATTACATTGGCTCCCTATTAAACATCGTATAGATTTTAAAATCTTGCTACTTACTTATAAAGCTCTAAATGGTTTAGCTCCCCAGTACCTAAGCGAGCTCTTAATGCATTATAGTCCTTCACGTTTATTGCGATCTCAGAATTCAGGCCAGTTGATAATACCCAGAATATCAAAATCAACTGAAGGCGGCAGATCCTTTTCCTATTTAGCACCTAAACTCTGGAATAATCTTCCTAGCATTGTTCGGGAAGCAGACACACTCTGTCAGTTTAAATCTAGACTAAAAACACATCTCTTTGCTCTTGCATACACATAACACATTATCAATACATTAACATTTTTCAAATCCGTTCAAGGATTGTTACGCTGCAATAATTAGGTCGGCCGGAACCGAGAACATTTCCTATAACACTAGATATACCTGTACATCAGAATAAGAATGGCATCTACGCTAATATCTGTCTCTCTGCTTATCCTGAGGTTTGCCGGGTGCTGGATCCAGGCCGTATCCAGATCAGATGGAGAACCTGTGTCTGGACCTGACTACAACGTAGCCCAGGAGACAATGGGCCTACAGATCCAGTTCTGGCTGCATCTATAATTTAGATTTTTAATCCCTGTATCCGCTTACATATATTTATATATAATCTATTTTTAATCTCTATAATAAAAATGTATAATTCAGATTTTGATCTCCATATCCATTTACATATATTATATATATCTTCCAAGGGGTTTTTTCCCTCCTAGGACTTTTTCCCAGTGTTAGCACGCTGGGTTTTCTCCTAGGGGTTTTTTTCCACCCCTGGGAGTCAGCCGACATTGGCTTAATGTAGCACCATCTTGTATAAGTTACATATTACCACGCTTGTTTGTACAGCTTATTTTTAATCACTTCCCTTTTTTCTGTGCTTCTAATATGTAAAGCTGCTTTGAAACAATTACCAATTGTAAAAGCGCTATATAAATAAATTTGACTTTTTTTGACTTGAGAATATACACTAACAAGAAGCGACAATAGACCGTTCCATTGCAACACCAGCGCCCAGCTGAGAGCCAGGAGAGAACTAAACATCAAACATCTGCTTACACTTTAGGCCTGTGATATTAAGCTAATTTTATTTTTGATTTTGATTTTGGCTTTGGCTTCAAGGATCATCTGAAAGACGATATTTGTGGTAAAACTGTTAAAATAGCCGAATTTTGTCTAGTACAATTTCCTTCCCTCACTAGCCTCTAGTGCGTTCATCTTATAAAGTGAGTTATTTACTGTTGATATACAGTTATGAGAAAGTTTAGCTTGTAATCTGGCATTTAATTGTTGAGTGTTGATGTTATTATAACTAAATTAAGCATCTAATTAAACATGTTTAACTAGCGTGTATGAACTATCTGTTCATATTTACATCTGTCGTCAGATTATATGATCACTTTGATTATACTGATGTCGTCTTCTGTTGAGGGAGATTGTTAGTCATGTTTTAGATGTTTGCAGTAAATTGCAAGTATAAGTGTGAGTTGAAGATTATAGTTAAATGGTTAATCATGGAGCTATAGTATTTCACTTAATGTTTGATTGACAAAATTCGGGAGGAGCAACATTCAAATAATCTGGCTAATCATCACGTCACTTTAGCCAGCTGTTAGCAATTTGTAATCAACATATCTACCCAATCAGCATGAGTGAAAGCATATATATTATCATGTATCCTGCACCTGCTGTTTCCTGCTACTCCCCGCCTGAGGTCACCGGTTCACGGCACACAGGTGGTGCGTTCCAAACGGGATATATCGCCCTCCAAAGGGCTCTTCGGAGTTAAAATAACCATGGCCGCCATATTGAAGGGTCGTTCCAAACCAAAGTGCTCAAAACTGCCCACTTCAAATGGCCCTTCTGAAGGATTTCGAAGGATACAACTGATGGACACTTCAGGCCCCCATGATCCTTTGCACAGGGAAGTTGTTTGACGTCACAGAATGGGTACAGGAGGCTCGGAGTTCGATTTTATCTATGAATGTATGTATAGTATTTTTCTATACTACTGTACTATTTATACGAGTAAGATTTGGTACGTTAATATGGTCAAAACGACATTGTACTTCAACAAAAATACTTTACAGCTCCATTTATCAGTCAGTTCAAATGTTTCAAATTCATAGATACAATATACAATATGGTGCGATAAAAATAAATAAATAAACTAATGTTAATCAAAGGGCGCAGCTTGCACAATCTACTCCTCCTTGATTGTCACGTTAAGATGACAGAAGTGCGTTCTAAAAAAATAGTTTTTTTTTTTATCCCTTCGAAGCTCTCACTCCGGAGGGTAAACCCTTTGAAGGAATTAGGGCATAGGGATGAGTCCTTCCGAATGGAACGCATGGACAGTCACACATCACTCTGGACTACATTTCCCACAATTCCCCATCTAGGAACCAATCACACACTGAGTATTGTTTAGCTCTGTGTTGCACCTTGTTTTCGACCTTGTCTCTGTGTTTCTTGCTCTGCCTGTATTTTTGACTTTGGACTGTTTCCTGGATTATGATCGTTTGCTGCCTGCCCTGATATTTGCCTGTGTTTTGGACTACCCTTTGCCTTGTCTCTCCTGATCCTGTTTGCTGGTGTTGGACTTCCTGCTTGTGTGACTACGCTCTTTTAATAAAGCTTGCATTTGGATCTACCACCCTGTCGTCTCAATCTCCAACATTACATATATAGACAGAGTTGACTCACCCATATTCCTCGACAGTTTTACAGCATCTGACCCGCCCTAAGTTCCCAACATATCAGAAATTAATCTCTTTTTGCATCCAATGAAGAATCTTTCGTCCTCAAGGAATATTTGCTACAATCCTCTGGCCTTACTAGGAGCAATTACACCGGCGCTGATCTCACAGAGTTATCTCGGGGGGGCGTCAGCCCAAACAAACGGGTCCCCACATGCCAAGACGCCGAGGCCTACTCTCGTCACTGCGGTTGAAACATCAACGATCTACTTCCGTGTATTTCCCTAGTCCTGCCCATTCTATCATTACTGCCATAAAGAAATGGACAACAAGGCAGTCGAGCACCAAGCTCGAGTCTCGGGCAATGACACCTCTTCCTGTGAAGGAATGGGCATTCCTCCATCATCAGGCCGCCGCAGCAGGCCTTCAGCAAGCCAGAGCCGCGCCGCAGCGCAGATTCAGTCCCAGCCAGCTCACACTTTCCACTCTATCAGCTGAACTCTGCAAGAGCACAGTTAAAATTCTTCTCGTTTTCTGTCCCTGAATTAATTTCCACTGTTATGCCATCTGGATCAATGTTGATTGGGGGAATTCACATTTTTAACAGTTTCTGTAAAAGTTAAGGTGCCGCTTGTGGTTTAAACACGCACACAGCTGTTATATGCTCGTACATCACGTTCAGATTGCATGCACGGTTGCATACAGAATCATTGAAACTCAGAACTTATTGTCATCGCTGTCCTGCGATTCATCAACAAAATGGCTTAGAAACTTAAAGTCATAATATGTATTTCTGTTTTGAAGTAACTTCAACCACCGCTGGTAAAGAGACACAGAGACTGGTAGGACAAATTCTTACAATTGTTCTTTTGCTGATACATTTAAATAAATCTTACAGTTATGCAAAGCTCTGTCTTTTACAAGTAAGTCTCTTTTGATTTCTGGTCTTTAAAGGGTCATGAAACCCCCTGTTTTACCCTGGTTGTTCACACCTCAAAGCTCAAAAAACTGTTAAAATGAGCATGTAAAGCTCTGGAAAAGTGGGAGTGTAGAGGGGGAGAAGAGGGGAGAGAACAACCAATGAAGCACAGAACACACTCATTATACACAATAATGAATATTAATATATGAGCACAGAGAAAATGACAACAAATTCCCAAGCACAAGGGAGAAATGTGAAAGAATAGGCTAATAATAGGCTACTTTGATTACATTTACGAGCACTGCACTCTCAAAATCAGTCTTTTGTCTATTAGAATAATTGTGTCATTGCGTTCAGATAGGATACACCACTGTATCAGTGTCCAGTTTGCACATACAATTAATTTGAAGAAGACTTAATGAAATATGTGTGCATATACCATGCTGGTTCATGTTTGGTGCAGGAGAATGTGTGAAATATGTCTATAAAAACTTTAAACATGAATACTTTATTCTGCATGAGCTATGATCTACGTGGCTAGTGTTGTTAAACACAACGCGAAGCTCTGCACTGAAACCGATCATATGCGCACTCCGCGTGTATAGCATAACAATCGTAGTTTTCATGTGTTCGTATTCAAACTTCAGTTCTGACCGCATCATAGGCAAAAAACAAAACAACACTCATGTGCTGCTGTGCTGGGGGAAACATACATACGGCTCGCGTGTCTGAACGCAGAGGTGATGAACGGCGCTTTTGTGATATTTGAATTCTCCATTGTAATGCGATCTCATGCAAACATATTTTCCATTTGTGCTGGCAGATCACAGCAAAACAAACTGCAGGCACCCAAACTTCTGCTCTGGTCGCATCGCAGGAAAACACATTGTGTTGTAGCACTGAGGAAACGAACACCAACTCTTGCATAATACCGCAATTATAATCTTATGCTACAGCACAGTGATTGGATTGAATGAGCTTTTTCTCATGAATAAATGTAGAAACTGTTGACGTCAGCATGTTCGACCAGCCCATACTTGGAGCCAACCAGGACTCCGGATCTTGCTGGTAGTACACGATGACTTCAGGTTTTGTGACGTTGCTCCGACTTTGTTTTTCTAACTGGAAGATAGTAATTGCTCTGAAAAATGCATAAATAACTAATTTTAACTTTTAAATTAAATAAAACTTTTAAATAAAATGAGTACCTTTAGTGTTTTCAAAGATGTGCAGCCTATACATATCTGTTCACAGCTCAAATGTATTCTGGGGTTTCATGACCCTTTAACTTCATTAGTTCATTTCCAGGCTTCACGGCATAAGTAATCAATAGGATATTTATGTAACTTCCTAAACTGTTCTAAACAGGAATTTACTAGCTTAGCCATCTCAGCCATTTCATCAGGCAATCTCTCACCCTACCTCTCTTTTGTCTTTGGTCTACAGTTCAACTACGGACCATAGTGTGAGGCTGACTTCGCTATCGCCGCAGGCCTAGACTTTTTCTATCCACCTTGTTCCTTCTCAGGCTCCAGGGGCCAGCCCGAGCAAGAGGTTGCCTCCGCTAACAGCCTCGGTCCCAGCCTTTCTTCACTGTCCCACAAACAAAACGCTGTTCACCCTGTCTACTACAACCTGATGCCCATCCCACCAAATGCTACAGCCTTGGAACCAAACTCTGTTGCCAACAACATCAGATCCTCTTAGAAATTCAAGCTGTTGGCACCAGAGGTGGACCCATTCCCAACCCTGGTACCTTATTATTCAGAGCTGATATTTCCATAAACCACCCACTAAAAACTCTCCTTGACACCTCCCAACTACATTCTTGAAGCTGCCTCCCCTAGAACTCTACAATCCATTCCCCATAGAAGCAGAAACTACAGCCACCCAAAAAGGCCTCTCCCAGCATCAGATTCAAACACTTGGCCGCTGGTCATCAGAAGCTTTTAAGAACTACATCCAATCTAATCGCTTCCCAACAAACACTTATCAGCTAGTTTCAGCTCCAGCTCGTTCTCTCACACATACCTACAAGCCACCATATCCAACTCAACTAATACCATCATTCCAATAAAATTGAATTTTTCTATTATTGCTGCAGCAGTGATGCACCTCGGCTCCTGCAGGAGCTCAGTTCCTCTGGCTATTCTCTCCACTGCCACAGCTGTAATGCACCTCGGCTCCTGCAGGAGCTCAATTCTTCCGGCCAGTTTCTACACTGCCACAGCAGTGATGCACCTCGGGTCCCGCAGGAGCTCAGTTTCTCTGGCTATTCTCTCCACTGCCGCAGCAGTGATGTCGCCTCGGCTCCCGCAGGAGCTCAGATTCTCTGGGCTATTCTCTCCACTGCCGCAGCAGTGATGTCGCCTCGGCTCCCGCAGGAGCTCAGTTTCTCTGGCTATTCTCTCCACTGCCGCAGCAGTGATGTCGCCTCGGCTCCCGCAGGAGCTCAGTCCTTCTGGCTATTCTCTCCACTGCCGCAGCAGTGATGTCGTCTCGGCTCCCGCAGGAGCTCAGTTTCTCTGGCTATTCTCTCCACTGCCGCAGCAGTGATGTCGACTCGGCTCCCGCAGGAGCTCAGTTTCTCTGGCTATTCTCTCCACTGCCGCAGCAGTGATGTCGCCTCGGCTCCCGCAGGAGCTCAGTTTCTCTGGCTATTCTCTCCACTGCCGCAGCAGTGATGTCGCCTCGGCTCCCGCAGGAGCTCAGATTCTCTGGGCTATTCTCTCCACTGCCGCAGCAGTGATGTCGACTCGGCTCCCGCAGGAGCTCAGTTTCTCTGGCTATTCTCTCCACTGACGCAGCAGTGATGTCGTCTCGGCTACCGCAGGAGCTCAGTTCCTCTGGCTATTCTCTCCACTGCCGCAGCAGTGATGTCGCCTCGGCTCCCGCAGGAGCTCAGTCCTTCTGGCTATTCTCTCCACTGCCGCAGCAGTGATGTCGCCTCGGCTCCCGCAGGAGCTCAGATTCTCTGGGCTATTCTCTCCACTGCCGCAGCAGTGATGTCGCCTCGGCTCCCGCAGGAGCTCAGTTCCTCTGGCTATTCTCTCCACTGCCGCAGCAGTGATGTCGCCTCGGCTCCCGCAGGAGCTCAGTTCCTCTGGCTATTCTCTCCACTGCCGCAGCGGTGATGTCGCCTTGGCTCCTGCAAGAGCTCAGCTCCTCTGGCTATTGATATCGCCTCGGCTCCTGCAGGAGCTCAGATTCTCTGGCTAATATCTCCACTGCCGCAGCAGTGATGTCGCCTCGGCTCCCTCATGAGCTCAGATTCTCTGTCTAAACTCACCTTCACTGCCACAGCAGTGATGTCTTCATCCATATGGCGAGAACTCTCCCGGGCACTTCAAACTAACCCTCCAAACAGCACAATCAGCCTACGCAGTGCAATTTTTGGGGGTCATCAGTAATGTTTCCGGCTGCTGTCCAGCATTGGTTTTCAATTTTTGGGGAGAACTCTGGGTTCAGGTCAAATACCGAGCTCGGAGCCCTCTCCTCGGACAGCACGCCAAATACACATACTGCTTCGCATACTATTTACTACCTGATCATTTGTAAGTGTGAACTCGTGAATTACGAATAATATTCCATAATACATGTATTATTGTTTGTTATATTGGACTGTTAAATAATTGAATCTGAAGTCTGTATTATTTACTTATTGTAATTATTTATCTTTGTACAACAAACAAATGCTTCAGTAAAGTCATTAAAGGAAAGAACCTGGGTTCTGACCGGACCACCAGGGCGAGTGTTTCCTTTCCAACAGTCCTAGAGATAAAATTCAAAAGTCCAAATCCTACAATCCTGTTATTTCTTTCTCTTCTGATCGTCTCATCACTTCTCACTGTGTGAATCTGAAATCATGAGATTTACAGATAAGATTCATCTGTGATTCTGCAGATGGAGTAAATCAACTCAATCTCTCTAAACAACTCAATCATATTTTCTGTTTAAACATTAAAACAGATGAAAATGTTATTTGGTATTAACTATAAATCATTAGAGCTGCAGTTCAATGTGAAGACAAACTCACATAGTGTGAATCAATGAAACATTCATTAATATTATGAATGATGCTCAATGCTTCTTTTCTTTCATTACAGCCATGAGAGCATGTTCAGAGGTGAGAGAGACACACTTCAGTAAAATGCATCAATCTGTCCTGATTCAGATCAAACTGTGTTGAAGTGAATTTTCTGTAAGTGTGAATGTGTTTTTCAGTGAGGAATGAAACTGCAGGCAAGTTTCATCTGATAAACATGTGTCTAATTCACTAATAAAACACTGATTCAGACTCAATCCAGTTTGAATGTGAACAGGCTCTCAGGTCAAACATTAAAACATTTAATTCCAATATTGATTGATCATTGTTTAGATCGGATTGATAACTTGTAACTTAATATAGAGTTGTTTTTTTTTAATGATTGCAGTTGTTTATTCCAGTGGGTATAAAGTTCACATGCTTCTGCTTTAAGACTCATTTACACACTTAAAACAATTTTTTTGGACGATTTTACTGTTTCAATATCAGGAGTAAATCAGACGATCAGGTACAAGAACTACTACAGATGATTGAAGGAATGATGATGGGGAAATAGTGGGAGATTTATCATGGAACGAATGAAGAGGACCAACAGCGAGGTAATATTGTCAATTACAGGTTGTTATGTTGTAAATGACAATAATAGAAAGAAACATGGCAGTTTGTTCACTAAGTGTAAGTCACTAGTTTGTCACATTGATCTTAAGGGAAAAATCCATACAGTCTGTTTTAACAGTGATTTGATCATTCTGTTGTAGTTTCAGGAGAAAATTCAGATTTTTCCAAGCAGACACTAAGCAACCACCAAACTGTCCTGCCGCTTATTGTGGCTGTAAGGAAACTACTTTGTTTCTCAGCACATAAAGATGAACTACTTATTGTGGTTTCAGACTGTGGTGATGTGGTTTCTCCACTGCATGGATCTTCATGTGTATCTTCAGGTTACTTTTAATAGAGAAACTCTTTCCACACTGATCACACGTGTGTGCCACTTCTCTGTTGTGGATCCTCTCATGTCTTTTCAGAGATGATGACTGACTGAATCTCTTGTCACAGTGTGAACACTTGTAAGGTTTCTTTCCAGTGTGGATCCTCTCATGTCTTTTCAGATATGATGACAGACTGAAACTCTTTCCACACTGATCACACGTGTGCAGCTTCTCTCTGCTGTGAATTCTTTCATGTGTTTTCAGAGATGATGACTGATTGAATCTCTTGACACACTGTGAACACTTGAAAGGTTTTTCTCCAGTGTGAATTCTCTGGTGCTGTTTTAAACTGTTTGCTGTAGTAAAAGTCTTTTCACACTCAAAGCACATGTACTCTCTCACACCAGTGTGTGTTTTCTGATGTTCTTGTAAACTACACAGCTGTGAAAAACTCTTTCCACACACAGAACATGAATGTGGCTTCTCCTTTGTGTGAACTGTCAGGTGTCTCTTCAGGTTTGATGCCCAGAGAAATGTTTTGCCACATTCATTACATTTGAACTGCTTCTCTCTGGTATGAACTGTACTGTGAATCTCAAGACTTTGTTTTGTTGTAAAACTCTTCCCACATTGATCACATATGTGTGGTTTCTCTCCAGTGTGAACTTTCATGTGTTCCTTAAGATGTCCTTTTTGTGTGAAGCTCTTCCCACACTGATCACATGTGAACGGCTTCTCTCCTGTATGAACTCTCATGTGAAGCTCAAGATATTGTTTGGTTGAGAAACTCTTTCCACATTGAGTGCAGGTTGTAGATTTCTTGGCTCTTTTCTTTAAAAAAGTAGTTTTAGTCTTTGAGCGACTCAAAGGTTTTTCTCCAGGTTTGACATGATGTTCCTCCTCCACTTCACTCAGTTCTTCACTCTCCTCCTTCACTTCCATCAGCTCTGAAATTACAAAAATAGTTAATTTTCAGTATATTAAAGTAATTCAAAATGAGGATTATGAAGTGAAAGAACATAAAAGTGAACCTTCATGTACTGAAGTAGACAACTGCTATACAATATTCTGATCACTTCTAATGCCTTTTTATATATTTATTATATGTCCCTGAAACAATTATTATATTTAAAACATAATAGACAAATCAAAAGTTTCTGTTGTGAGAACTATTAAATATGCTGATGAAACACAATTATTGACATATTTTGACACCAACTTTTATTTATGAATAACTTCTACTTTTTATGAAAAGTACAACTTTATCAATAACAATAAATCAGATTTTCCTTAAGTCAAGCTTAAAACCCTGTCAGCCATTTTGGAAAGTGAATTTCCTTGATACAGTTTGGTGTTTACTGATATTACTACTTTATTTTGAAAAAAAAAAAAAAAAAAAAGTTTGGTTACATTGTTTCAAATTTTGAACCAGATATAAAATATTATGTATTTTGACCTGATGTTGACAATCAATATGAACATTTTTCAAATCTCACTTTACTCACCATTTGTTGAATATTAGATTAACTGCATATTTAAATGTGTAGCTGAATCTTTCTAACATGAATGTTGTTCAGCATCATGAATGACTGAAGAACAAAGAGGTTGGTGTTTATTCTTCATTCATTCATGATGCTGAACAACATTCATGTTAGAAAGATTCAAGCACTTCTGCATATTTAGAGAAACAATAAAACAATGATACATAATGTTCATTTTTAACATATGCTCAGTTTGAGAAACCTTTGAGAAACTATTTTACATTTGTTTCATATCTGGTTCACAATTTGCAGGAGTGTTACCAGAATTTCAATCCAGTTTTCAACAGTGTTATTGCTCAAGTTTTATTTTTAATGCAACTTGAGCAAAATCTCTTCTTACAATAACTTTGGTAACAGGGTTGATGAATGCAGTCATTCATTTGTGTAAAAACTGAGACAATGGATTGAGATTATTTGTCCTCCCATCATGCTGTAGAAAGAGCCTGTAACACAGTAAGTATGGGAAGGAGGAGGCGGGAACCGGCGAACATTAAACAAAACTTTAATTTCAAAATAAACAAAGAACAAAACGAAAGTAAAGCCGGCAGACCCTCGCGGACGTCTGCCGGTCACACAAACATAATAAAACATAAAATAAAGTCCAGGCCTGGTCCTCTCTCGTTCTTCACTGTCGTCGCTCCTCCTTTTATGCTCCCGGAGCTCCTCCGTGAGGGACTCAAGGCCGCTGCGCCTCACAGGTGAAGCTCATTATCACTCGCGCCACCGGCCTCGCGCAGTTCCCTCACGGCTCTCGCCCGCCCTGGTCGCCACAGAGCCCATATGATGTCATTTCCTGGGCGTTTTTGAAAGGAGGAAAATCATGTCAGAAGTAATATCTCCTTATAGTGGACTTCAGTGGACTCCAAACCGTTGAAGGTCAAAATTACAGTTTCAGTGCAGCTTCAAAGAGCTTTAAACGATACCAGACAAGGAATAAGGGTCTTATCTAGAGAAACCATCGGTCATTTTCTGAAAAAAAATTGTAAATTATATAAGTTTAACCAGAAATACTCATCTTGAACTAGCTCTCTTCTTCTTTATTTGAATTATAGCAGTGTAGACACTGCTAAGTGTATTACTGCCCTCACACAGGTCAAAGTTTGAACTAAATTGTCATATACTATTGAACTAGGATATTGCATATAAAAATTAGTTCAAACTGAGATTCAGTGAACTGCGAACAGGTGCGCGTGCCAGAAGGGAGCGCGAGTGCATGGAATATTAATGCGAAGGGCCTTGCATCACCAGTGCAGACCACCATCAGAAGCTGAAAGCACGCCTGGCCTTGACGATTTACCTGACTGAATTTGGTGAGTGATGGTTTCAATAATTTTAATATTTTCTGGTATATCTAAGTTAAGTTACTCAGGAGCTCTGTTGACATAGACTTAGCTAACGTTAGCTACAGCTTGATGAATTGAGTCATTGAACACAGCAGGAGAGAACGCAACGTTAGCCAGCTAGCTAAAGCTCCGGTGGAAAATTATTAGCTAACGCTACCGTTTTTGAGGAGGTAGATTTTGAGGTGAGGGGACTGACAAGGCAGAAGGTAAAGTGGTCCACCGTTCTATCAATAAGCAGACCTGCCAACCTGTACGCAATTTGAGTAGCGGATACGCATTTTGACTTCAAAGTACGCTGGTACGATTTGTCACTCTAAACTACGCAAAAACCTGGTGACGCCTCTGTGCACGCGCAGTCCTCAAATCAAGCAACAGCAAAAGAAGAAGAGTTCGACCAATCATAGCGCTAGGTTCTTTCCCCAAATATACTGTAAATGTTAGACCCAGTGACAGGCTGGCATGAAATGGCTTGCATAATACTTAGTAAGGAGGCCATAATAATTTTTGACTCATGGCTGAAGTTTCTCCAGATCTCCCCAGGTTGGCAAAAAAATGCAATTGATGAAGATTAATAATTAGATGTCCTTTCTTTCTGCAACGTGTATGAATGTTTGTGCGAGTTTGTGTTAGATTAGTTTGTATTAGAATAATCAGTCTCTTGTAGATTTTAAAAGAAAGTGTCTTGTATTTTGTGTTCAAATGTAATAATGTCTTAAACTGTCGATCCTGTTACTGAGCTATTAATTAGGGTTTTCACAATAGTTGGATATTTACATCCGTTACGAGAGCTTATTGCGGTCTGTGCAGATGAACGCTAGACGATTCAGTTGCTCGGTTGTAAACTAAATGACTCTTTATAATTCCCTATAAATTAATTATTTAATTTTAACTGATTTTGGTCCTACAGTATGCTCTTGGCCACCGTGCTGCAGCTCAGTTTCAGGGTCTTGGCAATCTTCTTATAGCCTACGCCATCTTTATGTAGAGCAACAATAATTTTTTTCTGATCCTCAGAGGGTTCTTTGCCATGAGGTTCCATGTTGAACTTCCAGTGATCAGTATGAGAGAGTGAGATTGATAACACCAAATTTAACACACCTGCTCCCCATTCACACCTGAGACCTTGTAACATTATTGAGTCACATGACACCAGGGAGACAAAATGGCTAATTGGGCCCAATTTGGACATTTTCACTTAGGGGTGTACTCACTTTTGTGGCCAGCAGTTCAGACATTAATGGCTGTGTTGAGTTATTTTGAGGGGACAGCAAATTTACACTTATTCAAGCTGTACACTCACTACAATACATTGTAGTGTAAGTTGTTTGTAACTATTTCTGAGTGCTTTTTGAAGTGTGTTTCAGGTCATTGTCCTGCTGGAATACCCATGACCTCTGGTGGAGACTTTTTTATGGTGTCAGCAGTGGGTAACAATCCTTTGTTGTAATTGTCCATTAATTTTGCTCTTCCGTCCGTGTCCAGGGAGGCCAGCTACAGTGCCATGGGCTGTAAACCTCTTGATGATATTGCGCAAAGTGGACACAGGAACATTAAAGTCCCCCTGTAGTAAATTATTTTTTTACCTTAAAACTCATCTTTGATCACTAAAATGACATTTAAAAAAAATTCAAGTGAAAAATTTTTTTCTTCATACCTTAAAATAGCTTGACTGTAACTCTATACCCTTGCCTCATTTAATATACACAGATCAATGAATATGCAAATTAGCCCCGACTCCACTCGCTCACGGCAGCTCGGTGAGTATAGACCTTATGTAGCCCCGCCCCTTTTTAGCACTGCGCTAGTTGTCTTTTGACTTCCGGTTTGTATTTCCACAGCAATCTTACGTATTTATGAATTAACTGCTCATTTTAAAATCTTCCTGGTCTACTGACATTTGTTAAGACATCTGCTTTAAACATAACAATGCTCATGATAACTTTCATTAACTCTACAACAGGTAAATCCACTTCACCAGCTAATTATTCTTTAACAGCGATGCCATAGAAATATATAGGGCTACCACAAAAACGGAAGTTGAAAGACAATTTTCTAAAGATGGTGGCGCACTTGTTTCTCTGGTAAATAAGGTCTATAGGCTACTGTTGCTGCAGTGACGATTTGCTGTTTGTGTTTTGTCCGTACATGAAATAAATGCACATCCTTGAATGAACGCGGATTTCCAGCGTATTTACTTGAACTCATCAAGTAGGCTAATATCTATGGTTTGATCCATTCCAGAGACGGCCAAAATCAGAATTTATAATGGACTGAATATCTCTCTCAAAACTTTGTGCGATTCCACACTAACTGACATTTGCACATGAATCACAGTCACATGCACACGCTCGGAGCAATATTGTTTTATCTTTGTTTTATAGTATTAAAGTATTTCGAAGGACAAAAACATTAACTTTATTGGCTTTACTTCAAGTCAGCTGTCACTTTACTTTGGCACTTGGCACAATGCTTGCGACAGTTCTGTCTTTAATTAATATGGATTAATATGATTAGCCTTTTGCTTGACTAGGTTATCAAACAGCTAATAATGTGTTGTTAATGTTACACAAACCATGTTCCTGTTCGAGAGTCAGGCAGCTGCCTTCTCACAATCAGTATCCTTACAAACGCTTTGAACAACTCAAAACATCAGAGGAGAAAGGCTTATAATTCATCATAACATCGTAATAGACTCAAATTTTCATATCAACAGAAAATTTACCAGGATAAGCTGGCTTCTCTCGAGACTTTCCTGCTTCAGAGCAGTCAGCGTTAATGATATGCTAAAGCCCACCGGCACGTTGTTCTGATTGGTTACAAGGTAGTCTGTGATGTCACAAACACCACCGATTTCAAACCGCAGGTTTTTGGTTTACTGCAGTTTTAAACATAAAATACTCAGCAATGGTGCTGACTTATGAATTTGCATATGGTTTGTCTTAAAGCATATTTAAAACACCACACAGACATATGAACAACATTAAAAACTTGATTTTCACCACATTGAGGTTTTAAGATCTCTGGAGATGGACTTGTAGCCTTGAGATTGTCCATGTTTTTCCACAATTTTTTCTTTACACTTCTTTCCTTTCTTCACTTCATCCTCAGTGAGAGACACAACACAAAGGTTTAGTCAACTTTTCTCCATTTTAACTGGCTGATTACTATATTGCCACAGGTGTCTAAATACCAAATACAGGAGCATCACATGCTTGAAAATTATTTCTTAAAATTGTCAAGGTGCCAATAATTTTTTCCAGTCCATTTTTGAGTTCTGTGAAATTGTCAAGTTTGAGAATTGGTGCTAGAACCACTGCCCCTCTGCCCTCATCTGCGGAGGTGTCCATGCCCCTCTCGACCCCCTCCTCTACCTTTGACAGGATTTCCATAAGTGTTCTGTTATCGCTCCGTTAAAGATCCACTAATTCTGTAAATCCGCTCCGTGTTTTCCTGCTCGCTGCCCAGCATCACTCACAGTCTGTCCATGCTCAGGCGAGTGTGTGGAGATGACAGTTCCAGAAGTTCAGGTAGATGCATTATAATCCACATACAGACAGTAGTTGGGCTGCGAAAGTAGTAATTTGGTGGTTTGTTTTTGTATTTCTGTCGGTAATGTTTTGCTCCTGTGCCTCTAATAGTGCTAACAACTTGTACAGAACATTCGCGTTCTTGGAAGAGAAGTAGAATCTGTTTCTAATCACATTATTTTATCCAAACTTATATAATATAAAGAACACCAAATTTGCTGTTGTTGGCACATTTGGTAGACAAAAAACAATGCTTTCACAAAAAAAGACCAAGGCATAGCGAAGGGAGGCTGCTAAAGGCCCTTCATCATTGCAAACATATTCAAAACTCCAGCACGCCAACGAAAATTAACAATGGATTTACTACGAATAAAATTTTTAAAAAAAAAGGTTACTGTAGTTATTCCATGGTAACCACGAATTAACTATAATTCTGCTACAAAAACAGTTTAACTATAGCATTTGTGTGGTTAAATAGAAATGGTAATCAATACACTAGAAACCATGGTTTTATTAAATGGTACAGTATTTATTGTATTCAGACAGGTTTGTTGAATAGTTTGCCAGGTCTTATATGGAAAATCAACTGCCAGCCTGTATAGAGAGGTTCTTGAGACTCAAACAGCTTTATTTGCTGCTCAACACTTTCGCTGCCCTCTTAAAGGATTAGTCCACTTTTAAATAAACTTTTCCTGATAATTTACTCACCCCCATGTCATCCAAGATGTCCATGTCTTTCTTTCTTTAGTCAAAAAGAAATAAAAGTTTTTGAAGAAAACATTCCAGGATTATTCTCCTTATAGTGGACTTCAATGGGCACCAAACAGTTGAAGGTCAAAATTAGTTTCACTGCAGCTTCAAATTGTTGAAGAGAAATAAGGGTCTTATCTAGTGAAACCATCGCTCATTTTCTGAAAAAAAATTGTTTTAGCCATAAATACTCATCTTGAACTAGCTCTCTTCTTCTCCTCTTTTAGAATTCTGGCAGTGTAGACACTGATAAGTGTATTACTGCCCTCCACAGGCCAAAGTTTTTATATGCAATATGCTAGTTCAATAGCATAACAATTAGTTCAAACTTTGGCCTGTGGAGGGCAGTAATTCTAATAGAGGAGAAGAATAAGAGAGCTAGTTCAAGATGAGCATTTAAGGTTAAAACTTATAGAATTTTAAATCTTTTCAGAAAATGAGCGATGGTTTCACTAGATAAGACCCTTATTTCTCATCTGGGATTGTGTAGAACAATTTGAAGCTGCAGTGAAACTAATTATGACCTTCAACTGTTTGGTGCCCATTGAAGTCCACTATAAGGAGAAAAATCCTGGAATGTTTTCATCAAAAACTTTAATTTCTTTTCGACTGAAGAAAGAAAGACATGGACATCTTGGATGACATGGGGGTGAGTAAATTATCAGGAAAAGTTTATTTAAAAGTGAACTAATCCTTTAATACAATTAATTTGACAAACTTTCCTTTAATAAGCCTTTATCTGACTGAGTTCTTCTGTGCTCTGAATCACTCACGAATCCTTTAACAATTCAATAATCTCTGTTCAGTTTTTGCACAATATTGTTTTCATGACTTCAGGGTATTGCATGATTTCATGATTTTCATCTTCAGAAAGATCTTTCTTCCTCTCCATACTGCACAAGAACTATGACATGCTTAATAATGCAGAACAACTTATTTAAGTAGGCTAGGTTTTCCATTTACCAAAGAAGACCTGGCAAACTATTGAACAAAGCTGTCTGAGACTGGAAATAATTTTATTTTACTGAAATCCAACTGATGTGTCATTTGGGTTATAATTTGGAACACATTGTATAGATTTATGCTTTATAATATGAAATTAAATGCATTATACTTCACTTCAAGATGAAACTGAGGCAGACTCAGAGAGTGAAGGAGATCCACTGAGCATCAGACTGAGTAAAAGGATATGCTAGAAATATGCTAAAGACAGACAATTAATTATGCAAATAGAAGAATAATTACAACAAATTAAATTCAATTAGACAAAAATGTAAATTGAATTAGCACTAATCTTAATTAAGGTTACAATATGTGATTGTAAATATTTTGTTATTCATTCTCTATTTTAAGATGATATTACCTATAGCCCGGGATACGCCGCACGATTTTTGGCTGTCCCAGACAAAAGATTGCCATCGTGAAACAATCATGGCGATTTCTGTGATCGTGGCTCTGAATCGGTGGTCTTATGTCGTATAGTGAGAGAGGTTAAAAGACGGCCGTTTTCCCGGTCTTGCGACAGATAGCCTTCGATCATTTTCTGACAGTGTCATAAATTCAGCATGATCATCTCACAGTGCGTTTGCTGCTACGACCTACGTCTACTGACCAGCCAATGAAAATGTGACATGAAATCAACGTGACATGATTTTCAAAATAAATTACAGAAGAGCAGTAATTTATCAATTTGCAGCAAGCATATTTTCATACTCATAAGGCATGTTCAGACCTTTATTTTGAAATGGCAATGAACATGAAAAATCATTAAAGATTGGTTGAGACATGTTTGTTTTCATGCCAGGAGTTCAAAAGATAACATCCATTCAATTTTTGGAGAAAAAAAGGTCTAAAAATATATATATATTTTTTAAATACATTTATGTATACATACAATACATACATTTATGATTGTGGCGGGGATCTATAACCCACATACATGTTTTTATGTTTATTAGAGGCTGAATTCATATCAAATTCTGCCAAACTTCCCATACTACTTCTATATAGAATGTCTACTTCATAAATTGTATGAAAATAATTGAAATATATGGTTCAGATCACTCAAACCATATATGGAAATGGAGGCGCCTTTATATGGTCAGTAATGGAGCTTGGTTGTCATCTAGTAAAAAAGTGTGGTACTGCGCCCAAACAAAATCGTACTGAAAGCTCATTTTTTGAGATATCAACCTGAAATTTGGAACACAACTTGTTCAGAATTTTGGCTTTGATTTCCTTGCAGTTTTAGAGTAAATCTTGTTTAAAATATATATTTAATATAAAATATTGTATTTTTACATTTTCATAAACTACTTTTATTCATAACTTCTATAACTTTTATTCTGTTTCACTTACATAAGTTATTTCACTTCTGCAATAAATCTGCCAGATTTCATTTGAATGCTCTCCACCTGAGCTAATTAGTTTAATTATCTGAACCTGTTCCTCTCGAACTTTGTTATAAAACATCATATATGGTAGTGGTTCTATTACTCATCTGAATCAGTACAAAACCTCTGAATCAAGATCAGACGAAGAAGCAGAAACAAACGATAAAAGCTTTGATCAAGTACATGCAACTAACGCAATCATCAAATATTAATCAACAATCTTTTATGAAGCTTTTTAACGTTACTGAATGAAATATTGAACCCATGAAGAGGTGTAAGATAATATATCAGGTATCAAAAGTATAACGTGAGATTTGGAGCGTGAGCTATGAATCCGATCCAGACATGGCCTTTAAAAAAAAAGCTCAATTTTCTCAGCTTATTGTTCAAAATGTTGCTATTTTTAAATGAAATTCAGCCACATTAAAGAGTTAATAAAAAGATCACATGAAGGTAGAATAAAATATTTGGGGTTTTTTTTTATTATTAAAAGCAGATGCTGTTTTTTTTTTTTTTTTTACATTTGACATGTTTTGACATACTGTAAGTTCAGCTATTCATACTGTAGGGAAATTTTACAGTTAAAGACCAGATATGTTAAATAAAGAGTCAGAGTTTAAAAAAATTAAATAAATTGAAGAAAATTTTACTGAAGAATAGTTTGCAGTTTCATCAGCAGAAGCCAGCTTTTTCCCCCAAAAATAAATAAAAAAATAAAACACATGAAATGTGATTTTTTACAAATCTGTTTTGAACTACATCCATATGTGGTTTGAAATCCTATTCAAAAATCTCATTACTGGTTAAATGGTTATTGATATAGGGATTATGTACAAAATATTTTAAATAGAACTTATTTATTGTTTGATTTAATGTTCAATTACAGCTATTTATGTTCAGGTATGTTAAAATGTTAGTACAGCACTTTTGAGCATGAACAGAAAATAATATTTTCCATTATTCTCTATTCAGAAGTAGATATTGGGTTTAATGTTGCAGAAAATAATTAGTTTATTTTGGCTACTTCTGTAATATTCTCTAAGATTATATTTCTGTATATTCTTTATTTCTGTAGAGCTGGACGTTTTAACAATGATCAAATGACAGTTCAGCTGTGAGAATAAAACCAACCTGTTTGTTCCTCAGTATCTTCATGTTTCACTCTGAATGTTTCTTCAATCCTTATGTCTTCAGTCTCATCTTTAATAAACTCAATCTTAATGTCTTCACTCTCATCTTTAATAAACTCAATCTTAATGTCTTCACTCTCATCTTTAATAAACTCAATCTTAATGTCTTCACTCTCATCTTTAATAAACGCCATCTTTAAGAAGAGAATCATTAACAGAGTTAACTGTTTCTATCGATTAAAACAGCTTAACTTCTTACTTTCTTCAGCAGAATCACAACAGATGCAGCAGCGCGGAGCATTCTTATGACGTCATGTCGTCACTTCAAAATAAAAGTCATGTTCACACGCAGCATTGGCTGTTTCATAAAAAAACGGTCTCGCCAGGCGACCTTTATTGTAATTTTTTTTATTGTATTTTGTTTTTTTTTATTGTATATTTTGTCAACATATCAACTTGGTTACCTATAATATGACATAATGCAAGTAAACAAAACATTTAATTTTTTTAGTAGGCTAAGAGTTTAATATTTTTATTGTAAATGTTACTCATTCAATTACTAAATTATGATCATAGAAAACAATTTATTAAAAGTGTAAAATGAAATTTCAACATAATAAAGTGTGGTCATATATTAAACATGATGATTGTATTTAGGCCTACAGTAAAAACACACATGCTTATGTACACTTATGCTGAACAGTCCAGTGCCAGTCTTACGAGTGTGTTTTTCTGAAGAAGATGCAGTGCCTTCACTGAGATTCAGACGAGGAGAAAGCATCACAGCTGGAGCCATGAGATTCGAGTCCTTCATGTGGGGCATCTTACCGGGTGACAGCAGACGCGTTTGCAATGCCAACATCTGTGCATCATGTCGACAGTCCTTTTTTATTACAGCTTATTAACAAGTTTCTCTCTCTTTCTTCCTCCTAGCAGCTGCCTGTCTCTCTCTTTCCTCATTTCTCTCTGCCTGCTCACGCTGAAGGTCAGTGAGCTCAGTAGAGCTTTGCCTCTTTCTGCATTGGATGGGGGCAGAGGAGGAAGCAGGCACTATTTAATCGGATTAATTGAATGCTGCCGCTGGAGCGCAGCATCCATTTCTGAATACCACTGTCAGGTGGCAGCTGTTACTCCTCCTGCCTCTACCCCTTTCCCTGTTGGTGGTGGGTCCCTCAGCTGCTAATAATAATAATAATAATAATAATAATTATTATTATTATTATTACAAGAAAAAAAAAAACATTTATATAATTATACTCGCACACAATTTATATAATTATACTCACATATTTGCTTGTTTAGCTGTAACTGGAACAGCCACATTCTTAACACAAACCCTGAACAGAGAAGACATTTAATCAGCAACAGGAAACTACAGTAACTAAAATAAATCACAGCAAGAAAAAAACCCACTAGAAATTTTACGTTCCCAGAACGTTCCCACTGATGTGTTAAGGATGTTGCCTAGTAACGTTCCCAGAACATTCTCAGAACGTCTCCACTGGTGTTAAGGATGTTGCCTAGAAACGTTCCCAGTACGTTCCGAGACGGTCACGATGTGGAGTTCTTTTAAGGTTTGGGGGACGTTATTTGGTGGACCTCCAGGGAACATTCAGGACGTTCTGGGAATGTTTAGGGGACTATTACTATAGGATGTTGTGTTAACTTCCATAAAATACCCAATGTGACCATAAAATAACCAAAATGGAATGATTCATATAAGGAAGCTTGAACTGCAGCGCTTTCATTACCAAAAGAGGACGTTTTAGGAGCGTCCCTAGTGTTCTGTAAAGGTTCGGAATATTCGTCACCTTTAGAGAACTTTTAGGGAACATTGCACAAGGTCATGAGAACTTCGCTTTCTACGTGGGAAAAAAAACCCATACAAAATAAAATGAGTGTTACTTACTCCCAGCCAGACTTGGATGAGTTTGTTTTTCCAGTGAGGAGGGCTTCATTCGCTCGTCTCTTCACTGCTCCCTAACGAATACAGATTTATAGTAAAATAGATTTTATTGTTAAATAACAGATTAACCAAAAGTTAGTTAAGCATGGTTTAAGGTAAGCTAATTGAATTAAAGTTAGTTAATTACAATGACCTCAGAATGAAAGCTAGCGTAGTTTAATTAAAACGCTTAACGTTATGTTCTGAGGAATACATAAACTTGTAACCTGACTTGTCAACAACCAAATTTCCTCATCTAAATTATATTTGTGTAACGGAGGCCAGCTAGTAGTTGCTGTGCGAGTAAACCTCACTCCTATGATCTCAAGAGATGCTCTAGCGACTGATGCTAGAGGTTGCAGCCTTTAGCCTCCTTGATAGAGCGTCCGACTACCATGCTGGAGACCAAGGTTTGAGCCTGCACAGAGCGGGGCGAGTAGGACCTGGGTGAGGGGTTACATATGTAAATGTATATTTGGGGTTTTGTTGTTAAGACAACGTTAAAAACGTAGTTATGTGTAGCGCTTTCTTCCTCCGCCATTGTTTTGCCGCAATGATTTCTGGGGCTTCAAGCGAATTCAGCGCGCAAGTCTGCACTCGACGCATCCTCGATATCAAGAACACATCCGGGTACTTTCATGTGTCCTCTGTTCTTGCGTTCGACGGTTGATGATGACGTAGAGCAAAAACACAAGGACGCATATTGAGAACAGCCATTGTCTATAATCACAGAATGCATAGAAATCTAACTATTTTTTACCAGATAATCTTTGTATTAGAATTAAGACAGTCACAACATGCAGACTCAATAAATACTAAATATACTAATAATTAACTAGACTAAATATAATAATAATTGCCACGCCTTCACTAAATGCATTTCAATCACTATCACGTATCCAATAAAATGTACACAACCCACAAACACATTTCCTTTCCTCAAATTAAAAGGTACAATATGTAATGATTGTTTGAATAGGCTTCTAGCAACCTCTAGCGGACAAATGAGTATCTGTTACATGTGCACTCTGTTTTGGACTCATTGTTGGACTTGTTGTTGTTCTATTTCCCGCCACCAGTTTGTCACCATAGCAACTGATCACCATTATCATCACACCCAGCTGTTTCTAATCACCCTCCTTGTTATCCCGTGTATTAGAGATGCGCGGTTGGCGGTTACAGCCGCGGACTCCGCGGATCGGGCGGATGACGTGACGAAAAATAATATTTTAATTAAATTCAGGCGGGTGGCGGGCGGTTGAACCAATCAAATTAAAAATATATGTATACATTTGTTAAATATTGTTATCTGACTATACCTACATCCATGGGCGAGGCTAGCCCCTTTTTAGGGGTGCTTCAGCACCCCTAAAAAGGAGCTCAGCACCCCTAAAATATAAAATACCAAAAATATAAATCTTTTTTTAAAACATCGCCAAGTAAAATGCTGTGTTTATATAGAACTGTCTCTTTACGACACAACAAACGGGACACTTTTCATTCTGACTTCACCTCAGCGCCAGGCGCAAGTCAAACGAGCACGGAAAAGATAGGCTACAGGTGACGAGGAGCTTCAGTTGAACAACAGTGAACTAAGGTCAGATGAGATGCTGTCAGGCTATGTCGGTAAAACTCAGAAAAATTAACATGACTGTCCAATCAGCCGTTATTCTGTGCTCGTGGCGTGCACTCAAGAATTGCATGCGCAAATGCACCGGCGCGCTGCATAATTACTTTATTATAGCTTAAATAAAGCGCAAAAGAAACTACGAGCAATGACCGTCGTTGTTCTGTTGTAAGTTAAGTCATGAAATTACCAACATGCGATTAAAGCTGCCTCAAAACTGTGCAATGCATGTATTTGTTGACATGGTTTTAAAGCTATTGTTATCCAATTTGTTGGCCTTAAAACGTCTTAAAATGCACATATGTACACCAGGGAAATCTAAATTTTCTCGGGGGACCATGCCCCCGCACCCCCCTAGCAAACAACATTTTCTGACCTCGGTAATTAAAACCCGGCGTGCGGCCCGGCTAATATTATATCTAATGAAATCTGAGGTAAACGTGTATTTCTCCAAATGTGCGCACTTTTGGACTTAAAGTTTGTATGTGTATGCACTGTGATCGAAAATAAATGGGACCAAATGCGATTGAATGTAAATTTGTGTCTCGTTATTCAATTAATAACTACCGATTGATTTCGCAATTCTATCAGAAATGAAGAATTATTAGTGTCATTGTAGTGTTGCAAATATCTAAGCTATCTAATACTTCAAATCTCAAGGTTAAATCAGATTTTTTGTAAAAATGTTTATGTAACAGCTGCCAAAAATAGTATATAGCTCCACTGTGGTTTTTAACAAATTTTCAAAAAAAAAACCTTTTCAAAACATCCCCCACTCTGTTTTTTTTTTCACAAATCGCACCCTGCCTATAATAAGTGTTTATTATCAGACTATTTTAGTCCAGCGGGTCGCCGCCGCTATGGAGTAGCACAGGATCTGGGTGACTCGTCCATAGTCATAAACGGAGAGAAGTAGCGCCGGTTACAATGTTCTTCCGCAAGACGCATGCAGTACTTTGTTCAATGACAATAAAGTTGAATCTAATCTAACCAATCTGATGACTGTTGATACAAAAGGAGGCACATGGAGTTAACGGTCAGGAAAACCAGCTGAGTGAAGAAGGTTTTGTGTTTGTTACAGGGGGCTGTCTGTGTGAACTCTCACATTAAACTGTGCCCATTAATTAGATGTACAAGGCAATGGTAAGTGTTTGGGGTTGTTATGGATAACTACAAATGTGAAAATTATAAATTGTAATTGTAAATGGCCCCGTTATTTTATTCGAGCTTTCTATCTATTTGCTAAAAAATAAAGTGAAATAGGCATTTAGTAGTAGGCTAAATAGCAGCATGTTGAAATGATGTGCCAAAATGCGTTTTCTATTAGGCTACAATTAAAATATTGTACAGTACAGTGCGTTTAATTTAGGCTATTTATTTATTTTGTCCCTGTGCGCCAATCGGAGACGGAGTTCACTGCTGATATTCTGAGAGCTTTCTAGTCTCGCGGCTGTCATCAGCAGCGCCTTGCATCGCCCAATCAGCAGATGGCGGGCGGGTGAGGTTTTGAAAATTGGTCAAAAACGTTGGTGCGGATGGATGACGGACGGATGATGAGTTTTGTGATGCGGTTGCGGATGAAATAATAGCCCATCCGCGCATCTCTACTGTGTATATAAGCCCTGTGTTCCCAGTCTTGTGTTGTCTGGTATTGTTCATGTCATGTTGGTATATGTTCCTGTGGATTCCAGTTTATCTCCTAGTAAAGTCTTATTATAACTCTATCTCCTTGTCGTGCACTTGATGTACCAGCTACCGTAACAGTATCTTCATGACGCCAAGTTTTAGTTTGTGCAAAAGAATAGGGATAGGACTCGGGAAGAAATCATGTTCATGGATGCGATTTATTAAAATTACTGTAGTATGAAGAAGAGCAGTGCCGAGTGTTGTGGGAGCTGAACGAGGCCGCTGGAGCGATTGACCAACACACGAGCAGCGGAGCTTTTATTATGACACAGTCGCCGGGGCTGCTTCCGCTTTTCCGGTCATGAGCATGAGGTGACGCAGCTCTGTTTATCATATTAGATACATGTGAGTGTGTTGAAAATGATGTTATAACGTTACTCTGTGTGTTCACTCGGCGGCTGCTGTGAGACACTGTTACACACAGATAGATCGATTTTACAATATCATATTAAATGCTGGATGGCTTGTGTTGATAGATGACATGCAATTCATTTTAACATACTATGATGGAGAAAATTCTATATTACTGTTAGTAAAAATAAAGCTGCATCTGATTATGCTACGTTATCTATTATGGTGCGTTCACACCAGATGCGAATGAACAGAGTAGACGCTGATAGAGGTGTGACGTAAGCGGGAAAGCAAGACCTCGCGCTCACAGGACAGTGCTGGTGACATTTGAAAAGTTACTGAGGTTTGTCCAAAAAGTCACTAGATTTGTCGCTAGGCGCTTTTTTGAAAAATAGTTGCTAAAGGGGTCTGAAAAGTCGCTAAATCTGGCGACAAAGTCGCTAAGTTGGCAACACCGGAATTGCCTTCTCCGGCAGCTCCTTAAAGCAAAATGGCAGCCTCTCAACTACCGACACCTGAGTCTCTTTGCCACAATACACTTCAAAACCTTCACCTTGTGCACCTACAAACAAATGCTTTAATTACTGTACTGAAACATTCCTAATATTTCCAAAAAGTTCAATATTAGTAGAACTAACCTTAAGTTGTCCTAAAAACAATTTTAATGAAAGCTTTTTATCTTTACTTCCACCACACATTCACTACTGTTTATTTAAATATAAACACACTAAAAACATCATAATGTAAACTCTACTTACCAATCCGTTTAGTGAAGTTCTTGACTTTGATGGGGCTTTGATTCTTCTCAGCCTGCATGAATGCTGTATGCATATATTTTCGCCATATTTTTGAAACCGTCCCGATTGGTCTGTAGCACTGCGTTAAAAAGTCTTTTCACCAAAGACACCTTGCACTCACTGACATGGTGAATGCATCCAAAAATTGTATCATCATCCTTGATTTCTAATTTCGCTTGCTTTACAGGCGACGCCATTCTCCTTATCTCCTTATCTCCTTCACCTTCTCTTCTAATGGTTAATTGAATCCTACTGCTGATAGGTTGTTTGCAAACACGTGAGTCTGATAACGCGCGGAACACACATGGAAAAAAACACCCTCCACGTGAATTGAGAAAAATTCCAAATTATTTTTTAACTATTTCTGGCTTGTGTTTTGAATATATGTTCCCCTGCACTTCAGGCATTTTGCAGTTTGACTTGATCATATTTCATTTTTTAATTAGGCTATTTTCATTTATTAGAACGGTATATTCTGTTCTAATTCAATTCTGTAAATTAATGTTTGATAAAAAAAATTGTAATTTTTAATTAAATTTTTTTGTTTTTTGGTGCATCAATGTTGCACAGATTAGTTAAAGCTCGCACAGACAATTTAGCCGATGTAATTTGATTTGCTGATATATGAAATGTACATCTATCTGCAGTGTGGCCTTTCTGCAGTTATTAATATATATATATATCTTTGAGAGTGTTCTGTATATCGTGGCTGTGAATGTTCATCCACATTGCCTTTCATTTGTTTAAAAAAGATACCGTTCGGTCGGTTTATTAAAAAAATATTTTTCTGTGCTGTGTGTGAAAGAAAATAAAAGTTGTCTTAAGCCGCAGGTAGACTATAGCCAGGCCTTACTTCATTTTCCGTGTCCCACTCCATCTCGTGTACAGTCCTGCATGCGAACCTTTCAAAGTCCGTGCGCACTTTCTAGTGGACTGCTGTTTTCCAAGACTACTGTTTTTCATGTCAAACTGTACCCTGACATGGGACCATCTGCCCTATATTTAAGGCCAAAGGTACAAATTTGCTTGAGAAATGGCCAGTTTGTTTTATAGTATTGACTTTTATACTGTGCTTACATGAAATCAGTGTTGATGTTGTTTGTAAGGTGGATCTTGAGGATAGTGAATCTGAGTTCAGTGTTGTCATGGACAGGTGTGTTGTGTCTTCCATCTTCTTGACATTTTTCAGTTGATAATAACAGAATGTCCAGTTTTAGTTTTTCCCTCATGTAGTCAATCATTTTATCCCTCCAAGCTGTTATTTGATCATCATCATGACATATTTAAACTTTTTCCTGCTTTTAAATAGCTTGAATTGCTTTTAGTATATACACAGTGTCACGGTTGCTGATCCGCTCTCTCACCCTGTGGTCTTGTGTACGTGTGTTTTGTCACGTAATCAGTTGTGTGGGCGTCGCCGCTGATTGTCATGATCAGCGGCAGCTGTTTGTCATCATCATCAGCCTATTTAATGCCCTGTCTTTCGTCTCACATTTGTCAGATAGTTGTTTGGAGTGTCTCGTGTGTTTTCCCCGTGTTCCTCGTGAGTCTTACCTGTGATTGGAGGTCTTCGTGTCTACATGTTCCTCTCTCTTGTTTCCTCGTTGGATTTGATTCATCACAGACTTCACAAGACTCTCACTCACCACAGAACACCACAGATCTTCACCCACCACGGACCAGATTCCACGATCTCCACTCACCTGTTCCACGGCCCATTGAAGTCCCTGCGATCACCACTCTCCTGCTGTCTGCCCAGTACTACTTGTGTTTTCCCTGGTGTGAAGCTCAATAAATGAGATATTAACTTGCACTTGCATCTGCCTTATTATTCCGTGACACACAGATGTATGAATATGCAAATGTGTCCCCGCCCACATTCATTCACAGCAGCTTGGAGTCCACAAGGTTTACTATAGTAAATGCCACACAATGGCAAGTGGAACTATTGGGTTAATATGTTTGAACCTGAAAGTGATTCAGAAGAAGATCAAGAGTGAATTATTCAGGCTTTTCTACTAGTCCTTGTGTCAGAATGATTATGTGTTTTCTGCATTGCTCTCAACAGTGTCAGACACATTGTAGTATGTCATGATTACACACATAATGATGGATAATAAAGTTTTACTGTGATTTAAGGTTGACCTAAAGGACAATGATTCAGAACCAGAGAGCAATGTTACACAGGTTTGTTTTTTAACAATGGCCCTCATTTGGCATTGAACTTTGGTATATCACAGCTGTATATATCTGGCTTGTTGTACTTCTTTCTGTCATTGTTATTAGATGACATTAGTCGAGCTCATATCAGCTGACCCTCATGTAGGAGGATGATTCCTGTCACATTTGAACATGAAAACATGCGATTCACCATGAAACAATGAGTTTTACTTTACTGTTGGTGAACAGAATGGTTATGGACGGCACTGATCTACTCTCACTTCTTACTGTGTTATTCCTAGAGTCAAGGCAGTGACTTTAAAAGGTTCAATATTGTAAAAGATTCAGGCGATCATGTGACTTTCTCTTGAGCCATGTAGAGTCTGAGGACAGTGACGTCTCACAGGTTGTTGTCACGCACCGTACACTGTTAAAAAACATGAAGTTCTTCTGATATCACTTTGAATGTTTCAGGAATGGAGGGTGTGGCGAGGGGGGCGTGGTTCAGCGAAGTCTGCGGCGGGAGAGAGCATTGGGAGATCTTTGGTGAGTGAGCGAGTTAAATGTAAATCACGAACACTTGTTTCTAATTTCGGTAATTGGCGCAGAGACAGGTTAAAACGCCGCGAGAAGCAGGAGTCTGAGAGAGAGAGGGGAACTGCTGACTGAGCCGCTGGTGCACGACAACGTTTCCGCTCCCTGGACCTGGGCGAGTCCGGCCGGCCCTTCGTGTTGGCCCAACAGCTCCGGGACTCGTGCCGCAAATGGCTACTGGCTGAGGGAAGCGACGTGGACCTGGTTATCGATCGCGTGGTACTGGAGCAGTTTATCACTCGGCTCCCCAAGAAAACCGCCGAGTGGGTCCAGTGCCACCGCCCCACGTCGCTGGACTCAGCCATCCAACTGGCGGAGGACCACATGGTGGCGTGCCAAAGGGTCGGCGAACCCTTACCATCTGCCTCTCTCTCTCCTTCTTTTAATTCCCCCTCTCTCTCTAAACCTGTCCCTCTACCCAGGTCTCGTCCGCCCGGTCCGCCACGTGTTCCGCCCCGGGGGCGGGGTGGAACTGAACAGGGCTCGTATTATGGACCAAGAGCCCGCCCAGGGGGGCGGGACTCCCTGCTGCCGGGCTGGACTCCGCTCCTGCTTCTTCCCTCTCTCCGCGTCAACCATTTAACCCGCTCCCTGCCACAAGAGCGGCGGGCAGGTCTGGGCCGGCCTGTTGGCGTTGCGGGGACCCAGAGCACTTTGTGGACAGGTGTCCAGTGATGGAGGTTGGGACGTTGATCCGGGTCCCGGACGACCCGCAGGCTGCCCCCGGTCAAGCTGGCGAGTACCAAATACCTGTGAGTATCAAGGGGGGTACCTATCAGGCTTTGGTGGACTCAGGATGTAACCAAACCTCGGTGCATCAAAGCCTGATTTCGTCCGGGGCATTGGATGCAGGCCGCTTGGTTAAGGTGACGTGTGTGCACGGGGATGTGGTGAGATATCCGTTAGTGCCCGTCATTATTCAATTTAGGGGTCAAAAGCATAGTGTGGAGGTGGCAGTTAACCCGCAACCCGCAGTTAACCGTGGCAGTGCACCTCCGGCATCCGATAATTTTGGGTACGAATTGGCCTGCATTTAATAAATTATTGGGGTGCTTATGCTCGAATGACTCTTGGGGGGAAAAATCACGGGATAAGGAGGTGCGAGTGCAGGTGGGAGAGACTGATCAGGGACCAGTGAGTTCAGCTTCAGGGGAACAGAGCTAAATTGGAAGACTTATTCTTTTGGATCGCGATGACTTTCCCCTGGAGCAGTTTCATGATGAGACGCTAAAAAACGCGTTTGAAAAGGTCAGTACCATCGATGGTCAGCCTCTCCAGCCTGGACGTCCACTTTCTTATCCGTATTTTGCGATCATAAAAGATAGGTTGTATCGAGTGACCCAAGACACAAGAACAAAAGAAGATACGACCCAGTTATTAGTTCCAAAGAGCCGCAGGGAAATGCTTTTCCTCGCGGCTCATTCTAATCCGATGGCTGGGCATCTAGGACAACCGGCAACACTAAATCGTCTCATGACCCGATTCTTTTGGCCGGGCATTCACGAGAATGTGCGCAGGTGGTGCGCGTCTTGTCGGGAATGTCAGTTGGTTAACCCACCGGCCACCTCAAAAGCATCGTTGCGCCCCCTCCCATTAATGCAGGTCCCCTTCGAGAGAATTGGTATGGACCTCATCGGGCCATTAGAGTGATCAGCAAGAGGGCATCGCTTTGCATTAGTCATCGTGGATTATTCAACGCGATATCCGGAAGCAGTGCCGCTCCGCAACATTTCCGCTAAGAGTGTGGCAGATGCACTGTTTAGTTTAATCTCCCGAGTGGGGATTCCGAAAGAAATCCTCACTGATCAAGGCACGGCATTTATGTCACGCACGTTACGCGAACTTTACGAATTGTTGGGCATTAAATCCGTTCGTACCAGCGTCTTTCACCCACAAACGGACGGGCTGGTCGAACGGTTTAATCCATGATTCGTAAATTCGTTCAAGAGGATGCCAAAAATTGGGATAAGTGGTTGGAACCTCTGTTATTTGCAGTGCGAGAGGTCCCGCAAGCTTCCACGGGGTTTTCCCCCTTCGAGCTTCTCTTTGGACGCCACCCCCGTGGGGTATTAGACGTCCTAAGAGAGACTTGGGAGGACGGACCATCTCAGGCCAAAAATGAAATTCAGTATGTGCTGGACTTGAGAACAAAACTCCACACGTTGGGGCGGCTGTCTATGGAGAATTTGTTACAAGCCCAGCACAGACAGAGCCAGCTGTATGACAGGGGAACTAACTTATGCAAATTTTCACCGGGAGATAAAGTACTTGTATTGCTTCCCACTTCAAGCTCGAAATTACTTGCAAAGTGGCAAGGATCATTTGTGGTTACACGGCAAGTCGGCGAGCTCGATTATGAGGTTGTGCGTTCCGATAGGAGGGGAGCACGTCAGATTTACCACCTCAATCTCCTTAAAAAATGGAATGAGGCGGAATCAGTGATGCTGGCGACGGTGATTAGCGGAGAGGATGATCTCGGGCCAGAGGCGAATATCAAAAAACAGTCCCTCGCTCTGGCCTCTGGGGGAGATCACCTCTCGCCCTCACAGCTCACTGATTTATCCAAGTTGCAAGCAGAGTCGAAATTCGACGCGTATCCAATGCCTCGGGTGGACGAGTTGCTTGACCGGCTAGGTACGGCTCGATTTTATTCGACACTGGACTTAACGAAAGGGTATTGGCAGATCACCTTGTCGCCATTATCCAAAGAAAAGACAGCTTTCACGACGCCGTTTGGATTGCACCAATTCGTTACCCTTCCGTTCGGGCTGTTCGGGGCACCGGCTACCTTTCAAAGGCTCATGGATAAAATTTTGCGGCCCCATGGTGCATATGCTGCTGCCTATCTGGATGATATTATTATCTTCAGTAATGACTGGCAGCGGCATATGCAGCATTTGAGGGCCGTCCTGAGATCGCTGAGAGGGGCCGGGCTCACGGCCAACCCGAAGAAGTGTGCGATTGGGCACGTGGAAGTAAGGTATCTGGGCTTCCACTTGGGGCATGGACAGGTGCGTCCCCAAATTGATAAGATGGCAGTGATTGCGACCTGTCCGCACCCCAAGACCAAAAAGGAGGTTAGACAGTTCCTCGGGCTGGCGGGATATTATAGGAGATTTGTTCCTAATTATTCGGCCCTCACCAGCTCGTTGACTGATCTAACTAAAAAGGATGCGCCAGATACGGTCCAGTGGACGGAGCTGTGCCAGCAGGCCTTTACCCAGGTGAAGGCTGCTCTATGTGGCGGGCCATTGCTTCACTCTCCTGATTTTTCTCTCCCTTTTCTGTTGCAGACTGACGCGTCGGACAGAGGGCTGGGTGCTGTCCTGTCCCAGGAGATAGAGGGGGAGGAACGGCCGGTGCTGTACATTAGCCGTAAGCTCTCAAAGAGGGAAGCTAAGTACAGCACCGTTGAGAAAGAGTGTTTGGCGATTAGGTGGGCCGTCCTCACCCTCCGCTATTATCTCCTGGGACGGGAATTCACTCTCTGTTCGGACCACGCTCCCCTGCATTGGCTCCACCGCATGAAGGATACCAATGCGCGGATCACTCGTTGGTATCTGGCATTACAGCCTTTTAAGTTCAAGGTGGCCCAGAGGCCGGGTGTTCAGATGGCTGTGGCCGATTTTCTCTTCAGAAATGGGGGGGCGGGGGTGGGGGGGGCTGCAGGCCGGACGGCTCCCCGGCCTGAGTCGGGCGGTGGAGGTATGTGGCGAGGGGGGCGTGGTTCAGCGAAGTCTGCGGTGGGAGAGAGCATCGGGAGATCTTTGGTGAGTGAGCGAGTTAAATGTAAATCACGAACACCTGTTTCTCATTTCAGTAATTGGCGCGGAGACAGGTTAAAACGCCGCGAGAAGCAGGAGTCGGAGAGAGAGAGGGGAACTGCTGACTGAGCCGCTGGTGCACGACAACGTTACTGGAGTGAAGCCCTTTGTGGATTGTATATGCCGTGACCAGGAGTGAAGCCCATTGTGGATTGTATATGCCGTGACCAGGAGTGAAGCCCATTGTGGATTGTATATGCCGTGACTGGAGTGAAGCCCTTTGTGGATTATTTTGTTTTGCTGTTGTGCCTTGCACAGTTTTTGTTGGACGTTTGTGACTCTTGAAATAAAGCTCAGTCAGCAGTTGAACGCCGCCCCTGTCCCCTTCCTTCCTACACTTAGGAACATTATCTGTACTACAGAGGGCTTTACGGCAACAGCAGATGCAGAATTGCTCTGTCCCTCAGAACTGATCGAGAAAAGATAGGATTATTTTGGGGCGTTAGTTTTAATAACAAGAACTCGATCATTATTGATTCATTTCAAGTGTTTATGACATGATGACATTTTTTCCTTGAACTCGGTAATGTTAGTAAAAATAATTGCATCTAAAGTGTATCACTTATTTATACATGTATTATTATAATCTCCATAATTTCTCCTAAGAGATGTCCTGTCAAGCAACACTCTTTTGAAACAGTCTCTAAACATCCATTAGACATTTTAAATCCAGTGTCAAGTCAAGTCACCTTAATTTATATAGCGCTTTTTACAATGCAAATTGTATCAAAGCAGCTTTACATTGATAACTGGTACATAATTGTGTAATAGTGTCATGTTTCCTATAACATCAGGATCAGAAGCAGGAGAACATGAACAGAAACGGTTTGTATTATCTTACCATTATGTTGTATTTTTCAGAGTCCAGTTTAAGGAGCAAATATCAATGGTGTTGATGTTGAATTTGCACATGGTTTGTCTGAAAACACCACATAGATGTACAAACAACATAAAAACTAGATTTTCACTTCAGGGGCTCTTTAACTTTAGCAGATAATTGATGAAAGAAAAGACAGAGTCCGTGAGGAATCTGCCGATGGCATGCCATTAAAGTTTCCTTCCCAGATGATCCTATAAAAACTAGCAGGTTTTGACCATCTGATGTTATGCAGGTAGGAACGGTTCAGTACGTGAGGGATAATCCACGGCTAGCTGTGCTTTAAACAGTTTTACTGCATGACATGGAGGCAAAGAAGCGCTTGTTCCGTGGTCAACTTTAATTTTCTACTGAACAAAGCTCATAAATGAACAGCAGGAGACGAGTATGTTCTGCCCTTCACTGATTCAGTAATAACCTCAGTTCATTCTCATAAAGTCCAGGTGTGTCGATCACCGAGATCTCTTGAGCGTTCCTCGCTGGACTTTCTGATTGACACTGTTTGGTTTCAGAGTTTGAGCTGATGGAGGATTCAAACACACTTTCACCAATGATGGTGTTTCCTGCTGCACTTTTCCCAGCAGAACCAGATCCTAATCTGATCTTGACAGAATAAAAGCATGTTTGACAACAAGAAATGCTTTATTCAATACGATCTTAACCAGAAAAAGGCAGTACATTTTGTGATTGTCATTTTCATTCATAGAAATGAGTACATTTATTTGTGAGACAACATAAGTCATCCGTTAAAGAAAACAAAACTTGTGAAGTGACCAGATTTCTGAAATGGAAATCGGGGATATTTCCTATTTAAAGTGCTCAAAATATCACCAAAAATCTCATTTTTTATTAATCTATTAATTAACTAAAAACTGGAGACAATACATTTGTGAATGTTTTATATATCTCAGTCTCGGGTATACCATCTTCCTTAAAACCATCGCCGGCTAAGAAAAGTTTTTAAATAAAAAAATAAACCAGAAAGAATGATATTTCGCACTCCAACAATCAAGACTCAAGCCGTAATCACATCAACTGCAGACACCTGTTGAGCAATTTACAGTCAAGCAATGAATTAATGCATGAATTAATACAATTATTATATTTTATTTTCTGACAACAACAGGAATCAAAGTAACCATCACAATAATATTGATCAACAATCACATGTTCACAGTCCTGCTGTCATCTCAACACGTCACAATCTGGCGAGAATCAGTGCGTCACTCGGGTAATTCTCGCCTACTGATTACTGAGGTTTCTGACACACTTATTCTCTAGCCTGCTGCTTTTCGCCTACTATATAGTAGAGAAGTAGACGGTTTGAGACTCTTTCAGTCAGAGTGTCTCAACTCTCATATTTAATGAATGAATAGTTGTTCTCACTGTCCAATGACAGCGCGTGTTACATTCACAGTGACAGAGGATTGGCTCTTCACACTGAGGTGAAAGCTGATTGGTTGCTCCACGTGTGTCTTGACCAATGGCGTTTTTAACTCGACTGACAAACGGATAAAGAAAAGCAATTGGCCAGTGCTTTATAAAAAGAGATTTAAAATGATTTATTAATGTACGTTTTAAAACATGAATCAAATAAACAGTTTTAAATGTATTTATTGATACGTGTAAAAATGTCCATTTCTGTCTGAATGATTAAATTGATAAATTGATTGTTGATGTTATTTTTCAGTGGGTTAGTGGATCTAAAGCTGTAAGTGTCACTCCTGCTCCTCATAACGACACCACATGACACAATAAACATGAACACTGAGTTCAACATTTATTACAGTATTTCAACATTTATTTCATCATGTGATATTGAGTCATTAACACACATTTATTGTGTTGTGATATTTCAGTGTTAATGTCATGAAGAGACTCTATAACATTTGATTCATCATCAGCTCAAAGCATTATGGGTAGAGTCTCTCTGTTCTGATTCATCATCAGCTCAAAGCATTATGGTTAGAGTCTCTGTTCTGATTCATCATTAGCTCAAAGCATTATGGGTAGAGTCTCTCTGTTCTGATTCATCATCAGCTCAAAGCATTATGGGTAGAGTCTCTCTGTTCTGATTCATCATCGGCTCAAAGCATTATGGGTAGAGTCTCTGTTCTGATTCATCATCGGCTCAAAGCATTATGGGTAGAGTCTCTGTTCTGATTCATCATCAGCTCAAAGCATTATGGGTAGAGTCTCTCTGTTCTGATTCATCATCAGCTCAAAGCATTATGGTTAGAGTCTCTGTTCTGATTCATCATTAGCTCAAAGCATTATGGGTAGAGTCTCTCTGTTCTGATTCATCATCAGCTCAAAGCATTATGGGTAGAGTCTCTCTGTTCTGATTCATCATCAGCTCAAAGCATTATGGGTAGAGTCTCTGTTCTGATTCATCATCAGCTCAAAGCATTATGGGTAGAGTCTCTGTTCTGATTCATCATCAGCTCAAAGCATTATGGGTAGAGTCTCTGTTCTGATTCATCAACAGCTCAAAGCATTATGGGTAGAGTCTCTGTTCTGATTCATCATTAGCTCAAAGCATTATGGGTAGAGTCTCTCTGTTCTGATTCATCATCAGCTCAAAGCATTATGGGTAGAGTCTCTCTGTTCTGATTCATCATCAGCTCAAAGCATTATGGGTAGAGTCTCTCTGTTCTGATTCATCATCAGCTCAAAGCATTATGGGTAGAGTCTCTGTTCTGATTCATCATTAGCTCAAAGCATTATGGGTAGAGTCTCTCTGTTCTGATTCATCATCAGCTCAAAGCATTATGGGTAGAGTCTCTCTGTTCTGATTCATCATCAGCTCAAAGCATTATGGGTAGAGTCTCTGTTCTGATTCATCATCAGCTCAAAGCATTATGGGTAGAGTCTCTGTTCTGATTCATCATCAGCTCAAAGCATTATGGGTAGAGTCTCTCTGTTCTGATTCATCAACAGCTCAAAGCATTATGGGTAGAGTCTCTGTTCTGATTCATCATCAGCTCAAAGCATTATGGGTAGAGTCTCACTGTTCTGATTCATCATCAGTTCAAAGCATTATGGGTAGAGTCTCACTATCACTGTCACATCAACAAAGTTTCACTGATGATCCTCTATAAACCCAAATCCCAGGATAGAGCGGTTGAGTGAATGTGGTCTGGACTGTGTGGATGAGGATCATTGTGTCTCCAGAGACGCTGTAGAAGGACAGAATTCCTGCACTGTGATCCACATACACTCCTACTCTACTGTGATTCTTCATATACGCGTGAATTCTACTGATCTTGACATTTTTTACATCATCATCATCATCATCATCATTCACTCCTGTTCTCCTGATCTTGATGGACTTTACAGGGAGATCAGTCCATATGTTATTGTGCCAGAATGAGTAACCATTAGGAGAGCAGCTCAAACTCCAGGACTGATCATTACGTCCAAACATACACTCATCACCCCGTCCCTTCCTGCTGATGCTCTTATATGACACTGATATATACACACCTCCACTCCACTCAATCTCCCAGTAAGAGCGTAGATCACTCACACTCTCTCTACACAACAACTGACGCACATCATCAAATCTGTCTGGATGATCAGGATACGACTGAAGCTCTGTGTCAGTGCCAGTAATCACTGTGTTGCTCTCAGACAGATGGATGTATTCATTCACTGTGTTCAAATCCAGAATGAGCCGAATGGAATCTGATGGAGATAAAACACATCACAATCAGGAATCATCAATCTGTCCATCTTTTAATCTTCACTGTAAACATGATTTCTGCTGCTTGTTAAATGAACTTCATTAAAATGAGTTAAAGCACACAATTACTGCACATTCTGTCCTGATTTAATTGAATAAATCCACTTAAACACGTCAAACTGAAGTTCACTTCATCATTTGTGTTGAATGAACTGAAACTGGACAGTTCCCAGCATGCTTTGCTCTGGTCTGGATCTGTTCCAGAATCTTGAGTTCATGTAGGATTTGTCTCAGATCTGAACTTGATTTAGGATCTTCTCGTCTCTCCATCAGTTCGGTGATCGACTCTCAGGTCTGTTACCAAGAGCAGCTGCTGTGAAGAAACGCTCCAGATTCAAATGGAGGATCAAAACAGGTGTGCTTTAATGAAGTTTGATCAAAGCCTGTCACTGTATTTCATGAGTCTGTCATTATTCATCAGTGTTTCAGGTCAAAGTGCAGCTCATCATGTGACCCTCACAGAGCTGGATGTTGATATTCAGATACAGATATTCAGATACAGAGATTTTTCAATACCAGCATTGATGGAGTTCATCAGTTATCAATCAAATCTGAATAAGCTCTTATGAACCGTCACTGATATTATTAAGATAAACATAAGAATCTTTTCAACTCCAGCCAAGCTCAAGATCACAGTGGCATTGAGGAAAAGATGTTCTGATGTTGGTTTAAGAGTCAAAAGTGATGCTGAAGATGTTGCTGAAACTCAACTATTGTGAGAAATCTCTCAAAGCCTCCTAAAGAGTGTGTGTTACTGCCCCCTAGAGGAACATGATGAAGTTGATCTGACTGAGATTGATATTCAAACATTTAATACATTCATTTAAATTCATACAGTGTTCAATCTCATCTTCACAGGGAGTGTCTTGATACTTGCACCTGAAAGATCATTTACATTCATATATTTATGTCATTTGTAATTCAGGATTAACCCTAAACCATGTGACATGGGTGACACAAACATTTGAGAGGCTGTGGGGAGAGTCAGGGAAAGTTTGGGTCTAATTTATAATGAGTGTTTGTTGTGAATATTTAGATATATTGACTTTGTTCATAAATTTGTTTATCTTACAGCCTGCACTTAAAAACAGCATGACCCCCTGTAGTGGGAAATCTACTAACCTGATAAAACTTGATATATACACATATATACAATATTTAAAATGTTGGTGTTGAGTGTTAGCTAATTATGTTTATGTTGAAGTTTTATGAATTTAAAATGATTAGCCTGTAAATGTTTGTATCACCCACGTCACATTGCTCATTTGGGGGTATAAATCAGCTGAAAACAGAATGCTTGTTTGGCAATGCGTATTACAACATTATGGCCAGATTTATTCACTCATAACTTTAAACATTCTTTGTAAAAACCTGTTGAACAATCAGTATAATGCCTATTTATGAACATATTGTATAATATTTAATACACAAATTTCTAGGCCCTATAAATGATCAATATGACCAAAACTTTGCTGAAAAACTTGTTGTTCATGTAGTGATATGAACTCAAGTAGTCATCTATGTATTGTTTATCATTAACATTATTAGTTAACATTTGTTAAAATATGGTTCTTGCGTTAAATGTATATGAAAATAAATTTGTATATAGTACTGTGCAATGATGCCAACTTGAACATCACTTATACCCCTTTTCCACCAAGGCAATTTGAGTGCTGGTTCGGAGCCAGAGCCTAGTTTCAAATCAGTTCTTTGTCTTTCAACACCCAAAGCACCAGCTCTGAACCAGGAAAAGTGGTTCATAAGTAGCACCAAAACATTGCTGGGCTAGAAGTAAGATCCGCTTGTGTCAGGGGATCTTACTAAAGTTACTAAACCGGGGTTACCGTGACCAACAAGAAACTTGTGACCGGCATTTTTGAAATAGCAGCTAATCGAGCTAATAGGAGCTCGGCTGTAATCTCCGTCTATATACAAAATACGGCAAGCCATGTTTGGATGCCGATGTAGGTTCGCAAAGCCATGAGCATCAATAGTAGCGAAGCGTCCGCCATTGTTGATGGAAGGCTTGTTCGAGATGCATCGGAGCAGCGCGGACCGATTCGGGGTTTGGGATCGTTCTCGCAGTGCTTTGATGTCATGCGCCGATTGCTCTGCAAGAAGCCAATGCATCTCGAACAAGCTTGTTGTGTTTGTGTTTGGCACTGCAGCGCTAGCTTTGCTGTGAAATATGAGACGTATACAGTGACGCAAGACCTGGCTCTGTGCTGCTCTCTATCCCGTGAAAAGGCAAACCGGTTCTTAGAAGGCTCGTCAGTTGAACAACTCTGAACTGGCACTAGCACTAGCTCTGAACTAGCAACTGGTTTGTGCTGGTGGAAAGGGGGTATTAGACCTGTAGACGCTGGCGGGTGACGCTAGAGGGTGATCGTGAGCCGCAGGACAGGGAGCTTCATTTATATATGAAGAAGTCACTCTGACAGTCACTGAATAACTAATTCCTTGCTCTGTTTGTGTGTTTTTACAGGTAAGATCATAGACTGTAAAAAAAAATATGGATGACCACAGAACAGTTTTCCACTTTGCCACAGTCCACTTTAAATGAGCCTTGGCCCAGAGAAAACACCTGCGCTTCTGGATCATGTTTAGATATGGCTTTTTTTTTGACCTATAGAGTTTTAGCCGGCAACGGCGAATGGCACGGTGGATTGTGTTCACCCCCAATGTTTTCTGGAAGTATTCCTGAGCCCATGTTGTGATTTCCATTACAGTAGCATTCCTGTATGTGATGCAGTCCCGGTTAAGGGCCTGAAGATCACGGGCATCCAGTATGGTTTTCCGGCCTTGACCCTTACGCACAGAGATTGATCCAGATTCTCTGAATCTTTGGATGATATTATGCACTGTAGATGATGATGACTTCAAACTCTTTGCAATTTTTCTCTGAGAAACTCCTTTCTGATATCGCTCCACTATTTTTCGCCGCAGCATTGGGGGAATTGGTGATCCTCTGCCCATCTTGACTTCTGAAAGACACTGCCACTCTGAGAGGCTCTTTTTATACCCAATCATGTTGCCAATTGACCTAATAAGTTGCAAATTGGTCCTCCAGCTGTTCCTTGTATGTACTTTTCCGGCCTCTTATTGCTACCTGTTCCAACTTTTTTGGAATGTGTAGCTCTCATGAAATCCAAATGAGCCAATATTCGGAATGACTTTTCAAAATGTCTCACTTTCAACATTTGATATGTTATCTATATTCTATTCTGAATAAAATATAAGTTTATGAGATTTGTAAATTATTGCATTCCTTTTTTATTCACAATTTGTACAGTGTCCCAACTTTTTTGGAATCGGGTTTGTACTTTAAACATACTATGGAAAAGCGTGATTCTTTCCACAGCAATAACGGATGGGTTAATATAACTATAGTGATATACACTCACCTAAAGGATTATTAGGAACACCTGTTCAATTTCTCATTAATGCAATTATCTAATCAACCAATCACATGGCAGTTGCTTCAATGCATTTAGGGGTGTGGTCCTGGTCAAGACAATCTCCTGAACTCCAAACTGAATGTCAGAATGGGAAAGAAAGGTGATTTAAGCAATTTTGAGCGTGGCATGGTTGTTGGTGCCAGACGGGCCGGTCTGAGTATTTCACAATCTGCTCAGTTACTGGGATTTTCACGCACAACCATTTCTAGGGTTTACAAAGAATGGTGTGAAAAGGGAAAAACATCCAGTATGCGGCAGTCCTGTGGGCGAAAATGCCTTGTTGATGCTAGAGGTCAGAGGAGAATGGGCCGACTGATTCAAGCTGATAGAAGAGCAACTTTGACTGAAATAACCACTCGTTACAACCGAGGTATGCAGCAAAGCATTTGTGAAGCCACAACACGCACAACCTTGAGGCGGATGGGCTACAACAGCAGAAGACCCCACCGGGTACCACTCATCACCACTACAAATAGGAAAAAGAGGCTACAATTTGCAAGAGCTCACCAAAATTGGACAGTTGAAGACTGGAAAAATGTTGCCTGGTCTGATGAGTCTCGATTTCTGTTGAGACATTCAGATGGTAGAGTCAGAATTTGGCGTAAACAGTGAGAACATGGATCCATCATGCCTTGTTACCACTGTGCAGGCTGGTGGTGGTGGTGTAATGGTGTGGGGGATGTTTTCTTGGCACACTTTAGGCCCCTTAGTGCCAATTGGGCATTGTTTAAATGCCACGGCCTACCTGAGCATTGTTTCTGACCATGTCCATCCCTTTATGACCACCATGTACCAATTCTCTGATGGCTACTTCCAGCAGGATAATGCACCATGTCACAAAGCTCGAATCATTTCAAATTGGTTTCTTGAACATGACAATGAGTTCACTGTACTAAAATGGCCCCCACAGTCACCAGATCTCAACCCAATAGAGCATCTTTGGTATGTGGTGGAACGGGAGCTTCGTGCCCTGTATGTGCATCCCACAAATCTCCATCAACTGCAAGATGCTATCCTATCAATATGGGCCAACATTTCTAAAGAATGCTTTCAGCACCTTGTTGAATCAATGCCACGTAGAATTAAGGCAGTTCTGAAGGCGAAAGGGGCTCAAACACAGTATTAGTATGGTGTTCCTAATAATCCTTTAGGTGAGTGTACATCTGTATTATGTAATGTACGTTGCCTTAATAAAAATGTTCATGAACTTCAGCATTGCATGGTACTATTTCAAAGTGATTTCCGTCACAGATAATAAATTGTATTTACCTGTGAAAACAAATCTGGAAAGAGACGTGAGGTTTTGAGGAGAAAAACGAGAGAGTGTTCCTTCATTTCAGTGAATTATTAATGGGATATATTGTAAATTATATCAGGAGAACAAACCACAAATGTGCAGTATATGTTGTCCTTTTTCATACTATTACAGCGGTATGCAAAGAGACAAAAGAAAATAATCACGAGGATAGAAAGCAACGACTGAAAAGAGCTTTTGCCATAGATATTCTTGTTATAACATGTTATGTTAAAATACCAAGCGTTACGTTATTCTCATGATGTCTGAAAATAAAACAAAGAAACATTGACAGCTCATTCAGTCAAACTGACGGATAAGCTTTATTTGTAGGGCAACCTTATGATTTGAAATGATTTGTTTCAGTGTTTTTGTATGGAAGTTCCCCAAACCGGAAGTGCAACCCATAATTCAAAACGCAGTAGGCTAGTCAGGAATAAGGTCAATAGGCTAAATAACATGTATTGAGAGCGTGTTATAGGCTAAATAACATGTTATAGCCAGATATGACAGCGCTACTGCTTCACACATCACCACAGTTGAGCTCATATGAAGAGATTTCTTTTATTTGTATTTGATTTAGAATTTGTTTTAAAATTTCAATTTAGTTGTTATAAAGATATTTCACAAAGAAATATGCAGAATTTTGTGTGAGAAATAATAAAAAGACATTTTCTCATTAAAATCTCATTTTGTAAAAAAAAATCATGAGAAAATCGAATTGCAAAACCAGTATCGTGAATCTTATCGAATCGTGAACTAGTGAATTGTTACATCCCTAGTATTTTGGTTTTCAGATAACCGATACCAATCAAAATAATGCATGAAACTCGCAACTCGTGAGCTATCATCACAGCCTCGGATTCTTCATCTGCCAAACAATCTGGTAGGCCTGTCATCCCTAAACAAATAAAGCTGGTCGATTCATTCTCTTGCGGTGCACCATATGTGAGAAATAGTAAAAAGTGGGTAGAGTTTTTACGTTTCACATAGCCAAAGAAATGATACCTGTCAGTACCGTGGAAAAACCTGTGCTTTAAACGGCTGCTAAAGACAATCGACCCCCTGATACAATTTGCCTTGCCGTAAATACTTTGCCCAGGATGCACTCCTGAAACTGTATTTTAAAATTCACGAACAGCTGTCACAGAAGCTTTCTCGGATAATGCACTTCACGACCACTTCTGATCTATGGACGAGCCGAACCTGTGAACCCTACATCAGTCTTACCATTCATTTTATTGATGGCTGGGAGCTGAAATCCACTTGTCTGCAAACCAGTTAACTTTCTTTCCGAATAAACACACCGGGGAGATCATCGCAGATGTTTCTTGGAATTTGAGAGCTGAGCAACAAAATGTTGACAATATCGAGATATCAAATATTTTTATATATCGCTCAGCACTAATTTCTGCACAGACGCATTTCAGTACATTCACGTTGTTTTCACACACATTCAGGACAATGTTTGGATTTGTCCTGTGTATGCTGCTGTGTACTTCAGTAAATATGCAGGTCAAAGTTGGTTTAGGTTTTTTTGGCATCTCCATGTGGTCCTGTTCAGTATCACAACTTCACTTGTCTAAAATGTAAACAAGCTCTTTGCTGTTGCACACACTATACACTGTGAATTCTTTTTCATGGGTGATTTGGAGTACATAAATGTATGTATTATATGAAATCATGTCATTTGGTTATTTGGTGTCCTTTTGGAGTCTGCAAGTGTCCTTTTTTTTGGAAAGACACCTAAATTTACCTTGAAAAAAGCTGGAAAATACAGTTTTGTGAAAATCACACTTCAATCTGATGGTTTACTTTGCTGGATATACAGTTGTGGCCAGAATTATTAGCCCCCTTCATAAATATGATCAAAGATGACTCTAAAAATAAATCTGCATTGTTTATCCTTTTGATCTTTAATTTATAAAATTAGCAAAAATCTAACCTTTCATTGAAGGAAAAGAATTGAAAGTGGGGGGAAAATAACATCAAGAAATGTTTTTCTCCAAAACACGTTGCCCACAATTATTAGCACCCTTTTATTCAATTCTTTTTGCAACCTCCTTTTGCCAAGAGAACAGCTCTGAGTCTTCTTCTATAACGCCTGATGAGTTCGGAGAACACCTGACAAGAGATCAGAGATCATTCCTTCATACAGAATCTCTCCAGATCCTTCAGATTCCCAGCTCCATGTTGGTGCTTCTTCTCTTCAGTTTCACTTCACTCATTTTCTTTAGGGTTCAGGTCAGGGGACTGGGATGGTCATGGCAGAAGCTTCATTTTGTGCTCAGTGACACATTTTTGTGCTGGTTTTGATGTTTGTTTTTGATCATTGTCCCGACGGATGATCCAACCACAGCCCATTATAAGATTTCTAGCAGAAGTGGTCAGGTTTTGATTTTTTATCTGTTGGTATTTGATAGAATCCATGATACGATATATCTGAACAAGTTTTCCAGGACCTCCAGCACAAAAATAGGCCCACAACATTAAAGATCCAGCAGTATATTTAACCGTGGGCATGGGGCACTTTTTATTCATATGTGCACCAAATCCATCTGGTGGGTTTGCTGCCAAGAAGCTCTTTTTTAGTGTCATCTGACCATAGAAGCCGTTCCCGTTTGAAGTTCCAGTCTTGTCTGACAACAGTATATGCTGGAGATTGTTTCTGGATGAGAGCAGAGGATTTTTCTTGAAAACCTCCTAAACAACTTGTGGGGATGTAGGTGCTTTTGATATTTTTTTTTGGCTTTCTGAGATTCAAGACTCAACTAATCTCTGCAATTCTCCAGCTGTGATCCTTGGAGAGTCTTTGGCCACTCAAACGTTCCTCCTCACCGCGCATTAGGATGATTTAGACACACGTCCTCTTTCAGTCAGATTTGTAACATCTTTAGTTGATTGGAATTTCTCAATTATTGCCCTGATAGTGGAAATGGGGATTTTCAATGCTTCAGCTATTTTCTTAAAGCCACTTTCTATTTTGTGAAGCTCGACAATCTTTTGCTGCACATCAGAACTATATTCTTTGTTTTTTTCTCATTGTGATCAATGATTAAGGGAATTTGGCGTTTGTGTTTCCTCATGTTTGTACTCCTGTAGTCATGGCTGGACAATTTCATGTTCATGATCACCCCGGTGAGCTAAAAATGTTTTAATATGAATGGGAATATACTTCAGAGATATTTTACTCGTCAAAAATTCTAGGGGTGCTCATAATTGTGGGCAATGTGTTTTGGAGAAAAACATATATTTCTTAATGTTATTTTCCCCCCACTTTCAATTCTTTTCCTTCAATGAAAGGCTAGATTTTTGCTAATTTCATGAATTAAAGATCAAAAGGATAAACAATGCAGATTTATTTTTAGAGTCATCTTTGATTATATTTATGAAGGGGGCTAATAATTCTGGCCACAACTGTAGGCAATGATGGCAAAATGGACATGTTAAACAAGATAAATGGTGTATGCTTAATTTCACCATAAGTGTGCAGTTAATCACAATTAATCATATTTTTTTTTTTTATCTATTGACAGCCCTAATATATATACAGGTGCTGGTCATATAATTAGAATATCATCAAAAAGTTGATTTATTTCACTAATTCCATTCAAAAAGTGAAACTTGTATATTATATTCATTCATTACACACAGACTGATATATTTTAAATGTTTATTTCTTTTAATTTTGATGTTTATAACTGACAACTAAGGAAAATCCCAAATTCAGTATCTCAGAAAATTAGAATATTACTTAAGACCAATACAAAGAAAGAATTTTTAGAAATCTTGGCCAACTGAAAAGTATGAACATGAAAATTATGAGCATGTACAGCACTCAATACTTAGTTGGGGCTCCTTTTGCCTGAATTACTGCAGCAATGTGGCGTGGAATGGAGTCGATCAGTCTGTGGCACTGCTCAGGTGTTATGAGAGCCCAGTTTGCTCTGATAGTGGCCTTCAGCTCTTCTGCATTGTTGGGTCTGGCATATCACATCTTCCTCTTCACAATATCCCATAGATTTTCTATGGGGTTATGGTCAGGCGAGTTTGTTGGCCAATTAAGTACAGGGATACCATGGTCCTTAAACCAGGTACTGGTAGCTTTGGCACTGTGTGCAGGTGCCAAGTCCTGTTGGAAAATGAAATCTGCATCTCCATAAAGTTGGTCAGCAGCAGGAAACATGAAGTGCTCTAAAACTTCCTGGTATACGGCTGCGTTGACCTTGGACCTCAGAAAACCCAGTGGACCAACACCAGCAGATGACATGGCACCCCAAACCATCACTGACTGTGGAAACTTTACACTGGACCTCAAGCAACGTGGATTGTGTGCCTCTCCTCTCTTCCTCCAGACTCTGGGACCCTGATTTCCAAAGGAAATGCAAAATTTACTTTCATCAGAGAACATAACTTTGGACCACTCAGCAGCAGTCCAGTCCTTTTTTGTCTTTAGCCCAGGCGAGACGCTTCTAACGCTGTCAGTTGTTCAAGTGTGGCTTGACACAAGGAATGCGACAGCTGAAACCCATGTCTTGCATACGTCTGTGCGTAGTGGTTCTTGAAGCACTGACTCCAGCTGCAGTCCACTCTTTGTGAATCTCCCCCACATTTTTGAATGGGTTTTGTTTCACAATCCTCTCCAGGGTGCGGTTGTTCCTATTGCTTGTACACTTTTTTCTACCACATCTTTTCCTTCCCTTCGCCTCTCTATTAATGTGCTTGGACACAGAGCTCTGTGAACAGCCAGCCTCTTTTGCAATGACCTTTTGTGTCTTGCCCTCCTTGTGCAAGGTGTCAATGGTCGTCTTTTGGACAACTGTCAAGTCAGCAGTCTTCCCCATGATTGTGTAGCCTACAGAACTAGACTGAGAGACCATTTAAAGGCCTTTGCAGGTGTTTTGAGTTAATTAGCTGATTAGAGTGTGGCACCAGGTGTCTTCAGTATTGAACCTTTTCACAATATTCTAATTTTCTGAGATACTGAATTTGGGATTTTTCCAAATTTTTCCAAATTCAGTTATAATCATCAAATTAAAAGAAATAAACATTTGAGATATATCAGTCTGTGTGTAATGAATGAATATAATATACAAGTAGGGCTGGGTATCGTTCAAAAAATTTCGATACCGAGACGATACCGATAACTTGACTTCGATACCGATACCTAAACGATACCTTTTTCGGTACCAGTTTTATAAAATCTGTTTAAACAAGATTACATAACCTCAAAAAAATCTTTGGTTTTATATTTTAACTTTGTTGACTTTTTTTCAGACTCAAAGACTCATCTCCTGAGCCACTGCGGGGAATAAAAAAAAGCACAAATTAACTAAATTTACCCAACACAATAAATCAGTGCAAATAGTTTTAATAAAGTTTAGTTGTCAATGCAAAAATTAAGTATGTGAGGCTCTTTTTAAATCACTCAGCAATTGTTCTTCTTCAAAAAATTAATTATTATTAACAAGATCAAAGCGGAAGTAAGAGTGACGCAAGTTCGTTGCGTCTTACCGTGAAATAAGAGTTCTGTGTCTTTATTAAAATCAACACATTAATGATTCATCTCTCATCCACCCGCAATTAATTTGAATGTTATTTTTTTATTACTTGGCCCGACCCGCAAATTATCCGCAGTATCAGGAGGACGCTGATACCTCTTTTTCAGCAGAATTGTTCGCGTTCTGGAGCCAGAGGCAGAGCCTGTGCTCGTGCAGGCGAACGAGCCTGTCACGAACCGGTCGCGTGTTTCCATAGACTTGAGGAACGAACGCTGATGTAAAGCTGCTGTGTGTTGTACCTGTCCATAACTAGTCTAAAAAACATTGCGCGTTCCGCTGTTTCTGCAGGCAGTGCGACACTTTTGTTTTCTGTTAACAGTATCTGTAGTGAACCGGCTGCTCACATAACAGCCGTTTCTCACCCGTCCATTCGGAGATAAACTGAAAACGAAACCGTTATATCCCTATAGGGATATAACCCTATAGGGTCTCTCTCGCGCGTATAGTTTTATATATTTAGATATAAATAACAATGTAGCGCAACGTTACGTGCTCCTCAACGAGACAGCGAAAGCATTTCTCCGCCCCTCTCCTCGGCTCCATTCTGAGGTACTGAAATTTGGTACCGAATGACAAGACACTTTTCGATACTCGATAGTATCGAGGCAGTTCGATCGGTACCTAAAAAGTATCGAGTTCGGTACCCAGCCCTATATACAAGTTTCACTTTTTGAATGGAATTAGTGAAATAAATCAACTTTTTGATGATATTCTAATTATATGACCAGCACCTGTGTATATAATATATATATATATATATATATATATATATATATATATATATATATATATATATATGAGTCATTCTATAATTAGGGGTACATGTCACGTCCATGGACTCTATTACCAATTTTACTAATTTTCATTAACTTTTCATTTCAAGCAATGATCACTTTTATATCAGGGGACATTTCTAATTAATTTAATACAAAAATCTAAAAGATCCAATCTTTCATCTTGCAAAAATGCCATATTCTATACTGGAATTTGCTATTTTTGTGCTGTCCGATTTGTTAAATGTGAAGTTTTGGTCTTCAGATTAGCTCTAAAATACATGTTTATATATATTTTTCTTATACATATTTGTCCAAAATAATTATTACATTATGAGAAAGGTGTTTTAGAAAATATTTTGCTCATGCATCTACATTAAATCATCCATTTTGTGTATGTCCGAGAAATCAGTGTCAAACTGTGTTACTCCCTATAAAACCCCCTATAAATCAGCAATGGTTTGTTCCAAAGTCACATGTCCAACATCACCTGATGTATTTTCCTCTTTTGGAGGGAAATTTGAAGACAGTGTGGTAAGTCATAACTTCTCCTCTTCAATATTTTATCTATATTATTGTCTGCACATAGAGTGGATTAATTGATGGTCAACTGTGTTATAAACATGTTCTGGGGAACTTGCATCACATGTTGTATTTATGAATATGTAGAGAAAGAATATGAAAACATAAGTTATTCAACGTGATGTACTAACTAGTCCAAGGTCAGCAATTTGCACAATGCCCTAAAATGGCCGAAATGTCAGCTGTGTTACCTGTCAACTGTGTTATCCATCAGCTGTAACACAGTTGACAAGGATTGACACAGTTCACAATTTTGGCAATTCAGTGTCAATTTATGCTCACACGGAGTGTTGTTAATAAAAATAAATATTCACAAACTATTATCATTACACAGAAATTACATAGAAATTGTTTAAAACCATGATTTGGATTAAAATGGATAAACTTAACTAATCACGGCCACACTTTCTGTGAACTCAGTATCCATATATTATATACACTTTATATTCACATTTGCAAAAGATTATAAAGCGTTCAGAATTCCTTTAAGTGTCATGATGCATTATAAAACTGTTATTTTTAACTTTATAGTTAAATAATAGGAATAACTAATAGTAATAAAAAAAAAAAAACAATTCATATTACAATGATTTTCATTCATTAATTCGATACGACTCCATAATTTGAAATAAGCCTACCATAGTATTAAACAGAGTTATTTGTGTTTTAGGGAGATGGGTTTATCTGCTGCTGAGAAACAGCGCCGGTACAGGGCTCAGCGTGATTCTGATCCTGAGAGAAGGGCTGCATATTTAAAGAAACACAGAGAAAAGTGGCATGATGACAGGAAGCTAGGAAAGGTGAAGACAATGAAAGATTTAAGTGAGAGGGAGAAGAGAAGGAAAAGAGCATACTGGAGAAGAGCCCAGCGTCAGAGCAGAGAGAGAAAGAAGGTGACAGAGAACCAGGTTACTCCACCTCAGAGTCCTGAAGATGATCCTCAGCCTCAAATGTCGAGGTACAGGTTTATTGATCAGATAATAGGTTCAGCAACATGTTTTATTATGGAAGCATTCTTTGGTAGACATAGAGCTAATTATCATGATGATCATGAATACACCACATGACCAATAAAAAGTTATTTGTGTATTATTTCAGACAGGGAACAGCTGGAAGGAAAAAAATCAAGAGAAGGGAGTCTAAGTTGTACAGGGAGATTCAGGTTCTGAAGGAAGCACTAAAGCAACAGAAAAGAAAAACTGACAAATTCAGAAAAAGATGTGAGAGACAACAGCAAAATACAGAGTCACCCAGATCAAAAACTCAACACCTGTTAGGAAGCATACCTGTGTCTAGAGAAGTCCGCAAAACTTTAGTTTTCCATCATGCCCTAATACACAACATCAGCAAAACATATGCTTCTGCCAAACACAAAAATACTAGGAAGATCATTGCATCTCTGGTGAAAGGAAAGATCTTGAGAAAATACAAGTTAACATACAAACTTCAGGAGTCCCTAGCAATTTCTAGGAAACAGCTGACCAACAGTGAGCAATCTAACCTCTCCAACAAGTTAAAGTATAGATCCTTGTGTCACAGACTACACAATAAAGTGCTATCTTTCATGACAAGGGATGAAAATAGTCGTCTCACAGCTGGAAAATCACAAACAATAACACGGGGGAAGATAAAGATGCAGAAAAGGTTCTTAAATGACACCATGAAAAACTTGCATAGGCGATTCCTCCTTGAGAATCCTGACTGCAAAATCTCATATTCATTGTTCTGCCGCATACGCCCATTCTGGGTAGTCCAGCCATCCATTGCAGACAGGGAATCATGCCTTTGCAAGGTACATGAAAATCTTGGATTTCTTGTAGAGAAGCTGCATTCTCTTGGATTCATTGGTGGTACAGACTTGGAGGAAATGGCAGAGTCAGTATGCTGTGACTCAAACTCAAAGGATTGTATGTACAATGAATGCCCTGCCTGCAAAGATAAAGACTTCTCAGTAGCAACTGAGGGGGACATCCAAGAAAGTGTTTTCTTCACACAGTGGACAACTGAGACTGTTGTCAGAGAGAAGAGCAAGGAAGGTAAAAAAGAGAAAGTGCCTGTTAAGATCACAGTGAAAAAGAAGACAGAGACGACTTTGGAGAATCTTCTCAAGCTCTTCCAAAACCAGCTTACAAACTTCAAAAGACATCTCTTTAACATAAAACAGCAATTCACGTACTTCCGGGAACTAAAGAAAAACATGACAGATCGTGAATGCTTAATTCATGTAGATTTTTCGGAAAACTATGCCTGCAAGTACTCCTCTGAAATCCAAGCTGTACATTTTGCATCCAACCAGCAGCAGGCAACACTCCACACTGGAGTTCTACATGTTGGTGGAGTGGATGAACCTATGTGCTTTAGCACAATCAGCCCATCAAAAGAAAAGGGCCCTGCTGCCATATGGACCCATCTATCCCCAGTACTTGAACTGGTTAAGTCGTCCTATCCAAATGTTACTATGGTGCATTTTTTCAGTGATGGGCCATGCACACAGTACAGGCAGAAAGGTAATTTCTATCTGTTCTGTACTAAGCTGCAGGAGTGTGGGTTTCAGTCAGGCACCTGGAACTTTCTGGAGGCTAGCCACGGCAAGGGTGCTCCAGATGGCATTGGAGGCTTTTTAAAGAGGACCGCAGACAGGCTGGTCAGCCACGGAAAAGACATCCCTAATGCTGAGCTCTTATTCAGTGCACTGCTGGATATTCAGATGTCAGTAAAGTTGTTCTACATCAGTGAAGAGAACATAGATGAGGCCATTAAGAGCATGCCCAATAACCTCCCAGTGGTGCCATCAACCATGCGCATTCACCAAGTTGTAACACTTACCCCAGGACAAATCATTTACCGTGATGTGAGCTGTCTTTGCTCAACAAGACAGACCATGGAGTGTCAGTGTTACAACTCCAAAACCTTTACCTTTGAGGTTCAGGTAACAGCATCTACACCTGAGGGCAAGAGTCAGAATTCATCTGAAATTCCTTGGCAAAACTCTGACATCATCGGCCAGTGGTGCTGCGTTAAATACGATGATGCAATTTATCCTGGATTGATTCAAGATTTGAATGAAACTCATGTCAGTGTGAAATGCATGCACCGGATTGGAGTCAACCGCTTTTTCTGGCCAAGACAAGACGATGTCCTATGGTATTTGCATGAAGATGTTATCAGAATGATTCCTCCTCCTACTTCTGTGACCTCACGTCATATGGAAATTGATAGGGACATATGGTCTAAAATCTCAGATTTGTGAACTGACAATTGAAAGCAACACATTAAAGAAAACACAACTAAAAGAAAAGAACTGACTGAAAGAAAAAAATGACTGAAAGCACACAAACGAAAACAAAAGATTGACTCTAAAAGCAGTTAAGAAATACTTAATGAATGAGAAGAAGAAACACAAAAAACAAGAAGATTAAATACAATCAGTTAGAAATATAAATGAGTTATGAATGAGTTAAAGTACTGTTATACTGTAGAAACCACAGAGACACGATACATCGTAAACATATGGATTATACAGACACCAATGAGACATGTTCCAGAAACACATCTGGACTAGACAGACTGTTCTTGTTTGTTCTTGTTTGCAGTAGACACTATCAATTAAAAACTGTTGTTTGTTGTTAAGGTTTTAATAATTTCTGTAATGTTACATTTACATTTCATTGTAATATTAACTTAATCTTTTTTGTTTAACTGAACTCTGATTAACTGATTTTACTTAAATTTGTTGAATAAAAATTGAGATTTTATCTTAAAGAATGTTTTCTATTTTTCTTATAATGTGTCCTTTCAACTGTGTTACTCATGTCAACTGTGTTATTTTGTCTGTCAACTGTGTTATGTGTGGTTTTTATGTCATAAATCTTTTAAATGTGAACTAAACCATCAGAAAAAAAGATGGGGATATTTCTGGAGATGGATGTATTTGGTAAGTATGGTGAATAACACCAAATTCAGCATACTGTGGACTTATGTTGAATAAAAGTTTCATCCTTCATGATAATATCCCACAGAACACCCATTATGATGCACCAAATTCATATTTTCAAATCAGTTAGATAGATAAACTCAAAAACTCTGGTGAATGGACACAAAACCCTTCAAACAAATGTGTTATCAAAAAAGTGGTAGTTCGTTCATGTTTCATTTGACACAGCATTTGTCTGTAACACAGTTGACAGGATAATGAATTGAATGTTAATTTTTGTTAAGATATTTAAAAAGTCATTAGAGCTTAAGCTTGCCAAATAATGAATTAAGCATATTAAGGGGATATATTATTCAACCACCAAGTTTATTTGTCAAAAAATAATACTGATTTTCTGACTTTTTGGCTGACCTGAAATGTACCCCTAAATATAGAATGACCCATATATATATATATATATATATATATAAATAATGTGTGTGTGTGTGTGTGTGCATAGATTTTAATGAAAGATTTGTCTGATCTTTGACGCGATCGCGGGCAGCAACGCAAAGTTGATTCTGAGGTAGTTTGATATAATATTTGATGTTTTTTAAAATGTTGTTGATTTAAGTAGCAAATGAGAATCGATTAAATTAATGTTTGTATTTTCAGACAAAGGTCTTCTTAATGATTTTCAGTTCTGTTCAAGGTAATTCAAGCAATAGTTTTTCAATAACGGAAGAATAGTATGGTATTTGGGGTAAAAAAAGGCACCATAATTAACACGATAATACATAGTTTGCTGACTTTTCCATTTGTTGACGTGACATGGTTAGAGTGAGATGGCGAATATCATATATCAAATTGGGTATCCATCTTAGAGATAATACCAATATTTATAATGAAACAATCATATTTAAAAAAAAATTATATTAATCATATAATAAAATATAATTTATTGATACTACATTAATTTAATCTGCTTTGACACAATCTGCATTGTAAAAAGTGCTAAAAATAAAGGTGACTTGACTGGACTACTATAAATCTATAATAAATATTATGGGATCTCCTTCAGTGCTTTCAGAATCTTTACTTTTTAAAGTAATTTTGTTTCTGTATTTTTAAAATATATTTTTATATTTACAGAGCCTATGTGGACGGGATTTTTTTTTAGAACGAGGAAAAAAAAATATCGGATTGGGGTAAGCTCCGGCTTCGTGTGGACGGGGCCTTAGCCAACCAACTTTAGAATTCTCAGAATGCTTTTAGCCTCCTGAACTGCACATGTAAATCACGAATCGGCTCAGTCCAGTCTAGGAGAGACTGTGACTTTGGCATCTTTGTAGCCCATCAGAGGCTATGCAGAAGGCCCCAGTCCCCAGCTCTGGGGACTTCAAAAGAATCACCCCCTGTGGGTTAAGGACCATGTGGTCACATTCCAGACACCAGCCAAAACCCAATACACACCACACACACACGCGCGCATGAAGATTGTATGTACAAAATATGACTGTGCCAAAGTGTACCCGTCGTTGTATGTCAAGTTGCATTTATGTATCCCTAGTGTATAAGCTTAGCTATGACTGTAGTGGTGTTAGTTTTTATTCTAAACGGTAAAATTCGAGCATAAACTGTATCTCCCCTTTTATGTCTATGCCACCTGACAAGTTTGGTTTCTTTGTAAAGCTCTCTTTATGCCTTATTCAACAATGTATGTCACATTACTGTAAAATGCATTGTTCTATTTTTAATGGTACTTCGAAGAAAAATGTACTCGGATCTAACACTTCATAAATTATGCAAATCGCAAGACAAGAAAAGAAAAGGTTTGCCCGCCAAAATTGCACCCTTACCATTGGCTGTTTCAACCAAGGAGGTGTGTTGGCTTGTTTTTCCATAAAAGACAAGCACACACATTTTTCCTTTGTCTCTCGTCTCTCGTTTTGTCTCAATTGTTCCTCGCCATCTCGTGCACGTCTCTCCCGGACATCTCAGGCAACCGCGCATCCATCACGCGCTCATCTTTCGGGACGACCATCTCTGGCGAAACAAACTTTCAAGTCCTCAGTTCAAATCTTCCCACGGAAACGGAAGAAGCCAACGAACTGCAGCTGCACTGAACTGAAACTTAGCACGCAAACTCACGCAAGTAGCCTACCACTTCTCTCTATCTTAGATGCGATAAGTCATATGACCTAACAAAGTGATACTGACTCTTTGCTGGCTCTCAAGGACTGTTAGTAAGTTTTGCTACTTGTCTTCTCTCTTATCCTGTCTTTTACTTTTGCTTTTGTATATATGTATATCCTCTGTGCATATTTAGATGTATAACCTCTGTATTAGCTCATTCAGAAAACCAAGTCACTTCTACAATTTAGATCCGACAACACTGCTTTACGCTTTGATGCTGTAATAGAAAGTTATTCTCGTGACCAGAGAATAACATTCTTTTTATAATAGTCTGTGAGAAAACTAATGGTTTGCTGGACAAACTAGGATAGTTTTTCTAAAACAACTATTAAGCTAGAACTAATCCTATATGTAATTTATGACAATCCGTTGTAATTAATTCACAATATATGTGCATAATTCCCTCTTTGGGCGATCTATATTATAATTAGTCATAACGCGTTATGATTTATTATATTCATATATTTCACCCATGACTTGATTAAATACCTGTAAAGTGAATTTGTTACAAATCATACACTTTGAGAGTAGTGAAAAGCACTTTTTTTTTTAAGGTGTGCCTTTAGCCCGTTGTACCCTGTGTATGTATGTGTGTGTGTGTGTGTAGACATACATTTGTGCAGTCCTGCTGTAATCCTGAACTCTCCTTCATGATCCACACTGCAACAGAAACATAGTGTCAGTAAATACACATTTAATCAGTAAACACACACACACACACTACACATTCACAGACTTTACACACACATTCATTAATAGTATTCAGTAAATATAGTTGTAAATTTTTTGTGATTCAAATATTAGTCCATTTATTTTCAGCAAGTACAAGCAGCTCTTTAAAAAAAATAACGTAAATAAAGTCCTTTTTTCATCTGGTGATTTGTATTTATTGTCATTGTACGCTCCTGAGCGTGACATAAAACATGGCAGCGACTACCCAGAATGCAACGCGCAGTGACGTAGTTTGCCAAGCTCTATAAGCCAGACGCTGTTTAGTGAGTCGCATGCGCCCCGTGGCTGAGCGCCTTTTTGTTCTAGAGATTGAGTTTTTTTGGGCCGTGCTGAAAATTTTCTCTTTTTTTATTTGTTCCCCTGCCATCCTTACGACATCTCCCTGTACTATCTCACTGGTCTCATTGTTGCAAGTCGTCTCATCGTTGCAAGTCGTCTCATCTCAAATCATCGTCGCTACAGACTGGTACAAGTGTTCGCACACACATACTGAAACTGACTGAACCGAACTGAGTGTTAAAATGAACTGAGAGTGTCAATTTGAACCGTGTCCGTGCGAGCTGATTCAAAAGGAAATTGAATCATTATCTGATTCATAAGAGTCATTGGAGTTAAGCCACTAGTGTTTTCTAAGTGAAACGAGTTAAGTGAAACGAGTTATCAAGTTAAACTTGAAGAGTTTGTGACCTGTCCAGTGTTTGATAAGCAGTTTGGAAACTGGTATTGAAAATAATTTTTTGAAATTTATATTTGAAGTGTTTTACGGTTTGAGATTGTTAACCTTTAGGAAGGTTTACCAATATTGAAAAGAAATTCCAAAACTTTTCTTTTTTATTTTCATTTTATTTCATTCTATTGAAACAATACACAAAGACAAAAATACAGTTTATTAAGGAAAGGAGGAATAAATTAATTATTGTTAAAAGCAATACAGTTGAAGGTTATTTTATTTCTTTTTTTACTTACCTTGGTGTAGGGGCGTCTCACTTAGACTGTTAGGTTTAGGAGGGTGGGAACGTGAATTATAATCAGTTACATATATGTAACGAATGTAACGGTTCGTACAGTTATTAATCAATTTATGGATGAAATATGAATATAATAATTCATAAGGTTATGAATAAATTATGATTCATATATCGACCCAACGGGAAATTAAACATATATTGTGAATAAATTACAACGAATTATAATCAATTACATATATGGTTAGTTCAGGTTTAATAATTATTTAGAGAAACTGTTCGTTTGTCCAGCAAACTAAGTCCCTCACAGAATATTATAAACAGAGTTATTCTCTGGCCGTGAAAATAACTTGCATCAAAGCATAAAGCGATCGAAAAATGTTAAAGTGACTTGGTTTTCAGCTGAAAGAACAAACAGAACAATCGAGCGTGAATAACGTTTTGTCCTGTTGAAGTCACCAAAGTGAGGAAGTTGGACTTTTCTGTTTACCATCGCTTGTCCACAAAAGTGTCAAGTGGGCTCATCTTATGGCAGACTATTCGGAGCCGAGATGGCTTTACAACCCAGTCCAGCATGCTAAAAGCGTTCTGAACATTCCCAAGTTTATTGATTATCCTGATACGTGTGCATATGCTACATAACTGAATTATGAACTTTTTCTCTACCACAGCTACAGTGCATGTCACAATATCTGAAGGCCAGGGTGTGCAGGCGGTGGGACAAACAGTGCAGGAGTATTTAAATTCCGCTGACAGCTACAGTATCTGCGATGCAAAAGGGCTGGCAATTGCGGATACATCAGAGACCAAAGGTATTATACTGCAAATGTCCACATGTTTATCCCCCTAAACTACCATACATGTTTATCAACTACCCAAAGAGTCCTGTCTTTGAGGATAATGGGAGTGTGTAACCCTAGTTGAATCTGAGAAGTTTTTTAACTGCTTTGTTTCCAGTACCTTTACAAGCAAACTATTTCATTGTGGTACACAAGCAAACTAGAAAATTGAATTAAAAACTGAATTAAAATTGGTAAAGTATTGGAATTTTGTATTCATAGTGTTAGGCTATTGTAAATGGGTTTGTCAGGACTCTTTGAAGCAACGCCATGACTGAAAAAGGCCAACAAACAAGTGCAAAAAATAAGGTTTTCCTTGATATTGTTTGTGCAGTTTTGTGAATTGTGTATTGTGTTTTGAAAACTGAAATGTTATGTGGGCATAATTTAGTAATGTTGTTGCATTTTAGATTTGGAATTTTGGAAAACATCAAGCCGGAAGGTATACGCCATCAGAACCGTAGACCTGTCCAAGCTCAAGACAGGAAGACTTGAAAGTGCCTCCAAAAAGAAAAGGCAAGTTTGTTTTCAAGAATCAAAATGATCTATTAAGACAGCTTAAGGTATAATTTTTAGAACAACATAGAGTTTAGAAGGTTTTGAGAAATTCAGCCCAAGAAAATCAATGGAAAGCTTCTCAAAGCCTTTAAAGCAGGCTTAATAAAATTAAGTTACATGCTTATATACAGTTATGCAACAATATACTGTATAGTAAAACCAGTATCTAATAGTTACCTGTACATCTGTAACTACAGGTAACCGATCAGTCTGTAATGCACTGCTCAACAGTTACTACCTTTCATCTGAAACTTAAGTAACCTATGCAAAGAAAAGTTAAATGTTTAGAATTCAAACACCAAAATAGTGTGCCAATAGACAATAGTATCATGTATTTATGATATTATTATTATTATTATTATTATTATTAAGCTAGTATTATCAAATTGGCCTGCCATAGTTTTACTCAAGCATCACAGCATATAGCCGGCACAACATGTGCATTAAATCTCGCATTAAAATACTCCTGGTTGAAAATGTTTTAAAAACTGACTACAAAACTATAGCCCACATCAAACTGCAAGGTGTTAAACTTATATTCACAAATTTGAGAATGAGAGAATTTACCAATTTCTTGAACAGTTGTGAAAACGGCATCGTCATTGGTAAATATTTTGTTTCCTTTGCATAACACATTAACATAAAATGTTTATGACAGGCTTAATAATATAATCCAAATGACAACACTAACAAATTATTCTTTATAAAATGTATAGCTAGTAACAGTCTATAATAGGTCCACACAATCAGTCAACAATGGAAATTTAAAAGCAACTTGTTTAACACCAAAAAACAACTGAAAGAAAACAAAGATCGTAAACCTGAAGAATAGTGAAATTGCTTGCAGTGGCCACTTACAATTGAATCAACATTAAACATCTATGGTGATGTAATTTTAAAGTTACATTTAAAATTTGTAATAAAATGAATAATGATGACTTATTACACTAACTCTTGATATTGTTGATGTTACAGATATACTGCAGTGAATTGCAATGCTGATATTGTCTGTGAAGTAATGGACATGTCTCTTTCACTTTTTTCAGGGTGGAGTCTGAAGAAAATGAAGTTCTAGATGGCCTGCTTGACATTGAGCTTGAGATAAAAAACTCTGCATCAAGGCTAGCTGAAAACATGGATGAAAAATTTAGCGAGCTAACCATTTCAGTCAACCACATTAAGGCTAATGTCCTACAGGTAGTGCAACAGATTGAAGTGTTAGCGGAGATGAAGGAGAAAGTTTCTGAAGTGTCAAAGTCACTATCCATTGCTTCCTTTCTGCGAGATGCGTTAGCATGCAAGATGTGCACAAACATGCCCAATTCTGTGCTTGTTATAACTGCATGTTGTGTGCAGGTGGCAGGGTGTGGCCCCTGCATCCAGACATATCTAAACGATAACGACAGCTGCCTTTTGTGTAAAGCAAATATGTTTGAAGGCAAACTGGTGTTTTTAAGAGGTCTGAGTGAGGTGTTGGCAAAACTGACGAATGCAGCAACTTAAACAGGTCTGGATGACAGTGTGGCTCAAAAGTTCAGAAATAATGTTGTTTTACATATTTTTATATGTATTTGTTGTATATCCTGCTTTGTGTATTTTGTTAGGAATCTTGGGCATGGGTTCAGGGGTCAGTATGACATCTGTCAGAGTATTTTTTGTTTTTCTGTATCACATTTTTTTTGTATGTGTAGGGGTGTAAATTCATAAAAGCCAGCTGAGTTTGTGTAGTCCAGTGCCATATGCAGTATCTTAATGGGCATTACAGCAGTTTCTGTTCCTGTTCCTGAATTGGTCATTTAAAGAGAGACACCCTCCATTTTCTTCTGTGTACACTGTTGTTATATGAACCACAGCACATTTTGGCTCTCCTAGCAGGATATGCTTGCCTATGGTCATTACACTGTTCAACACTGTTAAAAAAAATTGCACTGATAGTGATACAAGGTTTGTTGTATATCTTGTGGGGTATTATAAGAATCTAAATGTTGAATTTAACAAATGTTATAAATGTTTTTATTATGGTAATTAGCAAATGTTAAAATAAACCAGTTAAGCTTGCAAATGGACTTATGTCATTAATACCAGTTACGTGTGTCACTGACCCCACACCAAGTTCACGATAGTCATAGCTGATAAATACAGTGATATGAGTTACTGTACCAAACATGAATCATGTTAATTAATGCAAATAATGTGGTATGTCCTTCTACTGTAGCATGAAACCAGTCCATGCTGCAGTTCAGGAGTCAGAAAAGACTGACAGAACAGACAATAATTCACAAAACCCAAAGATTTTGATAATGACAAAGGTGAGTTCAGTCAAATAGTGCTGGTCCCAATTTGGGAGGTCACTTAAATTATCAACATTAAAACTATTCATTATGCAAAACTGTTGTCAGCATTTTACTTTTGTTTTTAGGTGAATTTTCTATATTAATGTATATGCTGTATTTTATTAATTGAAATACCATTTTTATTTAAATACTGTTACCTTTAGACACAGATATACAGCAATGCATCTTATAATCTCATGTTTGTAGCTTTGCTGTCCTGCAACCACTTATCTAAAAAATGACAACTTTTAATGACAGTTTTTAAATGAGACTTTAATAAGAAAATGTAATTTGCACAGTAACCAGTAAAGATGTCAGACAAATGGATTGGAGTAAAAATTATGTTTGCCTCTTATATTGTGCAGTAGAAATCTAAATGCTCTCAGCAAGTTATTTGAAGGCTGCTACTGTTTAATCTGAACATAAACAACACCATCACACTAGCTATTGCTCCAGTCTACGTGTAATGTTCACATATGTCTCCAAACCATCCCAGAATAGACCACTGTGACCTAAAAGACAATCGTAAAACATTTCATCATAACTACAGGTTGACAGCAGCAATGTTTCCCTCTGCACCTGAAGGTCGGGGTGGCCATCAAGGGGGTCGCGTCCAAAGGGCGCAGGATAAGTCAGAGTTCCTCTGTTCCTAATGTAGTCAGCTGCAAGTTCCTCAGCGGGTGGAAAGAACTGAGGTGGGATCCGAGCGGTTCTGAGATGGGCTGCAAAAAGAGCATCGGGTATGCCCTTGGATGGGATCGTATGTGCATTCCAGGCAGGGATGAAATTCTGCAGCCCAACCATGCAGCATTTTGAAGCAATGGCCGAGACACAATGCTTCCCAAAGGGGTCATCAATGTCCAGAAAACCATTGCTGACCAAGGCACACAGTGTGTACTTAACTGGGTAGTTTATTCGCGAGTTGACTTCTACCCACTTTCTTTCAGCGGCGTGGTTCTGAATGAAAGGGTGTCTGTTGACATTAGTGCGAAAGGCACTAAGATTATCTTGTTGATACAGACATAAATAAAATTCACGTCCGTGATCAACTCTTAGCTGATCAAAAAGGCCATGACTCAAGCAGATTTCTCTGTACACTTCGTCATAAATGATAAGATTATTCTTGATCGGCATTACAGAAAATCCTAAAATTTTCCCACTGAAACCATCAGAAGCAACAACTTCAGTAACCCCAAAATCCACAAGCTTTTCATTTTGGTCCATATGTAGTTTGTGACCAGCGTACTCAGCGTAATAGACATGGGGATTCGTTTGGCGAGCAGTTCCCTTTCTTCGCATCTGAGTGTACTGCGGGGTAATTTGTGCCAGTGCGCGCCTTACAGCTCTTTCACCCAACCTGTATCCCGAAGCTCTCAACATCCCAGTCATCATCTTTCTACCGTACACAGGGCCGCAAACAGTAACTGCTGGTGGAACGACTGCACCCACACCATCTCTCCCCAGCCGTGCGTAATCAAAACGATGAACTTTCCTCGATGCACAGAATTTAGAAATTGAGGAAATACTGGAGCCTCTCCCGAGTCCATATTGCTGCTGTAGGACCTCTTGAACTTGTTTGCATGTGTATCCCAGCTCCTCTACTAACCTGCGGATTACACTTTCGTAATCATCAAGCACACTCCGCTCACACATCGTCCAGACAATCTTTGTTTACGCGCAATCACACAGTTAATGGATGCCTGATGATAAATTATTGCATGGTCAGACGTGTCAATGCTACATACAGCGCTCTGGGTAAACACATCCCAACCCCCCGCTCCCCCCACTGGTATGGTCCAACCGGGAGCGCAAAACAGAGAAATGGAAAATCAAAATAATGAATCATTTTTATGTTAGTTCAAAAATCAGATTCGGAAGCAACAACCCAAACTCGTAAAATAGAAAATTAAAACGAGAGACAATTATCCGTTTGTAAATTGCTCCAAAGAAATTGAAAATTAAAGTTAGAAGCCAACTTTTCATTTGGTTAATTTTGATGGTGAGAATTGAACAAAGAACTGCAAAGCGTGGTATCTTCCGTTCATTCATGTTTTGATTTGATATTGAAATCAGAAAAATGAGAAAACCGCACTTTTTTTCGTTTTCCATTTTTAAAATGAAAACGAAAAAACAAAAAATTGGCTTGATTTTTCTTTTTTCGTTCTGGGGTAGGAAACAAATAAGCAGTTTGAAAATTCAATCTCTACATGTGGGCGGGAATGAAACGCCTCTTTCCGCTGATTGGTCAACCAGATGTCAAACCATGTCGTCATCAGTTGTACATCGGTTCTGCTTAACAGAATAAAAGTCCCTCGCTCTACAGCTGTACGGATTCTTAACGCGTTTATTCTACATTTTATGTCTTTCTCACTAAATATTAATTTACTTTGCAGCTGCACACAATAACCCCCATTCTACAACGTTGGCACAATGCCTGTTTTATTGAAGTGACCAAATATAAAAATCTAGCGAAGCTGCTCAACGCACTGGGCAGTGAATTAAAAAGTGCAAATCATAGCTTATTGATGTAAATATGCAGCAGTCATAACTTTTGTCATGGGATGAATTTGAAATATGACAGATATGAAAATATATTACATGTTATTAGTTCATCAAAGAGGTGCTATAGAGAGATGGACTTAAAATGCGAATTGGATGATGGAGGTGAACTTATGCCAATTTGAAATAGGCTATCACACATTTAAAAAAAAAGTAAAATAAATAAATAAGTAAAGGGAAAAATGTTAAAACAGTGTTAAAAATAACCATTATAGTGCTCTCTTAAGAAGATATCAATTATACTTTATCAATATTAGGCTACATATCAAAACCCTGAAATAACACTAACAATAATGAGATAAAGAGTATTTTTATAGCCTATTTATTGCCATCTGTCTGTGTCAGAAATTAACTGTAATTGATTTAATTGATTAATTGATTTTCAGGGGATTTTAGGATTTTTTCCTAATCTTATTAAATATGTATGTTTTCTTTAATGCTAAGTTTTTAAATTTAGTCATTTAAATTAGAATAATATGACGCTATAGGTTGTTACCAATTAAATCAGTATCAACCAAAGGCTTGCAGAGGTGTCAAAGAAGCACCACCGGAAGTTGCTTTTAGATTTATGAGTTGTTAGATTGCTCAGAGAGGGCAGTACATGTGTAGAAATTACAATTGAATACAGACAATTTTAAATTACAAAATGAAACAATAACTGGATCATGAAATTAATGTCGCCAGTAGGTGTGTTACGGTACACAGGAGGCAGACACAGATGTAAACAGGTAACTTGTATTTATTGACACCAGTAGAGCATGGAGCATGAAACAGGTAAGCGGAGTAGATTCAATGGATGATTAGATGATAATAATGGAGATAGTTACTGTCCTTTTCCTTTCAGATACGGAGATCTGTGAACACGCTGGAGCTTGGAGATCGCTGGAGCTGACTGGAGCACACCCACATAGTAGACGAGGCACACAGAGGGAAGGAGACACGCTGGAGACAGGTAGGTATGGAGCGAGGAGTCCTTGAGGTAAGCATAAACATGAGTAGATGCGAACGAGACCGGACATGGGGTGCTGTGTGTGTGTGCTCTTTATGGTGCTGCTGATGAGTGAGGTGATGAGGTGCAGGTGGCGGTGATTAGTACTCTGGGGATGGCGTGCGCTGGGATTGGTTGATGTTGGAACCTGACGTGTCTGTGACAAGGTGTCAGCAAGTCGAGGGCTGTGTCCGAAAACCTAGGTAGCTGTCTTGCTGCCTCGCTGTCTTATAAGAGAATGACTTGTACGGCAGCATTTGTGCATGAAGGCGCCTCATGAAATTGATTCCGGACAGACTTCTGAGGCAGCCTAACAGTTTAATGATCTACAGCAATATAGCGCGAGCTTTGGTGAGAACTAAACAAATATTTAATTACTACAGTAGTAATTTCTCGATAGAAATGATATCAAAATTGAAATATGTTGATCAAAATCGTACATTTATACACAAACTGAGCAGCAAACGCAACTTTTCGGACGCCATCTTTATTTTTCTAGCTCAACTGTCACAGAATGGAAAGCACAGGATTGTGGGATATCAAAGGCAGCTAAGGATACATCTATGCTTCCTTCAAAAATCGATCTGAGGAAGGTATCTCATGAGACAGGAAGTGAAGCTAACATTGGATTCGGACGTGCCTTGATGCCTTCTTACCTTGAAATGTGTCCTCAGAAGGCAGCATTTTTCAGTTTTCGGACGCAGCCATTGTGTTAACGATTATTTAATGATGATTTATTTAAGCGATTCGTTCAAAACGCTGATTCATTCAAGAATATATCAATTGGATCTCTATAATCTTTTGGGCCATTGAATCACTTGGTCAACTGATTTGTTCAAAGACTCTGACTCTGAAACAAAGCTCTGTGCGCTAGGAGTCAGTCACACAACAGTTCTGATTTGCATTGAAAGTTTAGTTGGCAGAGAAAATAAAACACTGTTCTGTGTGACACTCATTACCATTCATTGCCTTAAACAAAAGTTATAACTTTAAGAAAAGGAAAAAAATAGCATGTTGCCTATTATATGCATACTGTATATTTGACATTTGACATGTCCTACACTTCCCTATGAAAAAAAACAAACCTCAAAATAGAATAGGCCTAATTGATATGCTGTGACTGTAAAATACACACACACACACACACACACACACACACACACACACACACACACATATATTCTTAGCCTATCTATCATTTCAAATCCATCCCATGATGTTTAAAACAAAAGACATTTTTACACTCAATGTATCAAAGTTGTAGGCTAGGGGTAATCGTGTGCAGCTGCAAAGTAAATTAATATTTCATGAGAAAGAGATAAAATGTAGAATAAACGCGTTAAGAATCCGTACAGCTGTAGAGCGAGGGACTTTTATTCTGTTGAGTGGAACCGATGAACAACTGGGCTGCGTTCAGCCCCGACAAAACGTTGCAAAACGGTGGCGCGTTGAACACCCTGTTGTGATGACACAAGCGTTGCAACTATGGCAACTGAGAAGGCCAATCTTTGTGTTCTTTTTGAAGAATTTTCGGAGCCTGATGAAGTCAGGTGAAATAGGTGTTTAATACTGCAAAGTACCCTCGATGTTACAGCCACTGCCCTTGCCGTCCAGAATAAAAGAGAGAGAGAACATCCCAATCGAGTGAAGAGATTTGTGGAAACTTCTACTTATTGAGATCCAACACTTGCCTTGCATCTCAGGATGAAAAGACAAACATTTCAGGTGAAGGATAATCCACTTCTTACCTCCAAGACTGTGTTGATCTATATTATTTTTATTGTTTGTATTAGGCTTATCATTATTGCTGATCACTGTTGTTGTGCTTTGATATTGTAATATTTACCATTATATAATCAGGAGTATAGAAAAGTTTATTAAAGTGTAACTTCACAATAAAACAGCAAATATATAAGTAAAGTATTTTTATGTTACATTAATACCCATTGTGCGAGCTGTCTCTTTAATACCGCGCGGTTTATATACAGGTTGCCACTGATTGGGCTGACATTTCTGACACGCCCACCAAACAAGAGAAAATGCATCTCAAACCCGTTGCACACCGTTTCCAGGAAACGTGTCGTTCAACCCGGAAAACGTAGCAAAACGTTGTGCACCGGTGTGAGCTTGAACGTGCCCCTGATGACGACATGGTTTGACGTCTGGTTGACCAATCAGCGGAAAGAGGCGTTTCATTCCCGCCCACATGTAGAGATCGAATATTCAAATTGCTTATTTGTTTCCAAACCCAGAACGAAAAAAGAAAAATCAAGCCAATTTTTGTTTTTTCGTTTTCATTTTAAAAATGAAAAACGAAAAAAAGTGCGTTTTTCTCATTTTTTTGATTTCAATATCAAATCAAAACATGAATGAACGGAAGATACCCTGATTGAAACGGAATATCAAGTGGTTTTTCTGATTTCCATGCAAGAACGGGAAAACCAAAAATCAAGTCATAATTTCGTTTTTTTTTTTTTTTTTTAAATGAAAAAACGGAAAAAGGAGTTGTTTTCTCGTTTTTTCATTTTCCTATGTGAAAGCAAAAACGAATGAACGAACGAAACTTGGGCCAGAATCCTACTTTTGTTCCGTTTTGAAGTGAGGAGGAGACGCGCTGGCGCAGCCAGATACATTTTAGGCGCTGCGGCATATTAAATATATGATAAATAGTTTTTCTGTGTGAGAAATACAATGTGTGGCGGGAGTGTGTGACAAAAGACCGAAATGAGTGACTGTCACGCTCAATGCGTGTCACTTGAGAGTCCTGTATGACTAATATCTATTGTCATTTTCGGTCCACTTTCATTCTTAAAGTCACAGCAGTCTATAATCCTGCTGCCGTCAGTGCTCTTAATATTAACCTTTTAACTGTCACCCCCACTTTTTTTTTAGACAAGAAAATGCACTATCCAAACTTAAATGGTTGTAATTCAAGAATACTTTGGAGTATAGACATAAGGCTGGTCTTGTTTTAAAGATGAAATTTGGCAGATTATTGTAGATGTGAAATAACTTATGTAAGTGAAAAAAAGTTATAGAAGTTTAAGTTTATGAAAATGTAAAATGTAAAAATATAATATTTTATATAAAATATAAAATATATATTTTACAAAACAAGTTTTACTCTAAAGCTGCAAGGAAATCAAAGCCAAAAATCTGAACAAGTTGTGTTCCAAATTTCAGGTTGATATCTCAAAAAATGAGCTTTCAGTAAGATTTTGTTTGGGCGCAGTACCACACTTTTTCACTAGATGACACCCAAGCTCCATTACTGACCATATAAGGGCGTCTCCATTTCCATATATGGTTTGAGTGATCTGAACCATATATTTACATTATTTTCATACAATTTATGAAGTAGACATCCTATATAGAAGTAGTATGGGAAGTTTGGCAGAATTTGATATGAATTCAGCCTCTAATAAACATAAAAATAACATGTATGTGGGTTATAGATCGCCGCCACAATCATAAATGTATTTTTTTCTATTAAAAACATTTTCAGACCTTTTTTCTCAAAAAATTGAATGGATGTTATCTTTTGAACTCTTGGCATGAAAACAAACATGTTTCAACCAATCTTTAATGATTTTTCATGTTCATCGCTATTTCAAAATAAAGGTCTGAACATGCCTTATGAGTATGAAAATATGCTTGTTGCAAATTGATAAATTACTGCTCCTGTGTAATTTATTTTGAAAATCAGTCACCAAATATGTAAATGTTACGGTATACAGGAGACAGACACAGATGTCACAGGTAATGGATGTTTATTTGACCACAGTAGAGCAGGTGAAAACACACAGGTGAGTGAACTGGTTATATTGGAGTTTTGAGCAGGTAATATGAGGAATAGTCACTGTCCTTTCTCTTTGCAGGTTGATGTAAGTCAGAGCTTGGGGATCGCTGGAGCACAGAGGAGATCGCTGGAGAACTGAGGAGCTGACGGAAACACACCCACACAGCAGACGAGGCACACAGAGGGAAGGAGACACGCTGGAGACAGGTGAGTATACGAAGGTAAGCATAACATGGGTAAATGCAAACGAGACCGGACGTGGAGTGCTGTGTGCGTGTGGGTTAAATAGTGCTGGTGATGAGTGCGATGATGAGGTGCAGGTGGCGGTGATCAGTATTCTGGTGATGGCGTGCGTTGTGATTGGAGGTTGGAACCTGACGTGTCTGTGACAGTAAACTAGAGATTCTAAGCTTTCAAATGATATATAGTTTGTCAAGATTAGTTTAGGTTTAGTATAGAATATTACTGTTTTAAATATGTAATGGCAAACGTCCCACCTGTGGGACGGTGACAGTTAAGGGGTTAATCAAACAACAAAAGACAGAGAAAAACACTCACTGCTATTTAGCTTTAATAAGGATTTATTATATATTAATTATATTTAATCCATAAGGAATGTTGTATGCAAATTGTTGAGCCAGGAGCATGTGGACATGCTTACATTTTTGCATTGCAATGCAAAGTGTCTGAACAAAGAGTGAGTGAGTGAGTGAGTGTAGTGTAGAGAAGAAGTTCTACCGTTCAGACAAATCCTGTTTTCTGAAAGTTTTCTGATTTGTATTTTTCTTTATTTAAAAAAAAAGAAGATGTATTGTTCTGACAGCTCAAGTTCCTTTAAACAAAAATATACATCTTTTTGTGCAGTTTATTTTAAAAAATCTTTATATTTGGAAGATGTAAAGCATACATGTGTATGTTTTTTGTGTTAGTCCATTTGTTTTTTGTTTTTAACACCTCAGGGATGTTAAAAGAGCAACCTGTTTTTGCACGTTCTGAGGATTTTTTACACTGTGAATTTGCACTGTCAGTTCTGTTTTGAATAAAAGGTTGGAAATTAACAAATTAATTTTTGCTCAACCACTAAAAGTGGCAATATTAACATGCTATAAAAAATATCTTTGAGGTATTTTGAGCTAAAACTTCACATACACACTCTGGGGACATCAGAGACTTATTTTACATCTTGTAAAATGGGGCATAATAGGTCCCCTTTAAAGTCAGTTAAAAAATGACTGGAGGTTGTAGAAAATGTCTTTTGATATATTTATAACTATTGTTGAATATATTCTCAGGATACATCCTCAATTCATCATTAAGTTTTGTCTTGACCTTTAGTGATTTCATCACTTTTTAACCAAGAATCTCTTACCAGACAAATTAAATCTGACTCATGGCTCAGTCCTTGGGCCTCTTCATTTTCTTTTTCCTTATCAGAATCAGATTCTCTCTGGAAAAAAAAGAAAGAAAGAAAAAAAAAATTCCACCTGAAAGAGGATCGTAACTATGCCAAAAAGTTTCTTTATTGTAACAGAGCATAACAGATATACAATACGCACAGATATAATAATAATAGATGGCTATTTAAGAAGATTTTCAGATTCAAGAAGTGTGACTGAGGGTAGCAGCTGGGCCCATCATATATACAGTAAGTGCATACATGTGTGATCGCTCAAGAAACCTGTAAAAACACTGTAAAAATATTGAAAGAAGCTTCAGCAGATTTAGCAGATTTTTGAGGGTTTTTTTTTTTTTTTTTTGTAGGAGATTTTTTGAGTTCTCAACTTTTTGTAGTATAAACTGAATACAAGTTGAGAAAAGTCAAAAATCTGCTGAAGCTGGTTTCCGTATACTTTTAAGTTTTCTCAATCTGTTTTTTTTTTTTTTTTTTTTTTTTTTTTTACAGTGTAAGAGTACAACTGACCTGGCTGAGATATAAATGGATAACTAACCAATTATAGTGGACTCTAAAGACACTTTTAGATCTATTTGAAACTATACTACTTTTTTGTTTTGTGAATGAGACTGAACTGTCACTTACAGCATTATTACTTTGACAATCCTCAAGGGCAGCAACTGTAATGGGACTGATGTTCCACAGGTCATGCGGATGTTTTGGGGCATGTTATGAAATTCAGGTGCATCATATGGCAACAGGGTTATATCGATGTAGATGACAATCTTCCCGTTGTTAGAGGACGCCTTCAATATTTTTGTTGCGTAGCCTTGGGAATCCTGGGCCAGAGATGTTGTTTTCCTTTGTCCACTGCTCCCTTTTAAACAGACATGTGAAAAACAATAACATTGTTGGTAAAAGGATGAAACATAAAAATGCATTTGGTATCATCAACTTACCTGAGGCTTTTTGGAGCTGCCAACAACCCTTAAGTTTTGCAACTTTTGGTTCTCCTGAAGAAGTACTTTGGTTATCTGGATATTAGAAGGCACAGATGCAAGTAAAATACTTTATGACAACATAAATGGGTAAAATCGTTCCTCCTTTTTAAAGATGATTAATACTAAAAAATAATAATAAACATGTAAATAATTATACATTATGTAAAAACAGGAACAAAAACTTGTAATATCTTTTGTCCAAAACATACTTAAACATCAAGTTTTACACCATGGCTCACCTATTTATGATCCGCATTGTCTGGAATATTTACAGTTTTTCTGCCTAGTCCTGCTTGTAAGGGAACTGTTTCATCTTTGGGAGGTTTTTTTCAGCTTTACAGATGTAACTTTCGCAGGTTCAGGAGCCATTTTCTTCATTTTTTTATGGCTTCCATGGTAAAGTGCTGGAAAAGGTCTTTAATAAAACAACAAAATATATGTGCAAATAAGCAAAGTTATTGTTATAAAATTCAATCTTGCAGGAACAGACCATTTGCATTGTAGGCTAAAATACAGTGGTGGACGAAGTACACAAATCAAGTACTTGATTAAAAGTACAGATACGTATCATAAAATATGACTCAAGTGAAAGTATTTAGTGCTCCTTTGGTAGTATGTGGAAGATCAGTTACAGTAATCAGAAAATGAATTCCTGAAATCATTCTCTTGTCACGATCAGTTCTATTTAGTTCAGTTCCATGGACTTTCAATGGACGTTCAGTTTTATGGACTTCAAAAGTTTGTCCCTTTAAAACATGTCCCTTTGTTCTGTTTTCCACTCGCCTGTCTCCTTTGTTACCATCATTATTAGTTCACATGTATCAGCTGTGTTCCAGTCATTATTCTCATTTGTGCTTATAAGTTGGTCCCTTACATTCATTCCCTGTCCGTTGACTATTGCGTTTACAGTGCCTGTCAGCCTGCTTGGATTATTATAATAATTTAACATGGATTGTTTTGAACTGGATATGTCTGTCTAGTCTTCTGTCCTAGCGTTTTCCTGTAGCTCTCCCTGCCACCTGTAGATCGTGGTTATTCATGGTTATGACAGCCAATCACGTTCCCGGCTGCAACCAAGAATCGAATGCTATGGCCAATCAGCGCTCGTATCACAACCATGATTCCCCCAGTAACAACCAGGAATCGACCAATCAACGTCGGAGACCTGCAAGGCATACATGGCTGGAGAAGGTGATGACGTTCGTCAATTAACTTCTGAGAAACATTTGCAAAGTAAGTAAGTCTTTTGTCGATAAAAAATAAAGTGGCAAATATATATAGATGTTTTAAATGAATAATCTGTTGCTCAGACTAGCTAATAATTCAGGTAATTAATACAAAATATTATTAAAAAATAAGGTATGTTAGATCTCTATAGATTATCCTATTGATAACGTTCATCGATTAACTTCTGATCAACATTTGCAAAGTAAGTCAGTCTTTTGTCGATAAAAATAAAGGGGCAATTATATATATAGTTGTTTTGGTAACACTTTACAACAAGATTCATTAGTTAAACATTAGTACATGTATAACTAACATGAACTAACCATGAGCAATACATTTATTACCGTATTTAATAATCTTTGTTAACATTAGTTAATGAAAATACAGCTGTTCAGTGTTTGTTCATGATAGTTCACAGTGCCTTAACTAATGTTAACAAGATTTTAATAATGTGTTAGTAAATGTTGAAATTAACATTAACAAAGATTAATAAATGCTGTAAAATAAGTGCAGTTCATTATAAGTTAATATTTACTAATGTAGTTTACTGTTAACTAATTAACCTTATTGTAAACTGTTACTTTTGTTTTAAAAGAATAACCTGAAGCTCAGACTAGCTAATAATTCAGGCAATTAATACAAAATGTTATTACAAAATATTATATATTTTTTTATAGATTAGCTGACCAAGCAGAATATAAAGTATATACTGTTATAGTTTACTACAGCTTTACCAGCTGCAACATTAAAATGATTCTTACACAGTAATACATCACTAATTATAATCCAATAATATAGTGTACATTATGATTCTACTTTTAGTACTTTAAGTATGTTTTGATGCTAAACTTTGTTGTTTTAGCTAAGTAAAAATTTGAATGCATGACCTTTACATGTTATAGAGCAGAGGGTTTCAAAGTGGGGAAAATCTTTTCAGGGGAGGTTCAGTGAATGGAAGTGAAAAATCCGTCTTCAAAAGGAGATAACATAGAAAAAAAATTTACTTCAAAAGGAGATAGAATAGACTAAACTTTCCCTTATCCACTACCCATTACTTACTTGAAAAATCTTCTGTCTCAGGTGGGACAAAAGTTTAGTGGTATAATATGTATATAGTATTTAATGGTAAAAAAAATTTGAAACAATTTCCTCTTACTCTGGAATGATTCTGAAATGTTAGCTAACATTTTGAGCCTGTTGGAAATATACAGGCAAAGCATTATATAAAATCAACATCATCAAGGGTATCATAAATATAGTAATGTAATATAAATTACACAGCTGCATTAACTAATGTGTTACCAAATGTGTTTGTTTCTCTATAGTCTTTATATCTTCACATTTTAATTTTGATGGAACCGCGCTTCAGGAGACGGGCTGATGGCAGCCTGAATCTGGCCGATACATTGGAAGCGGCAAAGGTAAAGGAGGCCAACAAGGGAAAGCCGTACACGAGACCCCTGTCCCCGGAGATAGTGCTGAACAAGGCCAAGAAAAGCTTAATTCTGCACCACGGAGATCTAGCGAACCGAAAGCACCTGCTAGGTTTCTTTGAAATCCAGTTTGGTGTATTTCGTGGGCAAACATTCAGGTGGGTGGCTGAAAATGCTCTGGGGTATGCTGCTTACCTGGTGGCAGCTATGAAGAGGGACCCCACAGGAGGCAGCAAAGACTCCCAAGAACATGCCCACAACAAGGGGAGTTTTAGGGAGTATATTGAGCTATTTCCTTCTGGCAGAATTGCCATTGCCTTGAAGGAAGAGCAATATGCTGAGAAAGCTCCCCAGCACGCTGCCGCCACCCAGCTCACTCCTCCCACCCAGTACGCTGCCGCCACCCAGCTCACTCCTCGCACCCAGCTCACTCCCATGACCCAGCACACCGCCACCACCCATACTTCCACCGCCTCTCTCCGCTCCCTCTTGGTTACCAGGTTGCCTAACCAGAAAAGTCTGACTAAGACTGTAGAAAGGCTGGTTTCCCCGCACAAAGCTACACCTTGTAAGCAAAGATTTATTTGTATAACACTTTTTTGGTTTGTTAAGGATTTATTGCTGTTCAGTAGTCATGTTTATCTCTTTGTCCTGTGTTTTGTTTTATAGCTTTGGCCCAAGCACGTGCGAAGCCCTCAGCCACCCTCACCCGACCGGCCGCTTCCATTGAGGGAGCCACAGGGCCCTCAGCCACCCTCACCCGACCGGCCGCTTCCATTGAGGGAGCCACAGGGCCCTCAGCCACCCTCACCCGACCGGCCGCTTCCATTGAGGGAGCCACAGGGCCCTCAGCCACCCTCACCCGACCTGCCGCTTCCATTGAGGGAGCCACAGGGCCCTCAGCCACCCTCGCCCTCCCCACTGAGATAGATGACAGCACACTGCTGGCAGAGGCAACTGTGTTTGAGGAGGCATATGTGGCATGTATGTTTATACTTAATTTAAACATACAACAAAATATTTTCCTTTCTAGAAATAATAAAGTGAAGCAATGTGAATTTATATATGTTTATTTATGTGTTTATTTCTGTTTTTGTTTTGTTTTTTCCAGCACAACGAGTCTGTCTTCCAGCTGGATGGATACACACCCTGCCTGAAGTGGATCAGAGGTGGATATCCAAAGCCCTGTTCAGGTGGACAGCACAGGGGCATCCTGAGCTGATCTTTAGCAGGGTGGACAAACTTTGGTGGTATCCTCCACAGGTGCCACTGAAGACCAGTAATTCTCCTTCCTTGGAGAATTACTTTGGCCATCCCTTGCTGCTCTGGATGCCACGAAAACTGTGGCAAGTGAAGCTGACCTGTCCCCATCCAGACTGTCAGAAAGACCTTCTGACCTCAGCTGGCTTGCATCAAAAGATCAGGCAGGTGGTTGCCTTGGGTAAGATGTACTTTGTGGCATCTGAGTACCTGGCCTGCCGAAGATGTAAGAGGAAGGTCATCAGCTGGAGCCATGGTATCGTCTCCCAACTCGACATTGGCCACAGGGTGCAGTTCCCTTGTATTCTTACATCAAAACTTGCATGTGACCTGGAGGTAGTAAGTTTGATGCGTCAACGAGGGCTGGGAAACAGCAGCAGCCAGATCCAGCGCAAGCTGCAGGAACGTCATGCTGAGGTCTGGTTGCAAAAGACAGTCCAGTATCTGACAGATTGCATGGGGATTGCCAGTGCTGTCACGTCGAGCCTGATCCTGCCTGTGACATTTGAACCTGCTCCTTCAATGCCTTCTATCCCTAAGCACCGGTGGCTGATGCAGGTGTATGCCCAGGATGTCCTGCAAAGGCTGGATGAGATCAAGGCCTCTATCACATCACAATATGGTCGGATCTTAAAAATGGATTCTACAAAAAAAGTGGCCAGAAAACTAGCCGGACGCAGCTATGGCACAGCTACCTGGGCAACCAATGTTGGAAATGAGTATGGACAGGTGATCATGTCCGTACTCACAGCCAGTGAAGGTTTTGGTCTCGGACCAATGATTGAAGGCCTCATCAAGCGATACAGAGTGGCTGGGGTGGCTCCTCCCGAGGTACTGTATGTCGACCGAGACTGCTGTGGCAACACTCTTCTGAGGAGGATGTTTGAAGAGTGGGAGCAAATGACCATCCGGTTAGATGTATGGCACTTTATGCGGAGGTTTTCTGTGGGTTGCACCACCGACTCTCATCAGTTGTATGCCACATTTATGAGTCGCCTCAGCCACTGTATTTTCATGTGGGACCAGGGGGACTTGACGGCCCTGAAGAAGGCGAAGCGTGCAGAGCTAGAAGCTGACCGGAAACCATCATCCGAGGCTGATGTGCTGCGCTGTATCAGCCGTAGCGAGCTAGCCCTACATTGCAGGAGGACCACCCGTGGTACCAAGGAGACCTTGGCGATGATTGAGAGCCATATTCAGGCCTTTGATGGAGATGCTGGTCGTGACACTCTTGGAGTCCCACTAATAAACTCAGCCCGGATGAGGGAGATCTTAAAGTCCCAGCGGAAGCATGTGGCCTGCATCCAGGATCCTCTAGGTGTGCAGCTCTACATGCAGACAGGCACTGTAGTGAAGGGAGGGCACCGGCTGCCAACCTACCGCTGTGCCAGAGGTTCCACTTCGCTTGAGTCTTTTCACCTGCACCTTAACAGATTCATCTCAGGTAAATAAGCAACTTAACTGAATTATTAAAATAAGATTTGATTTAATTATATATTGAAATAATAATGAGAATTGTAAGAACAGCTATTTGTGTATTTATATGAAATTTTGGTGGTCTTTTTTTTTTCTTTTTTGAATTTACAGGTACACTGGCTAGTGACACCTTCTTCCAGGCGTATCTTTTGGATGGACTTGCAAGGTGGAATGAGGACCGGGCTGTGGCAGCAACAACTGATGAGCAGCAGCCACATTCCTACAATCATCTTCTGCGTCATGCTGTCAATACTCTTGCAGAGAAGGTTATGGGCATGAAAATCACCCCTTATGTTGGGCCAAGAAAGTACACTGGTAGATAACTATTTGTTGTTTTTGTTTCATTCAAGTGTACACATACCATTTAACCACTGAGTTATAATATAATATCTTGGTATATTATTTAATTGTCAATGTTTTAATATTTTAAAGGTGAGCTTATTGGAGTGGAATACCTTTACCAGCAAACTGGTAACGTTCTGCAGGACTACAAGTTGGCCATTGAAGAGTTAGAGACCACTGAGGTTGTTATAGAGGAGGGTGAAGATTATGCTGAATTTGAGGAGTTTCAGGACATCACTGTCCCCACCGTTGACACAGAACGGACACCTGCTGCCTCTTCACAAGCATTAGTGTCTGCAGCATCATCTCCAACCCCTCCAGCAACCAGCCCCATGTCATCACTGTCTGTGGTCCCTCCATCACCAGTGACATCTCCTGTCAATCTCCAATCAAAGCCATCACTCTCTCCTGTGGCACATAGCTGTGAGTTTTACCAAATTATTCAGGTAGGTTTCCGTATTTGTTGTCAAACTAACTCTAAATGTACATTTGTCATATTGAAAGACACAAATACAAATTTAAACTAAATATTTATCCTTTTCATGTAGTCCCAGTGGATCAGTTATCTGCAGAAACTGATCTTCCAACACCTGAAGAGAATATTTCACATGATGTAAGGGCGCAGTTTCTTTTTTAAAGTACATTTACATATGTGTAAACAAAATCTGGGTTATGTTGGCTGTGCTTTCATGTAAATATTTATATTCATTGCCGCTATCAAAAGTTCCTAAATTATCTTTCATTTTAGGATTCTGTTGGTCCTGATAATATTGAGGGGTATGGAGCCGTGCAGGACTGGCAGAGTTTTTGGTTAGCCTCAGAGACCACCGTCTGGCCTTGACTGGAGAAGAGTGTGTCAAGATCATCACCCTATGGCAGGCACTGGGGGAGTATGACAAGAAAAAGACCATTTACTCATCACGTCATCAAACCACCCTAAAACAGGGACGATTCAGGGCCACTAAGAAGATTGTGGCACCAGGTGTGGAGAGCACTAAAAGGTATCTTAAATTTAGCAAACACAGGGTCTTGATTGCCTTTGTCTAAAAGGTTTTGTTTAAATATATATAACTGGCTGAAATATCATCTCCAGCTTTATTTGTTTAGTAAGGATTTCTAGTAAAATTAGTAAAACCTGAAGCCTTCATAGCTAGTTTATCTTCCTGCAGCTTGTTAAGTTCAAACCTAGCCTAGTTATAAAAAAAATTATTAGTTGTGATTTACATTTAATGCTGACTTTATGTTATGTTGCTAAGTAAGTTACGTTGCTATGGACACAGTTCCAACCGTACATCAGACTATTCTATTTAGCAGAAGCAACACAATCAATGCTTAATCAGTAAAGTCATTTTGGATCAATATTTTGTGTCAAATGATTTGTCTTACTGTCTGTTAGTAAGTAGCTGTGTAATAAGTGGAATAATATGCAGCTATGTAAAAAAACAAAAACAAAAAACTGACAGGCTGACTAACGACACCGTATAATGCAGTATAAAGCTGTAATAATGCCACAACACAGTAACCCAGTAAAGACCTAATTTATTGATCGACCTAGAAAACAAACAAGACAACATAACTATGCACAGATATTAAAAATTAACATCTAGACAACACAAAGCAAAACATACAGAATAGAAAAGGGAAAATAAAATAAAAATAACAGAGTAAGGATCACAAATCGTAAACAATCATACATTAATAATATGTATTCTTTTGTAACTTGCAGGTGTTTCGTTGGGGCTCATAGTCCTGCACAGTGGCCTGACTGCAACCGAGTGGTGGAGGCCATCTTCACAAGGCTCTGTGCTCTCTACCCGAATGCGGAGCGCTGTGATGGAGTGAGGGTGTCCCGCTTCACAATGGTAACACGTGTTTACAAGCACATTCGAGAGTGCATCCTCACCAATGCTAAGGTGATGAGCGAGACCACCATCCAGCTCCCTGAAGTGAACGCTGCAACAGTCACACAGTGGTGAGTAAATTAGCATTGTAAATTAGCATTGTAAGCCTAAACCTAAAGCATCTGTGGGCTACACAGAGGGTTCAAGTAACTGACACAGTTAACTTAATGTTAGTGACTGCTTTGACGGGTCTAGAAACAAATCAATTCAACAATTCAGCAATATGAAAGATACGATTTATTGCTCAGGAAATGGTCTTCAACAGACTGCAGGAATCCATAATCCATAATAGAATGGTTATCTCAATGAAGTAGCCATTTTACAAAAGCAATAATACACGAGACGAGGGTGTGATCAATTGCTATGTGATCTTAGCTGTGTCATGCTTCTGCATCATAGTCGTGATCAAATAGTAGTTGATCACACCATCTTTTGTATTATTGCTTAAATGTTTATTAATATTGGTTGTTTTATGTTTTCCCAGGTTCAGCAGGCGTTGCAAGTCTCAGGAACAGGAGATTTTAAAGCAGGGTATCCAAGCCCCAGACGCACCCATGGCAGGACCTGAGGAGCTTCCTGCGGCTATACAGAAAGGACCCACTCTCTATTCAGGCAGTCTGGCTGAGCCTCACCTTTTTATCCTGCCACCAAACACTGCTGGGGAGGCAAAACTCAAGGGGAGGTCGCAACCTCAGGCCATCTCCAAGGCTCCACCATCACATCAAGGACTTCCTGTCATAGCACGTCCTAATTGCACCAGCACTACCTTTCTCTCTCCCTTTCATTTTACCGTCTGTGCAGCTTCCTACAGTGATAGATGCAAGTGCGCAGTCCTCTACAGTGCCTGGTACCTCACAGGTGATGTTCTTCAACCTCCCATTACCTTCAGCTATGCCACCATCAGCTCAGACACAGACATCCAGTCAAGCTGTTCCTTACTCCACTCAGCAATACAGAAAGAGAAAACAGGAGAGGGAGCTCACTGGAACTGTCACAAGAAAATATGTGAGGAAGACAGACGTCATTCTTTGTAAAAAGTGTAAAAAAGAAAGACGGCCACCATCACATCTTCAGTACTTTGGTAACTGGTACTGCAAAGAGTCTGAGACTCAATCATATGGTGAATAGAGGGCTGTGCTGGAGGAACGAGGTTATAGGAAAAAAAAGCCAGGAAATGACAACCCTCCAGCTTCATAAAATTGCTCTTTCAGCACGTTTTTTTGTTTTTTTTTGGTTAATGTTTGCATTACAGAGCAATTTACAAGTGCACCGGCGGCGTCAAATGGACACGTTCCGCGAATTCCGATCACCGGTCGGAGCGGGGCGCGAACTCGGGTCGCTGTGCCTCTTATGGTTGCTTTACCACGACTAACCGCCGTCGGCCTTGCATTATAGAGCAATTTACAAGTCTCCAACAATGACTAAAATGTATAATAGGTTTCTAAAAAAAAAAAACTAAGCAAAAAAAAAAATGTGATATAATATAATATAAAATAATATAATATAATATAATATATGTATGTTTATTAGTGCTGTTCAATGATAACCGTGGTTACCGTGTACAAAATAAGAGTCTGTGTTTACGTAATATATGTGTTTGTTTTGTGTATAATTATTATGTATATATAAATATATACACATACATGTATATATTTAAAAAAAAATCTTATATATATATATATATTTATATATAATTTAAATATATAAAAATATAAATACATTTATATATTTATACATACATGCTTATATTTCTTAAATATATACATGTATGTGTGTGTATTTATATATACATAATAATTATACACAAAACAAACACATATATTACGTAAACACAGACTCTTATTTTGTACACGATAACCACGGTTATCATTGAACAGCCCTAATGTGTGTAATATATATATATATATATATATATATAATGGTAAGTTTACCTTGTTATTCATGTGTGAGTTTTTTATTTTTATTTTCTCAGGCTATGTCATGTCAAAATTGCACTGCAGATGTTTGTTTTGGTTTATTATTTATTCTTTTCTCAGGCTGTTTTGTCAAAGTTGCACTGCAGATGTTTGTTTTGGTTTATTATTTATTCTTTTCTCAGGCTGTTTTGTCAAAGTTGCACTGCAGATGTTTGTTTTGGTTTATTATTTATTCTTTTGTTAGGCTGTTATGTCAAAATTGCACTGCAGATGTTTGTTTTGGTTTATTATTTATTCTTTTCTCAGGCTGTTATGTCAAAATTGCACTGCAGATGTTTGTTTTGGTTTATTATTTATTCTTTTCTCAGGCTGTTATGTCAAAATTGCACTGCAACTGTTTGTTTTGGTTTATTATTTATTCTTTTCTCAGGCTGTTATGTCAAAATTGCACTGCAGATGTTTGTTTTGGTTTATTATTTATTCTTTTCTCAGGCTGTTATGTCAAAATTGCACTGCTGTTCTAAATTTTTTTTATTGACTAAAAATCTATGCAAATAAAAAAGGTTGTTAATCTTTGCCCTCACATTATTGTTTCTGTGTGCCTATTTGTATTCTCAAAATATTTGTAGCTGTGGACACAATATGTTTTTTTAAAAACATAAAAACATACAAACATAACTGTAAAACACAATAAAAACAGGGACAGTAAGAATAAGGCAGAAAATATAATTTATAGTTTCTATACTGTAAAAAAAAGAAAAAAAAAGGTATCAATTAGCATATATTCATATATTCTGTTATGAAAACGCACCAAGAAGATGGCTATTGTTATTGCCGTGTGTTTATTGTCTTCACATTTATTATGTCAAAACATTTCGGCTTTTTTTATCCAGTGATAGCTGGATGCCTTTGTCCACATAAGGTATTTCCTGGAGCGTCACAAATTAGTACTTTTACGAGTCCATTTTGGTCCGCTTTGGGCTTTTCTGCGAGAGAGCGCCCTCCGCCGTCCGGTATGAACGAAACATACACAACGTGAGAGTGTTTACGTTGGAGAGTGCCCAAATTAAAGTACGGGGGGGATTTACGTCTGATTAAAGTACGGGGGGCAATAACGATGACACACGCGTGCACCGGCGGCGTCAAAGGGACACGTTCCGCAAATTCCGATCACCGGTCGGAGCGGGGCGCGAACTCGGGTCGCTGTGCCTCTTATGGTTGCTTTACCACGACTAACCGGCGCCGGCCTTAGCTCAGTGGTTAGAGCATGGCACTAGCAATGCCAAAGGTCATGGGTTCAATCCCAGGGATTGCACACCCTCAGATACAAATGTATAGTATAATGCAATGTAAGTCGCTTTGGATAAAAGCGTCTGCCAAATGCATAAATGTGAAATGTGAGAGCTATAGCTCGGCTCCTCGGAAGCTCGCGACCTCGCTGAAGCGCCGTAACTGCCAGCACACAGCTTGCTGTAGAATCCTCTTCTGAGGCAGTTTAGTTTTTTTACGAAGAAGGTTAGTCTTCTGAACACAGGACACCAGTGAATGGCTCCGAAGCGAAAGACAGAGTGCGATTGCATCTGCTTCCTATTTATATACACCTGTCGGAGGCGGTGCGCATTATGCAAATATCGCACGCCAATTCCATTGGCTTGTTTTAGTTTACACGAAGCTGATAGGGCTCTCTAAGCGATATCCCAATTCGTCGGTCACTACTGACGTACGTCGAACGTGACCGACTGAAAGGGAACTGCTGCTACGTGGAAGTGGTTCTCTGCAATGCATGAGGCAATTGGGTCTAAACCCTCAATACAACCATCAGTTTTAATTGCCTCATGACCCAATTCTGCAATTCCTAATGGAGGAAGCAGAATATGCAAGGGGGTTTGAGAGGAGGGCAGAAGAGAGAGAGGAGAAGATGGTGAAGTTACTTGAGAAAATTGTTGAAAAAATGTAGTTTAATTTTATTTATTTGATCAAATATAATGTTCTTAATGCGTTTAAAACAAAGATTTCTATAGAAAATTGTTAAAAAAAAGCATGTAGTTTGGTGTTAAGTTCTTAATGACAGTTTAAAAAATAAATTGCAGTCACTTCATGATGTTCATAATTTTGCCATTTATGCAGCTTTCCTTCATGTGCCATCAGAATTACCTTGTATATAACTTCAGGAGCCATGCAGGTGTAACTTTTATTTATTATTACTTTTATTTTTTTAGATTAGCAAAGTCATTATTATGATTAAAAAAGTTGCTGATAATTTTGATACATTAGCGTTCCAGTTGAAAACTCACACTTTCAACATGCCAGAAAAGAGTATAGATTCTGTAGTACATTGTTGGTTTTCATTGGTTTTATTTGCTTCTTTTGAAATACAATTATTTTGATAGGGCTACCATTTTGGTCATGTTCCAGTGTAAACAACAACTGAATTTGAAATATGTTACACTAAGCATGGGTTGTCTGTTTCCTATTTCAACATTTCACTCACATTTACAAGCACAGTAGTTATGTTCATTGTGGTGTCCAGACAGTTCAGCCACCAGCCTTCCCCTGAGGTTTTCACCACTCCAGTGTCCCTCTGGTTCATCCACTGTCCCACCGTCATCGTTTGAATCCGGTGTTTCTTCAATCTGTTTTAGATCAGCATAAGGTGTAGTTCAAAGAATTAAAAAAAAAACGAACCTGCATTTGTCAACCCAGATTCTTTTTTTTTTTGTATTGAACACAGTGTTTTAGTAAAGTTAATTTCTTAACCATAATTGTATACTTAACCTCGACAGTGTCTCTATTGTCAATGCAGATATTGTGTAGAACACAACAACAAGCTATGACTTTGGGGGCAAAGGTGTGGTGGACCTCCAGGGCTTTAAAGAATATCGAGCGCCACCTGGACTTCATGACACCAAAGGCTCTCTCAATAATGCATCTTCCACGAGAAAATACTCGGTTGAACCTGTAGATTGTCGTAATTATTTGCAAAACTGGATAAAATGGTATTGCTATGTACTGTAACAAAAAGCCTACCGCTACAACTGCTAACCTTCGTTTTGCTGGATCATTCACAGGTTCTCGATATGGTGTTATGATGGTTACTGGCTGGCTGAGGCATGGGTACCCACCATCAGCTAAAATGTAATAGCCTTGTGGTGGGTATTTTTGCTGTGTGAAAAAGGGGCTATTTTTCAGCACACGCGAATCATGTACTGACCCTGGATATCCCACAAAAATATCCAAAAATCTCATTTTGTGGTCACACATGGCCTGGAGATTAATGGAGTGGAAGAGTTTCCTGTTGAGGTAACACACAACATCTTCACTTGGTGTTTTAATCCTGACCTACAAATTATGTAGAAAAAAAGGGGAAAAAACATTTCAGTTGTTCCATTGCTTATGTTTTCATCTGTGCAACTCAAAAGTACAATCACAGAAGGCTAGTACAGACACTTAAAAGTTTAGCAGCAACATGAGGGTTAGTACATTTGTTGTTTACTCTCCTGTCAAGTTTACAGAATTTGCTTTAATTAGAGGGAAGTGAGAATAATGGAAATCACTATATATGACTGTGCTGTCATTGTTACTTTTATTTCTTAATTAGAAGGTTGATCATTTTAGATGACATGCTGGACACCCACCTGACAACCATCAATGCTGCCAACAGCATTTTGGAAAACTGGAGAACCAGTCAGGGCAGCAAAACCTTGGCCAATGACTGGGAGATCCTCTGGCCGTGGAAAGGTGACTATTACGTCAAGCAGTCCTAAAATGGCCTAGTGTATTCAAATAATGATTTGAAAAACTGTTGACACCATAGACTCTAAATGGATAATTATGTGCACTTGATTTGATATGTTAAAAAATGTAATTGCCTTCGCTATCCTGTGCACAATCCTGTGTACTGTAGCCCGTGGGATGTGAAATGTGTTTGCCACTAGTCTGTATGATGTTGCGCTCGCTAACCAGTACACAAACACAGACACCTGGATCTCAAGTCTCCATCCTTGGTCAGAAGGACGGCGGAGAATTTGAATAAGGCTGAACAGTGATTGTCTCGACACCCTGAAATCTGCTTTCAAGTCACTGGTGCCATCAAACAACCTGTCTAACACAGGGACTCGTTCGTTCAGCTGCAAGTATCTATTTGTCCTAGTCTGGAAAAAAGAAATCACACCAAACCTGTTTAAACTTTGCTTGAGTTATGTATTGTAAATAAATTTTGTTTTTTTTTTAAATGACATTAAACTTGTTTTCCTGTCATTTTGTAACTAACACAATGGGTTCAGCAAGAGGACTGTAGTGGGTAGAGACACTAACATTTTGATAATTGATAATTTGAGTTGTTTGTAACACTTGTTTTATGTGTAATGTAACAGTTAAAAATGGAAATTAAGAATTTGGTTGAGGTAAATATATTCAGTATTATCTGGGACCTACTAGGTGTCAGTGAACATCAATATAATGGTACTTCATTTTCATCATACCGCTCGTTTTTTAATATACGACAGAACTTCACGCCGGTATCTTCGCTTCCTTACTCGTGCTGCCCTTCTCCTTACACAGCGCTTAATTAAGGTAAGAAGTACGTAAAATATTATAAATGGAAACATTTTTTGTAAGAACCAGAGCCAGCCAGAGTGTGCTTAAGGAACGTAAAAGTGCTCGCGTTGATATGTGGCGTGAAATCTTAACCAGCAAGACACAAATAGAAGTTTCAAAGAGGGCAATTTATTACATTTAAGCATAACGTAACAATCTTATCAACAATTAATAATCGGCTGAAATGTTGCAAAACAGAACAAATTAACCAAATATTTTTTTATAACATATTTTAACCCCCCCATACTAGTGTTGATGTTTTACACGTGTGTCTGTAGCCAGAAATAGAATCATCAGCATCCCAGGTGTAGTGAGCCAGTGCCCGAATTCGTGTACACGATGTACTGATTCCCGAGCTCGGGAGCTATTGAGCTGATTGAGACGCACCCATAGTATTGGTGGACTTGTGGAGCTTCCTTTTTGAATTATACTTCCAGTTGCATCCAGATAGACAATGTCCTCCTTGCACCTTTTTGGTGCATCATGACCCTCTGCAGGACTTTATTGTCTGAGCCCTTCTTTTCATTAATTAGCCTTTGGAGACTTAGAAGTTCATTTGAATGAGGTCTTTTTTTAGTTGTGTTTGGCTCCATGCAATGGTTTTCAGAGCCTCTTTTGTTGCTGCTTCATCTCTGCACCCAGACTGCATCACCTTCTCTGGGAGATTTTGCATAGAATCCAAACAGACACTTCTGGGTAGTTTGGTTTCCAGAGTTTCTTCAATGGATGTACGTGAATCTGCACGCATTGACTCCTCTTTAGTCCAGTAGTACTGTGGCACACATCTCCTCCTGTGAACTGCACAGCTGCCTTCAGGGTGACCTCATCTGTGACTTCCACAGTAACATTAATGGAGCAGTCCTCAAACCGGCAGTAGCCCAAACATTTAAATAGAGGTGTGTTTTTTATGGACTGCGGGGTTTTGACACTGTGGCGTGTGAAACCGATACTGCAGTATGGGTGAATTGACTTTCCTGTTTGTCCACTGTAATCCTTGAAAACATCTTCCTTTCTGACTCTTCCTCAGGTCTTGCCATTCTTTTTTGTCAATAAAAAAGAAACATGGCTCCTGTGGCAAACTACATCCAAAGAATGGGTCTTCTGCCTCACTGCGCTCTGTAGAAATGTTAGTTGATTCAGCCAAGTCAGATTCCTTGTCTTTTCCTGTAACACAAAAATAATTCCAATGATATATTTGGATTGAAATAGATATGCAGGCTTTTACTATTAAACTGATGAATTGTGTGTTTATATATATATATATATATATATATATTTTTTTTTTTTTTTTTTTTTTTTTTTTTTTTTTCTGTGATAATGAACCTGTATTCCTGAATGTTATATGTGTGATAGTATCACATTTCTCAAAGAGAGCAAATAATTTATTTTCTTGATTATTGTTTTTTTCTGCTCTGGATTTGGTGGCTGTTTTTAGCTCTTCGTCTCCATACATGGATAAAGCCCGGATCATTTTAAGCATGAATGTAAAATAAAGCTCAGATATTTCTCAAGATGAATGTACTCATCGTCGTCTCATTTGAAGTGATCCTTTGTGATCTCAACACTGCAGATAAATTGTGAGAGCTGACAAAGTCAAGATCAGGGGCAAAAGGTGATCATTGCACCATATAAAGATGTTTGCAGATTACACTTGTAATAGTTGTGGTGTTTCTGTGAAAACCCTAAAAGGTCATGTACAACATCAAGGGCTACACAGAAATGAGGCACATTACTTCTATGCAGGTTGCAAGTTACGCTTCAGAAATTACAACACATTTAAATGTCATGTTTACCGTCATCACCGGCAGTCTTCTTCAGCGTCACAGTGCGAGTCTCTGCAGGGACCCTTCACATGTGACGTTACCAACTGTCAGAAACCGTTGATTGATCTTTCAGATCTTTTGGATCACCTCAAATTTCACATTTCAAAAAGAGAGCAGGTGAATTGCCCCTTCAGAAACTGAGATCACTCATTTTCACTGAAATCATCTTTCACGTCCTGAAAGCACAAATACTCTACAGCTTTGCATGTCTCTTGTGCACACGGTCTTCCTTCAGTTTCTAGTGAGTCTCAGTTCTCTGTTGCTGAAAGCCACTCAGATGAAGGAGCAGATGATGATGGGGTGAGGAGGATATACCAGACCCTGCACAAATGAAGAGCTTACATATGAGAAATCTGTCCATGTTTTACATGAAGTTCAGGCGAAGCACCTGATCCCTTCCTCCACAGTACAGTTAATCGTAGAAGAGATTAATAAGCTCAGTGGAGTGTGCCAGCAGTACACAAAGAATCGACTACAAGTATCTCTTCAGACAAAAAGTAAACTCTCTGAGACAGAAATTGAAGATGTTTTGAAAACTCTAGATGACATGGAAAACAGAGAAAACAGTACTTTGAGGAAGATTTTCCCTATGTGCATCCAAAATGCATTTTTTGGGGGATTGATGAAAACAGAAAGGAGTGACATGCCCATAAAAGACAAAAGGCTGTGTGGAAAGAATGTTGTACATCTAGGAATGAGAGTACACCTCTCTGCTTCTGTCACACACAGTACCACCAAACACAGTGTGATCACCTTCATCTACGCCTCGACCTGAAGACAGTGAGCTGAGCATCAGTAGTCCATGCCACGTGCTCAGATACCAGCAGAAAACAACAGAGATTTAGCCATACATGTTTTTATAATTCATTTTATTCTTTACATATAATTTGATCATGTTTTTTATTAATTATGCATCATTAGCCTCTAAATGATCAACAGTTGTGATGTTTTTTTTGAGCGGTTGTAATCCTGATCCACGCTCACACACAAACACTAGACTGGATGCTGAAGCTGCACTCGCTGTTTTCGACAGGTCAGTCTGTTTACGGCGTTCGTGAATTGTAAGTACTGATTTAATGTTTATGTGTTTATCTCTTGCTCACAATGACGCTAAACTATGTCTAATGCATATCTTTATCCACAATATTCATAATCGTGTTATTGGGCGGCCCGATTCTCAACGGTGAGAAGGATCATTAAAGGATGTGCATTTATTTCATGTAGCCACAACACAAACAACACATTGCTCGTCACTATAGCAACAGCAGACTCTCCAAGCTGGCGTGATCGAGTGGAGGTGGGGCTAATTTGCATATTAATTGATCCGTGTATATTAAATGAGGCAAGGCTATAGAGTTACATTTAAGCTATTTTAAGGCATGAAGAATTTTTTCCACTTGAAATTCCTTTAAAATATATCATTTTGAAATAATTGACTACAAGGGGACTTTAACCATACATTGTTTTTATTAATTAATTAATATTACCCAGAGCTTTTTCTAATTACAATGTAACTACTTCACCTTAAAATAAATATTATATATAATATATTATCGGCCGACTAGCCTCTTCAGCTAGTTAGCACAGTAATGCAAGTAATTACTCACTTAAAACTTTCATTTGGAATAATTAACTAGGTTTCATTTACATCCATTTTGTTGGCAATTTTATTTATTGTATTTTCCATTGCTGCTGACACAGTAAGCACTTTCACACTTAGCAGAGACAGACTGACTTTAAATAGCAACACAAAGGAGGATTTATAGAGTGTAAACTCAATACTAACTTACACACTCTTCTTAAATCTCTGTCATGTGAGCTCATAATTCATAGACATTGGTAGAGCGCTAATGTGTTTTATTGTATGTTTTAACAAAGGCTACACTAGTGTTTTATTCAGTTATGTATCTTTATTCTTCTGAAAACAGGCCATTGCTTCTGTATTCATTTTAACATTCAGCCCAAGCAAAGGCTGGATATCTAGTCTTTATTCGTTTATTATCAAACACTGTGTTTCATATGCTGCATATCATATACCCAACACTTGATTAGTTAACTACTCCACCATGCAGTACTTTTCTTTCCTTTGCTTTTTAAAAAAAAAAAAAAATTCTCTCAGATTTGTTTTGCCTTCATTGCTGCTTAACAAGTTATCCCGCAACTGACCCTTCGCCGGAAGTTTGATTGACAAGCGATCTAACCAATCAGAGCGCAGAATCCGCCATTTTGTCTGACAAAGCAGTCAGGAGTTGATAACCTCAGTGGAGTTAAAACTTGAAAAATTATGCATATTGACGTCTTTCCGTGTTTGAAACAACATGTTCATTCATGTTTATTTGACGCTATAAATGAACTAGTAGGAAGAGATGATATTGAGCCTCTTGAGCTGAGGCATTACAGCAATCTGTCACGATCATGGTCACGACACATTAAAGAGCCACAAAACGGTTTTTATTGTTTGAATTTCTTAAAACACGACACAGTTTGAAAGCTGGGACTTTGTTTAATATCATAAGTAACCTGCTTTGTCTTGTCTGTCGACGTGTTGTCTGTATCCTCTTTGCTCCGCGATGTATTTTTCACTGCTTGTGGAGTGACGGCGCCACGGCTTGTCGGACAAAGCAACAGTAACTAAGGGGGGTGGGTCTTTGCGAAGGGTCAATTGCATCTGCAAATTTGTACCTGACGAAGAATTGAGCAATATCTCATGTAGATTTTCTTCCTATGCATTCTGTAATGTCCACTAGGAGTTGCGCTCGACAAATGTTTTCCTTTATTGGTTTTTCCCTGAAGAGAGATGCTGTTTTTGAAAAGGAAAGTAAGTGTGATGCACATTCATTGCGTTTTACCATGAAATGAGAGTTTGTGTCTTTATTAAAGGGATAGTTCACCCAAAAATGAAAATTTGATGTTTATCTTCATACCCCCAGGGCATCCATGATGTAGGTGACTTTGTTTCTTCAGTAGAACACAAATGATGATTTTTAACTCCGACCATTGCCGTCTGTCAGTCGTATAAAGGCGGGCGTACACGGTACGAATTCTGATGGTCGGAAGATCGTATGTGCACACACTCGTCATGACTGAGTTTATCTGAAAATCGCACGGATGAGGTGATATACGACATGATTTTTAGACCTGCCGATTTCTGAAGCGAGAGAGAGAGAGCGCATTCGAGCGGAGCGTGAGCTCATATCAGATATATATAAAGATATAAATACCCTTTGTGACATGCTGGATAGAAAAAAAGGGACATGTGAAATAATTACTTTCTCATCAACTAGTTGTTCAAGCCATTAGTTGACTATTGATTAGTTGATTACATTCAATTTCTTAAATACTGGAGAGAATAAACTATTTTAATAAGCATTTATAGCACTCAAGCGCACGCATACAACTTGCCATTAAGAATCGGCAAAAGAAATGATTATAAATTTGACCAAAAAAAACAGCAAGGAGACATTTTAATTTTAGTTAGTTTTTTAATAATCGAATGGTTTCTAAATCAGTTTCCGCTGCAAAGATGAAGTGACATTGCTGACTCTCATCATCTCCGCAGTGGATGTGCAGAATGCACTTTTCATTCGGATTACATAATCAGAGAGTAGCCCAATTCTTTTCGTTTTGAATTATTTTGTTTAAAAGAAGACATTTCAAGCTTTCTATAGATATTTTTCTTGTGTCTGTGAGGCAAAGAGTCTATAGTTTCAGTTCATTTGAGTTTCAGTTCATTTAGTCTATAAGACGCGCTGCAGATCAAGTGCAAGTGATCGCACCAGCGCATCCATGAATAGGCTATATTTGCTTCTTATTTATTAAATCCAGTCAATTGGTTGATGAAACATTGATTAAAATTAAGATACAATTTTTACAAAATGAAATTCACGTTAAAGAAAGGCTTTCTACAAAACAAAACATATGAAGTGATCAAAATCATATCTGACCCACTCCATGTCTCCAGATGTGGCTATTGCGCATCTTATGATGTATTGTTCACTTGTCTTAATAAAATAGATTAAATTAAAAAATAAATAACATTATAATAGGCATATTTAAACATAAATATAAAACTAAATATGTTTTCTTTAATGGCTACCAACACATACAGTACAGTAGTTCAGAGAAATTTCATGTCGATCAAGGGCGGATCATGAGTCGAGTCGTATCAAGCATAATTTATATTATAATATACACACTGCTTGACACATCATACAGTTGTTCAGCGAGTTTATCCTCCTTTTCAAATTCGCCGTGGCGCTGTCATCTTCATCTCTATCTTTCTTCTTCTTCTGTGGTTTTTCTTAGCTCCTGATTGGTCAACTTCAAATAGATCGAAAAATCGGCTCGTTCAACCGCACACGTCACAAATTCAAACCAATAGCTCCCTAACTTGTTTGACATGTTTAAAAATAATCGTGAGGTCGGGAAGTGCTCGTAAGGCACTCTGCTCGGCTCGTAATTCCTCGTACACAATACGAGCCGCGACCATGCGAGCATACACGATTTCCACACGATTGAAAAAAATCGCATGCAAATTCGTACGACAGCAAAAATCGCACCGTGTACGCCCGCCTTAATGCATGTTAGTGGGAACTCCATCTATAAGAGTCGAAAAACCTTGCATAGACAAATCCAAATGAAACCCTGTGGCTCGTGACGACACATTGATGTCCTAAAACATGAAACGATCGGTTTGTAAAAGAAACCGAACAGTATTTATGTCATTTTATACCTCTTAATACAGCACTCCTTTAGTGAGGTCTGATTGCGCTCTGACAATGGCAGTGATGTCCTCACACTCATTAAGCTCATTAAGGTTTCTTGCACAAACCGATCGTTTCGTGTCTTAGGACATCAATGTGTCGTCACGAGCTGCAGGGTTTAATTTGGATTTGTCTATGCAAGTTTTATTTACCCTTATAGACGAAGTTCCCATTGACATGTATTATACGACTGACAGACCGCAAAATCTTCATTTGTGTTCTACTGAAGAAACAAAGTCACCTACATCTTGGATGCACTGGGGGTAAGCAGATAAACATCACATTTTCATTTTTGGGTGAACTATCCCTTTAAACTCAAAACATTCATGATTTTTGTCTCATCCGCCCGTGACCCACCTGCATTTAATTAACTGTTATTTTTAATTTCCGCCCTGCGGATACCGTGATCCGCGCATCTGTAGTACACACCTATGAAATATAGATATTTGGTGATCATTTCTTTTTCTTCCTTTTTGATTTTGTCTAAACAACAAACCTGACAACCACATGAAAGCACAAAACAGAACCGACAGTCTCTTTTAAGAGCATCACAGAATTTGAATCACTACATAGGCAGGAACTCACACAAATGACCCATGACACTGAAGACTTTATTTGCTATTGATTTAATTACAAATATGTGAAAGATTACATTTTTAATTTGACTGAACCTTTTAGCAATAATTTTTGGTATTGAATGAATTACATTTAATATTGATTACTTGTTTTACTTAAACTTATCCTTGAAAGATAACTTTTTACACATTTTATACCCATGTTTAAACTAAAATTTGTCCACATTTTATATATTGGTAAAACACACTGAGTTTAAATGTGTTTCAATTCGGACACATGAATGAACTCTGCTTTATGAACTCAAACAACCTTTTTAACACGTTTGTTTGTATCATATTTGTCACTGTTTTAATTTTACTACAAAGATTACCTGGTAAAATTGTTGGATTTTTATGCACTTCTGTGATTGTAGACAATGCAGCGTCTGAACAGGACTTTTATTTTGGAGTGGCGACATGACGTCATAAGACTGCGCCGAGTTCCTGCATCTGCTGTGATTCAATGAAGAAAGGTTTGTTTTAAGAATTTAAGCTGTTTTAATCAACAGAAATCTAATGGTTTTTAATAGTTTAAAAGTGATGTGAAATGAGTTTATTTAATGTTTAATGTAACATTGTGATTCTTTATCTAACTGTAATGAAGGATATTTGTGTGAGTAAAACTCATCCACTGATGAGAAACAGTAAACCTGCATCTCTTTTCTCTCTATATATCATAAATCAGTTTATCATGAACACGAGTTCAGTCTCTGGAGTAGGCATGTGACGGTATCAAATTTTAATGTTGCGATTAATTGATGAAGCTTTTATCACGGTATACGGTATTATCACGATATTAAAATAAGTTGCAAAACCATTTTTGTCATAGTTTAACAGGTTTAAGAACTCTTTTTGTAATAAAAAAAACAACTGACTGAAATTTTCAGACAGATTAAAATGCAAAAGAATTAGGCTATAAAGAACAACAGATAACACTTTATTTAATGCATTAACTAAGATTGTGCAACAGCTACATTTGATACAGAAAGTATTATTTTTTCTTAATGTTAGTTTAGAAACACAACTGATCATTGTTAGTTTTATCTGAGGTCCATTAAATAAGTTATTTTGATTTTAGTAATGTTATTAAACAGTAACTAAGAAATTAACATTAATTAATAATAATTAATACTTTATAAGTATTTTTATTGTCAGTTTAGTGATAATGAATTAACATGTTAACTAATGAAGCTGTATGTTTTCAAAGTTTTACTGAACAATAACAAATAATCAGAACATTTCTAATCATTAGGGCATGTTGTAGTCCAGATTAAAATAAATAAAATAAATATCCTATTAAGTCTTTTTAAGTATTCAGTATTTGGTGCTGTGATGAACAACACTGAGATTACCAAAAAATGAATGGCTGTTTGAAGCATTTTAAAAACTTCACTAGCGCAGTTACATTGTTTGCACGGTTTCCGTGGTAACCGCTGCACGCTGCTGTTCCATCAGCGCCCTCTGCTGTCAGAGAGTGAACGCGCACTTTCATTCAGCTCGTCTCCTTCACTGGTTCCGCCATGTGCTTCTCGTGCACGTTGGGATTGTTTACATCTGAGCGCGTGTCCTTTTGACGCAGAATACAGCGTTGTTGTGCATTTTATATGATTGATGGGGAAAGTATTCTTAATTGCCTTATAAAAAATTAATAATTGGTAATAAATTATTATTTACGGTATTCTGAAGTGCCGACGACTACAATATCGTGCATATTCATTATTGCGATTTATCGCATTACCGAATATCGGCACAAGTCTACTCTGGAGAGTCATGATGGAGAAACTGAACTTTTCAACTCCGAGTCAATTGAATCAAACACTTTGAACAATGATTCATTGAATCACGACTCGTGCTGCTCAAACAGTGAACATGAACGAGAACAACAAACACTAACAAACTAACTAATCGTGTTTTCATCAAAGTGTAATCTTTTAAATATAATCTATAATTCATTACATACTAAATGTAGATTATAAATGCCTAAAAATTTATAATTTAAGTTTATAGCGATAGTTTTGATTTTTTTGTTTGTTTGTTTGTCTAACCAGGTCATTGAAGACCATTTACTCTGTTAATTAATGGTGTAATGGTACACAAACCCACAGTTCGGTACATAGTCACGGTTCAGTATGGTTTTCTTTACTGCAGGTGGGGAGAAAACATAAAATTGCTTCTTTTTTTTTCTTTTTTTTACTAGTAGGCCTAGTTTACTGAACAAATTGTGTTTTTGTCTTTAAATACATTAAATTATAACTAAACATTTCTTACGGATAAATTATAGGCTACCTCGGTTTTGAAGTCACGATTCGGTACGGTTTTCTGTACAGCAGGTAGCCTATATGTGATATGTGTGGGTTTTTTTTTTTTATTAAACAGTAGTTTTTCTATAGTAGCTTCTTTTTTTTTTTTTACCAGTAGGCCGAGTTTACTGAACAAATTGAGTTTTTGTCTTTAAATACATTAAATTAAATTATAACTAAAAAGTTCATTTCTCTGGTGAACTAACAAGCTGTGGACACTGAATGGCTTTTCTGACATGACATTGTTTACTATCTGATTTATTGACGTCTTTCTGCTGTTGAAACACTGATTGAGCGATTACATTAAATATGGCAGTTTCTGTAAGTTGTACTGTATCTTTTCTACATACCTTCAGCTGTTTTTTCATGTTTAACTCTGTAACTAGCATTAAAGAGGAAGAGATGCTCGTGCTGCCGGTTTTAACAGTGATCTCTCACATCACAAAGAGCGTCAAAACCGCATTTTCTGTTTAAATTTCATGATTTTGTTGACAGAATTTGAAGGATGGCACTTTTTTTCTTGTCGAAAGTATAATTAATATAATTATAGTAACAAAATGCAGCGCTTATTGCGATTAATAGGAGAACTTAATGTTGCAATGTAATGCTTCGAGCACCATACCGAAAGCCCTGTACCGAAACTGTTCAGTATGAATATGTGTACGTTACACCTCAACTGTTAATCATTCTCTTCTTAAAGATGGCGTTTATTAAAGGGGAGACTGAAGACATGAAGATTGATTTTATTAAAGAAGAGACTGAAGACATAAAGATTGATTTTATTAAAGAAGAGACTGAAGAAATTATGATTAAAGAGGAGACTGAAGACTTGAAGATTGAAGAAACATTCAGAGTGAAACATGAAGATATTGAGGAACAAACAGGTTGGTTTTATTCTCACAGCTGAACTTTTGATTATTAAAATGTCCAGCTCTACAGAAATAGAGAATATACAGAAGTAGCCAAAATGAAATAATTATTTTCTGCAACATTAAACCCAATATCTACTTATGGATAGAGAACAATGAAAGTATTTTTTTTTCTGTTCATGATCAAAAGTGCTGTACTAACATTTAAACATACCTGAACATAAATAGCAGTAATTGAAAAACATCAAAAACATCGTGCACACATGTCAGTTTTCAGAAAAGTGTTCATTTACACATACCCGTGTATATATGCCGTCAAGAGTGTAACGAGAAGCTCAAGTCCACGTAAGCCAATCAGAATCCCGAAAAAAGAATCCCGAATTCCTCTTCAAGTGATTCGAAGTTGTTTCAAAATTGCTGATTTCCGAGCACTCATTCGTCTCTGCTCCTCGACATAATGGAGCAGCTGTATTTGCAAATGCAAACACACGAGAAGAGTTTGCACCAACATAAATGCGACTGTTACTCTGAACGCTTCCATGATCCCATGTAAACATAGGTCGCACTTTTGACGTAGGTGCGAGCTCTGGCGCATACTGTGACGTTGGCTGTCTAAACACCCGTTTACATAGTTCTCAGTTTACATGCAAACGAAGATTTTCAAAATCTCCACTCTGGCCGGAGTTTTAAGAAAGACTCGTTTTCAGAGGCGAATTCTCTGTTTGCGTGTAAACGAAGTGCATAAACGAAGGGAAATGTCTCCGTTTTTCAAAATAACCACGTATGTGTAAACGGGGCCTAAGTAAATTAACATGGATTTTATATAAAGTCAATGTCATGTTTATTAGTCAATAAACATTAAAGGAGTAGTTCACTGAAAAATTAAAATTCTGTCATCGTTTACTCGCCCTGATGTCGTCCCAAACCTTCGAGTTATTCTTTTGCTGAACACAAAAGAAGATACACTATATGACCAAATGTTTTTGGGATGCCTGCTTTTACGTGCACATGAACTTTAATGACATCCCATTCTTAATCCGTAGGGTTTAATATGGAGTCTTATGGTTAAAGCCCTATGAGTAATTATGTAATTATGATTAATATATATATAAATTGACCCAAGAGGGAATTATGTTGTGAATTACAATCAATTACATATATGATTAGATTTAGTTTAATAGTTGTTTTAGAAAAACTATCCTAGTTTGTCCAGCAAACCATCAGTTTTCTCATAGACTATTATAAAATGAAATTTCACTCTCTGGCCACGAGGATAAATTCCTATTATAGCATCAAAGTGTAAAGCAGTATTGCAGAAATGAAACGTAGAAGTGACTGGTTTTCTGAATGAGCAGCAGAACAATCGAACATGAATATAATGTATTTAATATATGAAAGTCACAAGGGAGATGTTCAGGAATCTATCGAAATAGCCATAATACTTGTCCAGTGAGCTGTTAGTGTCCACCAGGCCGGAGCCAATGTGAGATTTACAAACAAAAGTTCAATGAGTTAAGGCTTAAACTGTTAAGGTATGCTGGTCAAGAGAAGAGGCAGATACAGATTTCCACAGCAACGTAGTATACTTTAATAAACACAGGGCAGAAACACCAAACATACATTAAACACAACAGAGAACGGACAAGGAGTGCAGGGAGTGAGTGCATTATAAAGGGAGTGCAGATAATAGAGTCCAGGTGCAGATCCGTGATGATGGGGAGCTGACGAGGGAAGTGAGTGCAGGTGAAGAAACAGGAGGATCATGGGAAATGGAGTCTGGGAGACAAGGGATCTGTGACATAAACACAGTTTATGGTTGGCCTGCTAATTTTTGATGCGGTGCAGACCTTACAAAACCTACTTACAGTTTGGGGCCCATAAACAGCTTCTGCTTTTAAAGTGAGAACTGCTTCATCTTTCAGTAAAAGCCTTTGTGTAAATCCAGCATTGAACTCGTGTAGATTCTGGAAGCTTCTTCAGCACCGCATCCAGTGTAGAAAATATCACAGATTATAATAGGTGGTGTTATCTTTTGACGCATCGCGGCGCGCTGCTCGCATCCGGTGTACACAATTCTTTCGCTTCCACATGCTGCACCACATGGCCTCGCCCACTGTTCCCAGGGGCGTGTTTGAGGGTTTATGATGTCACCAACCCCTTGTAGTCCAAAACCGTGTTTGTAGTCATTAAACTTTAAAAGACAATATCTCCGTCTGCATTGAACTTTCAGCGCTGTAACTTTGCAGATACTGTTTATGCTCAAGCTGCAACATTACACACTAACTAAAGTTAAAAAAGTGAAATCGCATAGAACCACCCCTTTAAGAAATAGATCGTTATTAATTCATCCATACTCACATTTTCTTTATAATTTTGAGCAAATCATCTTTAATATTCATGTGCATCCATTCTCTGGCTTTCTTCACGCGATAGTTTCTCGTGCGCACGCGAAACTCTGTCTTTTTTTTTTTTGCAAAGGTCCCTTTAGGGGCTCCGTAGAAAGAACTATTGCAATCTTTTTTAATAAATGGGGAAGCTCTTGTTTCGTGTAGTTACAGGGAAGATATGACATCACGGGCCGTAAATTAAAGCGGAGCTCGTTATTACACTCTTATTTCATGTAGTTACAGGGTAAGTAATAAAAAAAACGCAAACAATCTGATATCACTGGCTTGAAAAACAGCTTTATTAAAAACAGGTCTACAACACTTATTATTCATTTATTATTTTTTTTAAATCAACTTTTAATTTCAAATTCTAAAGTCCTGACAAAAAGTAACAAGTTTGTCCATTTTTTGTTTTTTTTGATTGTTGATGTTTCTCGCTTGGCATCCTCCTCTTGTTTCTCAACTGATGAATCTTAAGAAGGAATCCCATTGCTGTTCTCTATTATAAGAAAATACAGAACACCCTGAAATTTTCTCATGGTTTAGGCTATTCATCTTTTCGCTTCTGACCAACTATCACCGGCGCCTACATGAGAGTTGACTTTGCGTTCGACGAAGCACATTGTAATGAGCAACGTGAAGCTTTCATGACGTTCTCGCGGGAGATTCATGTGAAACTCACGCGAGAACTGCCGTCTCTGTTATTCTGTCTCGTTTGTTTCTCGTTATCATTATCTGTTATTCTGTGTATTTTGTTGTGAGCATTAATAAAAAATTCTCGTGATCATCCTCGTGACTTCTTGCGTGAGTTTCTCGACACGCTTACATCACGCTTCAAGTTACGCCAAAAGCATGAACTCTCAACCCTCGCATGCACGCGCAGGAGACAGTTGGTCGAAAGTTTAAAATGTTAAAATATTTGGTATTTTTCTGACAAATACGTATCGTTTCACAGAAGACATCGATTCATCCATTGGGGTCGTATGGATTACTGTAGTTATTGCTGTTTGATGCTTCGACTTTTAGGAACACGTGAGCTTGCATTATAAAGCGTTCCCAGATGATTTTTTTCTTAAAAACATTTTTGTGTTAAAATGTGTATCTTAAGAAGGAAAGTCGTATACATCTCAGATGGCATGAGAGTAAAAGATGAGTAAACAGTGAGCAGATTTCGGGGTGTACACTATTTATTTTTTTTTTTAATACAGAATAGCAAATGGGATTTCCTCTTAAGATTCATCAGTGGAAAGAAGAAGAGGAACAAGAGGAGGAGGAAGCCAAGCAATAGAAACAAATGAGAAGTGTTGTAACTTTAAATCATATTTACCCTGTAACTACATGAAACAAGAGCGTAACGAGCTCCACTTTAATTTACGACCCGTAATGTCATATTTACCCTTAACTTCATGAAACAAGAGCGTAACGAACTCCGCTTTAATTTACGGCCCGTAATGTCATACTTACCCTGTAACTACATGAAACAAAAGCATATTTCCCATTTATAAATAAAGATTACAATAGTTCTTTCTACTTTCCTTAACTTTATCAGTGCACTTTCTCGTTAAATTGCTCCCAAATGTAAAATTGTTGTCTATCGTAACACAGTAAGTACCCCTTAGTTATTAAATACAGTAAATATAATTAGATATTTTCCTTGTTGTTACCCCTTTATTCCTTTACATATTACATATGGTTCCCCTATACTTACACATACTTACTGTATAAGTACACAATAATTATCGAAAGTTATGCTGTAAATTCGCTGTAATTATGCAGTACTTTCCGGGCTTCCCTTTAATATATTAAAAAGTCTTCTTTATTATCTCTTAACATAATCTTAAGAACATCTAAGTGTACTCAACTGTGCTATTTTGAGACACTATGAAATATGAACTTAGATGTGCTTTTAATATACTATCTCTGTATTTAGAAAATTTATTTAGATACTATTTATAGTACATTTGAGCCCACAGTGTTCAATCTACAAATGGTAACTAAATACAGAGATAGTATATCAAAAGCACATTTTAGTTCACCGTGGTAAAGAGCATGTTGTTGGTTTTTATGCATTAAATGTCTAAATTGTTTTGTCTATTTTTGTCCTAGACCTAATGACACTGAAAGAGGCGAGTCATGAACTTAATGAAAGGGAAGAAGAGAAAGAACATTATGATGAACATCAGGATTTCATGACTGGAGAAAGATCGACACAGGCTAAAAAGTCTTCCTTACAAAAAAGAGCTCAAAAGACAGGAAGTAAAAGTTATTTCACCTGCCAACAGTGTGGAAAGACTTTTGATCAACATAGAAACCTTCAAGTCCACATGAGAATTCACACTGGAGAAAAACCTTACACCTGCCAGCAATGTGGACAGCGTTTCAGACATAAAGATAACCTTAAAATCCACATGAGAATTCACACTGGAGAGAAACCTTTTACCTGCCAACAGTGTGGAAAGAGTTTCAGACATAAAGGGAACCTTATAACCCACATGACAATTCACAATCAAGAGAAAGCTTACACCTGCCAACAGTGTGGAAAGAGTTTCAGACATAAAGTAAGCCTTGGAGTCCACATGAGAGTTCACACTGGAGAGAAACCTTACACCTGCAAACAATGTGGACAGAGTTTCAGTCAAAAAGGAAGCCTTATAGGCCATATCAGAATTCATTCTGGAGAAAAGCCGTACACCTGTCAACAGTGTGGAAAGAGTTTCAGTCATAAAGGAAGCCTTATAGCCCACATGAGAGTTCACACTAGAGAAAAGCCTTACACATGCCAAAAGTGTGGAAAGAGTTTCAGTGAGAAAGGAAGTCTTACAGTACACATGATAACTCACACTGGAGAGAAACCTTACACCTGACAACAGTGTGGAAAGAGTTTCAGTGGAAAAGGAAAGCTTGAAATCCACATGAGAATTCACACTGGAGAGAAGTCTTTCACCCACCAGCAATGTGGACAGAGTTTCATTCAAAAAGGACATCTTACAGCCCACATGAGAATTCACACTGGAGAAAAGCCTTACACCTGCACTCTGTTCGGGAATAGCTTTACACAGGAAAAAAGCCTCAGGCAACACATGAATATTCACACTGGAGAGAAGCCTTTTACATGTGATCAGTGTGGAAAGAGTTTCATAACTAAAGGTGACCTTAAGGGCCACATGAGGATTCACTCAAAAAATAACTCTTTTAGAAGTCGTCACTGTGGAAAAAACAGAGGTGTTAAGAGTACCTGAAAACCATACTTGAGTAAAAGTACAGATACCTTACAGCAAAAATTACTCCATTACAAATCACCAATCTAATACAACTTGGGTAAAGGTCTTAACTGTACTTAAAGCTGCTGTCTAACTTTTTTGTGTTCAAAATGTACAAAAATTATATAATGAGAATGTACAACATGAATCCATTTTCCAAACTGTGTTTTGTCTCATACTGAATCATTATGGTATACTTATAATAAGTGTTTATATTCAGACTATTTTAGACCGGTCTGGTAGAAACCACTAGTAATTGCGGGAACCGCCATAGATACAAACGGAAAGAAGTAGCTCCGGCTACAATGTTCCTCCACAGGACGCATGCTGTTTTGTTTATTAACTGCTAGAGCGCCAAAACTGAAGGATTGCAGCTTTAAAAGATTAGTTTACTTTCAAATGAAAATTAGCCCAAGCTTTACTCGCCCTCACGTCATTAGTATCTGACTAAATTCTTTCTGATGAACATAATTGAAGAAATATTAATAAATATCCTGTTGCATCTGAGCTTTATAATGGCAGTGAACAGGACCCAAGAGTATGAGTTGAAGAAGTGTTAGATCCGTAATTTGAATAGGGAAGGTGTGGGACATACAGCGCAAGCTTTTTGAAGAATAAGGAAGGCGGAAGCACTTGCAAGGTGATCATTTGTGTTTATAAAGCATATACATTGCTCATTTTCTAAAAAGAAAATCATTTTGCTAGATAAGACCATTATTCCTCATCTGGTATCGTTTAAAGCCCTTTGAAGCTGCACTGAAACTAATTTTTCAACCATTATAATCCTATCCAGAATAATCCTGGAATGTTTTAATCAAAATGCATAATTCCTTCTCCAGAAAACCTTCTCCAGAGTGCTCAGGGCCTCAGACTGGGCTGAAGGTTTACCTTCCAACAAGACAATGACCCTAAGCACACAGCTAAAATAACGAAGAAGTGGCTTCACAACGACTCCGTGACTGTTCTTGAATGGCCCAGCCAGAGCCCTGACTTAAACCCAATTGAGCATCTCCTAAAAATGGCTGTCCACCAAGGTTTACCATCCAACCTGACAGAACTGGAGAGGATCTGCAAGGAGGAATGGCAGAGGATCCCCAAATCCAGGTGTGAAAAACTTGTTGCATCTTTCCCAAAAAGACTCAAGGCTGTATTAGATCAAAAGGGTGCTTCTACTAAATAGTGAGCAAAGGGTCTGAATACTCAGGACCATGTGATATTTCAATTTTTCTTTTTTAATAAATCAGCAAAAATGTCAACAATTCTGTGTTTTTCTGTCAATATGGGGTGCTGTGTGTACATTAATGAGGGGAAAAAAAGAACTTAAAAGGATTTTAGCAAATGGCTGCAATATAACAAAGAGTGAAAAATTTAAAGTGGTCTGAATACTTTTCGTACCCATTATATATATATATATATATATATATATATATATATATATATATATATATATATATATATATATGACTGTGCAACATTTGGATTGTATACTGTATATAGTGAGAGTTGTGAGGCAGTTAGTTAAAAATTGGTTAGTTGGAAAATGACTTCATAAGGCTACAGTTAATGGCAGGTACTTCCATTATATATAAATTGGCCCTTAAAGTAAACATTTAGCCCATTAGACGACTGATTATCACTATAGTAAACAAAACAATAACCACCAGTGTTAAGCAATTACTTTGCACTGCCACTCTGTCTCTCCAAGTGAGTTAAAGTAGGTGATGCACCTTCTGTCAACAATGCAATGCTGAAACAGAAATATCTGAAGTAATAATAACTATAAGACAATTATTGCAATACTGTTCACTCTGTCTTCTGTCCAAACACGCAGCCCTGACATGCTCCAAGTTCTATGGTCCAACCCCCTCATACCAGCAGCAAACGGCACCAGACTGCACATGATCCTGACACCTTAGAGTTTGAAAGTTTTTACATTTGGAAGTGGTAAAATTGCAGATAATAACTTTTTTGTATATAGGCAAGAATAAAATGACTCGGGTTACTTGTGTAACCCTGGTTCCCTGAATAGGGATTAGCATTGGAAACGCTCCTGCGTAATTGCGTGATGAAGCACTTGTGAAATCAAACCAATAGCGTGATTAAATGTCAGAGGCGGGTGATGTCACAGACCAGGAAACTATAAAGCATACCCAGAACAAAGAACACTAGCTTCTGATTGGCTGAAGCAATACGCTCACAGGGAGTATGGCAAGGCAACGGAGCATCTCGTTCCCTTTCATGGGAACTTCGAGCTGCGTGAAGACGCACTGGGAACCCTATCCCAACTACGCCATAATGCCAAGTGCTGTCTGTTATCTTGAGATGAGAGCACAGGAGATCCCAGAGTGGAGCCTAAGTCAAGGTTATAAAACCTGATGAATGTATGTTGAGAGGACCACCCAGCCGTATTACACATATATCATGGAGGGGGACCCCCGAGGTTAAAGCCTCCGAGGCAGCCATTCCCCTAGTAGAATGTGCCCTGACAGCCAAAGGAGAAGACTGTCCAGTAGATTCATAAACAAGTGGTTTTTGGGGACCTTAGGTATACGACCAGGTCTAGGATGAAGAAAAGTCTTAAAGATACCAGGCGCAAGTTCCAGACATGAAGGAGCAACGGAAAGTGCTTGAAGATCTCCAATTCTTTTGAGAGATGAGATAGCTAGCAGAAAGATGCTAGTTTTTAAGGTAAGAAACTTTTCAAAAGCTTCCTCGAGAGGTTCAAAGCGAGCAGATGCTAACCCTTCCAAAACAACAGTCAGGTCTCAGGCCTGAGTCCTTGTACGTAGTGAAGGCCTAAGCCTCAGAGTACCACAAAGAAAGCGCATTACTAAGGTATCTCTTTCCACTTCCATTTATAGGCATACAAATTCCTTCTGGAGGGAGCTCTGGAGTGGAGTATGGTCTCCACAACTTCAATTGAGAGCGGATTCTATGAGCCTAGCCCCCTCAGAGGCCAGGCCCACAGTTTCCACAACTCTGGGTGGGGGTGAAGTATTGTGCTGTCCGCTTGAGACAGGAGGTCCTGTCTGACAGGGATCTCCAGAGGAGACCCGTCGAGAGGAGACACAAAGTTCGCAAACCAGACTCGGGTTGGCCAGAACGAGGCAACCAATATGAGATGGATCCTGTCCCGGCGAACACTCTCCAGAACTCCTAAGAGCAAAGCAATCAGGGGAAATGCATACAGACATATCCTCATATCCTGCCACATAGGGCAATGAGTTGTTTCTTTCAAAGCAAAAAGGTCGACTTCTGCTCGACCAAAGTTTTTCCATATGTGCTCCACCACCTCGGGGTGGAGTCCCCATTCCCCGGGCCTCAGCCCCTGCCCCCACATTTTGATGCCCCGGGATGTTATCCACTCTCAAGGCAAGGCAATTTTATTTGTATAGCACATTTCATACACAATGGTAATTCAAAGTGCTTAAAGAAGAACCAAATACATAATAATAAAAATTAAATGCATAAGAAATACCTGTTAAGGCACTTCAAACATTTCAATCTCCCCTTTTGCCAAAACACCTCAAACTGCACCACACAGTCCCAATCCCCCTTTCAGAGATATCTTAACTATGCAACACGGTTAAAATTTCCCCTTTGGAAAGTGTCCTGACTGTAATACAGAGATATCTTAACTATGCACCACAGCGCAGATTTCCTCTTCGGAAACTTCCCCTTTGGAAAGTGCCCCAAACAACGCGTTTTGATTTCCAGAATGCGTTAATCACGTTGCCTTTGCAAGTGATCAATTACCCTTAGAAAGCCCTTCTATTTACCACAGAGTCAGATAGCCCCACCATCATGGTTTGTCCCCTTTTCCAAATTTACCAAATTTTAACCTAATCACTTACTTCATAATTCTACCAGCTCTTTCAACCAGACAGCAAGATTTAAAATGCATAAACAAGATGATACATAAAATATATTAAATGCATTATAAAAGGAATTAAAAGAATAAAAAGATAATACATGTAAAATAATTTGTAAAACAGTTTGGACATAGCACAGTGCTCAGTCAGTAAATGCATAGATAAAAAGATGTAAAGATGTGTTTTGAGTCTGGATTTGAATGTGGCTACTTTTGGAGCACATCTGATCTCTTCCGGCTGGCGTAACAGCTAAAAGCAGACTCTCCTTGCTTTGAGTGAACCCTTGGTATTTGGGACTTAATCTTGATGATCTGAATGATCTGTTAGGCTTATATTCTATGAGCATATCTTCAATGTATTGAGGTCCTAGGCCATTGAGTGATTTATAAACAAGTAACAGTACTTTAAAATCAATTCTAAATGCAACTGGAAGGCAGTGTAAGGACCTGAGGATTAGTGTGATGTGTTCATGTTTTCTGGTTCTGCTCAGCAGCATTCTGTACGAGCTGCAGCTGTCTTAAGGCGGCGTACACGGTGCGATTTTTGCTGTCGTACGAATTCGCATGCGATTTTTTTCAATCGTGTGTAAATCGTGTATGCTCGCATGGTCGCGGCTCGTATCATGTGCGAGGAATTACGAGCGCTTCCCGACCTCCCGATTATTTTTAAACATGTCAAAAAAGTTCGGGAGCTATCAGTTTGAATTCGTGACGTGTGCGGTTAAACGAGACGATTTTTCAATCTATTTGAAGTTGACCAATCAGGAGCTAAAAAAAAAACACAGAAGAAGAAGAAAGATAGAGATGACGATGACAGCGCCAAGGCGAATTTGAAAAGGAGGATAAACTCGCTGAACTTTGGGCGAGCACTGTATGATGTGTCAAGTGTGTATGGGTCGTCTGAGATGATATTTTACAGCGGATCGCCCAAGAGCTACAGTTATCAGGTTAAAAAATAAATTATGGTTGATACGACTCGACCCATGAAATTTCTCTGTACTACTGTAGGCTACTGTACGTGTTGGTAGCCATTAAAGAAAATATATTTAGTTTCATATTCATGTTTAAATATGCCTATATTTTTTCATTTTATCTATTTGATTAAGACAAGTGAACAATACATCATATATGCGCAATAGCCACATCTGGAGACATGAAGTGGGTCAGACATAATTTTAATCACTTCATTAAGTTTTGTTTTGTAGAAAGCCTTTCTTTAACGTGAATTTCGTTTTGTAAAAAATGTATCTTAATTTTAATCAATGTTTCATCAACCAATTGCCTGGATTTAATAAATAAGAAGCAAATATATTCATGGATGCGCAAGCGCGATCTTGCACTTGATCTGGAGCGCGTCTTATAGACTAAATAAACTGAAACTCAAATGAACTGTTTGCCTCACAGACACGAGAAAAATAGGCTATCTATAGAAAGCTTGACATGTCTTCTTTTAAACTAAATAATTCAAAACAAAAAGAAATGGGCTACTCTCTGATTATGTAGGCCTAATCCAAATGAAATGTGAATTCTGCACATCCACTGCGGAGATGAGAGTCAGCAATGAATCAACTTCATCTTTGCAGCCATAACTGATTTAGAAAACATTATATTGTTAAAAAACAATTAAAATGTCTACTTGCTGTTTTTTTTTTTTCTGTTTTTTTGTCAAATTCATAATCGTTTCTTTTGCCGGTTCTTTATGGCAAGCTTTATGCGTGAGCTTGAGTGCTATAGTATAAATGCTAATTAAAATAGTTTATTCTCTCCAGTATTTAAGAAATTGAATGTGAATAATCAACTAATCAATGTGATTAGTCAACTAATGGCTTGAACAACTTGTCGATGAGAAAAAAAAATGATTTCACATGTGCCTATTTTCTATCCAGCATGTCACAAAGGGTATTCAGATTTGAGCTCGCGCTCTGCTCTCATGCGGTCTGGTCCCTTCATCTGTGATGCCCAATACGATTTTGTCACGAATCATCCCAGCCAGCAATGACATGTGGGGCCCAGATGAGGGCTTCATGGGCGGCAAATGTGGGCCCCATTATGGGCTTGCACCCGGGATCCACATTGGGGCAAGCCGTGGAAGCCCAAACGTACTAAAAGTGGGACCTGTAAGGGTACTGCATGGGTCTTAATTGGGCAATTCATGTCAGACCCATTTGGGCCCCACCTGCCCAAAGGGGTTTAAAGTGGGCTTACACCCGGGATCCACATGGGGGCCAGCCATGGATGCCCAGATGGGTTTTAAGTGGGATCTGTAAGGGTCTTGTGTGGGTCCTAACTGGGCAATTCATGCCAAACCCATTTGGGGCCCACCAGTCTGAAGGGGTTTAAAGTGGGCTTGCACCCGGGATACACATGGGGACCAGCCGTGGATGCCCAGGTGGGTTTTAAGTGGGATCTGTAAGGGTCTTATGTGGGTCTTAACCGGGCAATTTGTGTCAGACCCATTTGGGCCCCACCTGCCTAAAGGGGTTTAAAGTGGGCTTGCACCCGGGATCCACATGGGGGCCAGCCATGGATGCCCAGGTGGGTTTTAAGTGGGATCTGTAAGGGTCTTATGTGGGTCTTAACCGGGCAATTTGTGTCAGACCCATTTGGGCCCCACCTGCCTAAAGGGGTTTAAAGTGGGTTTCACCAGGATTCAACCGTGAATGTCCATATGGGCTTAAAGTGGGCTCTGTAAGGATCTTATGTTGGTCCTAACTGGGCAATTCATGCAAGGTAAGCCCAACCATTCATTTAAGGAAACAATCTAAGAAAAATTAAAAATTAATGTAAGTACAAGATAAATACAAGACACTTGATGCTTTGAACTGTAAGAAATATATTAAATTGAACAACAAAAATTATCTTTAAAAAACAATGTCACAACATACGGTAAACTAAAAAATATATTTTAAAAAAATCTCTGAAAAAAAACCCTCCAAAAATACAATACAAAATACACTCATTATATAATACATTGAACAACAAACATAATCTTTAACAATTAAAATTTTACAACGTACCGGTAAATAAATAAAAAATATATTTTTTTTAAAAAAATGTCTGAAAAAAAGAAAACAAAACATCTCTCCAAAAAATACATCCAAAACAGTCATGGCGTTTGTGTTGTCAATGTTCTTTTTTACCCATAGATATATGAGCAATATCACACTCGTAGCCGTGCGATATGGCTGTATATCAGCACGCTGTGATTCGTCCGTAGGTAATCACTGCGTGCTGATATACAGCCATATCGCACGGCTACGAGTGTGATATTGCGTTTATACAACAGTTCGATGGCACGACTTCGGTAAAGTTGGTTTTATATTCGCACATTCGGACTTATGATAAATTCAAACTTTCCAATAAATGTGCAATAAATTAACCCATACGGTAAAAAAATTTTCAAATATATTTTTAAATATATTTCAAAATATACAAAAAATGTCCAAAAAATATATTCGCTATAAATATATTTTCACATATAAATATATTTTCCTAAAATGTATTTTTTGGCCATGTTTTGTATATTTTTTTTTAAATATATTTTCAAAATATATTTTACAAAAGCATTTAAAAATATATTTTGCCCTACATATATTTCAACCCAAGAAAATACATTCACATTTCACATTTGAAAATTTTTTTATTTGTTGTCTATAACACGTGAACATTTGAATAAAAATCAGCAAGGAACATACTTTACAAATTACAATATTTAAACAAATATAACTTTTTTGCTTTCAAGAAGTCTCAGTTTCCCCACGTCAAATCCTCAAAGCCTCTTTGGACACATTTGGAAATCTCTTCTTGGCTGTGAGACAAAAATCAGTTATTTTTTTAACTTAATGTTTCTAGTAAATTTTCCTTTCACTAAGTATTAACTTACCGTATATATGGCTGCCATGGTTTCCTCATCAAAGGCACTTCTTCTCTGTCTCTACCACTGTACTCATACAAAAGACAAAACACAATTACTGAACATCAGTACAGGTACAGAGGGCATGCACTTTGTCCTCTAACTAGTTTTGGATTTCCTGATATTTTTGTTTACACTGGAACTAAAACAATTACAGGTATACTGGATTTTAAAGATATTTAATGGGCATATTTTTAGACAGTACAGTAAAGAAACTGATGATTGAGGAGAGGTCGAATTAGCCTTTCTTTACACTTCTGCATTGCATTTTCACTTTTACAAATGAAGGGATAGTGGAATATCACAAAGTCACTCAGTTAAGCTAACTTAACAAAGGGATATTTACCCTCATGCTGTTCCAGTTGATTATGACATTCTCTTTTTCTGTGGAATACAAACAGAGATATTTAGAAAAATAATCCATCTCTGTGTGTTCACGCAAGAAGGTCAAAAACCAAAGTGAACATGACGGTAATCCACATGACCTCAGTTGATTAATCAACTTCTTCTGAAGTGAAACAATAGGTGTGTTTTTGGAAAATACTGTTATGTTAAATTTGTTACATTACAGATTTGCAAACTGTCCAATATGGGCTCAAAGTCAACATGTTGTAATTTGTGATGTGTTTTAAAGCTTGAGGAATCATTTGGATGTACAGACTTTAAAATATTAGTATTTTTCTAACACACACCTAGTGTTTCACTTCAACTAGGGTCATGTTGACTATTTCATGTTTTTTACTGTGAAGCTGTTTTGTATAAAGTTCCACAGAAATAAAGATGACTTGACTATGAACATTATCCTGTACCTGTGACTTGTGGTTCTCCAGCACAATCGTTGGGCTGGTGGGGCGGACAGCAAGTGGACAAGCGTCTTGACAGATGGGTTTTGACCCGCACCTGTTCCAGACAGAAACAGATATTAACACAAGTGCAGAGAACATATCAATTCATAAATTACACAAATAAAATAATACAATTTGCTTAACAGTGCTTAATTAAAAAAAAAATAAAAATCTACTTAAAAGTGTCTCATCATTCTCACCTTGTTGCTGTTGCACAAACCGTCTCTGCTTCTGCTACTGAAAATAAAAAGTAGATTTTTTTTCAGTAATGAATGACACATGTAAACCTGTAAGTCGTGACAAATAAGCATCTTCTGTTACAAGCAACTTACTGAATCACTGGCTCAACTGGATAATCGAAAACAGCTTCATTCAGCAGAAAGTGAATAAAAATTATATTATAGTAAGGCTATATTAATAATGATAATAATAATAGTAGAAAAATTGAGCGTATGAAATGCCATTAATGCCAAACCAGCATATGCCTGAACTTTAATAACGAGAAAATAATGTGTGCCTAATTAACAAGTTTAGTAAAACATTAAATTTAGCCAAAAAACAAAACAAAAAAAAACTTATGTTACAGGCGACTATCAGTGACAGGAGCATCATAGATCGACAACAGCAGGCAGCACCGTCTCCCAAACACTCTACAGCTGAAATTTTAAAAAAAATATTAAACATTTGTTGTGTGTAACGTTAGTTTTCACTAGTGTCCAAATTAAAAACAACTAACTTTAAAACGGAAATCTGAAAATATCAAATGCGTCTCATGTGAGCAAATAAACAAACGGGGCATTAATTTGACAAATAAAGTAAAAAAAAAAAACCTTGACAATAAAACATTATACATTCAAAGTAGCAATGAACATTACATATGTGAAAAATGACGACTAAAAATAAAGTTATAACGTTAGCTTTTACCTTTTACTCCGAGAACTCCCGGTTGACAGACGACCGTTACAGTTCAAAATGACGCGCATGCGCAGTACTCCAATGCTGCGTCCCAATTCGCATACTTATACTATATACTAAAAGTATGTACTTTTTTTTGTAATGGAAAAGTACATACTTTTGAGTGTGTAACAAAAGAGTATGCATGTTCTGGGACATACTACGAAGACGTCATATAACGGAAGAGAACGTTGTTGCCTAGTTACGCACGTCACGGTAAACAAAGCATTTGACATTTCATTCATTCTTATAAATCAATATAACATTATTTACCATTCCCATTTTATATATATTTATATATATATATATCCCCCACATTTAATTTACACCACACTAAAATGCATCCTACCAACTTGGAGAGAGAAGCAACACGTCGTCGTCGTCGATCTACCAGACGCAGGTCTTTCGTGAGGAGACTGGTGCTGACGTTCATGTTCAATAATAATGTGTGTAACAATGAAAGCTAAACTTAAGATAAAATAAGTTAAAATACGTTAAGTAAAAAGAAAGGACTAAACAGAAACATATCAAGTAACTTTTATACATTATATATATATGTATATAAATATATATACATATACATATGTATTACTTGATGGGTTTCTGTTTATATATATATATAAAACAGAAACCCATCAAGTAATACATATATATATATATATATATATATATATATATATATATATATATATATATATATATATATATATAAATATAGAACAGAAATATAATTATAATACAGAAAGAAAAAGACAGGACACACTGTACTGGAGCCTTTTTATTTATTTTGTAGACTGACAACATCACACCATACTGTCAGCTGAATGCAACAGTACCCATCCTAAGGCTGTTTCTGGACAGAGAATCTGACCTCCGCCCCCATCTGCGCCTGACTAGACAATCCATAGTCAACCTCATAGCTGCACTTCCTTATGAGGTTGACCATGGATGGTCAAAAGACATCGAGGTGGTCATGTTTCTTTTCTGGCTGGCACATGCTGCATCCTATCGGGTTGTTGCCTCAGCCTTTGGGATCCCCAAGTCAACAGTGCACAGAGTGGTGCACAAAGTCAGCAGGGCTATCCTTGCCCTGCTAAAAAATATGGTGCGTCTCCCTCAGGGTGAAGAGCTGGAGGAGGTTGGTGCAGGGTTTGCCAGGCTGGCAGGGTCTCCTGCTTTTCACATGGCAGTCGGAGCCATTGACGGCTGCCACATCCGAATAAAGCCACCTGCCGTCAACGCCGCCTGTTATTTTAACAGGAAACTGTTCCATTCTGTGCAGCTCCAGGCTGTATGTGACCACAGAGGGAAGTTTATAGACATCTGTGTTGGCTTTCCTTGGTCTGTCCATGACGCGAGGACCCTCAAGAACAGCCCCATTTACAGCAGGCAGCTGTATCCACCTGAGGGCCGGTGCATCTTGGGAGATGGTGGGTACCCCTGCCTGACATCACCCATTACCATCATGACACCCTACCGCGAGCCTGTTGCCTCTCCAGTTGAGGCCCGCTACAATAGGCATCATTCTAGGGCCAGATGCATAATTGAGAGGGCCTTCGGGATGCTGAAGACCCGCTGGAGGTCCATCTTTTTTAAAGCACTAGAAGTGAGCCCAGACTTCACCCCCATTGTCGTTACATGTTGTGTAATTCTACACAACATGTGCTTTGCAACCGGTGACATAATTGATGCAGAAGTGGATGACGATGATGTCAATGAGGACAACGGCGAAGCCAGAGAAGTAGTGTGTGGGGATACCTTGAGGAACCGTCTGGCAGCAGCAGTTTCGGCACCAGAAATCTACGTACCTGCACTAGTAGAACATGATTATGTTTAAAATCATGTATCAACTCAACTCATGTGCTCAAACTTAACTCAACTCAAGCTCACATCACAACTCAACATTGTTACAAAGTTCTATAAATGTTCTGTTCTAATATAAATCACACCCCCAGTTAAATAAATTAATAATAAATTAACTAATGGTCATAGTAATTATATAGATTTTTTGCTGCCATTATTAAAAATATTCTAATCAACATAAAATTTGTCATTGGTTTCATTATATCATAGGTTTACATCTGTTTATAGCTCTAAAATGTGCTAAATTATAGCTGTGGACAGAAACACAAAATTCAAGAGAATCACACCAGAGATTTTGTTATTTTTCATTTTGATTTTTCATTTATTATTATTGTTGTTGTTATTATTTTTAGTATTATTCATACAATTATTTTTTCATTAAACTTTTGGCAAGGACCTCCATTAAAGTAAGGAACCTCTCTTCCCTAGCTGCAGCCTCTCTTCTCATTTCTTCATCCCTCAGCTCCATTCTAGCCCTAAACTCTTCTTCTCTCCTTCTAGCTTCTTCCGCTCTCTCTTTTCTCTCTTCTTCTTTTCTCCTCTCTCTCTTCAAACTCTCTTTCTCTTCTTTCCTCTCTCAGATTTTCTTGGTCTTCTCTCTTTGCCTCCCTTTCCTCCAGTTCTCTCAGATAGATTAAAAGATCACTCTCTCCTAACCCTCTTTCTTTTTCCGCCAGTAACATCAGAAGGGCCAGCAACAGAGGGAGAGGAACCAATAGCATCATCTTGGTTGCCAGATTGTATTAGCACTGGTGGGGTGATGGATGGCTTAGAACCTAATGCAGCATCCATCACCCCATACCACTTCCAAGATGCTGCTGTCGCTTCCCCTCCCTCTGTGCTGACCCCTGACTGTGGACACTTAAGATCCTATAACATTTATAGGGAAAAAAAGACTCACAATTAGTTAAATATTGAATATAAACTAATTATTCATATTTATGTTAATACATGTCAAAATGCAATATCTCATTTACTTTATACTTTTGCTTCAAATTTTCCCATTTCTTCTTTACCCAAGCTGCCGAAATTTTTCCAGTCAGGTTTTTTTCATGGATGAAAGCTCTTATATACACAAAAGAGAATACAGTAAGTAAATATATTCACAACAACATCTGTGAAAATCTTGGAATGTGTGAAATCAGTCCATTAAGCCTTAACACGGAACAGATTTTACTAATTTAAAGCTAATAACAAGCAGCACAAACAGTAGTAATAACAAACTGGAAGACATAACCCTATTTAGCCCAGGCAAACCTCAGTTTGCCACATTTTTTTTTTTTACATATATCTGAATAGCCTTACAGTAAAGTTTCTATTAATATCAAAGATTATTCTGTCATCTAAACACTTATGTTTTGTCATGAATTGGCAAATTTAACTTTTTAACTGCAAACAATATAGATCTGGAGCAGTTTTGGGTACAGTTAGATGTGTATGTTTTAATGTACCCTGTAATCCAAAAAATATCCTCTTATGCTTCTTAATTTATATGCTTACATCATTATTAACATACATATTTTATAAAAATAAGCTTGACTAAATTTGATTACTTTTATTTCGATTTAATCAGCCTATATAACTGCTTTTCAAGCTGCACAAATATGGAAATTAGCTTTTAGGTTAGACATTTTCCAGAATCCCCTCAACAAGAGCTAAAAACAATTGAAGGTCAGCATAAACTCTTCATACAGACGTTTCATTAATCTGTTCTTCTTTCTATAACCTGTTCTTATATCTTATGTAAAGATCAGACTAGAGACAACATGAACAGAATATATCAATATCCGCTACTTACTCAAAACCTTTGATGGCAGCATTTCTTTTCCCTGTGAAAAGAGATTCCATGGCAATGCGCCAATTGATGAGGCACTCTGTGTCTTCATCGGTCCCTACAAGATAAACGCGGTACTCTTTTCACACCACAACAATCCATTAATCTTACGAGATAATAAAAAATAACTTTATTTGAGCTGAACATTTAAATTCTTACACTTAAATACTGATGCCGCATCTCCTTCACCACCTCCGGTCGCCATGTTTACGCCTTCTCAAGACTCCTCCCGCCCGCGCGCAATGGGTTGTGGGCAATATTAGCCGTTAGAGTGTGCATTGATCTGCACTTCGAATTCTAACCGGAAATAGTAGACCATCCGGGTATCTTTGGAATACTCATTTCAACATACTACGATTTGGGACGTACTAATTCTAGTTTCGCATACTATTTAGGACGGATAGTATGCGAATTGGGACGCAGCAATAGACTCTTTAGAAAACGCACATGCGCAAATGGTAATTCTGTTTTGCGATGATTTACGACACCGCACGATCTGTTCCACGCATGCGCACTTCAGTTAGTGCGATTAAAGTGTTTACATGGCCGCATACTGCGATTAAAAACGGCGTACGTCACCTGTTTTAATACGATTATAGTTGATGCAATTATGAGCTTAATCACATTATTAAGTATTGTGTTTACATGAGGTAAAGTATAATCGCAATATTGCTAAAATCCCATTGTAATCGCATTATGAGGGTGCATGTAAACATGGTCAATGTTTCACCCTTTGTCACATTGCAGATGTCTGCAATGTCTCCTAAAGACATTTGTTAATTTTTATTCTTCTTAATCTACACTCAGTACCCCATAGTGACAGCAAAATACCAGAATTGTAGAAGTTTTTGCAAATTAATAAAAAATAAACTGAAATATCCAGAATTTCAGAAATTGGAACCTGCTATTGGTTGTATGTGATATTCTAATTTTGTGAGATACTGAATTTTGGGGTTTCTTTAGATATAAGCCATAGTAATCAAAATGAACACACATAATAGAAATATGTCTATATTTCTAGAAATATTAATATATATTTAATGAATCTATATAATGTATGAGTTTCACGTTTTACATTTGAATTATTGAAATTGACAAACTTCCACAATATTCTAATTTTGTGAGACCTAGCTGTATTTACTTTGTGCATGTTATGGTTTATGTGAGTTAGCAGATGCTTTTGTCCAAGGTGGCTTACAAATAAAAACAACACAAGGTTTTGCAATTAATAGCCTAATGAAAATACAATAATATACAAACCATAACTCATAATAATTATTTAATTTATGCTGAAAAGATGTCTTTAGGCCCCTTTTGAAAGACCCAAAACATCTTATGTTATAGGGTAGTCTTAATTAATGGTATTTTACTTTATCATAGGAGGAACAGGTAGAAGTGGAGGAGCTGCCCCTCACATTGAAACATATGTACCGGGCAGAATACATCGTAAGGAACAGTGTTGGGCTTTTCACTGGCCAGGTGCAAGAACCAACATGTTGATGGATCATGATGACCAAAGGAAAGCGTGGAGGGTGCTGATGGAGTCGATGAAGTGCGATGCCAAGGAGCCTTTCACGTTCATTTTTGAAAACATCCCGGACATGGAAACCTTCATGATTATTTCCAAAGACACCCTCAACCTGAGAGTAAATGCTGGAGTTGGTGTGCACAGTCACCCATATACATTTTGTTAGTATGAGTGTGTATCTGGGTGACTCTGCGTAAGTGTGCGAGAGAGAGAGAGTGTGTGTGTGTGTGTGTGAGGGAGAGAGAGAGAGTGTGTGTGTTTGTTTTTATTACATAGTGGGGTCCTCAACACGTTAGCACACTCACATAGTGGGGACCAAAAACATAGTGGGGACCAAAAACATAGTGGGGACCAAATGCCCGGTCCCCACAATGTTTTGCTTGTAATCGGCTCAGGAGGCGGTGCTGATATGCCTAGTGCAGTTTTTTTCTTGATCCCCTCCATGAACAAAAACCGGATTTCTGTGTGTGAATGTGTGTGTGGCTGCGCTGCTCTGTGGCGCCCCTGTAGCCTGGTCACGGAACTGCACCTCTACACACACATATGACGTCATATCTGAAGATACACCTCTTTTCAACTGCTCATGCGCGAATCGCTTAGTTAAACGACAAAAACAACTTTAAACAGTGTCTGTCAACGGGGAAAGTACATTCTTACAGGTAATTAACCTACTTGTAAATATTATATTACATAATTCAATAAATAAACATCACAAATTCGAATTATTTTTAAGAATGTTCACGTGATGGAGTTTTCTAATGAGATTAATTAACGTTAAAATTTTTAGTAAAGTTTTTATAAAGTCATAATCTTTGAATGTGTCGAATGAACTATTGATAAATTAAAATTTCACGTCGTTATACAATATAAAGTGTTTACTTGTGCGTGTTACTGCGTATTGTAAAGTGTTATAAACTGCGGCGTGGCGGGAGATTGTGAGGCCGCGTGACATCTCAGAATCACTGGAACCGGAGGAGCGACGGGAGATGGCCTGTTGAAATGAGACCGAGAAGAAGAAGAAAACCATTAAAAGATGCGGAAGATCATGTTCTCCGTTGCATCGACAAGACTGACGCACTGGAGGCCAAACACATAAACGATTATAAAGGTAGGTTTGTAAAGAACTTGGTTGTTGTCGTGACTGGATTCTGATTAGCACTATGGCGCTCCCCACATGACGCGGGAAATATAAATATATATCATGGCCATGAATAGGAAGTCTTCCACGAATGAATTATGAAACTGCTAACACCAGGGAATAAAATAGGAAATCGTGGCCATGAATAAACAAGGCAGCGAATGATTTCTTATTTTTGTTAGCACGATATAGCAAAGAGCCTAGTAATGCTAGCAGGGCTCATTTCTTAATTGGTAACGTTATGAGTGTTAAATATATAGTAATCACATACGATTTAACTGATTTAAGTGGTCTAAAAATAGTAAACAAGTAATCATGATTATTTTATAGGATCTGAGTCCATTGGAATATAAAAGGTTATTGTGTTTTTTTGTTTGTTTTAGCAGTTTTAAATTGCTCTTTGTGAAAGTATCTGTAAATTAATGAAAGAAATAAGCATGAGCTATGAAAGAATGTTGAATACATTGGTTAAACTATTACAAAGCATAAAAGTTGTTTACATTTGGCTAACCATCAGTGTATTAGTTACATGTCTACAAGGAATTGTATTAACAATTGTATCCCCCCCCCCTCCTCTTTTTTTTTCAGGTTGTGGAGTGTTTGCCTTAATTCTTTTTATTAAAGGAGATTTTGTTGTGGAATATAGGGGAGAAATGATCACCTTAATTGAAGCCGAACAAAGAAGAAAGGCCAATCATGACACTTTTTTTATGTTAGACTTCATCTGGCAGAACAAGTGGAGGTAGTTGGGTTTTTTTTTTTGTTGTTGTTGTTTAATGAATACATTTTAAAATTGACAGTAAAAAAAAGTAATTTTTATTTTGTTCAAATCCAAATTTGTCTTGTTGTGGTTTGTTTGGCTAAATGATCAATTTTTGTTTCCTGAAGCATTGATGCAACTCATGAGGATGGCTCCCTTGGCCGCCTTATAAATAATGATCACATAAACCAAAATTGTACAATGAAAAGGATTATCGTTGAGGGAAAACCCCGTTTGTGCCTGTTCGCTGCAAGAGATATCATTCCTGGAGAGGAACTCACATATGACTATGGAGGAAGTCACTGGCCTTGGAGAAAGGTTTGGCAAAATTTTATATTATAATACTTTTATAATTTGTACAGTAGAGGAAATGGAAAGTTTTTAATTAAAGACACAGTATGTGCATTTTTTAAGATTAAAATATATAAATAAACTAGAATAATGCTATACAGGTGCTGGTCATATAATTAGAATATCGTGAAAAAGTTCATTTTTTTATTGTAAATTATTCTAAAAAATTAAACTTTCATTTATACTAGATTCCCTACATGTAAAGTAAAACATTTCAAAAGTTTTTTTTTTGTTGTTTTTTTTTAATTTGTTGATTAGAGTGTACAGCTAATGAAAGTCCAAAATCCAGTATCTCAAAATATTAGAATATTTACATTTGAGTTTCATTTAATGACGATCCCTACAGTATAAATTCTGGGTATCTCTTGTTCTTTGAAACCACACTAATGGGGAAGACTGCTGACTTGGCAATGGTCCAGGAGACAATCATTGACACCCTCCACAAAGAGAGTAAGTCACAGAAGGTCATTACTGAATGTGGTGGCTGTTTACAGAGTGATGTATCAAAGCATATTAAATGCAAAGTTGACTAGAAGGAAGAAATTGGGTAGGCAAAGGTGCACAAGCAACAGGGATGACCACAAGCTTGAGAATACTGTCAAGTAAAGCCGATTCAGACACTTGGGAGAGCTTCACAATGAGTCAAATGAAGCCGGAGTCAGCGCATCAAGAGTCACCACACTCAGACATCTTCAGGAAAAGGACTACCAAGCCACTTCTGAAACAGAAACAACGTCAGAAGCATCTTACCTGGGCTAAGGAGAAAAAGAACTGGACAGTGAACAGTGGTCGAAAGTCCTCTTTTCAGATAAAAGTACATTTTGCATTTCATGTTGAAATCATGGTCCCAGAGTCTGAAGGAAGACTGGAGAGGCACAGAATCCAAGCTGCTTGAAGTCTAGTGTGAAGTTTCTGAAGTTAGTAATGATTTGGGGGGCCGTGACGTCTGCTGGTGTTGGTCCATTGTGATTTATCAAGTGCAAAGTCAATGCCTTTAGGTAACATCTTCCAGGAGATTTTGGAGCACTTTATGCTTCCATCTGCTGACAAGCTTTATGGAGATGCTGATTTCCTTTTCCAGCAGGACTTTAGCACCTGCCCACAGTGCAAAAACCACTTCCAAGTGGTTTGCTGACCATGATATTACTGTGTTTTATTGGCCAGCCAACATGCCTGACCCCTGAATCTATGGGATATTTTCAAGAGAAAGATGAGAAACAGTCGATCCAACAATATACAGATGATCTGAAGGCTCAATAGTGCCTCAGCAGTGCCACAGGCTGATCACTTCCATGCCACACTTCACTGATGCTGTAATTTGTGCTAGGAGCAAGTCATTTGCTGTAATATGTGCTGCCGACCAAGTATTGAGTGTACAAATGAACATACTTTAAAGAACTTGAACTTTTCTGTTTTGAAAATCCATTTTTTGATTAATCTTATGAAATATTCTAATATTTTGAGATACTGGATTTTGGACTTTCGTGAGCTGTACGCTCTAATCATCAAAATTTAAAAAAACAACAACAAAAAAAAAAAACTTTTGAAATTTTTTACTTTACATGTAGGGAATCTAGAATATATGAAAGTTACATTTTTAAAAATAATTTACAATAAAAAAAAATGAACTTTTTCACGATATTCTAATTATATGACCAGCACCTGTATATTTGTCTGCATAACAATGATGATTTAGGCCATATTTTTCAAAGATAGTACCAAGAGGGAGCATATGTAGAGAAAATAACAAGGGAGCCCTGAGGAATCCCACAGGTCAATGGTACAGAAGATGAAATTTACCAATATTGACAGAAATACAACCCAAAAATAACCTGCAGGGAAAGTTCTGGGAAGGATCTCTTTAGGTTATGAGATTAAACTCAAAAATAACCTGCAGGGAATGTTCTCTTTAGGTTGCAAAAAAAGAACCAATAGAGAACGTTCTTATTTGGTTCCCCCAAAAAATAACCAAACAGGAATCATATGGGAATGTTAGGGGAACATTTGTGTTTGCTGGGTTTATTCTTATTTGAAGGGTTTTGTTAACATATTTGTTAAAATTAAGGACGTTACAAAAGACATACGGAAAATACAATAAAAATAATGTAAGTTTGTCCGGGCAGCTAATTTTTTCCATATAATTTCCATCAAAACTGGCTAATTATTCAACAAGAGCAATAGGCAGAGTTACTCAACATTGTGCAACACAATTTGGATACCACATGCCAACTTATAATGCTTGACTTTTTCAGAAAAAAAAAGAAGTGGAGAGTTTTTTGCCGCTTTCGAACTCTTCTTGACCTCTATGAATGTTGAATACAGTTAGCGCGGGACCGCGGGTGCGACTGTGGGCGTGTCGTGACGTGACAAGTGAGTGACTGATTGCCATGGAAACATGAATGTCATGTATAGACTATTCTGTCTCTTTGAATCTTAAATCATTCTGCATTTATATACATTGCTCCATTAAAACCCCAACAGGTCATGAACAACTTTTTATAAAAAGTTCTCTTACGTATTCTACACCCCTGAGCTTGCGGTTCATCTTCTCAACTTTCTTCTGACTCTACTTCAGTGACAATGGTGTTGATCAGTGCAAGATCTCTTTCAAATAAGTCTTTTATTTTGTAGGATCTTTTCTTCTTGCATGATTTGAATTTTCTATTTATTTCTGAGACGGCTCAACGTTGGTGATATGGCTCCTTTTTCTGAACTTTCTCTCCTCCAGACTGTAGCTTTTTTAGCTTTTGGTTGCTGTTGAATCTCAGGTGCTAGATGTTTTTCAGTCCTTGTTCTGGTATGGGACCTGAGGAGTTGATTATCCAGTTTAACTCTTCATGTTCTGATGTTTTGAATTCTGTGGCTCCTTTGAAAACTAGGAAGAAGAAAGGCAAGACTCAGCCCTGGTTGAACAGCAATAGCAATACTCTTAGACAAGAGTGCAGGAGGGCTGACCGTTAATGGCTCCAAGATAAATTACAAGTCTCGTATGAATCTTTGAGAGATTGTTTGACGAAGTTTCAAAAAGTAGTTAAATTAGATAGATCAAACAGTTTTTTTTACATTACTTCAAAGAATTTTCCTAATTCAAAAATACTCTTTTCTACTATTACAGTACTTCAACCAGTTGTCCTTCCTTCAATTTCTTTTTCTGTGGACACATGTGAAACGTAAAAATTTTTACTGGTAAGATTGTTGGAATTGGCTCTTGGATTTCATCTGTTAGTAATGATCCTGCTTCTTTTGTTGCTCTTTTGAAAAAAATTGAGTTTTGTTCCTGTGTCTGTCACAACTTCAAAACATAGTTGCACAAATGAAGCCTACTTGTTCCTCATGTGATGTTATCTCATCTGCTTTAGTTAAGAGGTGGTGGACTCAAATAGTCCAAGCGTGTTATCATTTGTCAATAGTTGTGAATCTTGATGCCTCTAACATGAATAACTTTCGTCCTATTTCAAAATGCTCTTTCATTTCAAAGACATTAGAGAAAACGGTATTTGTACAACTGAATGTTAGAAATAATATCTCAATAGATTTCAATCAGGCTTCAGAGCTGGTCATAGCACAGAGTCTGCTCTATTGAGGGTTTCAAATTATATTTTATTAGATGTAGATTCAGGTAGTCCTGTTGTTCTATTGTTAGATCTCAGTCCTGCTTTCAATACAGTCGATCATGTTAAGATTTTTGATAAGCACAGTATAAATTACCATCTGTACGCTGATGATTCCCAAATTTACTTCTCTATAAAACATGGGGAGCTATCTTCTCGAGTCTTTCTTTAACTGTTTGGCTGATGTTAAGTGTTGGTTGGCAAACAACTTTCTCCAACTGAATGAAGACAAGTCTGTTGTCTGAGGATGTGACATGGATTGTAATAAAAACCTGTTATTGCTTCCTGGGGAAAACTTTCCTTTGTGAAAAATCTTTATTTTTGACTGAGCTTAAATTTGATCATCAAATCTAGAACGCAATATCGCGTTCAATATCGATATGTATCGCCGTTGATATTGAACGCGATATTGCGTGTCTTATCAGTGATCTACGGCTCGGTCTATTGAATGCCGCTTCATTTGAAAGCAGGTGATGGCGATTTAGCGGTAATCAGGGAACCGGCTTTACTGAAGAAATGCGCGTGACAAAAGCATTCGATACATCGCCCAGCCCTATTACCTCGGCATAGTTGAATAACAAGAGTTCAGTACATGGAAAAGACATACATTGAGTTTCAAACCCCATTGTTTCCTCCTTCTTATGTAAATCTCATTTGTTTAAAAGACTTCCGGAAAACACTTGGATCTCAACATAACACCGACTGTTATGTAACAGTCGGGATCATTAATATGTATGACCCCAATATTTGCATAATGCCAGCCCATTCGACGCATTAGACAAGGAAAGGCAGTATTAACGGCTGGATCTGTGCACAGACAAGGTAAGCAAGCAAGAACAATAGAGAAAAATGGCAGATGGAGCAATAATAACTGACATGATCCATGATATGATATTTTTAGTGTTATTTGTAAATTGTCTTTCTAAATGTTTCATTAGCATGTAGCTAATGTACTGTTAAATGTGGTTAAAGTTACCATCGTTTCTTACTGTATTGACAGAGACAAGAGCCGTCGCTATTTTCATTTTTAAACACTTGCAGTCTGTATAATGCATAAACACAACTTCATTCTTTATAAATCTCTCCAACAGTGTGTAATGTTAGCTTTAGCCACAGAGCATAGCCTCAAACTCACACAGAATCAAATGTAACCATCTAAATAAATACTTTACTCACATAATTCGAAGCATGCATACAGTATGCATGACGAACATCTTGTAAAGATCCATTTGAGGGTTATATTAGCTGTGTGAACTTTGTAAATGTGCTGTAATATAGTCTACAGCTCGTGTGGCAGAGGAAGCGCATCTCTTAAAGGGGCCGTGGTGAAAAAATCAGTGCATAGTTAATGATGCCCCAAAATAGGCAGTTAAAAAAATTAATTAAAAAAAATCTATGGGGTATTTTGAGCTGAAACTTCACAGACACATTCAGGGGACACCTAGGACTTATATTACATCTTGTAAAAAAACAATCTAGGGCACCTTTAAATAAGTTATGAAGTCAAATATTGAGCTTCCACCAGACCGCCTTCCTTATTCAAGTTATGAAGAAGGTGTAAACTGGCATCGTGTCAATTACACTTTTTCCATAAGCTGAAAAGAGAAGACATGGGACGTAGTGTAAGCTTTGAGAACTGCAAGAGTTTTACACTTTTAACATTTAAGAGGCTGTTGTGTCAACAAATATTGCTATATAGCTGTTCAATTTTATTTCGATTTTAGAAAATAAACATGATTTCCATTAATCAAATATTTTCTTTCTTATTTTCACTGGCATTTCTGGACTAGTGCATCTTTGAGCCTAAATTCAGCATGAGTAAAATACTTAAGTACAGTTAATATCAGATACTCCAAGACTTTTACTCAAGTTGTCTTAGAAATGGTAACTTGTAATGGAGTAATTTTTACTCTGTACTTTTACTCAAGAATGGTTTTTAGGTACTCTTTACACATCTGCTCTTTCCACAGTGACGACTTCAAAAAGTTCAGTTCTCTTTCAAGTGAATCCTCATGTGGACCTTAAGGTTACCTTTATATATGAAACTCTTTCCACACTGATCACATGTAAATGGCTTCTCTTTAATGTGAATTCTCCTGTGTTCCCTAAGGCTTCCTTCCCGTGTGAAGCCATTCCCGCACAGAGTGCAGGTGTAAGGCTTTTTTCCGGTGTGAGTGCTCATGTGGTCCATAAGGTGTCCTTTTCGACTGAAACTCTTTCCACACTGTTGACAGGTGTAAGGCTTTTCTCCAGTGTGAATTCTCATGTGGACTGTAAGGTTTCCTTTCTCACTGAAACTCTTTCCACACTCTTGGCAGGTGTAAGGCTTTTCTCCAGTGTGAATTCTCATGTGAATTTCAAGTTTTCCTTTATTACTGAAACTCTTTCCACACTCTTGACAGGTGTAAAGCTTTTCTCCAGTGTGAATTTTCATGTGGGCTGTAAGGCTTCCCTTTTGACTGAAACTCTGTCCACATTGTTGGCAGATATATGGCTTTTCTCCAGTGTGAACTCTCATGTGGCCTATAAGGCTTCCTTTATGACTGAAACCCTTCCCACATTGTTTGCAGGTGAAAGGCTTTTCTCTAGTATGGATTCTCATGTGGATTTTAAGGCTTCCCTTTTGACTGAAACTCTGTCCACATTGTTGGCAGATATATGGCTTTTCTCCAGTGTGAATTCTCATGTGGCCTATAAGGCTTCCTTTATGACTGAAACCCTTCCCACATTGTTTGCAGGTGAAAGGCTTTTCTCTAGTATGGATTCTCATGTGGATTTTAAGGCTTCCCTTTTGACTGAAACTCTGTCCACATTGTTGGCAGATATATGGCTTTTCTCCAGTGTGAATTCTCATGTGGCCTATAAGGCTTCCTTTATGACTGAAACCCTTCCCACATTGTTTGCAGGTGAAAGGCTTTTCTTTAGTATGGATTCTCATGTGGATTTTAAGGCTTCCTTTATGACTGAAACTCTTTCCACATTGTTGGCAGGTGAATGGTTTCCCTCCAGTGTGAATTCTCATGTGGACTTTAAGGTGTTTTTTGTGTGTGACACTCTTAGTTCCTGTCTTTTGAACTCCTTTTTGTGGGGAAACCTGTGTTGATCTTTCCCCATTCATGAAATCATGATGTTCATCGTAATATTCTTTCTCTTCTTCCCTTTCATTAGGTTCATGACTCACTTCTTTCAGTGCCATTAGGTCTAGGACAAAAATAGACATATAAAAATTTAGACATTTAAAGCATCAAAACCAACAACATGTATGTTCTATACCCTATCCTATCCTACCTTATCCAATCCTATGGATCAGGGATGGGCAGGTTTGGTACTGGAGGACCACTGTCTTTCATCCCTAATCAAATACACCTGCCTGAAATTTCCAAGCATTCCTGAAGACTTAAGGCCGATTTATATTTCTGCGTCACATGTACGCTGTAGGCTGCAAGTACCACGCGTAGCCTGATGTGCAACATCTCTGTGCTATAATGTAACGCATCAATTCTACACAGACCACAAGTGCTGTGATTGGTCTGTTAGAATCCCTCCCTCAAGTCAAAAGATTGGTGTGGAGCAATCGGAGAAGAGCGAGTGTGTGGCAAGGGGGCGTGGTTCAGCAGCGGGAGAGAGAGGAAGGAGACGAGCCGTCCGTAAGTAGGTCAAGTGCAAATGATAAACACCTGTGTCTCATTGCAGTAAATGACATGTGGAGACCAGATAAAGCCACCAGGAAAAAGGAAGTGGCTGAGAGAGAAGCTGTGCATCCTCCGGAGGTCGCATTCGAAGGTTGCATACTTCATTGAGGTTGTATCATTTCAGAAAAGTAGGACTCTCCGAACGTGACCTTGGAATGCGTCCTTTTTTCACAGGAATTCGGAGGATGCGTGAGGTGTATCCTTCGCTGCTGCAGATAGCCCACAATTTTTGCGTCGCTGTTAACAGCCGTCATTTATTTGAAAAAAATAAATAAATGGAGTCGGCAAATGTACATACACTGCGTTCCAAATTATTATGCAAATGACATATCAGTAAGATTTCAGTACAATAAACATTCAGATTTTAGTTTTTCTAAGAAAATGTTTGTTTGTTTATTTATCCGTGTCTTTTTAGATAACTGGTATCAAACTCAGACAAAATAATTTGCCAGATCTATGGAAACCCTACTTAGAGGTTGTTCCACATTATTAAGCAAGTCACAGTTTTCATGCAATATGGGGAGGAAGAAAGATCTTTCTGAAGATGAAAAGCATGAAATGGTGCAATGTTGTGCAAAAGGCATGAAAACAACTAATATTGTGAGAAACTGAAAGGAGATTATCGAATTATCATAAGATTTGTGAGTGATTTAGAGCACAGCAGAACTCGGTCAGATAAATTATTAATAATTAAAAAGATAATAATTGTATTAAAAGGGCAGCTATAAAAAAGCCAGTGTTGAGCAGCAAACAGGTATTTGAAGCTGCTGGTGCCTCTGGATTCTCAAGAAACTCTCCATGCAGGCTGGCAGTTGTGCGTAAAGATGCATTTTAGACACCACTAACCAAACCTGGTAAAAGTTACACTAAACCATGTCAAATTATCCATTACTCCTATTTTTTCTGTAATTTAATTACAGTTACTTCTGATGTAATTAAACTAAATACTGTGTTTAGAACAATTATATATATATAATACAATAGTGGATTTAACATCAAAATTATAGCTGTCAATAGATTAAATTTTAATCGCAATTAATCACGATTAATCTCACACTTATTGTGAAATTAAGCATACACCAGATTGAAGTGTGATTCTCACAAAACTGTATTTTTCATCTTTTTAAGGTAAATTTAGGTGTCTTTTCAAAAAGAGGACACTTGCAGACTCCAAAAGGACAGTTGGGTAAAGTTGGTTTTATATTCGCACATTCAGACTTCTGATAAATTCAGACTTTCCAATAAATGTGCAATAAATTAATGTTTGCCAATTTTAAGCAGCGACATGATATTGACAACCAACGATTGTCAACTTACAACATTTTTCACAGTCGATCAAAATAGGCAAGTATTGTTTTAATGACATATTTACTTGTGAATGTCCAATGTAGTGTGATTAACAAGGCTATTGAATACAGATGTCCGAATGTGCGAATATAAAACCAACTTTATCCAAGTCCAAAAGGACACCAAATCACCAAATGCTATGAGTCCAAATAATTCATATATTTATGTACACTAAAGCACCCACACACACAAAAAAAAAAAAAAAACAGCAAAACTTGTTTGAGAATTCACAGAGTATAGTGTGGCAACAGAAAAGAGCTTGTTTACATTTTAGACCAGTCCAGTTACGATACTGAACAGGACCACATTGAGAAGCTTATAAACCCATAAACCAACTGCCTTGACCTGCATATATACTGAAGTACACAGAAACATACACAGGACAAATCCAAACATTATCCTGAATGTGTGTAAAACAGTGTGAATGTACTGAAATGTGTCTGTGCAGAAATACAACATGAGATCAGTGTGTCGAGAGAGAGATGATTTAAATGATTTCCAATGATATTTGATCATTATTTTTAATAAGGATCAAATGAGTTCAGCTGTGAGAATAAAACCAACCTGTTTGTTCCTCAGTATCTTCATGTTTCACACTGAATGTTTCTTCAATCTTCATGTCTTCAGTCTCCTCTTTAATAAACGCCATCTTTAAGAAGAGAATTAAAGTTATAGTCTTCAATGACCTGTTTAGACAACAAAAAACACTCAAAACTAACGCTGCAAATTAATAAACTTTATATTTAGACATTTATTGTCTACATTTGGTATTTAAAGGATTATAGATTATATTTAAATGATTACTCTTTGATGAAAACGTGATTAGTTAGTTTGTTAGTGTTTGTTGTTCTCGTTCATGTTCACTGTTTGAGCAGCACGAGTCGCGATTCACTGAATCATTTCTCAAAGTGTTTGATTCAATTGACTCGGAGTTGAAAAGTTCAGTTTCTCCATCATGACTCTCCAGAGACTGAACTCGTGTTCATGATAAACTGATTTATGATATATAGAGAGAAATGAGACGCAGGTTTGCTGTTTCTCATCAGTGGATATGAGCTTTACTCACACAAATATCCTTCATTACAGTTAGATAAAGAATCACAATGTTACATTAAATAGTAAATAAACTCATTTCACATCGCTTGTAAAACTATTAAAACTACAAAACTGTTTCTGTCGATTAAAACAGCTTACATTCTTAAAACAAACCTTTATTCAGCAGAATCACAGCAGATGTAGGAGCGCGGCGCAGTCTTATGACGTCATGTCGCCACTTCAAAATAAAAGTCATGCATTGTCTACAATCACAGAAGTGCATAGAAATCCAAATATTTTACCAGACATTTTTTATATATTAAAATTAAAACAGTGACAAATATGGTACAAACAATGTTTAAAAGGTTATGAGTTCATTCATGTGTCCGAATTGAAACACATTAAAAGTCATTGTTTACCAGTAGGCTATATACAGGGTGTGACTTGTGAAAAAAACAGAAGAAGGGATGTTGTCAATGAAACATAAATTATCAAGTTATACATTTTGTTTTGATCATTACTAATTTAGATATCAGCCTCCCATTTCCGCACAAACCACCGCCGCATGCCTATTTATCTAAATGTACAGTAAACAGACTTAACATTCACTGTTTCAGCAGATTCTTCTCAGAGTTATAAAAAGATTAAAATTCAGATCCCCAATCCCTGTGTACAGAGCATAACTCACGAACACAAAAAGATGGCTCTGCACTCAAGCTTGAGCTCTGTTCACACCGCCAGGGACTTTTTCACTGCATGTCACTAGTGTCTGTAATGTGAAGTCGCTTGTGGGCGTTCCTAGTGCTGTCGCTCTAATATCATTGGTAAAAATAAGAAATCATTCTAATTTGACTAGGAATTAGGTTTAAAATAATTAAAAGTAACATAGGCTATTTTAGTCGGTTTAATCATATAACTTGCTGATATATTTTTATTTAATCTGTAATTTGTTTGAACAAATATGTCATGAAGCATATCTTCGTTTTCCCTTTCGGTTTTCGAATGAATTAATGAACGAATGATAAATAGTTTCAGTTGTTCCCATAATTATTTTCATAAATTTAGAATACATTTTAGTTCGAGAGTCAAGATTCAAGATTATTTGCAAGATTATTTGCTCGGGAGCACTTTGACTTGGCGCAGTAATATCTTCACTCGTGAAACTATTACTACTGGTGCAGGTCACGTTGGTTTCTATTGACAGAAATGGGAGGGAGGAGGAGAGGGAGCGGGGGCCGGTGAGAGGACTTTTCACGAGTGAAGATATTACTGCGCCAAGTCAAAGTGCTCCCGAGCACTTGCGACGTAACGCGTCAAAAGACAATAGATCCCATTATAATCCATGATATTGTCTACACTGGATGCGACGCGACAAATTCCCGACAGTAAACCGATTCCCTGTTCAATTTGTGACATAGTCCAACGGTCGTATTGTCACGTTCAGTGTAGACAGCTTTTAGTCATGTCTAGTGTAGACACGGTGTGAGCCTGATCTGTGCTATCATAGTCCTGTCCAAACTTCTACAGACCAAATATACCATATATATATGGGGGGGGTTTCAGCTCAAATGAAAAAGTTCATAAACATATATCTTTTTTTATGTATACTTATTGCAAACAAACTGCTGTCAAAAGAAGCTGGACCGCTGTCCGCAGATGAATGTGCTGCTGTTGAAAGGAACCTAGAGAAATTCATTGTGAGGAACCAAGATCCAGGGAAAATGGACTGTCAGCGTTGCATTGATGCAGAACCTCAAGTTCTAGCAAATCGAGACTGGAAGGCAAATATTTCATAAAAAAACGCATTACTTCTTTAAGAAGAAAAGTAGGGTAAAATGCAGGTATCTCAACCTTCACTAGTGTTCACCTTGGGACAAACGTTGTAAGTGTTTTCAACAAAAGGTCAGTCTTTTTCCCTTTGTTTTCATTGTATTATCCTCTTAACAACACTTGTGTGTGTTTACTCATGGTTTATGAGGACTCGTGGTTTATGTTTTTGACAATAGTGAACTGCTGAATCACATTTTGTAGCAATAAGACAATTTCACTTCAGGTCTTGTTACAATGAGTGAAAAACTAAATTGACAAAAGTGTTAATAAACCTCTTTAGCAGAAGTGACTTCACTTCCCGTTATGGCTGCAGCAACAGGCTCATGGACAAACTGGAACAACTGGATGATATTAGTATAAATACTTGAATATCATTTGGAAATATTCTACCACAGTGAGAACGCCATGGCAAGTCTTGTCCTCCATAATCATAGGTGATCTCCTCATCTTTATTTATGTCTTTTATGGCAAATAAACAAACTTGAGGCTTTCCCAGTACAATTTTTTCAATTTGGCTTTTGACTGTCGTTTACAAGTCTCCCAAGAGAGCCGTCATCAAAGGAGCATCAATGCTATATGGGAAAACAATTATTGTCACAAATGTTCACTAGTTATGCTCTAGAAAGGAATACATCATTAGTAATCACTTTAATGTGCCCCAAAACTGTGTGTGATATTTAGTTTCAGGGTTAAAAACAATCCACAGGGGGTTGCATACAGTAAAACACAGGCTACTCACCAGCAGTCATGCTGTGTTTGAAAAAGTATGCATAATTATTATTAATATAATATTTTCCCAATTTCACTTTTTCCACTAAAGTTCCTCTGTACTCGAGAATAAAGGAACCTTGTGAGTTTTTGCAAACACACCCCGACCTAAATGAAATAAAAATCAACAGAAAACTGTTAAACAGTTTAAAATGCCAAATTAAACTATTAAGATCTGGAAAAAATCCATGCTCTCTATATAAATACTGTTATGTGTATCTGTGGTGTTTGTACTTGGATGAAGTAAATGGATGAAGTTGACTGGAATGTATTAATGACATGAATATATCTTAATTTTCCTTTCAATATTGTAGTTGATGCCATCATTCAGCAATTCACATCCTTTCTCTCTGTTGAGAGCAGAGAAGAAGAATTTGAAAAAAATATGGTACATGTAATACCAGGACAAGTTAAAAAAAAAAAAAGTTAAAGAGTTGAATAAATCCTTACACTATACATCTGGCTTCTTATTTGTTCAACAAAGGCAGACACTCTGGCATCTTGTGCGATGAACAGTCCATCAAAAAGAGGTGGTTCGTCTGTCCTGTCCTGAAATTTTCATCAACAACAATTCAATAATCATAAGTGTTGCATTTACCTTAATTAATATGAAATTTAACCATAAATGTGCCACACATTCAGGTCTGTATGAATCTGATCTGGAACACTGTGTTCCACTGTGTGTATCAGCTTTTATTTGTCATCTGTCATCATTGAAACGTACTGTATCAAGTACAAAAATAAATAACATCGTTAAAGTTGTAGTTTATGTCTTAAGGCTACAGAAGGGAGAAAAAAGTTATTGAACAATTTACCATATTATTGCCATCGAACTCTAATGCCACAAGCTGGTTTACAACAGTGATATCTTTCAAACCGTTTTTAAAGTGCACCAATTTGGATAAAATTAATTTACATTTGAATGTTAAGCAAGCAGTCATGCATTTTACACATTTTATTACTTTCCAGTTACTTCAAATAGAAGTGTAACTTTATAAATTTATTGACCAACAAACTCAAAGTTGTTTTCTTGATGCCTTGATCCAACATTTTTTATATTAAAGAAATATGTTCATATGCCTGAACATGACTGACATTATATGAATGTGGAAACTCACATTTTATAGCAATAAGGTGCAGCACAGTTTCTCTATAAATAACTATCAAGTCCATCTAACCAATAGCTATGCTTGCTTTTCCTTTAGAGGGTCATGGCATGGGGGTTCTAGAGCCTATCCCATCTAGCACTGGGATCTAGCTTTACTGTCTACAGTCAGCATGCAATTTAAAATTTCTGGCATCACAGCCTTGAGTTTTTTTCAGAGATGGCCTGTCTTTTTTCCATGCAGATATGTCTTCTTCCACTAATGCAGAGACAGTGACTGAATTTACCAGGTCTTTTAGTCGCTGAAGATGTTGATCTAAATTAATAATAAAAAAGATAATAATAATGATGATGATAATAATAATAATGAGGAAAAAAGTTACAATGATGCATTTAATAAAGCAAATTTGCAATTTCGGTAACACATTTATCATGAACTAATAAGGAACTGCAGCATTTATTAATCTTTGTCAATGTTGATTTTAATATTTACTAATACACTATTAAAATCTTGTTAACATTAGTTAATTCATGAACAAACAATAAACAACTGTATTTTCATTAACTAACATTAACAAAAGATTAGTAAATACAGTAACAAATGTATTGCTCATGGTTAGTTCGTTATTTAATACATTAAATAATGTTTAACTCATGAACCTTATTGTAGAGTGTTACTGCATTTTTTTATATGGCTTTATCACTTCATGGGCATTACGGAAATGGTCAATGCATACTTTTGCCTAAATTTGAAATTTTTTAATTTACATATTAAGGCTGATATTTTAGTCTTTCAATTCAATATGCTTACCAAGATTTGGGACCTTGTTGAATTTCATTCACCTCCTCAACTTCTGAAACTTTAGTGCCAGAGGGTTTCACTGCAAACACAAAATGTAATGATATGGAAAACATTACTTCTGACCAGAAGCATAAACACTTGTGAACAACAGCAGACTGTATATTTTACTGACCAGGGCAATGTTTCTTAAAAGCATCGTAAGCTTCAGTTTATTGGAGCTACGATCAACTTAAGCTTACGATGCTTTTGGGAAACGCCCAGATCGATTCTTCATAATCCTATCACGATGTGGTAGGATGTTACCATGCTGGTCTCTCTTCCTCCAGGAAACATTGGAGACTTTAGGTCCCTTTTGTTCTGTTTTCTCTTTTGTCTAAAAGTAAAAACTAAATTATATATTTGGGGGAGACATGTGCAGAGCCATTTTCTTAGAGAAATAATGTATGAAAAACCTTACTTTTGGGCTTTCTAATTCATCTGCAGGGTTTTTGCTGCTTCCAGCCATTCCTTAAATTTTCTGGATGATATTTTTTTAAAGAGAAATAATGAAAGGATAAAGGTATAAAGAAATATATAAAGGGAGAGTGATAAATACAAGAAAAAAGAGAAACAGAGACAGGAGGAAGAGGCTCTTAATAACTATGGGTTAGTTTAGGGTTAGGTTAGGTTAGGTTAGGTGAAGAAAAGCAATGCCTCCCCCCAGATAACCATCTCACGGCTATCCAGTTTGGGATAGGGAGGACGCAGGAGTGCACTGGCCGGCGCATGTCTTTGATGAGGCTGATCCACCCATAAACACTGGTTTTACCCTTTTCTTTGAATAACCCATTGTTATGACTCTTATTCTACTGAATTGCAATCAAAAACCCCCAAGTTCTATTCCATACTTCCTATTATGGATTCCCACGAGCACCCAAGATTGTCATTTTGTTCGCCTGGATAGCCGACATCACACTTACAGTGCAACCGTAAAGGCAAATGATCCCTAACTACCTAGTATTTTCTCAAACCTCCTAACCATCTACACCACCTCTCCCCCTCATGGTAGGCTAAACCAACCCTTTTCCCAAAATCATTTGCAAGCTTTCTTCGATTTCTATCAGCTACCCTCGAGCCTTTAACAATTGTCGGATTCCCCTCAATCACTCATTCGCTAGCTATCCTGACCAATCACAATTCTCAATCACCTTAAGCTAACCTCCTTCCCAAACATCAAACCTCCTGCCGACCGTCCTCCAAAACTGGTCTCGGTCCCGGGCTTGAACTCGGGACTCCTTGCTCCCAAGCTCTCCTCACCGACCACCACTTACTCCTATAACTATTAACTTTTCCCACCTGTGCCCCACATATATGTCACCGGTGTTTCATCATCCAGAATCTGGGCTATTCCTGTGAGGGTTAGGTTTAGGTATGTTGCCGGTGTTCCATCTTCTATAATCCGGGCTATTCCTGTGAGGGTTAGGTTTAGGTAATGTGCAGGTACAGGGATAGCCAAATTATCCCCAGTGACGGTTAGGTTTAGGTATGTTGCCGGTGTTCCATTAACTCGAATCCGGGCTACTCCTGTGAGGGTTAGGTTTAGGTAATGTGCTGGTACAGCCCATTTATCTTTAAACTAATTTCCTCCCCCAGTGATAGGGTTGGGTTTAGGTATGTTGCCGATGTTCCATCGTCCAGAATCCGGGCTATTCCCGTGAGGGTTAGGTTTAGGTATGTCACCGGTGTTCCATCATCTAGAATCCAGGCCATTCCTGTAGAGGTTAGGTTTAGGTATGTTATGCTTTTTCCAAAAAACCCAGACAACATTTCAATCCTGTTCATAAATCAATTTAATAGGAAATTATATTCTTTTACATATTCCAGAAACCTTTTTTAACCCATCCTTATGTTCAGGCCCTTGGGAAACCACGTGCCCAATCTATTAATCCAGAATCTTTCTCTCCTTCGCCTATCTTTCACATCCCACTCTGGATTGTGTTCCAGCCCGGAGACCCTTAAGTTCTGAATCCCATGCCTACAAAAGTGAGGTACAATGTGCCCCTTTCGCAATGTGCCCTTCCTCACCGCGTGCCGGTGCCCCCACATCCTCGTGAGGATCGAATTCCTGGTTTCTCCCACATATCTCTTGCCACACCAGGCACACCTGATGAGGTAAACACAGTTCTTCTGATTCAGGGGAATGGCCTGGGTCAACTTGTAGACCCCGGATTGTCCCCCTTGTACCCGGACCCCTGATCTCCCTCCTTTTTGAAGGGTGTCCCGAGTTTTCCTCTTACTTTTTCCACTGGCAGGAACCAATTCACTATGCACCAGCATATCACATAGGTTCCTGCCCCTCTTATACGCTGCTACCACCCTGTATCGAGTCCCCAGTGCCTCCTGCTGGGTTAATCTCCTAAAATTCTTTTGGATACCCAAGGCCAGGCCTCTGGCGGTGCTGGAATACCGAACCACCAGTGGAAGGATCCTTTTTTGTAGTGAGGTGTTCCCACCTTCTCGTCCTGCTGCCTCCTCATTTGCCATCGTCCTTAGGAATTGTCTGGAGTAGCCTCTCCTCCTCAGTGCCTCAAACAGTGTCTTAATTGCTTCCACTCTATCCCCTTCCCTAGTGCAAATCCTCCTAAACCTCATCAATTGGGCCTTAACTATGCCTTTAAAAACGTGAGGGTGGTGGTCACTGCCCCGGTGCAACAAGGCATGCGTGTCTGTACTTTTAAAATGTACCTTCGAGTCTAATCGGCCGAGTGCTGAAATCCCGGCCCCTTGAAGACAGTAGTGTCCAAGAAGTTAATTTCAGCCTCATTTCTCTCCACTTTCACCCGGATGGATAGATGGTGCAGATTCAAGATCTCCACGAAGTCCCTGAAACCCTCTTCATTGCCTTCCCAAACACCCCAGATGTCGTCTAAATATCTCCAGTAATGACTGGGTTTGTTCTGACACTTAAGGAATACCGATTCCTCCCAATCTGCCATATAAATGTTGGCATACGCCGGGGCGAACCTTTTCCCCATTGCTGTACCCTTAATTTGTAAAAATGCCGTCCATCAAACCCAAAATCATTCCTCCTCAAGCTGAGCTCCAATAGCTTCAGGATGCTCTGATCCGGCCTATCTTCCATTGGATACTTCTGTAAACATTTCCTGACTGCCTCCAGTCCCCTCTCTATTTCAGTGTTGGTGTATAAGCTCTCAACATCCATAGAGAAGAGACTGGAGTCGGAACCTATCCTTGTCTCCTTATCTAATGTAACTAGCGTGCTTCATCGAGAGCGGGTTCAGATGCACCGTAATAAATTCATCCACCCCATAACTCTCGCTGCCGCAATCTGAAACTATCGGCCTCCCTGGAGGGATATCTGGAAATGGCCACGCCGTTTTTTCTTTGTGAATTTTCGGAAGTAAATAGAACCTCCTTTCCCTGGGAGCACCACTCCCCCTAATATATTGCACCTGCTTTGCATTTAAATGACCCCTTTCTTGCAGCTGCCTTAACTCCTCCCTAAACAATTCCACTGATTCAAGGAAGATTGGCTCCGCAACTCATCATAAAATTCCTTATCCCCCAGCTGTCTCATGGGCTCCCTCACATATTGGTGCCTGTCCATTATTACCACCACACTCCCTTTATCCGCAGACTTAATGACCAATGAGTGATCCGCCCTCAATCCCCTCAATGCCTCCCACTCCCCTCTTGATAAATTACTATCTCCTGAAACCTGCTTAATCCCCTTCATCATTTTTTTATCCTTCTCCATAATCCTCCATACCACTTCCCCCACCTGGCTGTCCTGTGGCTCCCACTCAGATGCACCCGTGAAGGGTCCTTGTCCTTGTCCCTCCTCCCCTTCAAAATAATCAGCTAGTTTCAGCCTCCTGCGGTAGGCCGTAAGCCCTTCCTCCGCCTCCAGCCTATTCCAGCTAGTCCCCCCCACATCCCTGGGAATAAAAGACAATCCTCTCTGTAATACTTTTAACTCCATTTTATTCAGGACTCTATTTTGGGAGAGGTTCACCACGGTCCCCATGCTTTGGTTGACCGGGTGCCTCTCCCCTATTAGTTTAAAGACTTGGCCCAGTGCTCCCACATTGCCCTCACCGTTACTCCAGTCCAGTGTGTAAAGTCTTGCTCAGACCTGAACCGCTCATATGGCAAGGCCTCCAGTGCTCTGCCGGTGCCGGTGATATGTGCATTAATCCGATTCAGCGTGTTGCACTGTTTTTTCGGAAAATGTCTGTTAAAATTTATGGTGGGGATAAAAATCCGGGCATTCGGGAATGTACTCCCCGCTACTCCCAGGGTTTTCTGCACAAGCTTCCCTACTGTCTCCGCCGATGCACATGCCCGATCATTAACACTCTGAGGTCTGAAAACGCGCCGGCGTAAGTAATACATCAATTAACACTATAGAATATCTCCTTTTATTTGTATACACTCAGAGTAAAAACAAAATGTTGTGCTTTTTGTAAAATAAAGAAAACTGACATGATGTGTGACGAAGTCCAATCTGATAGTTCTCAGAAAATGAACTGTAACTTAGTGAATACGTCTGACAAAAGAATTACACTTATGTCTAAAGAAACGTTGAAATTTCAGGTTTTAAATCGTGTAAGTCAAATCAAAAACAAACATTCTGTGTTTATGTAATCTGTATGAAAAGAGAGCCATGTCAGAAGTCCGTGATTCAGCTCATTATCCGCTAATGCGGCCACGCCCACGGAGCCAGCGCTATTCACAGGCAAATTCAGAGGCAACACATGCATACATCGTCTCAATCGTGTATTTATTGTCTTGAAAAGAGTTTATCTGGATGTAAAAGCCATGGTTAGCGAGTTTTTGTTTCTTTAGCGCCCTCCGGCTGCAGTATGAATTGGAAAACACCATTCATGGAATAGCTTCTTCTTCTTTAGATGAATTTGTGGACTAAAAATGCACAGAGAGCGCCCTCCGGCTGCAGTATGAATTACAAACACCAGCGCTCATAGAGATAAAATGAATATTAAATAAAAATAACTCCTCTGTATAGAAAATTGTCATAAACATATGAGAATCCAATATTTGTCCAAATGTGCATGCTTTTAAACTAAAAGCCTATATTCAGACTCTTTGCATCACAGAAATACATTATATTTTAAAGTATAATATAAAACCATTATTTTATATTGTAATAATATTTTTCTGTATGTTTCATATACCATGAAGTTTTTTTTTCACAGCCTACCTGACTGAAATGCCTCATTAATATGCAAGTCTTTTCAGGTCATTACTATGCATTTCTTTTGTCTTCTCAAGTGAGAATGACCCATTATTCATGGTGATTCACGCCTTCACGCATACTGTGTTTCTTGGCAAAAAGTGTCTTACAAAAACTAAATCAACATATTGTTATAAATGAAAGAGTAGTCAGCATAAATTTTACATAATTCTGAAGCAAAAACTCTACTCTACAACCTCCAATACCCAGAAGTCTTGTGAACACAGATTTAATATACTTTTATTGGCCTTATTTCAGGGACTTAAGTTTTTTGTTTTTTCAATAACCACGCATAAACGTTATTCCTTCAAAAACACAAACATGTACATACATTTTCCTCACATATTATGGTAGCCTAGTTTGTGCTGAATACAGTGTAATGACACTTGTGTCATTAATATGTTTATGAACAACTGAAAAAAGCACAAATGTCAGGGCATGTCAAAACTTCTCCAGGCCCCAAATCAGCCTCAGACTCTAGAGGGTTAATCCCAAATGACATGATAACTGCCGTGACCTCGTCCGTGGTGGCAGTCCTGTTTCTTAACATCTCATGGGCATGAACCCAGTGTGCCCCAGGGTAACACTCCACATGGACCCTGTCGTCAAAAATTGTTGGCAGTCTTGCCATGTTCGAGACTCCCATGATCAAGATAGGCTGTTTAGGCCTTAGGAACCAGTTCCTGATCTTATCCCTCCGTGCCCTCGTCTCCTGAACATAGGCTCCATTCGCACCTCCTCTAGCCTTTTCCTCTTCCTTCCTCCACCTTCTTCCTCCCCCCGGGGCTCCTGTGGCTGGCTGCTCTCCTCCGCCACCTCATCCAACATTATCCATATGAGATCATTATCCTCTGACGACCCCGATTCCACCGACACCCCAGATCCTGTCTCCCCCGTGGCACCTATGTCCGTGTTCTGTTTCCTTGGTTCTTGTTCCCTGGATGTATCTGACCTCAAGATTAGGTTTTCATAAATAGAGTCAATATTGCACCGGCATTATTATAAACCTCATTCCTCCGACCAGACCCAATTACTAACCCCATAAATTACGTTCCTAAGGGTTAGCATGCGCGTTTGTGTTGTACATCACACGCATCGCACACATGACCAGCCTCAGCCAATAGTGACCCTACGTGGTGACGTACAACACAGACGCTCTGCGAAGTTTTACTACGTAAACTCACTAGAGGCCCAGAGAGAAGGAAATGAATAGTGGAATAAAGTCGTTATTTTTGTGTTTTTTTGCGCACAAAAAGTATTCTCGTCGCTTGATAAACTTAAGATTGAGCCACTGTAGTCACTTGGACTATATTAACGATCTCTTTAATAACTTTTCTGGGCCAGCAAGATTCATTCCCTCTGAAAGCCTATGGAGGAGTGAGAGCTCTCAGATTTCATCAAAAATATCCTAAAATGTGTTCAGAAGATGAACAAAAAAAGACTTACATGGTTAGAACAACATGAGGGTGAGTAATTACTGACAGAATTATCAATTTTGGATGAACTAACACTTTAAACGGGTCGAACCGAGCCAGAAGCTCCACAGCGCTTCACTAAAAATACGCCCGTAACACACCTCTCTGGAGCAACGTCACACAAACACTTTATTTAACCAACGAAAGTTACTTTTATCAGAAAATGAATCAGAAAGAAATAACTAGAAACAGCGTGATCGCTAAACAAACATGATAAATGTGACTGTTTGCTGGTATTTTTGTGGTTTGCCTAGCCTAAATATTTAAAACCCAAGCATCGATGTTACCACTATAGGTTTACAATAAAAAGTGACATTTGATCATAATTAATTAATTTTGGACAGAATTGCACATTAGTCACACAGAAATGTTAATAGAGAGCCTAAGTCCCTCCCCTTCCGGTGGACCACCATGGGACCTTATTTCGGAAAAATATTGTATGGTAGTCAATGGCAAGAGACAACAAATATTTTGATCTCGTTTGAATTGTGCCCTGAATTACACATATGATGTTTGTCAATTTAAAAGATACATTTTAAAGTCAAGAAAGTCGCAGTTTGATGTAATACGGTTGAGGTATAAGACTGTGAAATATACGTAATACAAAGACTACAAACCCAAAAGGCGCGCATTTGACGTAGCCGACCTTTTCTCTCAATGAATGCAGCTAACTTTACTGCAGCTAACGTCTGTCATTTCTTCTATAGTCTTACGCTATAATTGTAACGTTATGCCGTCATACCTGAGTGTTTTGTACCAATGCACACATACCAGCTTGTTGTTTCGCTTCCCGGGAGATGTAGTTCTTTGAGCGATTTTCTAAAACTAAATGTTACTCTTCTGTTTTATGACAAACTGCGACTTTCTTGACTTTCATCTTTTAAATTGACAAACATCATATGTGTAATTCAGGGCACAGTTCAGACGAGATAAAAAGATAAGTTGTTTCTCGCCATTGACTACCATACATGTTTTTTTCCGAAATAAGGTCCCATGAGCCGGAAGCGGAGGGGCGGGACTTAGGCTCTCTATACCGTTAGGTCTATTTCACAAAAGAAAGGGGACACATATTCAGTCGCGTTGTGTTTTGTTTATTAGTACAGTTGTCTATTTTCAGTCAGAGAATCAGAGGAAGCTACCGAAAAAAATTGCTTTATTTTATGAGAGACAAGACAGGCTTATACTGACAGATAAAATAAAAACATGTTTGTGATAGCCTTTATGATTTGTCTGATTTCTTCAACCGTTCATAAGTTTACCATGTTTACTATGGTAACTAGCGTGTATAGTCTTTTGCATCGCGTAACCTATAAATATACCTTAATACGGTGGTCAGAATCCACATCGGATCACAACAGAAGGCATTCAAACATGAAAGTGAGTTTTGAAATTAAATTAGTCTCTTAATGAGTCTTTAATGCTGTCAGAATCATCCAGCACTGCTGCTTTCGGCCCAGCACCGGAAGTAAGTGGGCGTGCTTAGACAGAACGCGGAAGCGATCATGCATAGAGGCTATTCCGGCAAGCCGGAAGAAATAACTCGGCCCGGATGCGGCCGCCGGACTCTGGTGGAATGCGGCAATGAATGACGCGCCATATTCCGCCCCAGTACACTGGTCCGAGTCCGGGTGCCGAAACTGAGCCGACGCTGCCGGCATAAGGCCATAATCACGCCAGCATAAATTGTACGATTAGCAAGAACTGGCCTGAGGCTGGGTTCCAAAGGCAACCATACCTTTTTTTTTTTTTTACTAAATTATTTTGAATTACATTTAAGCCTAGTTACAAAATAAATCTACAAAATAACAACAGAAAGACAAGTTTCCATTTAATGATACAGACTTTATTACAGAAGTTACATAATCTTAAAGAAAATATATAATCTTGCATTTATTCTTACATTTGACAAAACAATGAACTACAAAGTTATACAAAATTATTGATGATAAAATGGTGCCGTGCAGTGGTAAAAAACAAAACAAACAAAAAAGCAATTTGTTCCACTGTAAAAAATATATTATATACATAAATTACATATTGTACAAATAAACATGATTCAATGCACCTTTAAATACACAGCATCATATGCCTCCTCTAAATTGTCTTGGGTAGTAACCTGTAACACGTGCCCAACACAAGCATATGTTTGCAATTTATACTGTACTACTACATTAACAGGTCCCAACAATCTTGATTACTCAACAAATAATTACTTAATTACTTCAATACATTTCTAAAAGTTTCTTTTCTTTTACTGGAAATTTTTTACACATACTACACAATAAATTCAGAAGAAATAAGCAGTACTTTTAAGAATGTTTAATATGATATCCACTCACATAAGATAAAGACACAGGGTCTCCTCATGAAGGCCAGGTGAATAAAAACTCCACCACACTTTAAATTCTAGGTGAAAAAGTCTTTGTTTAAAAACATGTGATGCAGCATCCATGCCAGTAGTTGTCAGTATGAAGTCTGTCATATAGGCCAGTAGGTTACAGTCCAGCTTTGGTTTGGTTCTGTCTTGACCTTCAGCCCAAATGGACTCAGGAGCTGAAATGAGAAGAATACACACCACATTAACACGGCTTGCTGGAATAGTCTATTGTTATCAGTCAGTTGCACTATCAAGTAGCCATGTAATCTAAATGGCAGATTCTACGCTTACGAGATTCTTACGAACCCTAGAGGTACCACGGTCCACCAATGCAAATGCTGTGGGAAAGACAATATATATTTTCTAGTCATGGTGGATAACGTAATCGTACATTTTTGTCAATGAGGGGGGATTTATGAACAATGAAGTGTCCCAGTAGACCACAAACATGAGGACAAAAAATCCTAGATTTAACCATTTTGCTCCTATAGTATGTGGTGTGCCATGATGTGACAAAGACAGCACACCTCACACAAACAGATTTTCAACCAGAGTCTCGACTGTGAACACAGGAAATCTCTCGCTATAGGAAATAGCGAGACTTCAGAATAAGTGGCGGACGATATGCAGGAAGAAATTGCGATGATAGTGTTTGGAATGGTGAAAAAACATTGTACCCAGCATTATATAGAACCTTTTATACAGAAATATATTAATTTTTTATTGTCTTTATTTATTCTTTATTGTATTTATTGTCTCTTTAGAATTCACCTGTTGTAGTTCTTTAATCCCGCTATAGAACCTCACTGAACCCTTAACAATCCGCTTCCTGCAATGTGTGTCATCTCGCTTTCTGATTGGATATTGTTTCGTTTCACATGATAATCTCCAGCATTTGTCCTCTGGGTTCCCCCCACACTTCAGGATTTCTGATTGTAAATATTCAACATATAGAATATTTATGAGTCGCGATCGGGGCGGCTCCAATTTTCTTCCAAGCAGGTTCGGACACTCTTAACACACTTCACACCAAGGGAAAATCTGATAAGATAATCTGTAGAACCATCAAGATAATTGGGACATAGCTAGGATTGTCGGAAGGGGGGAAATAGGCCCTAAATCAACCTGATTATCTTTTGGTGTGTACCCAGTATAAGACATTTCAAGACTACTTAAGGACCCGCGACCACCTGTCATCATAACATTGTAATATACATCATACACATAATTCACCTGTTGTATTGATAAAAGTACCCAATTTTTCATATCAACATTTGACTGCAAATGTCATGTCTATAATGCTGGAACTGTCCACCAACACCAATACTGTATGTTTGACATTAGTTGGAAGTTTTACTTACATAGGGTTCATAGATGTTGATCTGCTCCAACTTTGCTTTTGTACAGGCCATCAGTATGGAAGGATCTAGTAACACAAGCTGCTGCAGAAAAGAGAAAGTAGAATATACAGAAAATATTTTCTTAAATTAGGATAACAGAATTTAAGTTTTTAGGTTTACTTATTCATATTGCTCCAACAGTGTCACTTACATTTGGATGTCTGAACCTTCATAAAATAAAATTTTTTTCGAAGACCATAAACCATTTCTACAAAGTAAATATTTAACAGAAGCATGTCAATTACAAGTAAGAGAAGTGTCAAGGACAGTTGTGTGTATTATTCGTGTGATTTAAGAGACTAAACTCACCTGAAAGCAGTGAAAACAACACGAGAGAGGGAGTTTAGCTGCTCATCAGTTGCAGTGGTTTCCATGCTGTTTCCATGGCAACTCTGCGCCGCTCCAGTGTTTGAAAGCGTTCTGGACGTTCACGCGCATGCGCATTAAAACACGTCAAAGTCACACGCATCAAAAATTCATGATTTTTGATGTTTACAAACATAAACCTCTAAAATTAGAACAACATAAATAAAAAAAATCATGAATTCAAAACTCATTTTGAAGTTCGGAACCCTTCATAGGTGTAAGATCCTAGTAAAGGGCAATTGTGGAATTTTTAGAATTTAATTTGCCTAATGCGCCATCTCTCAACCACAATCGGCCCAGCTCCGCACTGCCATAACCTAGCCAAATCTGGCAACCATTACTGGGCCAGAGCTGGCTCACTTCCGGCGAGCCGTTGTCAGTACACAGCCGAGTGCGCCAACACTCAGCTGCGATTGGCCCGATTCCGCTGGCTACCTGGGATCTGACAGGCTAAGAACTACTTTGTCATACTTTGTTATTTACTGCATTTAAACTTATGTCTCTTGCTACTTAGGTTAATGGTTGCTACTTAGGTTTTCACTCATGGAGAGAAGACGACGACTTCGACCAATCCAAGATGCGGAATACCATATACAAGCGGGGATTGATAAACCATGTCTCCAGCAGCGTTTTATCAATAATTTTAAAGGTAAATGTTAAACTCCTGAATATGATTTAGTTGGAATCAGTGAAATGCCTGCAGTGATAAGTTGTGATGCAAGGATCTGCGGTGACACAACAAAAGTTCAAAAAGCAGAGGACTTCAAACACATCTATCAGACACGCTGGAGGGAGATGATCTCATGTCATGCTCACAATACCCTGGAAGAAAAAAGGTACAACGCTCCACTGATCTTGCCGTTTGCAGATGATGTCAAGAAACTCCATATATATTTAAAGGAGAAACAGCAAGAATACTACAGCACACTTTTTAATGCACCGAACACCAAGACCTGGGCAAAACTGGCTAAAGTCACTCTTGGACAAATCTTGCATCATCTTCAACAGAAAAAGGCAAGGGGAAGCCTGTCTGATGCCAGTACAATCATTTGAGTCTCGAGACAACTCTACTTTAAATATTGATATTGCTGACTCTCTCTCAGAAGTTGAACAAGCTCTATGCAAGTACTTTAGTCATGTAGAAATCCATGGAAAGCACGGAAGGAAAATTGCAGTACTTTTGGCACCGGAAGTGATCAAATCCATGGAGTTGCTGGTTAAAACGCGTGAAGTTTGCGGTGTTCCGAAGGAGAACATCTACATGTTTGCAATCCCAGGCTACGAGACATAATTTCGTGGATCAGACTGCCTGCAATGCTTTGCCATGGAGTGTGGTGCTAAATGTCAAAAAGCCCTATCGTCCACCAAGTTGCGCAAACAGATCTCTACAATGTCCAGAGTTCTTAACATGAACGACACCGAAATGGACCAGCTTGCTGATTTCCTGGGACATGATATTCGTATCCACAGGAAATATTACAGATTACCAGAGGGAACACTCCAGCTGGCAAAAATCACCAAAGTCTTGATGGCAATGGAGCCGGGAAGGCTTATCGAATTCAGAGGGAAAGGTCTTGACCAGATCAACATCAATCCAACAGGTATGTAACCTGTTAATCAAGTTTAAACTACCTGTCAAGCGTGTCCTAGTGACTTTGGAAGAATCTGTGCATATCTCTGAATACTAGGACTATATTTCAGAGTGCGTTGAGCCTGATGCTGGGATGGAGAGTGAAACAGAACGGTCAGATCATTCTCATGATGTGACATCAAGTTGTATGAACAGGCAGTTAAATGTTTAATGCAATCAGAATATCAAGAATTCCCCCCAAACAGCCTATCAGTAATTAGTAGTTTGATTTAGAAATGTATATGATTGTGTTTCTAAAGGATCTCCAGAGAGGACACGGGAGGTCATGAAAGTAACATCAGGTAAGGAACCTGTCCAGTAATAGTTTTTATTTGCTTTATTTATAAAAGGTCAACAACATCATAAAGAATAGTATAAAAATAATCCAGTCTTGCACCTACAACACATGCAGTGCAATTAATGTAATTTTCTTGTCATTAGTTCCTAGGAAGAGAAAGTGGAGTGAGGTGGAGATTGCGGCTGTAGAAGACAAAATGATGAAATTTATTCACTCGGGAGTTACTCCTGGAAAAGTCGACTGCATTGCATGCATTACAGCAGCCCCCAAAGCTCTCGGTGAACGAGACTGGCAGTCGGTAAAGTATTATATAAAAAACAGAATCACAGCATATGAGAGAAAGACCACTAAAAAGTAAGGTTGATTTTGGTTGTTGATTCTGTTTTTGGGTGGTTGACATATAAGCCTGAAAAACATTTTTTTTTTTTTTTTTTAAACTTCAAATATTATGCATAAAATATATTGAGTTGTGTTGTACTGACTCTTGAATTTCCAAAAATATTTGTGTTTTTTTTAGATTTTGTATTGGAAATTGGATTTATTCACCATTTTGTTGCATTTGTGCCTAAAATTGTCATATGGTGTGACATAAAAGTTATTCTATATAAAATGAAAATGAGATATAGTCTCCCTACGTAACTAACTTCACCATAAACCTTTATCTAATCTAATACCAGATCTAATATATTTTTAAACCATCATGCAAAGTAAGACATACCTCTTCAGCCTTTCCAGATATTTTAGATTAATTCTGACAAACTCTGTTATAAATCTAACAAAATGCCTGTGACTCTTGCTGATACTTTGCTCCATTGACTTTTTTATGATTTATAACAAAAAAGTCATTTTACTGTCACAATTCTGATTGTCACACCAAATGATATAGTGTCACACTATATGACAAACTGAAAAAAAAAGTGTATTTTATATGCATTCATCATTCAATTAATTTAATTAACATTAATTGAACAACTGAAAAAAGCACAAATGTCAGGGCATGTCAAAACTTCTCCAAGCCCCAAATCAGCCTCAGACTCCAGAGGGTTAAGCATTCAAATGACTTGAAAGATAGTGGGATGCATCCGACAGAGTGCACCAAGCATGGTACAGGAGATTTCATCCATAATAAATGTGAAAAGGTATCTATAAACACTGTGTCCACAAACACATTATTTGGTGGCCACTATGTAATTGGAAATGGGATATTTTTTGATTCCCTGGTTCCCGTTTGTACCGGAAAGCCCCAAATCACCTGAAACTTAGTGGAATTCATCCGACAGAGTGTGCCAAGCATGGTGCAGGTGGTTTCATCCATGATAAATAATATAAAATCTTAAACATTATCTATCAGCAATTTGTCCAGGAACCCATTATTTTTCCACACTACATAATTGGGAAATGGGATGTTTTTTTATTACCCGGTTCCCGTTTGTACCAGAAAACACCAAGTCACCTGAAACTTCATGGAATTCATCCGACAGAGTGCGCCAAGCATGGTACAGGTGGTTTCATCCATGAAAAATTATATGAAGTCTTAAACATTATCTATGAGCAATTTGTCCAAAAACACATTATTTGGCCGCACTACATAATAGGGAAATGGGATGTTTTTTGATTACCCGGTTCCCGTTTGTACCAGAAAACACCAAATCACCTGAAACTTAATGGAATTCATCTGACAGAGTGCGCCAAGCATGGTACAGGTGGTTTCATCCATGAAAAATTATATAAAATCTTAAACATTATCTATGAGCAATTTGTCCAGGAACCCATTATTTTTCCACACTACATAATTGGGAAATGGGATGTTTTTTGATCCCCCGGTTCAAAATTATATAAAAGCGTAAACATTATCTATCAGCAATTTTCCGACCCCCCAGGGGCTCCCGACTCAGGGGCCTGAAGCGCGAAACTCTACGACAATGCAATTTTTTTCCCTTGGGATTACAGCCAGGCGCTCTCTGTATGTCAGTCAGGGGGCCCCCAGGGGCCAACGTGCAAATTTCGGTACGTCACTCGGGGGGCCCCCGTGCAAAATTATGCACCTTTGTAGCCACAACCCACTCGCCCGTTATTCGAATGAGTTTGACATAGTGGGTTAGTGGGCGCCGCTTAGAAAGGGCCGATCGGCCAGGGGGTGCCATTTTTCTTCTCGCCACCGAGTCGGACGGAAAAGTTTGGCGGCCCATACGACCTCGTCGGGGGTTGAAAGGCAGAGAAAAGTGACGAGCACATGTCTTTAATTTTCAGTGAATATTTTTGCAAGATTTTTTTTAAGGCGCTTCCCAAAATCTGAGGAATACGGCTCTTTGACACGTGGTTACAGAGGGCCCCACGTACTAGCGTTCGACGCCCCTAGGTCCTGACCCCTAATTTAAGGCTTTTATCGACTGAAACAAAAAACATCCCATTTGCCCATTACGTAATGGCCGCCAAATAATGGGTTCCTGGACGCTGACCGTTCTATGCAAATTAAGCACTCGGGGTGACTTGAAAATCATCGGAACGCGTCCGGCTGAGTGCGGCGAGTACAGTAGAGGTGTTTTAATTCATAAAAATTTACATCAAATCTTAATTGCATCTAAAAACACTGTCTGGGAAGTTGTTGTGTGGGGCCATTGAATACATGGGAACTGAGGTGCTTGGGTTTTCTGCTTATATCTCGAGAACGCTGTGGAGGAAAATTCTGAAAATAAGGTCAAAGGAAGGTCTTGGGGGCCTCAATCGAACGCACCCTCCCCAGAGGTCCTGGAGTTACGGGCGGTCAAAGTCTGGGCGTTTTTGCCTTATATCTCGGGAACGCAACGACCCCTTGGCTCGGGGACAGTGTTGCTGGAAAGGGCTCGATGTGCCCCGTCGAACAAGGGGGTTGGGGGCTCCCGGGTTCGGGAGCTAGAGCCCACGAAAGTTCGGGACCCCCGCGGATCTGTGATATAAAGTACGGCCACAACTCCTATGCCAAATGAGGAGCTTGAATTGCTCCAGGCAGGGATGGGACAGCAGACTGTTTCAGTTCCTGAAGACAGTGACCACACAGAGGTACAGTTTCACGAGTTCACATATCCATATAATTAAATAGAGTAAAGTTATGCGTATTTGGCATGCTGTCCGAGGAGAGGGCTCTGAGCTCAGAATTTTGGCCCAAACCCAGAGTACTCCCCCCGGTGTGGTAAAGGTAGATAGAACTAGAAGTGAGGAGATGGGGTGGAGGAGGGATGCTGATAAACTCTCAGATGAACAGAAGTCAGTCTCAGGGCTTAAAGTTTTCCGGCACCGTGCCGGATCTCCGGCGTGCGGCATTTGGCTGCGGAAAAAAATATAGTCCTACACTTGTCTTGACTTGTCTCTACTTTACGTAGACATCAAATAGTAGAAAGTGTCTATGATGATTTAGTGTTTTAGTTGATAGCAGCCTATTACTGACAAAGCTGATTTCTGAGAGACGCAAGAGAAACGCGGCTATTTGATTTACGGACGCGCTGCTCATTTCATACTTTTTGCCCATTTGTGTTTCAACTATCATCTTGCAAGGTTTAAATCATTTAAATACATATCAAATAGTAAAAAATGTTTATGATGCAGTATTTTATTAATGTATTAGACTAATTTTTTGCAAAGCTCTGATTTCTGAGAGACAAACAGCACGGCTATTTGATTTGCGCTGAGCTCAGTTTACACTCATTCACTTCACACACCTATTGCGTAGTAATTTTAGAGATGTATGTAATTTTGTGCTATCCCTCGGCTCACCTGTTAGCCTATTCATAAAACACAAGGAGTGACTGACTACTTTTCCATATACTGGAGTGAGACCATGGACGTCTCTCGAGCTGTCGTGATCTTTCTTAGCACTCAGAGAGCTGATGAACCGACCACCTATATGCATTCTGGCTACCCCTAAACTTTGTTCAGTGCGAATGCCGCATGTTCTATATGAGCAGTCATTTACTTCGCCATCACCGGGTGTTGATAGCTTACGCAGGTGATACCTGAACTGCACAAGTTGTTGTCTGCATTTAAACTAAACTCGTTTAAGCCTTGCCAATTTAAACATCCGAGTGCAAGACGCGAATGAGAACTTGCGCGCGTGCTTTGAGAAGATTTGTGCACTCATCCGAAGCGCGCACGCAGACTCATCCGAAGCACGTGTACAGCGCGCAAATATAGAGGTCTCTTTCAAGTCTTGTGCTTGAACAGACAAATTCACACAAAATTATGTCAACATGCCCGTCTTAGCGAGTATTCTAGTAAGCATTGTCGGTTATGTCTTAAGTGAACTTATACACTGGAGAAAGAACGCATATGTGTCTTAAAGAGACAGCAGCCCTTGCATTCTTGCTCTCTGAATGTGTTTTAAATGTTAGTAGTAACTTAATAGTTGAATAATGATTGATCTATATTTAATTCATACAGTGAAGATTACACAAACTGGATACATGAAAAACCTGAAAAGCTTTATGTATTTGTATCTTTTCTTTGCTGTATATATATATATATATATATATATATATATATATATATATATATATATATATATATATATATATATATAATAATATTATTGAATCAAATGTGAACCAAATGTGCATATCTTAATATGTCTGTGCCATTATTTTGTCTCAAAATGTACACAGTAATGTTTTCTAGGGCACGTTTATAAAAGCTACTTAAAAGGCTTGTTTGAACTGACGCCTAATCCTGGTTTAACCGAAATCTGTGAAACCAGGCCCAAAAGTAATAAAATTAAGTTTTTCAAAGTCTGTCAAGTCATGTAATACACTACCTTTTTTGGGAAACCACTCAGGTGGCTTGTCCAATTTGCTACAGAGAATTCCTGAAAGATGATATTACAATCCATGCAAGTCTCTGTAGAGAGAGGTGATGTGCATTGCAGTGTTTTATATAACCTGTCTGTCTTTGTGTCTAACTGTATTTACCAATGCATTCTTTCATTTGGTTTATTGTAGTTTTTGTACAGTGGCTTCTGCAGCATCTTGCTCTGATGAAGGTTTTCCAGTGCACACACCTGCATGTACGCTAAAAAGGTAAGAGGTTTTGTAAATTTCCCCCTCTTCTTTTCATTGAAAAAAAAAAATGTTTGTCTGCTAATCAAAACGCATCATACCCTAATATTAAATAAACAACCATATTTAACAAATCAAGATACACGTCTGATTAACATCTAGAAATTTGTGATTGATGTAATATTATGTCCTTCACAGCCTTGAAGATGTTTTGACATTCCTTAAAGAGCAAGTTGACACAACAACAGAGTTTAAGTTGTGTGTTGACATAGAAGACCTTCCAGAGAGAGGCATTATTCAATGGAAGAGAAAAAAATCAGCATCTCCTGTCAGTCTGCTCAAGGTGGTCTTTATAGGAGAGTCGGGCATTGATACTGGGGCTCTCAGAAAGGAATTTCTGACTGGTGAGTTATTTTTACTTATTTTCTAGATTTTTAATCTGATATAATAAGCCATTAACGAAAGAAATGCTCTTTGCTTAAGACATGATTTCAGGGATTGAAAACCGGTTCTTTGAGGGGACTGGGAGCCAGGGAAAAAATCCTAAATACTCTCTAACTGACCTTGATGAAGAGAATTTCAGGTGGGTAATGCAGTCCTCTATTAAAGTTAATTTATGTTAATGCATTGAAAAAGATGGACAAGCTTATGGAGTTTTACAGTTGGTCCTTTTACAAACAGAATAGTTGGAGAAATATTTGCAGTCAGTCTTGCACAAGGGGGTCCTCCTCCTGCATTCCTGAGGGAGTGGTGCTACAACTTTCTCTGTGCAGGAGAAGTTAACTTCGGTTGTCTGAGCAAGGAGGATGTAATGGATCTGGAATCTTCTCTTCTCATCTGTAGGGTAAGCAATCATTTGAACTCAATGTGTCAGGTTTATATCATATTTAAGATGATTATTAACCATCTCTTCCACTGTTGAATTTTTCAGGTTGAAGATGCTGCAGATACAGAATCTCTAATGATGTTTGCTGATGAAATTGTTAGTTGTGGGTACACTAGTCAGATTAATTATGAGCAGAAAGAAAGCATCATTTGGTGAGTTTTATTTATTTATTTATTTTTTTAATTGTCTTCACTTTAATAATGTATTAGCAAATGCTGAAATTAACATGAACAAAGATTAATAAATGCTGTATAAGTGCAGTTCATCATTAGTTCATGTTAACTAATGTTACTAATGAACCTTATTGTAAAGTGTTACCATAATAATAATAATGAAATCATTATTTTGGCTTTTGTTTCAAAACATTTTGAGTTTTGCATTGTGTGTATCTGCTCGGTGGTGCAACTGGTAAACCGAGCGCGCTTGTGTGGCAGCGACCCGGGTTTGAATCCATGGGTGTACATATATCTGTTCCCAATGTCTCTCTGGTCTACAGATAAGTGAGCTTTACTGGTATACTAGGGGGTGTCTGTAAAATACCAGTAAAAGGCAAATTCCTAAGCTGTGCCATTATTTTTAAAGATCACTTTATTGTATTAGAAGCACACAATAATGATGCCATTACAATTAATACAACCTGAACTTCAGCACTGCTTTTGGACAACTAAAATGCATTTAGTACAAAATGAGTTGATCCACTTGAACAGATTTACAGTGTGCCACAAATACATTTAGTTACACTAAATTACATTTGAATAAACTGTGCTTAAGTGTACTATTTTTTCACTAAGGAAGGATTGATTAAAGCCAACTTCCAGGTAAGTACAAGGTGTGGCGTTAAATTGTGTGACACTGAAGCTGTGTGAAATCCACTGTCCACAGTAATTCAGGAAAATGGCTGGGCTTGACACGATGCTTGTCTGAAACATGGTGGTCTGGCCCGGAAGAACGGAGTCCAAATGTAAGCCTCCAGCACTTCCTGTCAGGCTGCAAGGTGGGGCTCGCACCGCTATCAGTGGGACGCGATAATGTTCAGAGAGGGTTGGTGGCACACAAACAGTTCACAAGTAGAGGACAGTTGCCATCAGTGTCATCATGCAGGGGTGGAAGGGAGACGCTCCAGGGTTAAAGCGTGAACCGTCCCCGGGGTCCCAGTCTGATGACCCATACAGCTGAACTATAGGCCCTGAGCTGCCAATGCAGGGGAACCTGCCAAATAATGAGAGCATGACATTAAGGTCAAGAGGTGCCAAGAAGGCCTTAATCTATCAAAACAAACATCTCTTTTCCATCTCTTTACACTCATCAAGGTTTGACACAAACAATTTTACTGTCACTCATGTCAGAGCTTTATATGTTTTTCAAGCAATGTCATTTCCATTTTGTACCTATTGTTGGTCTCACCATTGGACACACGTGGTCTTATCCACGCCCCAGGGATAAAGCGTGAACCGTCCCCGGGGTCCCGGCTGATGACCCATACAGCTGAACTATAGGCCCTGAGCTGCCAATGCAGGGGAACCTGCCAAATCATGAGAGCATGATATTAATTATGGTCAAGAGGTGCCAAGACGGCCTTAATCTGTCAAAAAAATTTAAAAAAATCTCTTTTTCTTATGCTTACTTTTCTTATGCTTCAGTTTTTCTTTTAAACCAGTCATGATCCAAAATGGCCTGTAACGTCATCCGTGACTTTACATCATGAAGGTGCTCAAGAAGATCCAGGCATTCTGTAAACGTTTTTAGAAGAGATCTGATTGGTCATGTTTGACTGAGACATGTAGTTCATGTAAGGTAATGTTACCATGAAACACACTGCATTTGTTACTATGACTTTCTCTGGATGCCCACTGATAATGTCACTGTCACTCATGTCAGGGCTTTATATGTTTTTCACACTAGTTATTGGTCTCACCTTTGTCGCGTGGTCTTATCCAAAAGCAACGAGTTATTCTCGGGACCAGCAGATCCAGCAGTACGCGTAAGTCCTCAGTTGTTGCCCATTCAGCGTATTTTCTGATTGCACTGATTAATAGAGGTTCATCATCTCCTGTAAGAAACACATGCTCAGTGTTCAGTAAAACACCATCAGTGAACTGTAGTAAATAAGTCATCAGTGAACTGTGCTTAAAAAGCAGACTCACGTCTTTCTTGGACGAGCAGTGTGTCTCCAAAGTCCATCAGCTTTACATGCAGGGTATTTTTGTGGACAAGGATGTTTTTCATATGCGTGTGACGATAAACACCTCGACTCATGCAGTGATGAAGAGCAACAATGAGCTGCCGAATGATGAGTTTCACCTCGGTTTCCATCAGGCCACTTCTGTTTCGCTCGACATACTCAAACAGGTTGATGTAGAAACGTGGATACTCCATAATCAAGATGTCTTGATCTTCCATGACAAAGTGATCATATAATTGTACGACAGCCTTGCTAGTTGGAGGCTTTTGCACCATCAACATTGCAGCTGCCTCTTGACTTAAAGGGTAGGAATACCCAGACTAAAGAAAAGAGATTGACAAAAGATTAGTGAACTCCTTACTGATCTCAAATCTCCTAAATAAAGGCTCGATACACTTCATTTTCCACTCTAGGGCTGCCGAAGATGAAAGCAATGTACTTTACAACTGATGTTTCAATGATATCTTATACTGTCTACATACAAACTTTAATCAATAACCAAATTTAGAATTTAATAAAACATTTTATGAAGAATAAAGTCTTTTCAACTTACCAATTCCACTAGTTTCTCAGACCGGTTCTTCTTAATAAATTTGATGAACACCTGAAAAATGAAGACATTTTTGTCAAGTGATTTATTCTTGTTTGTGTACATGGTAATCTAATCAAAACTGTAAACACTGATGTTTTCATCAGGACTGAAAGAGTAAAGACAGAAATATACAGAATATATGAATATATATGTGTATACAGAAAGGGAAACATACTAGTTTGTGATCGGAGTAGCGAAATCCTACATGATAACTGACACCACGTCTCGACTTCAGTTTCTTTCCCACATAATAAAGAGATTCAAAGGATCCTGAAAAATGCACAACAACATGTTAATATACAGCATGAGAATGAACTCCAGCAGCATCTGCTTGTGATGAAATACACCTGTGCAGATCAGCAGAAGACGAGGAAAAATGAAAACTAAACCCAGAAGCATCAGGCTGACATAGACATGAATCAGAGTGGTAATATCTGGAGACTCACGGTCTGTTGGCTCAGACTCCCGCGGATCTGTGCCTGTCGGATCCACGCCGGATGTGTGTGGAAGCTCCTGCGATGGATCCTCAGGCACAAAAGCGCACACTTGGGTTTCTTCCTGGGTGTGGAGGGAACCTTTCTTAGACTTCCACGCTCTCCGGAGGACAGCAAAGAGTTTTTCTGCAAACAATCAGAGTGAGAAAGAGCGGTAACACTTTACTTGAAGGGGTGTGCATGACATTGTTTGAGATGTCCGAGTTATGACAACTTGACATAAACCAACACATCTGTCAGTGTCTTTGTCATGACAATCGTGACATCATTTAGCTTTATGGGTTAACATTACATTTTACCTTTTATCGACTTCCACGCTCTCCGGAGGCCAGCAAAGAGTTTCCCCCCTTGTGTGCGCTTTTCTGCAAACAATCAGAGTGAGAAAGAGCTTTATTGCCAGGTATGTTTACACATGAGAGACAGTGACAAGACACAGATAATAAAATAGAAGAAGTAAACAGGAAATAACAACATGCAAATATATTTTAAAAATACACAACAGACAGTATATGAATGAATGTTGATTAGAAACATTGTTTTTATCAGCACAGATTACAGCTACATGATTCACGAGTAAAACTGTCCTAATGCAGCGAGTTCATGTGAATAATTAGCAGCTTTTCATTGTTTCTGAACACAGCAAATTTCCAAGAACACTTGAAAAGTTAAAAACACAATGCTGATGCCGTGTTGAACAAGTCTTTCACGATGTGTTGGACACTATGGTTGGACAGCAAAATTAAGGATCTTTAGTTAATGCAGTCTGTCAAAGTTATCATCATACAATTTATGGCGACCACATGCATTTTATTTCTCATATAAAATAAATATATTTTGAATGGATTGTTGTTTCATTTTTGTTATCTTCATTTTAGGATTAACGTTGAACAAAATGACCTCACATTTCACAACCACCACAGAGTTCAAACGAAAGTATAAATAACATAGAACATTTATTTCTATATATTTTTATTTTGATTTCAGCGTTAAGCTTCTAATTTAAGAATGATATAAGCTAACTCAAGTTGTATTATTTGTCCCAGCTATATTCAATCCGTCCGGAAATCAACAATAGCTGCATTACGTTAGCTCTATTATTACGAAGGTTTAATTAATTATATTTTAACCTGTGATTTAAGAAAAGCGCATCTACATCACCAATATCGATTAAAAATGGTTCTGTAAAGTGTTTTATGCTAAGCATGCCGGCTTACCTTAACAAGACCTTTGAATCCTGGGATGTTTTAGTGTTTGATGTGAGCGGTTTCAAGTCGTCATTTCAAAATGAAATAAAGTTGATAACGAAAACGGTGTGCTTAAAAATGAGTGGATGGAAAAATATGCATTTATTCTCCATAAAAAAATAAAATAAAAATAAAAAAAATCACCAAAACTGAGTGCCTCTCCTCAATTTGCAGCAAAGAAAACTACATTGACTATTCCAAAACTTAGACAGAATAAAAACACTTCTAAATCCTTTGCTGGAAACGAAATAAAACTTTTGAGTATTCCTGACATACAGCATACCATAGCTTTGTAAAATATGAAAAAAAAAAAAAAAATCATCGCCAAGTTGGTTGTGGGGGCATCACATGTAAGTGAGACAACTTTAACACCAACCTCATGAAGCCTGCTAAGGCTCTCCCTAATGACATTGGCTTTCTCTGATCCATCCATTCCTGTGATGAGAAAGTATGCTATGGGAATTTTCCATGACTCATTTACAGCCACAACCATGAGGACCAAGGCCTGGGTCGCCAGCGTGTTGTCAATCTCTCCAGTGCCTATGTCCACATAACCATGGAACTGGTCTCTAGCAAATTCAGTCATCTTGTGAATATACATTTCATCCATCATTAGGGCACAGACCGTTTCTTTCCTTTCTCTCTGTTTTCCTCTACATGGCTTTTTAGCGCTGTGAAAGATGCCACAGTAAATCCTGGATCAGCTGAGACACTGCTGTACCAGCTGCGAATGGTGTGACTGTGTGGCAGAGCTTTCTGAAAATTGTCACGCACATAGTCATATGCCTTTGGGGAGTAAAAAAGTAGCGTGGTGGCAAACTGCATCAGTTCCTCTGAGTACTTAGCTGTTTTTTTCCCCTGCTGTATATTCAACAAGATTTGCTTTGGCACATCATCAATTGACTCAAGCAAAGAAGCACATTCACTGGATATCATCAGCTTCTTCTTGAGTTCTTTAGTGACATCCTTTAAGGTGGAGATCTTTTTTTTTTTTTAGACGCCTGGACTTTTGGGATTGCATTTTAAGCTTTTTCCTGTGTTTAGTCAGAATTTTGTCAGTGGCCTGATTTTTCCGTTTCAAAGACCTTGGAGACCCTAGGTTGCAGCTGTGATCCTCTAGAACGCAGTGATGTTTTGCATATCTAGCACTTGAAGCTGCATATCTATGATCCTCATTGATATCCACTGTTACAGCAGTGTCAGCTTGACAGATGTCATTGCTAAATGGGATGTTTCCATTGGCATTTTCAGTCAGGGTGACATTGCTGTAATCGGCAGCAGATTTCAGGTTAAGGCTCTGGTCAACTGGAGAATCCTCTTTATCGTCTCCTGTAACTTTGCAGAACAAAAACAAGCACCCAATTACCTCTGAATTATCACTCTCAAAAATCGTGCGCCTTACCACTGTACAAGAGGACTTCACCAGATGACAAGGAAACGAGAAAATTGTTGGAACTGCTGTACTCTTAAGACGGCAATTCCCCTAAAGAAAAGAAAAAGAAAAAATAATAAAGTACAATTATGCCTTTCGAATAAAAGCACTGGATGCCACTGAAATGTTTTTTCAGTCTTCTATCAATGTTGAGTATGTTAACGTCAATTATATTAAAGTAATAGTTCACCCAAAAATGAAAATTGTATGTGTTTCTTTGTTCTGCTGAAAACAAAAGAATATATTTTAAGGAATGTTGGTAAGAGAGTTGATGGGATCCACTGTCTGCCAAGCACTTACGACAACTCACAATCCACTAACCGAATGCATGCTTGGGCTAAAATCTGATCATCTGAATGTGATGTTTTTTCAGCCACATTGGCAGCACAATTATTCTGCTGAATTTTTTTTACCTTTAAGTCCATGGTGAAAGCATGCTCTTCAAAATGAGCACTGCAAAGACGAGATGACGTTGTTGGTTAGCTTGGGATAATTTTCATTTTATAGTGGACGAAGTTTAATTACTTAAGCCATGAAGGCGTAGTTTGCTTAAAACAAGTGCAGTGCTTCTCAAACCTGTCCTGTGGACCCCTCATCATTGCACATTATGTTAGTCTGTCTTATTAGAAACATTCAATTCAAATCCTGCAATCACTACTAATGAGCTGATGTGTTGAACCAGGTGTGTTAGATGAGGGAGATATGAAAAATGTTCAGTGGTGGTTGGAGCTGAGGATAGGTTGTGTTTGAGGTCGTCTTTTCTCTGGCTGAGGAAACAGGTGTCAAACTATTTTGTAAAAGACCAAATGGGTGGAAAGACAACACAACTTGAGCCACAGGAAAATTGATCTCGAGATCAAAAGAGACAGAGACAATGCAGACTTAAATACATAAATATTTTATTATTAGTATATATCAGGGCTTAAAAACGAAATTGTTCCACTCCGAGCAGAATCAGTAATTTCTGTTCCAGCATTCCTTCATATTATAAACGTTCCGAAACTGGTTTGATTAGAAAAGAAAAAAAAGGTTAATAACGTTATTTTTATTTTATTTGTTATTTTTGCATGTAGCCTACTTATTATTATTATTATTAATAATAATATTTATTAAAAAACAAAGAGAGTGTATTTGCCATCTTAGCCAAAAGGCAAACAATTAGGCTATCTTTTATAAGATTCTGTCCAAATGTAAACCTATTAAACGAAAGGAAAAACAATGGTTCATAAATTAGAGTATTTTTCAAGATATTTTAATGTTTGCTGCATGGTTAAAAATACCGATGCAAAAGTTACATCACATAGGCCTATACGTCGCATTTTATTATTAGATTTAGAAATAATGATAATAAAGTTATCGTACAGCCTACATAGCTTTGTTTATAATGTTTGTAAACATAAATTATGAACAAAACTGTCCTATATTATTTTACCTATCCACTTAGCCTATACTCCACAACAAAACCTCTAAAGTTAACAGCTGGACTATTCAGGCTAAATAAAGTCAAGCTAAAACGAATAAAAAAAATTCTCTTTTCTTTTTTAACGCCATTCCAGCTTCTATTGCTATATTCAAGGCGAGAAACAGGTTTATTTATTGAAAGTAAAACTAAATAAGATGCAAAACGAATTAATTTAAAGTGAATCTGTAGCCTACCTTTCTCATTAGTCACAAATTCAACTGTACACAAGTACACATCCCTTGTGTCTCGCGACTGGACAAAGAGGAGGGAGTCCTTTCTAATCCAGCATATGCTGCCATGGGGAGATTTTGAGTCCAGAATATTTATTTTTGTTTTTGGAAAACCAATTCTGTTTGTTCGGATAGTTCCACATGCCCAGATCCTCTTCTGAAGGAGGTCGCAGAAAATTGAGGGACTTGTGTAGAAATGATCTACAAACAGCTTGTAGCCAGTGTCAAGCAACTGTATGTCAACAAGCTCCATTACTGACTCGTAACTGAGCCCCTTGCCAGTATTTCCCTGCAGCGTTTCTTTGTAGACAAAAAAGTCCCATGTGTACCCATTGCTTGAGTCTGCCAGAACAAAAAGTTTGTCACCAGCGAACAGGCTTATTTTTCATGTATTGTTTTAGTCTTATACGTGCTTTAGAGGCAACCATCCGTTCATCTATTAAAATTTCCTGGCCAGGGTGATAATTTGTTTTAAAGGCATCCCTCATCTCAAAGTAAAGTGGCTTTATTTTGCTGAGCCGATCAAATCCTGCTGTACCTTTTCTCTGCTCATTAGCAGCATCATCCACCAAGCTACTGAGGTGAAGGGACTGGCAGATCCTAAGAAACTTCTTTCCAGTGATCAGCTTTTTAGGAAATGGCAAGTTGCACAAATGACTTCTTCACTGTTGACTTCCTGGAACGTCAACATCATTCCATCTCTCTTCAGATGAGCCGGTTGAAATCTCAGCTTGACTGCTGCTGCTGCCAGTTCTCCCACTTCCTCTTCCTCTTCCCCGTCTTCTGCCTCTTGGTCTTTTGCTGGCAGAGCCTCTCTGTGAAGTTTTGGGGTGGAGTTCTTCTCCTGGTGATGTGCTGTCATGGCCCTCAGTTTGGGTTTTTTTGCTGACTGGCTCCCAGTCTTCATCTGTTTCGATGTCAGATGATTGTCTGTGATACAAAATAAATAAATAAATAAATCATTTAAAAAACATTTACATCTTTTCTGTATTCTACTATTTTTTTTACATGCTCACATGTATATAAACAGAAACACATGCACACAAACAACCAAACAAACACTGATGCATGACTATAATAATAATAAATATTTATATATATATACAAACACACACACAATACCCATGCTTGAATGCAGAAACACACAGTCGCGGTAACCCACATGGAAAAAACCTATATAAACATATATGTTTCAATATAGGTTTTGCATATATGTGACATATATAAAATTGGCCGTCTTCCTATATTATAGGTACATGCAGTGGTGTCAAAAGTATTCACATTCAATACTCAAGTAGAAGTATAGATACTAGGGTTTAAAAATACTTCTGTAGAAGTTGAAGTATCAACTCAAGCTTTTTACTCAAGTAAAAGTGTAAAAGTACTGGTTTCAAAACTACTTAAAGTATAAAAGTAAAAGTAATGTAAGGAAAAAAAAAATTCCATTAAGGACAAAAGCTTAGGCCGCGCCACAGGGTCTATATTGTGCACTCCACCTCCTCAAAATGTCATCAATAACCTTTATTGGAATGTAAATGTACATCCAAACTTCACTGCAGGAATCTGTGAGGGCAGCGGACAAGAAAAATGCGGGTAGTTTTGGTGTACCCAGGGCAGGTTAGTAACAATCAGGGCTTGACATTAACACCCGCCAACCCGCCAAAGTTTTCAGCTGTTTCAGTTCACACCGCACTCGTCTGTTGAAGTTTGTTGGATAGGTGTGATAACCCTGTTGCCGTTGGTCGGAGTCTGTTTTTACCAGACTGAACATGTTTAATCGGCTTTTGTTTGGTTGTCTGAGCATCCAACAAACGGCAACAAACTCTCTGTGCATTCCAAACGGGATATATCACCCTCTGAAGAGCACTTTGGAGTGAAAACAATCATGGCCGCCATATTGAAGGGTTGTTCCAAACCGAAGTGTTCAAAACTGGCCACTTTAAAGGGCCCTTCGGAATGAAGGATTTCGAAGGGTACAACTGATGGACACTTTGGGTCCCCATGATCCTTTGCACAGGGAAGTTGTTTGACGTCACAGAATGGGTACAGGAGGCTCGGAGTTCGATTTTATCTATAAATGTATGTATAGTATTTTTCTGTACTACTGTAATATTTATACAAGTTAGATTTAGTACATTATTATGGTCAAAACGACATTGTGCTTCAACAAAATTACTTTACAGCTCCCTTTATCAGTCCATTCAAATGTTTCAAATACATAGACACAATATACATTATGGTGAGATAAACCAAAAATAAATAAATAAACTAACGTTAAATAAAGGGCGCAGCTTGCGCAATCTATCCTCCTTGATTGTCTCGTTAAGATGACGCAGAAGTGCGTTCTAAAAAAAGGAGTAATTTGATCCCTACACCCTTCATCCCTTCGAAGCTCTCACTCCGGAGGGTAAACCCTTTGAAGGGATTAGAGCATAGGGATGAGCCCTTCCGAATGGAACGCAGGGCCTGACGTAATCTGACTTGGCCACGAACCGTTGCCATGACGATGAGACAATGACAGCTGTTTGATCGCGCACACAACAAAGCACTGGAAACGTGACATCGCAGCTTGTTCGTTATAAAAAATAAAATACAGTTTAATATATATATATATATATATATATATATATATATATATATATATATATATATATATATATATATATATAAGGTATAATAGTCCGTAGTGCAATCCGTGCCATTCAGCAAGAGCACTGCTCCACTTCACCGAAAGAGAGAGGTATAACACCATGAGAGCAACGCAGGTTTACCTTCAGTTCCGTTTTAAATTAATTCGTTTAGGCTTGTTTAGCCACCTGGTTGTATATGACTATGGGTGACATAAATAAAAAGGGTCGCGCTAAAAAAAATTAAAAACCGGTGTAATTTAACGCTAATTTATTCAAACGTCTCTCTACTAAACTACCTAGCTTAATTTGCGGAGGACGAAGAGAAAGCACCCGTTTGATAGCCTAAATGAGCCAGTAGTGGAGAAATAATAACTTAAGAAATAATCTTTTTTGAGTAATGACTCCCAACACTGTCCACCTTGCTGGAGTGTGACGTGATTTGCGACATGTGCAGGTGTGATGGATCGCGTACAAACCAATAGGGTGTCAGAATGGTAAATGTTTATAGTTCTCATCCAACCACAATCAAATTCACTCTATCCGGATGGCGCGATTTATCTGGATAGTTTTTTTTTTTCAAGCCGGAATGAAAACAAGCCGAAATGAAATAGGAGTAACGAGGCTATTTTTAAAATGTAAGGAGTAGAAAGTACAGATAATTGCGTGAAAATGTAAGGAGTAGAAATAAAAAGTCGTCTGAAAAATAATTACCCCAGTAAAGTATAGATACCCGAAATTTCTACTTAAGTAAGGTAACGAAGTATTTGTACTTCGTTACTTGACACCTTTGGGTACATATATGTACATATATATATATGCACCTATATGTTCACCTATAATAGTAAAATTACAATCCATAGCTGCTAGGCAACTTAAATAAAAGTCCAAAATGTAGAAATGTACATTATTTATTTACCCAAGATCAATCAAAAAGTACAAAACAAAAAAATATAGTACAAGAACAAAAATAAGACAAAAAAACTGCTAGGCAACATAAATATAAGTCCAAAATATAGATACTAACATTTTTGTAAGTCCTTCATGATTTCAAAAACAATATAGAAACTTGAACTAAAACCATAAAGGGAGCAAGAGAGAATATTGACTCCGAAATTCTACTCACAGATTGAGTTGTACACTCAATTTACAGTGACAGGAAGTCCGTCTGCATCCTTCAATTTCAAAACAACACACTTGAAAAAGGTCAGTGTCTTTTTCAGTCCTTTAGGATACTGGATTGGATTCAATTCCAAATGCAAAATATACACATAGGAGGAGGTCCAGTGCCATCAAGATGTCCTCACTCTACTCTGTGATTAACTGGCCATCCAACGTGAACAAAATGTGGTCATACTGCATGAGATGATCCTCCCGCAGGCTTCAGGCACTATCTTAGGTGTTGGGATGACAGGAGGGCTGGTCTGAGCATGGCCCTGGAGAAGAGGGGATAATAGCATTAACCATCTTCACATATTTATTTGAAAGGCAAACCTTATAAGCTAAATTAATTTCAACTACTGTCATATACAACTGCTCAAATACTTTTGGCCAATAACTGGAAATAAATGTAATTTTCTCTTCACATTGAGAGAATAATTTGTGTTCTATCATTTGTATAGCAAAATGTGCAATAAGTGTCGTGCTTTGATTAGATTGTGCTTCACACACTGTAGTCACCTGTTCATGGCTCACCTCAATGTCAAACAGCAACCCCAGGTCCACCTTGAACAGTGCAGGCAAGAGGAGAACAGCTGCTTCCAACTGTAGGCCTTTAAACAAAATAACATCATTAGGTTAACATAACATGGGGGATGCTTTTACCCAATACTTTTTTGTTTTGTTTTTTAAACATTCATTACTGTGTGTAAAGCCCAAAGTATACTTCGTATTTTATGCGTATGCTTTTTCTGAACTCAAAACAAATTAAGATCTTTTTGATGAAGTCTGAGAGGTTTCTGTCCCTCCAATGATGAGGGTGAGTAATTAATGACAGAATTTCCATTTTTGGGTAAACTAATCCTTTAAAGGTGATTACCCTTGCACAAATCAAAGCAATTCTCAAACAACACAACTGGATATTCATACAACTACACATTTGTACTAGACATACACTAGAGCTGCAGGATTCTGGATGAAATGAGAATCATGATTTTTTTGGTTGCAAATAGAGATCGCAATTCTCCCACGATTCTAAATAGACAACTAAAAATAACATTTAATTTACTAGTTCTAGAAAAAAATATTAATTGCTGGACTCTAATTGCTGGAAAATGTTTAATTTGAATGAATTATTTTTAAAAAATGGTTTTGAATATATTAGTAGCTCATTAATAAATACTTTCACTACTAGATGAATCAGGGTTTAACCTTAACGAATCTATTGAATGAATGATTCAATGACAACGTCACTGGTTGCCACCTAGTGGCTTAACAAGGTAATTTATATACAGTTATTTGAAGCACCAAGTTAGTTTCGATTTGCTCTATTTTGATCGCTGTCCAGTGATTATATCCTAACTGTAAACTTTTATCTTATTACTTACTGTGATAATTTTAATATTTGTAAAAGAAATCAAATAACCAAATCCTTGAATAACTACAGTGTGGTTCAAAACTGCTGTTTCTGGATCAGTGGCAGCATGAACACTGAATGTTTTTGTCAAAGGTTTAACAGACGCAGGCGAATCGTTGTCATTAATAAAGTAGGATCTTGTGGGTATTTGAATCGAGATTGCGATCTTTTTACGATAAATTGTGCAGCTCTAACATACACATACAAAGTAAATCAAAGGGGTTTCGGACAAGCCAGGTTGATGATATATATCATACCTAGAAGCAGGGCACAAGCTGATGTAACTGAAGTAAGTTGATTCAAAACTTTAACTCCCTCAATGTCAGCAGATGGTTCATGAAGTTCTCCCCCTCCTTCCAAATAATGAACATCGCCATGGTGAGCTGCTCCTCAATCATCTGTCGGGTTATCCTAAAATAGTGAACATAAAAAAAAAAAAAAAAATTGGTCACCTTTTGCTAGCTTAACTACAAAATACACAAATTGAGACTTATTTTTCTGAAAATAAATCAAAATAGAATATTCTTACGTTCAACTCAGAAAGTACTCCTTGATGAGGTCTTCAGGACTTTCTCTCAGGAAAAAGATAAGGGCCTTAAGGACACACTTCTCAGGTGAATGTTTTCAGTCTGTGATAAAGCAATTGTGATTATTTTTCTTATTTAAAAAAAAAGCACAATAATCTGTAATATGGAATCAATTTTTTGCAGATATGCAATAGCTGTAACAGACACGTCAGGTTCCACCTCACTGCCATACCCACGTACCCAATCACCGGAGTACTAATCACCACCACCTGCCACTCATCAGCACTGCAATCAACACCACTACAAAGACTCTCCACACACACACACTCACTGTCTGGTCTCGTTTGCACTACTACCTATGTATGCTAACCTTAAGGACTCCAAACGCCATACTTACCTGCTCCAGTCGTCTCCTCCATCTCCTTCGTCTCCCGTCCTCCTTGTGTGATTACCTGCCTGTGTGTGTGAGTGTCTCCGCCAGCTTCAACCATCCCATCTCTTCAGCTGCATCTGCAAGACATTATCAGGACAGTATCATATTCCCTTCATCTCTCCAGTACTCATTATCTGCTTACCATAACCCAGTGCTCTGCTTATTATTAATAAACTCACCTGGATTGTTTATACCTCTGCCTCCGTGTCTCTGTACCGTAACAGAAGACCGGACCATAACAACTTTACAGCATGAGCACCAACGACCCATTTCAAGAGCTCGTGGACGCACTGCGCCGAGCACTCACACCACAGCCATCCTCACCAACAATATCCACCACTTCAGCTTCCGCACCTTCTGTCACCTCTCCTTCTCCAGCATTCACCGCCAGTCCCATGGCCAAACCGGCGCCCTACTCAGGATCGGCGGAGGAATGCAGCGATTCCTTCTCCAATGTGAACTGGTCCTGGAGATGCAGCCGCACCTCTACACTTCCGACACAGCAAAAATTGCGTTCATCATTTCGCAACTGCAAGGTAAGGCCCTGCAATGGGCAGATTCCCTGTGGACTCAGAAAGGCCCTGTTGTACAATCATATTCGGCGTTTGTCTCTCACTTCCGTGAGGTCTTCGGAAAACCTCTGAAGGATTCTTCTACTGGTGAGAAACTCTACAATCTAAAGCAAAGAAATCTCTCTGTGAATGATTATGCCTTGCAGTTCCGAACGCTAGCCGCCACCAGCGGATGGAATGAACAAGCCCTCATCACTTCTTTCCGTCAAGGATTGGAACCCAACGTGCGGCTGCATCTCGCTGCATACGAGGAATCAATGGGACTTGAACGCTTCATCCAACTCGCCATTCGCATGGGTTCTCGTATGCAGTCGTGTCTCCTCGAACACCAGGGCCAGTCACCTGCCACCAACCTCCTCCGCCGGTCTGAACCCGTCAGCTCCCCAGAACCAGCCACCGAACCGATGTTAATCGACCATTCCCGTCTAACTTCCAATGAAAGACAAAGAAGATTGACTCATAACTTATGTCTATATTGTGGATCTCCGGGGCATGTTCTCTCCACATGCCCAACCCGTCCTCCTCGGCCCGTGGTGAGTGCGATTTTCCCTTCCATCCATAAAATGAAACCACTCACAACTGTTGTAATCCTTACTGCTGCAAATACCTCTGTTCCAGTGGTGGCGCTCCTCGACTCAGGGTCTGCAGGAAATTTCATCTCCGGCGCCCTCTGTCGACAACTCAAGCTCAAGATCTCCCCGTCTCCGGTTAGCTATCAAATCCACTCCATCACGGGCAAACCCCTGAGCCGTAAGCACATACGTCATTGTGTGGGACCACTTCAACTCAGCGTGGGTATTCTACACTCTGAAAAGATTCATCTGCTGGTTCTGGAGGAGTCCACCGCTGACGTGGTTCTAGGGCGCCCGTGGCTCGAACAACATAGCCCCAACATCTCTTGGCGCACGGGCGAAGTCCTGAAGTGGGGCGACCACTGCTTTCCAGATTGCTTCCCAACGCTTCCTGTTCCAAAGTCTCCATTCTCCAAGTCTCTCTCCATGAATGCAACCTCTATCGAAAGCCCTGTCGAAAAACGCTCCGTGGATGTTCCCCCGGACTACGCCCCCTTCAGTGACGTTTTCTGCCCGCAACGCGCCTCCAAGCTTCCTCCACACCGGCCATGGGACTGTGCCATCGATCTGCTACCGGGTGAACCAGTGCCCAGGGGACGCATTTACCCCCTGTCAATACCGGAGGAGAAGGCCATGGAGGAATACATCAAAGAGGCCCTCAACCAAGGTTACATCCGCCCGTCTACTTCCCCTGCTGCTTCAAGCTTCATTTTTGTGGCGAAGAAGGACGGAGGCTTGAGGCCCTGCATTGATTACCGTGCCCTCAACAAAATCACCATCAAATTCCGCTACCCGCTTCCCCTCGTCCCAGCGGCCCTGGAACATCTCCGTGGTGCCACTGTGTTCACTAAGCTGGACCTCCGCAGCGCGTACAACCTCATCCGGATACGCGAGGGGGACGAGTGGAAGACCGCCTTTGTCACGCCCACCGGACACTACGAATATCTTGTTATGCCGTATGGCCTGGTCAACGCCCCTCCGTATTCCAGGATTTCATACACGAGGTGCTCCGCGAGTTTCTCCACAAGTTCGTTCTGGTGTATATAGACGACATCCTCATCTACTCCCGGAGCTTGGCCGAACATCGCCACCACGTTGCGGAGGTCCTCCAACGCCTACGGCAATTCCACCTCTTCCTCAAAGCTGAGAAGTGCTCCTTTCACCAGCCCTCTGTCCAATTCCTGGGGTACGTAATAGATCACAGTGGCATCCGGATGGACGAGGGGAAGGTCTCCGCCATTCAGTCCTGGCCCACTCCATCTTCAATCAAAGAACTCCAACGCTTCCTAGGTTTCTCCAACTTCTACCGCCGGTTTATCAAGAACTACAGCACCATCGTCAGTCCATTAACCAACCTACTCCGTAACCAGCCCAAGTCTCTGTCCTGGTCCCAACAAGCCACCAACGCCTTCGAGACCCTTAAAAGAGCCTTCACCACCGCTCCCCTCCTCGTCCACCCTAATCCAGAGCTCCCATTCATCGTGGAAGTGGACACCTCCACCACCGGAGTGGGAGCGGTTCTTTCACAGCAGCAGGGGACACCTAGTAGACTCCATCCATGCGCCTTCTTCTCCCGCAAGCTCAACCCGGCGGAGGTCAATTACGACATCGGTGACCGCGAACTCCTGGCCGTCAAGCTTGCCCTCGAGGAGTGGAGGCATTGGTTGGAGGGGGCTACTCATCCATTCCAAGTTCTCACTGATCACAAAAACCTTGAATATCTAAAAGCTGCCAAAAGACTCAACCCTCGCCAAGCTCGCTGGGCCATGTTTTTCTCAAGGTTCAATTTCTCTATCTCCTACCGCCCTGGTTCTAAAAATACCAAAGCTGACGCTCCGTCTCGCCTCCATTCCCCGGAGGAAAAGCCTGAAGACCCTGAAACAATCCTGCCGGAGTCCATCTTCGTGAATCCCATCCAGAGGTCCGAAGAAACCATACCCTCCTCCAATGCCTCCACACGCACTCCGCCGGGTTGCCCCCAAGGCTTGCAATACGTCACCCGGGCACGTCGCACTCCACTTCTGCACAATACCCACTCATCACTTGGCACTGGTCACCCGGGGGTCAATGAGACCCTCTCGTTGCTCAAACAACGCTTCTGGTGGCCCAACATGGCCAACGATGTCAGAAGGTACGTGCAGGGCTGCAGGGAGTGCGCCATCTCTAAGAGCCCACGCCATCTTCCCACCGGCAAGCTCCTACCTCTGCCCGTTCCTGAGAGACCCTGGTCACACCTGGGAGTGGACTTCGTCACAGATCTCCCTGAGTCTGACGGTAACACCTGCATCCTGGTGGTGGTAGACCGCTTCTCAAAGTCCTGCCGCCTGATACCCCTGGAGGGTCTACCTACCGCCATGGCAACTGCTAAGTTGATGTTTAATCATGTTTTTCGTCATTATGGAATACCTGAAGATATAGTCTCCGACAGAGGACCCCAGTTCGTCTCCCACGTCTGGAAAGCCTTCTTCTCCCTCCTGGGTGTGACCGTCAGCCTGTCATCTGGATACCATCCTCAGTCGAACGGGCAGACGGAACGCAAGATCCAGGAGATAGGCCGCTTCCTGCGTACCTTCTGTCACGGCCACCAGAACTCCTGGAACCAGTACCTGGGTTGGGCCGAGTACGCACAGAACTCCCTCCGCCAAGCCACAACTGGACTGACACCCTTCCAGTGCGTACTCGGCTACCAACCCCCACTGTTCCCCTGGGATGGGGAACCTTCCAACGTCCCCGCAGTCGACTACTGGTTCCGGGAGAGCGAGAGGGTTTGGGACTCAGCTCATCACCAACTGCAGAGAGCCCTGCGCAGACGCAAGATGACAGCCGACCTTCGGCGCTCCGAAGCTCCCGTCTACCAACCGGGGCAGAAGGTCTGGCTGTCCACCCGGGACATCAGGATGCGTCTGCCCTGCAAGAAGCTGAGTCCCCGCTTCATTGGCCCGTTCCCCATCATCCGGCAGATCAACCCCGTCACCTACCGTCTTCAACTCCCAGCACAGTACAGTAGAATCCATCCCACATTCCACGTATCACTGCTTAAGCCTCACCACCCTTCTGTTGTTCCCTCCACAGAACCTGACGTGGCAGCCGCCGAGCCCCCCCTTCCACTCATCCTGGAGGACGGCACAGCCTACGTGGTTCACGAAATCCTGGATTCCCGGCGCCGTGGTGGTCAGCTGGAATACCTCGTCGACTGGGAAGGCTATGGTCCCGAGGAACGCTCATGGGTCCCCAAGAATGATATCCTTGATCCTATCCTATTACAGAACTTCCATACCAATCACCCTGACAGACCTGCCCCACGCCCGAGAGGAAGACCACCACGACGTCGGGGTCCGCGGCCCTCAGGAGCGGGCCGTGGGAGGCGGGGTTCTTTAACAGACACGTCAGGTTCCACCTCACTGCCATACCCACGTACCCAATCACCGGAGTACTAATCACCACCACCTGCCACTCATCAGCACTGCAATCAACACCACTACAAAGACTCTCCACACACACACACTCACTGTCCGGTCTCGTTTGCACTACTACCTATGTATGCTAACCTTAAGGACTCCAAACGCCATACTTACCTGCTCCAGTCGTCTCCTCCATCTCCTTCGTCTCCCGTCCTCCTTGTGTGATTACCTGCCTGTGTGTGTGAGTGTCTCCGCCAGCTTCAACCATCCCATCTCTTCAGCTGCATCTGCAAGACATTATCAGGACAGTATCATATTCCCTTCATCTCTCCAGTACTCATTATCTGCTTACCATAACCCAGTGCTCTGCTTATTATTAATAAACTCACCTGGATTGTTTATACCTCTGCCTCCGTGTCTCTGTACCGTAACAATAGCAAAGGACAAGAAAATATAAAAATAATTTGTATTAATGACTGGACAAATTTGCAATTAATATATTTATGGACAATACCAGCAACACTTGTGGCATTGAGGGATCCCAAAAAATAAATAAATAAATAAAAGAAACTAAAAAAACAATTCTTTATTTCTCCAATGCGTTTCAGCACACATGCCTTCGTCAGTGCTAAAATACTATAGATTTGCAATTAAGAAATGCATCTGAATCAGTCATTGGTTTCATTTAAAATTATGAATTTATAATACATAATTATAAGTCTGAAAATAAAACATGCATCAATTAATAAATTAGCTTTATACCCCGATATATATTTAATCATTCTTGATTATAGGGATATTTCACCGAAAAATGAAAGCTAGCTGTTAATTTACTTACCATAAGGCCATCCAAGTTGACTTTTTTTTATTTCTTCAGGAGAACAGTAAATATTTTTAGCTGGAACTGTGATCTTCTGTGATTAATGTAATGTCAATGGCTACTGTCACTGTGAGAATAAAAAAATAAATACAAAATTAATACAAAACAACAAGAAAAAAAAAGTCACATGCATTTGAGATGGCATAAGAGGGAGTTGATGAATGTTTTGGAATGGATAATTCTTAGTCTAAAGTTTGTTAATGAGGATAACATTCAAGTCAATAGACAGCATTAGATGGATTTTATTCAAACATGTCCAACATTGGTAATTCATATTATCTATTAACAATTATAGCCGTTTTTATAGAAATTACTTACCATGTAAAGTTATTGCAGAGTTTCCTTAGTCGTCAAACATTGAAGAGTTTTAGATCCTAAAAGGGGGAGGGGAATCAGTGTTTATAAATGAAAAAACTTGTTTGCTGCATTAATTAGTTGTGTAGATACGCAACCATTTCATTCTACTAAAAAAAACAGGATAAAAAAACACCTCGCGCTAGTCAAATGAAATAAGCCTTAGCTATGTCTTTACTCACAGACTTTCTTCGTCATTTTGGTCGAACAAATAGATCAATAAATCAGAGCTAACGTGAAAAAGACAAATAAAAGAACTGACAAACATTAATTTAAAAACCTAAACTCAATAATTGTAATGCGAGGATCCCCTCAGCCTCGACTCGAGTGTCTCTCCCGCTCCCCACGCACTTCCTGCTCGCAGCATTTCAAATAGTACACGCTACATACACGGTAGAGACGTTTCTTTTAAAAATTATTTAGAGACATACTTACATGGTCCAAACTGAATACATTTCTTTATAATAAAACAAGTAAATCCAACATCTTGTATAGAATAGAAAAGTTAAAATCGTAACTAATCGAATTTTTGAATTTGCGCGGCCTGCAGTAACGTTATACTGCAGGCCGCGCAAATTAAAAAATTCGGTTAGATACGATTTCATTAGTATTCATGTTCACAAACAAGGTTAATTAACTCATAAACAGCTAAAACACATGGTCAACCTTTGCATTATCGAGTATATTAATTAAAACATTTCCAACCTACCTTAATTCATCCGAGTTCAGGGGAAATTAAAGGCGGCCGAGCAGAAAACTTGAGAAAGGCTCGTGAGTCATGACGTCAGAAAAAAAAACGTCTGTCACGGGGTCCTTAAAGAGAAATTATCCTTTGGCTGAAAGTGAGGTATTTGAGTTGTTGAGTGTACAATATTGAGAGCAATACGCAGAAAGAAGAAGTAATTAGACTCAAATAGTTATAGCAATCCAACTTACACCCATATTCACTTTTACAGAGGGCTTGGGGACAAAAAGGTTGAGAACCAGGTTATGTTTAGAAAATACACTGTAATTTAATGTTGTTTTTAATCCTTTCCCACCTAAGCTAAGAGAATAAGAGAGTTAGAGAAAGTTTAAAGAACTATACAGGGGCTTTACAGGTTCTTTATAAGGTAGTGGTGCTATATAGCACCTTAACCACAGCAAGGAACCGCTGAAGAACCATACAGGGGCTTTACAGGTTCTTTTTATGGCAGTGGTGCTATATAGCACCTTAACCACAGCAAGGAACCGCTGAAGAACCATACAGGGGCTTTACAGGTTCTTTTTATGGCAGTGGTGCTATATAGCACCTTAACCACAGCAAGGAACCGCTGAAGAACTGCTGAAGAACCATACAGGGGCTTTACAGGTTCTTTTTATGGCAGTGGTGCTATATAGCACCTTAACCACAGCAAGGAACCGCTGAAGAACCATACAGGGGCTTTACAGGTTCTTTATAAGGTAGTGGTGCTATATAGCACCTTAACCACCCCAAAGAACCGCTGAAGAACCAATTTTTTTTAGAGTGTAGTTAAATTCCATAACATGCCAATTACATGTGATACCAATTTCACGTGTTCGCACATACATAAGTTCTTGCATATTTTTTTTTCATTAATTCTTAGTTTTTGCCTTGATAATAGAAAATATGAGCTAGGCATCATGTATGACAGTCAAAAATGAGATATGAGCTACAAAATGACCAGATCCTGCCATTAGCTATATAGAAGACATATCTTGTATGTATAGGGCTTATATGTGGATATGAAGAAGCAATACAGGATTGCTTCTATATACTATATTTCCTGTATATGCACATATATGCATCTCAATTTTGCCTATATGTGGCATATATGCAGTATATATAGGGCATATATGTAGCATATATATTATCATATATGTGCATATATGCAGCATATATGTGCATATACACTGCATATAGGTTTCATATATGCGCATATATCCACATATAGGTTCTTTCCATGTGGGAACTGCTACCTGGACCTCCTCATTACCGGCATCACCTGCATCAATGTAGTCACTATGTCCATTGAGCATTTCAATCAGCCACTGGTGAGTCGGTGAACTACCATTGCATGAAGTTGCATTTTATCATTGAAACCAAAAGTAACTTATTTTTGTGAAATGTTCTGCTTGGAAAGCGTTTGTGCTCTTTCATTAAAATAAATGGCCCCTATTTTTATATAAACGCAAAGGCATTTGTGCATTATTAAATGTGTTTTAAGTGTCCATATGCTGCTTTACTATAAATTGTACTACATTAAAACTGGTGAAATAATTTCTCCTATCTTCTACAGTACCTTGAAGAGGCATTGAAATACTGTAACTATGTCTTTACCGTCAGCTTCATAATTGAGGCTTTGCTCAAAATTGTCGCATTTGGTTTTCGGAGAATCTTCAAAGACGGGTATTGTTGCCTAAATGACTCTAATGTGAACAGAATATAATGTGAATACCCTGCTGTACACAAGTTTAACAATGGATGCATGAATGCAAATCTGTATTGTACTAAAGAAGTTTCTGGAAGTTAAATCAGTATTCTGAAGGGCTTATTAGGGTGCACCTCAGATGGTATACTTACTATATACATACTTGCTGTAAGTTGTAAGTGCTTAACCCAATAAAGTTAATTAAAGACTCTATCAGCTTCATGTACAAAAACATGAGATCATGATCCCTGTTGTTTATCAATAATCCCACATTAACACATGTACAGGTACAATCAACCATATGTTGTTGTATTTGCAATATGCTTATAAATCTGTGTGTGGTTTGTTTGCTCAGCTTGCTCAATGTTCAGACACCGATTAGCTAAATTACACTCTTTGCTGGATGTAGTATTTTAATCGTATGATGCTTTAATGTGCTGGCAGATGGATCCAGCTGGATCTAGCCATAGTCCTGCTCTCTATCATGGGCATCACACTGGAGGAGATGAAGATGACTGCAGCGCTGCCAATCAACCCCACCATCATCCGCATTATGAGGGTGCTGAGAATAGCTAGAGGTACTGCAGGGTTTTTTTAGCTTCTTTTGTTTTTTTCCCCCAAACCATAAATGTATTAGTGTGGTCCATTACAAATGGATGTGTTTTTGGAAATGGGTTTCTCTGTGCTTTTGCCCAACAGTACTGAAGCTTTTGAAGATGGCTACAGGCATGAGAGCCCTGCTTTACACAGTAATGCAAGCTTTACCACAGGTACCTAATGTTGTGTGTTTTTATATTCATTTATTTGTTTATTCATCAATTAATTCATTAATATAAATGTGTTATTTTTATAAAAATATTTTATAGCATTTTTTCTTTTCTTTTTTGCTTTTATGATATTATTTAACATGGCCAGATACATTAGGTTATACCAATGTGCTTTTAAAACTATATTTTTAATATGTTGTATTTAATATGTATATTTTAATATTATATATGGGTCAATAACATGAGGGGTATTTTTTTGTCTAAAAGCCGTAATAATATTAAAAAACAAAGATATGACATCCAAAGTGTGTAAGGTAGTACAACTAGATGTCTTTTATTGAATCCAAAAGGTTTTAATTATATTTTGTTACATATAAAGGTATTTTAAAGTTTTTGAAGTGTGTACGGTTTAACCATCCAAACGCCAATACAGTCATTTCATTTGTGATTAAAATATCTTAAAATGTAATAAATGTATATATTTTTTATTCTGGCATGTTTTTATAACATCATATATTAACATAGTGCAACATGGTATTAAAATGATGTGTAGAAGTCGTTGCTTTGTTATGAGAAAGAATGTCCAGAAAAATTTATTTCATTGATGTCATTCGGAGCAACCAATATAAAGGGAACATTTTGGATCAAGTTATGCGGTCAATATCATGTGACAGGACGTGACATCATTCTGTCACCTGCAAAGGACCACATGATTGTGAAGCAAAGTAACAAACTCTCTCTTAACTAATAGAAAAATTCATGTTTTCACTCGCTCATACGCATGTCCCGAAACATCAGGTCATTTGGTTCAACCGCTATAAAACATGGAAAATGTTGCACTAAATATAAAAGGTTTGATTGTCCTTTTGCTTGCTAGCTAGATATCAGTCTGTTAGCATTGTCTGAAAATATCGTCATTCGGTTTAACCAAAAGTGTCGTTCGGTAAAACCTAATTTTTTTCTTAAAGGGGCTCTATGCAAAATTTTTACTTTATAATTTACTATATAATGCATGACTGTTTCGCCAATCATTCTTACATATTCGGGTCTTTATCGACCCGGATCTATATCTAACACGAAGGATCGCTACCTGTAGCGATAGTATAAAACTCCTCTGATATTAGAGTAACAATTACAGAAGAATAAAATAAATCGTATTTTGTTACCTTTTGGAGCTTGAAAGGGCTCCGTTTGAGCAGATGTTTTATGCTATCATCACTGTCCTCGTCAGAGCTCATTTGCCAGTAAATTCAGCAAATAATAGACTAGTTTTATGTTTGAGGTCACGAATATGAGCCCATTCGCAATCTCAAACGTATTCTCAAAACTATTTCATTTTCAACATCTTCAAAATCAATATTTTGATCGCTAACAGCTTCACCAGATCCATTCAGTAATAGTTAGTTATATTTGATTGCGTTCAGTACTTGCTCTGCAGTAAATCACTGAGCCATTTCATGTTGTTATTATTTCGTTTTCTGTTTGAATGAGTCGTCACTTCAGCATTGTGTATCAGACATTGCCACCTTGTGGAATAAAGGCGAATTGCACTTATTCCGTCATCTAAGATTCAATTATTGTTGTGCAGAAAAAATATACGTACACTCATACACACCTCGGGTCGTTGGCGACCCTATACAATTTTTACAAAAAATGAATACAAAAATAGGCATTCTTTTACAATTTTATGATTTTTTTCTTGTTATATTCTTTATAATGAATTGATTGAGGAATATCAAGAAGGTTGATGTCTAACTTTAAAAAATGAACGAGGAGGAGGGTAGTGCAGTTTATCCAATAGTATTTCGACATCACAGGTTTCCAGTTGGCAGAAAACACCTTGTATTGTAGCCATGGAAACCAGCAAACAAACTGGGTCAGAGAATCAGGCAATAACGTCAGCTGTGCGTTATCACTCTCTTCTCTGTCACGGTGAAGTGACACACACCCGCGCGGGCGCCTCCTCTCTCTCTCACATGTCGCCGGTTAAGTAGTGTTTGTATTGTGCATAAATTTTAGTCATTCCTGCAGGTCTCGCACTACTGATCTATATTAGTGGAGCGAACGAAGTCAAACAGAGTCACAAGTATCAAAATAACCGCCTTCCTGCGCTTAAACTGTCAAATACGTACAAAAGTATGTCAAAACCAGCGGCACAGGTAATCTTGGCGAGTATACAGATAAACACAGTCAGTTTTGAATCGTTAAATAGCTAAGAAAGTGAACTCATGTTGTGTATAACAGTATTGGGTCCGTTGAACACCGTTCATAAACCCTTAAAGGGACAGCAGTCCAATATTCCTGCTGCTGTCTGTCATGTTAATCAAAGAACAAAAGACAAAGAAAATCACTTTCTGCTCTTGAATGAATACATGGTATAACTTTAATGGTCAGAATTATTTGCAATTAAGGTAACCATTGCAAAATAACAAAATGTGTTATTTTACATTTGATTACTTTAATTTCTGTAGTACTTCTTACCTGAATAAAAACCCAGTTAACCCGAAAAACTTTCATAGCTCTTTATTATATTACATTTATTTGAGCTGTTTATATTTTATTACTGACTTTTACTTTTTTTTAATGAAAATAAAACTCTGCATTGAATGGACGGGGGACAACTTGAAGAAAAGAAAGAAGGAAATCGGAATTGGCCAAGAAAATTGCAATCGTTGCATCTGTACTAAAAAGCCTCTGCATCCATCTAAATATCTCTATGAACAACAGCATATCAAAACAGATAAATCAAATCATCAGCTTACAGTGTGCAAGTCTCCTCAGCTTTCAGTGTAAATTGCGCTCCCTCTTGTTGCTGGCAACCATATGCTGTAAAAGCTGGCAACCCGCATCTTTGAACGAGGGGACGGGCCAAACAATATTTTGAATTTGGACTGCAGTACCTATTTCGAACACTGGGTGTCATTCCTACAGAGAGCCCCCTTAAAACAAATTACTTTTTTGGTGACAAATTTTGCCAATCTTGTAAAAAAAAAAAAAATACAAAAGCAGTGTTAATTCATTATTAAAAAAACACAATTAGTTTTGAAGTTTTATTCAGTGTCAACAATGAAATTATATCTCCATTATGGTTTTTTACGCTTTTAAAAACCATATTCGTCAAAGACCCATATATATTGTAATTCAAATACATACAGTTTATATTAGAGACAAAATATTTTTGCAGTGCATACAGTATGCCGTTGTGTGTACGTTTGCTTTAGAGAGATGTAGATGTACTGCACAATTGCATTTCTTTGTGTCTTTGTGAGGATATGTAAGACATGGGGGAGGACAGAGAAAAAGTTGGAGATAAAGTATCTATAACACAATGCTACTCCCCATGATTGATTGTTTAATAAAATACTGTGATAATCCGCTTTCTCTCTTTAGGTGGGAAATCTGGGCTTGCTGTTTATGCTCCTCTTCTTCATTTATGCGGCAATTGGCGTGGAGCTTTTTGGGAAACTAGGTCAGTGCTGCAATCCTGCTCACTGTTCATACTGAGCTCTCCATTTCACAGTTTTAACGGCTTTGCTCTACCTTAGCTGCCACTCTCATTTTTAGGTCAGAAATGCTTCAATTTGGTCCCCATGGGCATGCTTCTCTCACAGTTTTAGAGCTCTTTTTAGTCTACAGTACTGTCATTTTGGAAGAAGAACCTAAATAGTGCTGTTGATCTTTGGAACTTGCTCCTGCAATGGTAGCATATTTATGAGATAGCCTCTAGGCTCCAAGAGACATTTCTATGCTACTTATATCTCCGTGAGAGGCCTCTGGAACACAAATTACAGGATTATGCTTTCTCTTAAAGGGCAAGCACTCTAATTACTTTCGTTAGCCTTCAACTGGGGAACCCCAGGGGGCTGCAAGAGAGTGCTGGGGGTACGTGTAAATAAATATAATACTAAATGTATTTTTAGGGCTGCCAAAGTTAACATTTATCATGATTACATGTTCACGCTGTCCTGTGTTTATTCTTTCAGGAGGCAATCAAAAATGATTCCATCGACGTTCAAAGTTTTGACTCCAAGGACAATCTTGAAAGACAGGCAGGGATAACCACAGGCTTCAAGCTGTATGTTCCTCGGATCGGCGGCCCCAGCATCCCTCAGGCGTCACCCTTGCTTCCCGCACATGGACAATTACCCAGTGTCCGCACCTTCCAGCAGTCCCATAGCCAGCACAATATCCATTCTCGACCTCCCAGCCTGGCCAGCAGCAGCACCAGCCCCAGTGGCTCCATGTTTGACTCCGCTGATCCGACCGATGAGGAGGTCCGCCATGTAGCGTCTGGATAGATCCGGCGTAGTCAATCAACTTTGGAATTTTCAGAACGCTTTTAGCATGCTGGACTGTGTTGTAAATCTCACCGGCTCCGGCCGGTCCAGAAGAACAGACACTTTGACACGTTTGTTACTCTGTCAGAAATTGAACAGAGGGCCCCATTTCCTAGCTCTTGGGACATCAAAGGGCCCCTCATGTGGACTAAGTGCCAGATCACATTCGAACACACACACACACAGACACACACAAAAAAGCACACAAAAATGCATTGAAGGCTGTTTGTGTAAAATATAATTATGCCAAAATGTACCCGTCTTGTATGTCAAGTGCATGTATGTTTCCTAGTGTTTAGGCTTAGTTTAAATGATTGTAGGTGTGTTAGTGTCATTTCTAATGATAAATTTGTCTGTAAACCATAACTTCTTTTACATGCTTTTCTTGTCTTAATTCGTTTAAACTGATTTCTGTGCTGGCTTTTAAAGGATTAACTGTTGTAATTTGCCATCCTTTGATCATCTCTCTTTTCCTGTTTTTACTTCCGCTTCTGTATATATGTATCTACCCTGTGTATAGCCGTATAACTTTTGTATTATTAATTTTACATATTAAATACATTATATCCATGCTTTTTGTTCTTTTGCTCATTCAACAAAAACCAGGTCACTTTAACGTTTCGATTCTAACACAATCACTTTAGGCTTGATGCTATCATAGGAACTTATCCTCGTGGCCAGAGGATAGCATTTCCGTTATAATAGTCTGTGGAAAACTTACCGGTTTGCTGGACAAACTGATAGTTTCTCTAAATAAATATTAAACCAGAACTAATCATATATGTAATTGATTATAATTTGTTGTAATTAATTCACAATAAATGTTTAATTCCCCCCTGGGGCGGTATGTGCATCATAATTAATCATAAAGCTTTGTGATTTATTATATTCATATATCTAACCCATAAATTGATTAATAATTGTACAAATTCGCTACAGCAACATCAACAGTACAGCGCGGCTGTGGGCAGGGGTCCAGGCAGAAGCACGGAGTCACTCCCTCTCTCCTTACGCCACCTCAGGCTCCCATGCTTCCCATGCTTCCCATGCTCATGAAGAACTGCAGCAGTGCTGCCAACTTAGGTGAGTTAAGCATCAAAGACCCGAAGAAGTGCTTCAGTGTGGACACTGAGGGTTTTCTGGAAAAACCCCACGGTACCGATGACCATCGCAGGCACTCAATTGAGATTTGCTCTTCAGTAAATGATGGGCTGTTTGGTCAAGAACTCAGCGAAAAGAGGCACGTTCCTGTGCTCGGACAGTCGTTGCACATTCCCTGAAAGAAAAAGATGAGCCCTCTGTAGCACCCCCTTCCTCCAACTGGGAATTTTATGGGTGACGCCCTGGTTCTTTAAAGGTGCCCTAGAATTAAATATTGAATTTATATTGGCATAGTTGAATTGGAGTTCAGTATGGAAAAGACATACAGTGAGTCTCAAACTCCATTGTTTCCTCCTTCTTATGTAAATCTCATTTGTTTAAAAGACCTCCGAAGAACAGGCGAATCTCAACATAACACCGACTGTTACGTAACAGTCGCGATCATTAATATGTACGCCCCCAATATTTGTATATGCCAGCCCATGTTGAAGCCATTAGACACGGGCAGAACGTCTGGATGTGCACAGGTGAATCATCAGACTAGGTAAGCAAGCAAGAACAACAGCAAAAAATGGCAGATGGAGCGATAATAACTGTCATGATCCATGATATCATGATATTTTTAATGATATTTGTGAGTTGTCTTTTTAAATGTTTCGTTAGCACGTTGCTAATGTACTGTTAAATGTGGTTAAAGTTACCATCGTTTCTTACTGCAGTGATTCTCAACTGGTGGGCCTTGGTGCGCCATCTAGTGGGCCGCGTAAGCAGTGTTAGACTACACCCAAATTAATTAATTTTTTTTTAATTGACAAATCTTGATATTTTCTAATTATCTAATTATTCTTATGAATTTATGTGACCAAAACACATATTATGTGACAGTCAAGTCAAGATGCATTATCTAAAAGGTAATTTATTTTTATATCGCAACACCATCACGTCACAATGTCAAATTGAACATCTGTTCGATGAAATGCCGTAACATTATGTTACTATAAAATGGATCATTTTCTGAAAAGAAATGCAATTTCCCCTCTTCTGGTCTATGTATGCCTGCCTCTGCTGAATTATTTTTATCCTCGGTGGGGATAAAAAAATCCCTCCTGGCCTACTCCACAAACCACCAACAGAGCATATAAAATACCAAAAATAAAAATCTTTTTTTTTTTAAACATTGCCGAGTAAAACACTGCGTTTATACAGAACTATCTCTTTACGACCACAACAAACGGGACACTTTTCAGACGCGCATTCCGAGTTCGCCTCAGCGCCAGGCGCAAGTCAAACAAGCGCGGAAAAGGTGTTAGGTGACTACGAGGGAGCTTCAGTGAACAACAGTGAACTGCGGTCAGATGAGATATTGTCAGCCTATGTAGGTATGTCGGTAAAATTAACACGACTGCTCACGACGCGCACTCAAGAATTGCATGCGCAAATGCGCCAGCGCGCGCTGCATAATTACTTTATTATAGCTTATATAAAGTGCAAAAGAAACTACGAGCAATGACCGTCGTTTTTCTGTTGTAAGTTAAAGGTCCCGTTTTTCGTGGGTTTTTTTTAAGCTTTGATTGTGTTTATAGTGTGCAATATAACATGTGTTCATGTTTCGCGTGTAAAAAAACAGTATTTTTCACATAATTTACTTATCTGTATATCGCTGTTTCCACTGTCATAAAAACGGGCTGATGACTTCCTTGTTCTATGAAGTCCCTCCTTCAGAAATACGTAACGAGTTCTGATTGTGCCAGCGGTTCCTGTGTTGTGATTCGACAGCAGTTTAGCGCTCCTTGCCCGGAAAGGTCACGCCTCTTACCATAACGTGGAGATGCATGCGCTCAGTGTTATTGTAAACATGTCTTTAATTTTACCCTATCAATTTGAGCTGGAATCAGACCCGGTGATTGGACTGCAGGATGAAAATAACAGTGTTTCGACGACATGGCGACAAACACACTCTACAACTCTTGTGTATTCCTGTGGGCGGAGGTTAGTCAAAAACTGTTTTAGTGACGTCATTAAAGAAGGAAGTAGAAGGATGTAGTCCAAACTGGCCATTCGATGTAGGCGACTTCTGTTAAATAAAATATCTCGCTTGGTATTTAACTTTGAGCTTTAAAATTTTACAGATTTTATTTATACTCTAACAACAACATTACACACTAACTAAAGTTTGAAACATGGGATCACGAAGAACGGGACCTTTAAGTCATGAAATTACCACACATGCGTCAAAACTGTGCATGTTGTTGACATGGTTTTAACGCTATTGTTATCCAATTTGTTGGCCTGGAAACGTCTTAAAATGCACATATGTACACCAAAGAAATCTAAATTTTCTCGAGGGAGCATGCCCCCGTACCCCCCTAGCAAACTACATTTTCTGACCTCGGTAATTACACCCTGTGTATGGTCCAGCTTGTATTCTATCTAATGAAATCTGAGGCATACGTGTATGTATTTTTATTTTTTTTTACATCCTCCCCTCTGTTTTTTTTATATATATATAGCCTATCATGTTCATATCACTAATAGTATTTGATAAATTACCTAAATTGGGGTGAATGAACTTCTGTAAATGAATAGAGAGACTGTTACAGGTATTTTAGCATGGATGTTATTATTAATTAATTTGTTAAAATAGTGTTCCCTTTGTGTGTCTGAACCAGTCATTGGTCCTACCTGCCCTGTTATAAGAATAAATGGTTAAAGTTACTGAGTAAACCTGCCAAGTCTTTTTTTATGCAAGGACAGTTTTCATCTATATAGCTGATTTGACCTAGTCTGCTACAGTGGCAAAACAGTTTAACAGTGGAGTCTACCATTGTACTTGTTGAATTTTCTGTTGTTCTTTGTTCATACGATCATATTTGGAAAGGTGGTCCTCGGAATGCTTTTAAACAGTCATTGGTGATCAAATGTTTAAACATTTTTTAGCGCCATCATCAATATCCCGCCCCCTCATTGTACGGTGCTCAAGTTCACGTTCACCTCGTGCATCATCATCATCATCATTAAAATTCGTCAATCATCAGAATACCAAAGTAAGTAATTAGCAAACATATATATATATATAAGCAAAAAGTATCAGTTCTTGATAACTCAAATTATTGTAAATACAATTAATCAAACTTTATTTTCTTAAGTGAGCATGCACATGTCGGCCTACAATTGTCAGGCGGGTAATATCAGTTTAAAATCATTTCTCACTAAATGTTTTAGGGATCTAATTTAGTGAGGGTCAGCTGTGCGCAACGAATACTTTTTATTGATGCATCATATGTTTTTTGGTGACGTTATGATGAGATCACACACTACTAATTGTCCATGCCAGGCATTACGTGTAGATCACAGATGTGTGGATTAATCAATTCACTGTAAACCTGACTTAGCCCACTTTTTATTTTATTTTCTTTTTTTGTAATTTTCCCCAATTTTACATTTGTTCAAGCAGAATGTCCACAGGCTCTTTAGAAGCAGCACTTGTTCTTGGAGATGTGTTTCTTGATCAGATACAGGTGACTTTAGAAATTGTATGTTAAATTTTTCATTTTGACTCTGTCAAATAATTTTAAAGAAAACTACAAATGAATAGTTATATAGGCTAATATATTATTCTTGTAAGGCAAGTATAAACTACTTTAAAACCTGTTAAATATACTATTTGCAATTTAGAAAGAAGAAAAAAAAGAAAGCCAAGAGGTCTAAGCCACATCCTACAACTGTGAAGTGGAGGCAAAGGGACAGAAATGGGAATATTGTAAGGCTGCTTCGAAAAAAACCCTCAATAAAACAAAAGCTGAAAAGAAAGGCTCTTAACCCCGGTGAGACAGTTGTAAATTTACAGTTATTGCTTACAATTACTGTTATTTTCAATTGTGATTTATATTTCCCATGTGAAAAATACTATTACTTTTTATAGTAAATATTATAGTGTTTTTCAACCATACTATAGTAAAATACTTGAATTAATTTATTGTGGTAATTCTATAGTTGATGTGGTAATATAACAACTATAGTAATAGAAACAAATTACTTTACCCAATACTGTACTAAGTTTTCTACAACTACAGGGTATATTATACAACAATATACATTACAGTTTACTGTAGTAAAAACAAAAGTATACTACAGTATTTATTAGTTCACTATAGTTAATACTAAAGTATGCTGTAGCAGCACAAGCTGTAGCACAAGTGTTGTAAATACTATAATATATACATTATACTATATAGTTTACTATAGCAGTGTTTCCCAACCCTGCTCCTGGAGGCACACCAACAGTGCACATTTTGGATGTCTCCCTTATCTGACCCATATATTTGGTCTTGCAGTCTCTACTAATGAGCTGATGAGTTGAATCAGATTAGGAAGAGTTGGAAAATGTGTAGTGTTGGTGTGCCTCCAGGAACAGGGTTGGGAAACACTGTACTATAGTATGGTTCAAAAACACAATACATGTTCAGATTTATGCAGTCTGTTTTAATCTTTAAGTTCACTTAATTATAGAACCAGATATATAGAACCCCAAAGCATAATGTATTAATTTTATTTTGTTTAAAGGTCTCACCAGTGTGCCCATCCAAGAGGAATTTGTTTATCGAGCAGAAACTGGTAACTACACTATGGTTATATGGAATGGCATCTGGTTAATAGAGTTTAAGTAATATTCTGCCAGCTGCAACCTACATAATTGCATTTTTTTCTTTTTTTTTTTTTTATAAATGAGATCCTGGTAAATCTTAGAATACATGTCCTTCATTAATCAATAACTAGCCTACACAGGAACAAATGAATAATGCATTAGTAAGACTATAGCCACTACTATTAACTAGCAAGAAACTCTGATTAATGAATTAGTAAGTGGTAGGTAGTTCACTATTAGCTAATCAGTAAATACTGTTTTATCATTCCTCTCAGAGAACTACTGAGAACTATTATATTATCACGGAGACGAACTCCGTGATTCCCTCCTCTGGTCATCGGAGGGAACCATCACCCGAATATTAGCACACACACTCACCCACACTACATTTCCCATAAGCCCGTACCTTGGACTGATTACACCTGCAGCTGAATCACATTACCCGGACTATAAAGGACTGCCATATCCACCTGTCAGACGCGAAGTCTTGTTTTGCCGTGGTGAACAATTCCGAGCGTTATTTCCTGTTTGATTACTTGTTGCTGTCTGCCTGTATACCCGTCTACGATCCATTGCCGCCTACCTCTGACGTCTGCCTGTTTTCCCGTTTCTGTGAGTGTTATCTGCCAGCCCTGACTTACTGCCTGTCTGACCACGATTCTGCCTGTTCCTTACATACCAGTTTGCTCCTGTCTGACCCTGCCTGTATTACTACGATTCTACTAATAAAGCATACAAATGGATCAATGCCCGAGTGATGATTCGTTACAGAAGACTTCGCCAGAACAAGATCCAGCTGCTTTTACCCACCTGTGTGCTACGATGTCTGCTCAGGCCAGCCAGCTCGCCGCCCATCAACACCAACTTAATCGCCTCACTTCCATCACGGAGGAACTAGTTAAGGCACTACAGAGACTGCAGATACCCGCGCCAGCGGCGCCCTCTCCCCCCGCCGCGGCCGCCATTAACCACGCGGCAGGAACGCCGTCGCCTAGCAACCCTCGTCTCTCACTGCCAGAAAAGTTTGACGGTGATCCAGCCAAGTGCAAGGGCTTTATCCTCCAGTGCTCCCTCTTCATTAATCAACAACCAGCTTTATATCCCACGGAGACCAGTAAGATTGCTTTTGTTTGTTCTCTGCTTACTGGTAAGGCACTAGAGTGGATAACTGCCAAATGGGGGTATAATGGGACCACCTTTTCCACGTTCGATTACTTTATGCAGCAGTTTAAAGCGGTGTTCGACCACCCGAGTGATGGGAAGGGAGCGGGTGATCGACTGATGGAGCTGTCACAGGGCAGAAGGACGGCGGCTGAGTATGCCCTGGCATTCCGCACTCTCGCCGCTCAAACCAATTGGGTGAGTGATACCCTGAAAGTTTGTTTTAGACGCGGATTGTCTCATGAATTACAGTCAGAGCTGGCATGTCGAGATGAGGGGAAGAGCTTGGACCAGTATATTGAACTCGCCATTCACGTGGACAACCTGATTCGAGCTCGCAAGTCTGGCCAGAGACGTAATGTCCGCCCCATTCAGCCGACAGAAGCAGAAACTCCAGAACCCATGCAAATCAACGCATACCACATCTCCGAGGAGGAGAGGAATCGCCGCCTGACTAATAGACTTTGTTTGTACTGTGGCAGTCCCGGTCATGTTCGTAACACTTGTCCCGTCCGCACTCGTCCTGAAAGTCAGCGCATGGTGAGTGAATCCAATCCCTATTATCACTCAGATTTAACTGTGTCCGTACCTATAACCCTCCAGATTCAGAACACTCAAATGAATACCACGGCTTTACTGGATTCAGGGGCTGCGGGGAACTTCATTTCCCAAGCGTTCGCACAGCTACACAACATTCCTCTAATAGAATGTTCTTCTCCCCTCACAGTGGAAGCCATAGACGGGCGACCCCTGGGCTCCGGACGAGTCAACACCATCACCCAACCCTTAACCATGCAAACTGGCATATTGCACACAGAGTTCATACAGTTCCATGTGTTACCCACCTCAACCTCGGCTATTATACTCGGATTACCCTGGCTCCGCACGCACAATCCCACCGTCTGCTGGAGAGAGGGTCAAATATTGCAATGGGATAAGAATTGTTTTACCAAATGTCTGTCTCCTGTCACCTCTCTACCCCTCAGAACAGTCCAAGCCGATGACTCTTCACCCGGTTCCGAGTTCCAAATCCCCTCAGATTATCAGGATCTATCGCTGGCATTCAGCAAAGTACGCGCCACACAATTACCACCGCATCGCCCATATGACTGTGCCATTGATCTTCTCCCAGGAACAACACCTCCTAGGGGCCGTATCTTCCCGCTCTCCCAACCTGAGTCAGAATCCATGAAGAAATACATCGAGGAGGAACTGGCGAAAGGATTCATCCGTCCTTCCACGTCACCCGCTTCAGCGGGCTTCTTCTTCGTGAGTAAAAAGGACGGAGGTCTGCGTCCCTGTATTGATTATTGTGGTCTCAATGATATAACTGTCAAGTTTCGCTACCCATTGCCCTTAGTGCCTGCAGCCTTGGAACAGCTCCGAACAGCCAAATTCTTCACCAAGCTCGATCTACGGAGTGCCTATAACCTACTTCGCATCCGGGAGGGTGACGAATGGAAAACTGCCTTCTCAACGGCCACCGGACACTACGAATATCTCGTTATGCCCTTCGGGCTTGTTAATAGTCCGTCTGTCTTCCAGTCGTTCATAAACGACGTGTTCCGAGATATGCTTAACCGTTTTGTTATTGTTTACATAGACGATATCCTGATTTACTCCGATACCATGCAGGAGCATGTGCAACAGGTCAGACAGGTTCTCAAGCGCCTCATCCAGTATCAGCTCTATGCCAAGGCTGAGAAGTGCGATTTCCACAAGTCCTCCATCTCATTCCTGGGGTACATCATCAGCCCCGAGGGCGTCGCCATGGATGAGGGAAAGGTAAACACTATCCTGAAATGGCCGCAGCCCCAGACTGTCAAAGAGATGCAGCGATTCCTGGGCTTTTCAAACTTCTACAGGCGCTTCATCCGCAACTTCAGTTCCATAGCCAACCCTCTTACAGGTATGGTCAGAAAAGGTCAGAGTCAACTCAGATGGACCCCTGAGGCCTTACACGCTTTTCAACAGCTCAAGGAACGCTTCACCTCCGCGCCCATACTGCACCACCCCGACCCGTCACTGCCATTCATAGTCGAGGTGGACGCATCTAACACAGGTCTCGGCGCCATCCTATCCCAGCGTCAAGGTAATCCTCCTAAAATGTTTCCCTGTGCTTACTATTCCAGAAAACTGAATGCTGCTGAACGAAATTACGATGTCGGGGATCGGGAGTTGCTGGCCATGAAAGCGGCTGTTGAGGAGTGGCGTCACTGGCTGGAAGGAGCCGTGCATCCGTTTGTCATACTAACGGACCACAAGAACCTCGAATACCTCCGCACCGCCAAGAGATTGAACCCCCGTCAGGCCCGATGGTCCCTTTTCTTCTCACGCTTCAACTTCACCGTGACTTATCGACCCGGCTCAAGAAACACCAAAGCGGATGCCCTTTCGCGTCAGTTTGAAGGTGAGCAAGAACACAAAGACCCAGAAACCATAATTCCATCTTCTCTTGTTATCGCACCTGTACAGTGGGACCTGTACACATGACCGAACTGGAACAGGCCAACGCAGAGATCGAGGTCCCTCGAGAATGTCCTCCGGAGAGAACATTTATACCACCGGCTCTGCGCCCTCGGATACTGGAGATGATTCACAACTCCCCAGCAGTCGGTCACCCAGGCATCACCGCTACCATACAAGTCATACAGAACCGCTTCTGGTGGCCTTCCCTATCGAAAGACACTACTCAGTTTGTCAAAGCCTGCTCGATCTGTAACCGTCATAAGTCCTCTCATCAGCTCCCAGCCGGTCTGCTGCATCCTCTACCCGTGCCCCAGCGTCCTTGGTCCCACATCGCAGTCGACTTTATAACTGATCTCCCTGTTTCCAACGGCTACACCACCATACTCACAGTAGTGGATCGCTTCTCCAAGGCATGTCGTCTGATCCCATTACCCAAACTACCCACCGCTATGCAGACTGCCGAACACCTCTGCCAGTGGGTGTTTCGTATATATGGATTACCCGAGGACATTGTGTCAGACCGAGGTTCGCAATTCACATCTCGCCTGTGGTCCGCTTTCTGCCAAGCACTAAACATCAATGTCAGTCTCACATCCGGGTACCATCCACAGTCCAACGGGCAGACCGAACGTCTTAACCAAGAACTCACCCGCTTCCTCAGATCATACTGCAACGGCAATCAAGACGACTGGTCCCGGTACCTCCTATGGGCTGAATACGCCCAGAACTCTCTCCGTAAACCAGCAACCGGCTTAACCCCGTTCCAATGTGTCCTGGGCTTCCAACCGCCCCTGTTCCCTTGGTCTGGTGAGCCCACCGACGTACCAGCTGTCAACGACTGGCTCAACCGTAGCGAAGCCACCTGGGATAGAGCGCACACACACCTGCAACACGCTGTTCGCCGTCAGAAGGAACAAGCTGACCGCCACCGTCGCCTCGGACCCCTTTACCGCCCTGGTCAGTGGGTATGGCTATCCACAAGAGATATGCGCCTGCGACTCCCATGTAAGAAGTAAAGTCCAAGGTACGTTGGCCCTTTTCAAATCACGCACCAGATAACACCAGTCTCATTCCGTTTGGCATTACCTAACCATTATCGTATTTCTCCCACTTTCCATATGTCCCTGCTCAAACCCGCCGATGGCCCCCACGAGGAGGGGGAGGAGAGGTCCAGTGACGAGGGCCCCCCACCCGTCTTGGTCGACGGTGAGGAGATCTATCAGGTCCGAGAATTGTTGGATTCCAGACGTCGCGGTCGCACACTCCAGTACCTAGTTGACTGGGAGGGGTTTGGTCCGGAAGAACGCTCCTGGGTCAATTCGGATGATATCCTAGACCCCAGCCTGGTGGCAGAGTTCCACACGAACCATCCGGATAAGCCAGCCCCTCGTCCTCGAGGAAGACCGCGACGTCGCCAGCATCCTCGCGCCAGGAGGCGCTCGCAGGGGGGGGGCTCTGTCACGGAGACGAACTCCGTGATTCCCTCCTCTGGCCATCGGAGGGAACCATCACCCGAATATTAGCACACACACTCACCCACACTACATTTCCCATAAGCCCGTACCTTGGACTGATTACACCTGCAGCTGAATCACATTACCCGGACTATAAAGGACTGCCATATCCACCTGTCAGACGCGAAGTCTTGTTTTGCCGTGGTGAACAATTCCGAGCGTTATTTCCTGTTTGATTACTTGTTGCTGTCTGCCTGTATACCCGTCTACGATCCATTGCCGCCTACCTCTGACGTCTGCCTGTTTTCCCGTTTCTGTGAGTGTTATCTGCCAGCCCTGACTTACTGCCTGTCTGACCACGATTCTGCCTGTTCCTTACATACCAGTTTGCTCCTGTCTGACCCTGCCTGTATTACTACGATTCTACTAATAAAGCATGCAAATGGATCAATGCCCGAGTGATGATTCGTTACATATATACAGGTTCATAATTAACATGAATGATGCATAATGTATAATTAATTCTTAAGTAAAGGTCTTGGTAACACAAAAGTAATGACTGAAGTATTGCCAAATCCTTCATAAGGAATTACTAATTATTTGGATCAATATTCTAAAGTGAAGATCATGGTAACCCACTAGTAATTACTTAAGTGTTACCAAATATATCATAAGGAATTACTGTACAAAAACATACAAAAACCTCAAAAGTTTACAAAGACTTCAGTAGTTACTTGAGAGTTATCATGTTTCTCACTTTAGAATACTGATCCAAATAATTAGTAATTCCTTCTGAAGGATTTGGTAATACTTCAGTCATTACTAGTGTCTTACCATGATCTTTATTTTAGAATTAATCATACATTATACATAGGGATGCTCACATTGACCGTTTAACCGTTAACCGAAAGTAAGAATTTTAACCGATTAATACGATCAGTTAAACGTTTTTTGTTTTTTTTTGCTGTTTGCTACATGGTGAAAGAAAAATATGCTATATATACATATATGCTTATTTGTTAACTCGCGGGGCGTTTCACACGTGCCAGACATATTTCGCTAAGCAACAAGCAAAATGAAGGGAACGAAAAGAAGTACTGACCATTTCGATAGAAAGGGTCAGGCGCGCCGTTGGCACGGGGGACAGGGGGGTCAGGACCCCCGCAGTTTTGAAAAGACAGAATTCGACCCCCGCACTTTTGATAAGGGTTGCTTCAATCAGTCGCAATATATAATCTTTTAGCTTAGGATATTTTCTTTCAAATGAGACCATTTTCACGTTTCTGTGAGCTTTCGTTCATAAATAATCAACTGTTTTGTCGCAGATGTGAAGAAGAGGAAACACGCGATCTCCAAGCAATCGATCAAAGCGTGCTAACGTTTTAGGACAGGTCGATGGTATATAAATATAAATCGTGGCCGAACGTTAGCGTTTGTCAATCAAGCAAAACCGTCCATTCAGAAACCGAGAAAATTGACACTTTAAGGTAAGAGGCTGATCTCTCAGATTGACGCGCGAGCTGGCTTGACTGAAGTTTTCGTGAGGATTTGTAGTTTATGGACTATTTTGAGTTCGATATCTAGAAAGTTAAAAGCATTGATGCTATCTATAAAAGAGATATCTAAAAGCGAAACGAAAATTATTGCCTCGACCGGCGACACAGTGGGGAGGACGCACGAGAGGAGACCTGCGCGTTTAATTGGTATGTGTATAGCTACTGTAATACTGCATTTAAGTGAAAAATATTTAGTGTAGGCCTATTTATTTTATGCCTTTTATTTAAATATTTTTTTTCTGTTGTCAGAAATGCTGCAGGTGCGTGACAATTTGATAATGTGAATCCAGGTTCTGTTGTTTATCTGTTCTATGCTGCTGTTTGCATGTTAAAATAAACCCGTGGAAGACACAGACACTCGTCAATTGTATTTTTTATTTAATGTCATAGCATATATGGGTCATATTATCATCATATAGGCTATACAATATTATAATCTTATCAGTTAACGGTTAATAATCGGATAACGAGCGTCGGTTGTCGGTCGAGAAATTTAACCGAAATGAGCATCCCTAATTATACATTATTCACATTAATTGTGAACCTGTATATAGTAGTTCTCTGGGAGGAATGAAAAAACAGTAGTTACTGATTAGTTAATAGTGAACTACCACCTTCAACTGAGCACTGTTACCTTACTAATTCATTAATCAGAGTTTATTGTTAGTTAATAGTAGTAACTATAGTGTTAATAATGCATTACTCATTTGTTCCTGTTTAGTTATTCATTAATGAAGGATCAGTATTCTAAAGTGTTACCGAGATCCTTGTAAAGTATCTCTATAAAAACTGATTGTATTGTGTATTGACTAATAACACTGTTTTTTGTTTCTCCTTCAATGAAGCCTCACTCATTGAAGAATTAGAGCATGTCCTTAATGACGAATGTGTTCAGCCTGAAGAGGTGTCTTTGGCCACAACCTGGCAAAAGAGGCAATCCCTAACCCAGCAAACATGCCAGTGTGGGCTCACTGCGGGTAAGTGTGGGTTTTCTGTGGGACAGTGTGGGCAAGGGCAAACCCTTTGGGGCCCCATGTGGGCTTTCTGTGGGCAAACCCACAGTGGGCTTGCCCACAGAAAGCCCACACGGGCCCCCAGTGGGTTAGCCCATGCGGGGCCCATAGCAGTTTTGCCCATTTGGGCCCCAATGAGGGTTTACTCTGGGCAACCCACTGTGGGTTTGCCCACAGAAAACCCACACGGGCCCCCCAATGGGTTATCTCATACAGGGCCTACAGAAGTTTTTCACTGTGCCAACATGAGTGTTTACTGTGGGCAGCCCACCATGTTAACAGCACAGTTAAATCATTGTTAAATCAGGGTTAATCAAACTATTTTTAACGATTCAGTCATATATATGTCATTAGATTCAACAGCCCACACCACTAAAACTGCACACAATCAAGATAGCAAGGCAAGTGCTGTCTTTGCCTGTTGGCTTAGCAGCTGTTCCCCTGTTCCTTTAAAAATGTTGTTGCAGTGTTCTGCTAGTATGCAATATTAAAAAGAACTGTTTATAATGATTTCTTTCTTTTTTATATATTGGAATTATTGTTCAGGTACATTTGCAAAACAACTTAAAATGTATAATGTGCACATCCTCATGATTACTTAACATTTTCTTTAGGAAAATTGCATCCTATGTTTTGACTTTACTTAAAGCCATCAACAATGCATTTATAGAGGTTAGTAACTATTATCACTCACAATAAGTATTTATAAAAACACAACACAGGTATTAATAACAATATATTCACTTATTGGACAGAAATAAATATATAAATTTAACTATAACTGTTCTTTTAATGCAGTATATGTCTTAATGAGTTTTTAAAATATATTTATAGAATACTTAACATAAATAAGTATAAATGGAGCTAAAATTCATTATAGGCATAGACTTAATAGAAAGTTTTACTGTATTTATTAAATAAAATTAACTTATTTGTCACAATAAAACAATGTAAATGGTTGATCAATGATGGATTTGTTTTGTGTATATATATATACATAATAAATACATCACTGATGAATTTGATATTTTTAGATATTTCTGAAATGGCAAAAAAGGAAAAAAATATATTTTTATTAGTAATACGGAAGATGGCGTCATCACGTGATTAATTCTAACCAATGAGACTGCTGGAACTGCATCGCTAATGACTGTCATTCCGGATTCGACTGCACCGCCCAGTTCTGCTTCAAACAGGTAAGCTTTTTAAATTATAAGCTTTTTTTAAATGGTAATTTCTGAGATTTCTGTTAAAATTAGTGTAACAGATGAAAATGCTAATGAATTTATTGACTAAAATTAAATTACACCAATTTTTAGTGTTTTAATCTGATTGTAACATATGCTGCCGTTTAAATGACTAACGTTAACGGTTATAACGGTCGACTAGCCCATTTTCTGGTAATCTACTTTATATATGTACTTTAAAACTGCATAAATTCAATGCCTTGAATTGTTTTACATCCATTTTGGTGTTAATTTGATTTATTATTGTTCTCCTGTTGCTATGTTAGCGAACTACAACCGAGCTAGGCATAAATGAGTCAGTCATGTCCGTTTTATAGTTAAAATAGCGACGTAAACGAGGCCTACATTAAATCTCGTTACATATGATTTTATAACCGTTCATACATCGATAAACCCTGTGCTCTGACAGCTCAGACAGCAAACCATATTTATTTATATACATGTGCTTTGTATTTTTATATTGCTATCATGTTAACGTGACCTAAAAATAACAAATTGAACGCTTTGTCTCACGCGCAAGCTGGCGCGTGCACGGGGGGAGAGAGAGAGCGTGTCTCAATCAGCTCCCTAGTTCAGTAGTTAGGGCACTGATCAGGGAGTCGGCCTCATTCACTTTAATGAAATACTGATTCATGAGCTAGGGAGCTGATGAGCTGATTGAGACGCAGGGAGAGATAAGTCATTGGCCTGTGTATTTCAAACGAAATCAACCATCTGTAATTAATTAATTATGAAAAGATATAATTTCATGGCCTAAATGTTTTAGTTATATTCACATTAAATATTGATGTATAATTTCTCTTGAATGTATAGGCCTACATTTCATCAGCACGTTCATCCATACAGAGCAATATTTAACTGAAATATTAATTCTTGTTTCTTTTTCTCCTTTTCATTGTGTGTAAAGAGATCATTGGTTCTGCTCTGTAAGTATTCGACTCACTGTCTGACACATTCTCAGTTTTTGTATTGTTGATTGCACCAAATAACTGTACTTTCATAAACATTTTGCTTGTTATCTGTTAATCTTTTGGGTATCACTGTATCTGACAGTACAGTGGTACCATGTGTCACATTCTCAGATGTCAGTGTACATATTCATGAATAAAAGATTTAAACTGGCTTCATACCATTGAAATGTTGTTTGTCCTACAGGTCCTACAAGACTACAGGTCTTCAGGATGACCAGGAACTACAGGACGGTTTGAGCTACACTCTGCAGGACGTTGGTCCTCCATGACCAGGACTGGACACCACTGTCGTAAGTGATCGATCTAGCAGTCATTCTGGATCTCTGAATTGTCATGTTCAGAACATATTGCAGGGGATCTCAGCTCTGGCCCTCGAGGACCACTGTCCTGCAGACTTTAGCACCAACCCTGGTCCAACACACCTGAACAAGCCAATCAAGCTCTTTTGGTTTACTGACTAGAAAGTCACATGTGGTGAGATTGATCAGGTGTGGACATAAACTGTGCAAGACAGTGCACTTCGAGGACCAGAGCTGAGAACTCCTGACATGATGATTAGTCAGTAATCACTGATGAAAAATGAATACAGTACATTTTATTTTGTATAGATTTATTCAATATTTCTTTCTCTCTTTTGTTAACCACAGCTAAATAAACCTAAGGAGAGCTGCTCAGGCACAGGTCACTGCATCTTTTGCTGTGTAAGTACATTTTTGACTCTCAGACACATTCTCAGTATTTGCATTTATTTTAATAAAAATTACATATTCATGCTGAAAGTTAAAGTCATCAATGATTTCTTACGTTAAAAGTATAGTTCTTCATGTTGTTCCAAACTTGTATTACTTACTTTTTTCTGTGGAATGCAAAAGATATTTTGAAGAATGTTTTATCTGTTTTGTCCATACAATGTAAACTGCATTGGATCCCATTGACTTTAGGGCTGCAACTAACGATTATTTCAATAATCGATTAATCTGTCGATTATTTTTACGATTAATCGATGAATCGGAGGGAAAAAAAAAACATTAATTTCCAACCTTTTATTCAAAAACAGAAATGACGGTGCACATTCACAGTGCAAAAAAATCCTCAGAACATGCAAAAACAGGTTGCTCTTTTAACATCCCTGAGCTGTTAAAGTAATAAACAAAAAACAAATGGACTAACACAAAAAACATACACATGTATGCTTTACATCTGCCAAACATATAGTGTTTTTTTTTTTTTAATAAAGTGCACAAAAAGATGTATATTTTTGTTTAGCTTAAGATGACCAAGTGCTATAAAAAACTTTAAAATGAAATTTAAAAAGTACAACAAACACAAATATATTTGTCAACAATAACCGATATGGGACAAAGCACAGAATAAATACATGACAACAGATCAGTGTTAATTTTGACAGCAAATTTTGATTTAGTTTATAGTCATAGTCTTGGATTTTCACTTTCGCGATCAAAGTGTATGCCACTGATAAGCATTGTAAATGCAGTATTACAGTACACACATACCAATTAAACGCGCAAGTCTCCTCTCATGCGTCCTCCTCACTGGACGAGGCAATATCACTTTCGTTTTGCTTTCAGATATCTCTTTTATAGATGCCATCAATGCTTTTATCTTTCTAGATGTAATTACCAAAATCAAAACAGTCCATAAACCTTAAATCCTCACGAAAACTTCAGTCAAGCTCGCACGTCAACCTGAGAGATCAGCCTCCTTACCTAAAAGTTTCAAATTCTCGGTTTCTGAATGGACGGTTTGGCTTGATTGACATTCGGGCATGATGTATATACCATCGACCTGTCCTAAAACATTAGCACGCTTTGATCGATTGTTTGGAGATCGCGTGTTTCTCCGTTCGAGAGCGCATTTCCTGTTCTTCACATCCGCGACAAAACTGTTGATTATTTATGAACGAAAGCTCACAGAAACGTGAAAATGGTCTCATTTGAAAGAAAATATCCAAAGCTAAAAGATGATATAGCGTGACTAATTGAAGCAGCCCGTATCAAAAGTGCGGGGGTCGATTTCTGTCTTTTCAAAACTGCGAGGGTCCTGACCCCCGTCCCTTGTGCCAACGGCGCGCCTGTTCAGAACAACGTTACGGGTCTCTCTGATGGTCTTTCCTCTACCTCCGCTCTGCTATTTATTTATTTATTTTTGCTCCGCTCTGCTTCGCGCTCAACCGCGCTTTTTTATACTCAAACATCTCCGCGTCTTATTGAGAGCAGTCTATGATTGAGAGGCGTAATAGTCGCGCGACACAACGAATCGATAATGAAATTCGTTGCCAACACTTTTAATAATCGAATTTTATCGATTTTATCGATTCGTTGTTGCAGCCCTAATTGACTTTTTATTGTATTGACAAAAACATGGTCAGTTTTCAAAATATCATCTTCCACAGAAGAAATCATGCAGGTTTGGAATGACACGAGGGTGAGTAGCAAACAATTTTTTTTCTTTACATCGTGTTGACAGTTTTAGTAAATTGTTCTCATGCTCTCAGTTCATCATGCCCTCGATTTATTCACTCTCTGTATCTTTCTCTCTCAACAACAGTCTAAAATTGTTTTTAATATTAATAAACAACACTTGGAACTATTTTTCAGGAACTCAAATTATTCTCAGGATTCTCCAGTCAAAGTGCATTTAGATGTTCTCAAAAGATTGTTCCCTGGGTTGGAAATGTCCTAACCCTTGGGAAAACACAAATGTAATGTATACAAAACTCGTGTTTTGTTTTTTAAATTTATGTTTCAATTGTTGTTGTTTTTTCACTTTAGATAAAAAAGCGCACAAAAAGCGGCCAGGCCACAGCTTCCGAAGTGGAAACTCCTGTCAAATCATGGCTCCATAATGCAAGAGACCGGGATGGTGGAAGGAGCAGAAGAACCAGAAGACTGGAGATCAGGCAAAGATCTACTGGTACCCGAGGGGATTGATCACTCATCTCCATCCACAAATGAATGATTTCTGAATGATCATGTGACACTGACAACTAGATGCAGGCTGCAGTGTTGAGGCTGGCTGTGACATGTTATAAAGGGCATTTTCCCCATTATTAAATAAATGCTTCATCTTTCATTTTAAATTCTTAAATCTGATCAATAAATTAAATAATTGTAATAAGACACTGTTACTAGTCAAATTAAATAATTAACACTGAAAAATTACAACTGCATTTAAAAATGTTGTGAGATTAGATAATAAAAAATGTCAGAAAGAATGATGCTTTTAAACATGAAACTAAACTGCCAGTAGGTGGCGGCAGGTAACTCTTAATGAGTGAGTCATTGAGTCATTAATTCAAACAATGAAATGAAATCAGTGTCACATTTTCAATTGTGATGGAATTCAGCACTCTTGGTCGTGTTAGTTCACCCAAAAATGAAAATTCTGTTCATTACTCACCCTCATGTCGTTCCACACACGCAAGATCTTCGTTCATCTTCAAAACACAAGATATTTTTGATAAAATCCAATGGCTCATGAGGAGCCAGAAAGGTAACTGTTACTAAAAACATATTTAAAACAGTTCATGTGACTACAATTGTTCAAACTTAATGTTATGAAGCGAAGAGAATACTTGTGTGCCAAAAAAAACAATATAACGACTTTATACAACAATATCTAGCACTCGCCACTGAACTAAACACTGCTTCATGAAGCTTTGAAGCTTTATGCATCTTTTGTTTCGAATCAGTCGTTCAGACAGAGCGGGTATCAAACTGCCAAAGTCACTTGTACCATTGAAATCTTGAAACACTTATGATGCAATGAAGCCTTGTTTACTGAAATCATGTGACTTTGGCAGTTTGGGATCGTATGATACATGCTCGTTATTTAGTCTTTTTAATGCACAAAAAGTATTCTTGTCACTTCATAACATTAAGGTTGAACCATTGTAGGCACATGAACTGTTTTAAAAATGTTTTTAGGAACAGTTACCTTTCTGAGCATTTAAAAGTCCAAGTTATCTCCCAAGCCATTGGATTTTATCAAAAATATCTTAACTTGTGTTCCGAAGATAAACGAAGGTCTTACGGGAGTGGAACGACATGAGGGTGATTAATTAATGACAGAATTTTCATTTTGGGGTGAACTAACCCTAAAACTGAGTTTCTTTGAGTGAGCTGGGCACATTTGTTGCGATTTTTCCTCGAGAGGCTGTGCGAGTCTCAACAGCACAACCTTGTTACCGTCAGCACATTATATATTATATAATTTTTTACTATCAGTCACCTTTTACACTAAATGAATCCAGAACAATTCTCATGTTTTTGGTAATTCCCTAGTTATTTTTTGTTATTGGCATTTTTATCAGGCTGCTTGTCCAGTCGGGCAAGAACAATTCTCTTTCACTTTCCACTTCAAAAAATCCACTTGTCCTGGACAAGCATTAATGTCAAGCCCTGCAGTTATTTTAAGTTATTATTATTTCAGAATATTACTCTTTTTAATGTTTTTTTTTTAATCAAATAAATGCAACATTGATGAGCAGAAATAACTTTTTAAAAATATTACTGAACTTTTGAATGGTAATGTATTGTGTGTGTGTGTATATATATATTATATATATATATAATTTATTTATTTATTTTTTACATGAATGTGAATAAATGAAATTATTTGAAACATATGACTTTCAATGTATTCTTTCAACAAGTGAAATTGTTTTGTGTGTGTGTTGTGGCAAATGCAAAGTAGAACCAAACTAATCTTGTTGTTTGTTAAAGCCAAAGGTATGTTCTTACACATCTGTGCATTGTTCACAGTATGCCCACTGTTTTCCCAGTGTACCCACAGTATACCCACACTTTGCTCACAGTGTGGGACCCACATGTGCCCCGCATTTCACGCCGGTATCTGGGCCCACAGTGGGCTGCCCGCAATGACCCCACACGGGCCCCAAAGAAGCATGTTTGCTGGGGTAGGCCTGCTATTTTTATTTGACGGAAAAAATGTCTAAAATACCAGTTGTTCAAAGCTTCAATGGATTCACCGTGTTTTTGTTTTGTCATCTTAATTTGTTAAACATTTAAGTGAAAAATATTTAGTGTAGGCCTATTCATTTTATGCCTTTTATTAAAATTATTTTTTTCTGTTGTCAGAAACGCTGCAGGTGCGTGACAATTTGATAATGTGAATCCAGGTTCTGTTGTTTATCTGTTCTATGCTGCTGTTTGCATGTTAAAATAAACCCATGGAAGACACAGACACTCGTCAATTGTATTTTTTATTTAATGTCATTGTAACGAAATGTAGCGGTTATTAATCAATTTATGGATGAAATATGAATATAATAATTCATAAGGTTATGAATAAATTATGATTTATATATCGACCCAACAGGGAATTAAACATTTATTGTGAATCAATTACCACGCATTATAATCAATTACATATATGATTAGTTCTGGTTTAATAATTATTTAGAGAAACTGTTCGTTTGTCCAGCAAACTAAGTCCCTCACAGAATATTATAAACAGAGTTATTCTCTGGCCGTGAAAATAACTTTATAGTTTTATAACATAAAGCGATCGAAAAGCGTTAAAGTGACTTGGTTTTCAGCTGAAAGAACAAACAGAACAATCGAGCGTGAATAACGTTTTAATATATGAAAACTACGAATACAGAGGTTATACATCTAAATATATATACAAGAAAATACACACCTATGTACAAGAGTGGAAGTAGAGAAGGAAAGAGAGAGAAGGCAAGTAGCAAACTCACAACCAGTCCTAAGCCAGCACGGAAATCAGTTTCATCATCTAAGATTGAGAAACGGCAGTATACTTGCATTGGTTGCGTGTGTCGAATTTCAGGTTAGCGCTGGTGCAGTTCGTTGGCTTCCTCCGTTCAGCGGGAAGGTTTGAACTGAGGACGAGAGTGAGTTTCGCTGGAAGATGGCGATCCCGAAGCTGAGCGCGATAACAGCGCGTGGTCACCGGAGAGGTCCGGGAAAAACGTGCACGAGATGCTCGTGAGACAATCGGGAGAGAACACCCAAGAAATTGTGTGTCTTTGCTTTTATGACAGATAAGCCGACACACCTCCTTGAGGTGGGGTAGCCAATAACATGGGTGCAAAGTTGGCGGGAAAGCTTTCCCATTGTTTGGCCTCACGATTTAATCCAATGATTTATGACTACCAGATCAGATCTCCAAAAGGAGTGTGTTCTTCACAGTATCATTAAACACATAGAAAAATGCATTTGTCAGCTGTGTGACATATCTCAGTGAATAGCTCGTGTCCGGAGCTTTACGGAGAGATCAAACTCGACAGATCAGAAAGGCATAGACAAGAAGTTATGGTTTACAGACAGAATTCCACTATTAAAATGCACACTAGCACAAATACACTCATTTAAACACTAGGAAATATATACTTCATATATTTTAGGGCCTATGCATATTTCCGCATAGCGGTAGTATATACAGTTAAAATTGTATGATTGTGTGTTTCTGTGTGTGTCTGTGTGTGTGTTTTTGTGTGTGTCTGTGTGTGTGGGGTGTTGGAATGTGGATCTGGTCAGTCTCTTGGGGGTGCTCCTTTTGAAGTCACCGAAGTGAGGAAGTTGCCGTTTTCTGTTTACTCTCAGGTCCACAAACCTGCCGAAAGTCACAGTCGTCCGGAGCCGAGTTAGTGATTAACAAACAAAGTTCATCAGGTTAAAAGCGTTCTGAAAACTCCAAAGTTTATTGACTCTGAACGGATCCATCCAGACGTTACATCATATATGTCATATTATCATCATATAGGCTATACAATATTATAATCTTATCAGTTTACGGCTAATAATCGGATAAGGAGCGTCGGTTGTCGGTCGAGAAATTTAACCGAAATGAGCATCCCTAATCGGATCGGGACTCGGTATCGGTAGGTACACAAAATCAAATGATTCGGACTCAGACTCGAGGGCAAAAAAAACGTGATCGCGACATCCCTACCTGAAAGACATTGTGAAAAGGAAAGCACTTTTTTATTTTGTAAAGGGCAAAGATCTCAGTGTTTATTTTTGCAAGAGACACATTCGGCTGATGTAGATGTAGCTTTTTGGACTAACCAATGGGGAGACAAGATTTTATTTAACCATGGCTCCAATCGCTCGGCAGGTGTGGCAATTTTTTTAATAAATGCCCTGGAGAAATTATAACGCAAAGAAACGATGGAGATGGTCACTGGTTAACGGTGGTATTAAAGGTAGAAAGTCAGTTTCTTATTATAACAAACATTTATGGATATAATAATGACGGACAAAACAAGAAACTCATGGAAAAAATAACAAATGTGATATCAGAGCTTAAAGTGCGGTACCCCGGTAGCTATATTTTAGTAGGAGGAGACTGGAACATGACTCCGGATGAATGGGTGGACAGGATGCCTCCAAGACTATGCAAACCAAATTGTAATGAGATTATTAAAAGTTTTACGACAGATAATAATTTAACTGATGTTTGGAGGTGTCTCAACCCAGATGTTGAAAGTTACTCATGGTTTAAGCCCAATGGGGGTAACAAGTCCAGAATCGATTATTGGATGGTGAGTGATGACATTCTAAGAAATACTTTACGTTCTAGAATCACTAAAGCACCCTTGACAGATCATTGTTTCATAGATTTAGTTTTAGGACCCGCAGTGAAAGAAGTTAGGAATAAAGGGTGTTGGAAATTTAATGCCAGATTGCTAAAGAATGAAGACTATTGTGTTCAGATTAGAGAATTGATAAAAGATATCTATCTAAGTTCATCTAAGTTAAATTAGATGATCTCTATCTTGAAAAAGCTCAGGGCGCCTTCATAAGATCAAGGGCAAAGTGGATTGAAGCAGGTGAAAAAAACTCAGCATACTTTAGCAATTTGGAAAAAAGTAGACAGTTAAAAAACTCTATTACAAGTCTAATAATTAATGGAATAGAAAATAAAGATACTAGAAGTATAGAAAAAGAGGTTTTCTCATTCTACTCTGAATTATATTCCTCTCGTTATTCGGCAGTTGATGCCAACATCCTGTTTGATAAGATTAAGAACTCCAGATCTTGCATTGATGACTCCTTTATGGATATATGTGACTCAGATTTTAAAATCGAGGAACTGGATTCAGTTATTTCTAAGATGGCCTTAAATAAATCCCCAGGGACAGATGGACTTACGACTAATTTTTATCAATTATTTTGGAAGGATGTAAGAAATCTAGTTTTTAAAGCTATTAAAGAATGTATAGAGGAAAAAGTATTATTGGCAACAATGAAGCAAGGATTAATTACCTTGATTCCTAAAGCTGGGAAAGACAGAAGGATATTAGACAACCTTAGACCAATCACTTTACTTAATACAGATTATAAGATTCTTTCAGGAGTGATTGCTGCAAGACTAAAAGAAGGCATCTCTTCTATAATTAGTGAGACAATCTGGCTTTCTGAAAGGAAGGTTTATTCATAATAATATCAGACTTGTATTGGATTTGCTTGATTATAATCAGATGGTTCAAGAAAGGGGGTTTATTTTATTTCTAGATTTTTATAAAGCATTTGATTCTGTTGAACACTCTTTTATTTTAAAGACTTTAGATTATTTCGGTTTTGGAAGAAAATTTATAGATATGAATGGAATGTTATATAATGGAATTAATAGCTCTGTTGCTTTAGGACATGGCACTTGTTCTAGATTTGAGATTAGGAGGGGAATTCGACAGGGGTGTGGTAGCTCACCATTACTGTTCATAATGGTCGCTGAAATTTTAGCTATTTTAATTAAAACCAGTCATATTGAAGGTCTAAATTGTCACAGACACGTCAGGTTCCACCTCACTTCCTTACCCACGCACTCAATCACCAGCCTACTAATCACCGCCACCTGCACATCATCACCGCAGTCATCAGCCACAAGATAAAAGCCACATACTCACACACACATCGTCCGGTCTTGTTTGTGACACAACCTGTTGTACGCTTACTTTCAAGGACTCCAAAGAGTGATACTTACCTGTCTCCATTATCTCCTTCGTCTCCTGGTTTCCCTGTGTGCCTACCTTCCTGTGTGTGAGTGTGTTCGTCTGCCAGCTCCAGCGCCTTCCTCCAAGATCATCTGCATAAAGAAAAAGGACAGTATTATCTACCATGCCCTTCCATTATCATCGTATTCACCAGTTTACTCACCTGTGTCTCTGCTGATCACGTCAATAAACAACTGCATTGCTTTTATCTCTGCCTCCGGTGTCTCTGTCATAACATAAATATGATGGACAGACAAATTATAATAAGTCAGCTAGCAGATGACACAACTTTATTCCTAAAAAATGAAGAGCAAATTCCCTTAGCACTGCAATTTATTAATCAATTTTCAAAAGCATCTGGTTTGCAGCTGAATATGAATAAATGTGAAATTATGGCATTACATGATTATTATTCACATTCCTTATACAACATAAAGATTAAAAAGGAAGTTAAATATTTAGGGATTATTATCTCTAAAGATAAAGCAACAACTGAAAATATGAATGTTTGTAACAATGTGGACAAATGTAAGTCTATTCTTAATAGGTGGCTGCAGAGGGATGTCTCAATTTTTGGGAGAGTGTTATTATCGAAAATGGATAGTTTGTCTAGACTTATTTACCCGGCTTTCTCATTACCCATCTCATCAAGAATGATTAAAAAGATAAACACTGTTAATTTTAAATTCATATGGAGGAATAGATGTCAATATATAAGAAAGATTGATTTGGTTAAAAACTATGAGGATGGGGGTTGAATGCGATTGATTTTGATATTATGAATGGTGTCCTGAAGCTGAAGTGGTTAAAGTCTTATCTGACAAATAGAAATTCCTTTTGGTTCACTGTCCCAAATATGATTTTTAAAAAAATGGGTGGGATAGACTTTCTCCTGCGCTGTGACTTTGAATGTAGCTCATTACCGATTAAACTCTCTGCCTTCCATCAGCAAGTACTTCTCTATTGGAAATTAATCTATAATCATAATTTTACGCCACATAATACTCCAGTCTGGATTAACAGGTACATACGGCTCAGCAGAAAATCTGTGTATATAGAGGAATGGAGATCCAAGGGCATTTGGGCTGTTGCACATTTTATGGATGAGACTGGAAACATGTTACAACATGAGGAATTCTGTAAAAAATATCAACTTCAATGTAATGTTAAGTATTATGACAGAATTCTAAGCCATACCAAGTTCTTTGAGAGCAATGGTTAGAGAAGACACTCGATACTCTGCCGTCTCCCCTGTCCTTAGTCAGCTCTGCATTGAAGGTTTGGATTTTTGTGATTTTAAATGTAACAACAAAGTAATTAAGAATCTTCTGATTAAAGAATATTATCCCAACCCAGTAAAAAGGTTTTACATACTTAAGGACTTTGAAGTGGAAAAAAATAAGAAAATAAGGAAAAATTACATTTCATTTCCACTCCCACCTAAACTAAAGGAAGTCAACTTCAAAATCTTAAATGAAATCTACCCAACAAACGAATTCTTGAGATTGAAATTCAATCTCGATCTAAATAATTGTGTCTTCTGTGTAGAAAACATTGAATCGTTAGAACACCTTTTCTTTTACTGTGACCCAGTCCAATTTTTTTGGAGAGAAATGCAGAGCTGGCTAATGTCCAGGGAAATTGTATTGTCTTTATCTGTGAAGACAATTATTTTTGGTGTTTTTGATGAAAATAAGAATGTGGACTTTGTACTTAATTCTCTTTTGTTATTTGGTAAGTTTTTCATTCATAAATGCAGGTATTATAAAACCAAACCTACTTTGACTCATTGGAGGAATGATAAGTATAAGTAAATATAAATATAATGATAAGGATAAGTAAATCTCTTAAACTTGTGGAGGAAAGGAAAGCCCTTAAATTATTTGCTTTTCTTGAATCATTTAAGTTAATTTGAAATGGCCCTGTTAAGTTTTGTTCATTTGTTATGTTTTTATTTTTTTTAATTTTTTTGTGGCTGTATCTATAATCTTAGGTATGTTTTGATGGTATTGTTATTGCTGATTCTGCTCAATCTTTACTGCAGTATACGAGAATATGCTTAACTGGTTAATGCCTTGTGTGTTTGTAATTATTTTCATTTAATAAAGGGAGAAAAAAAAAAAAAAAGCATAATTAAATCATGAAAGAATTCACATTTTGGGAATAACCACTTTTAAAACAAATCTTACTTTATATTTTTGTTTTAGGTTTTCCCACTTCCTTTTGACCAAAGCGGCAGAAATTTTGCCTTCTAAATTTTCATCTTTTACGAAAACTCTGCAATAAATGCACAGAAATCAAGCATAAAACAGAACATAAAGCACAAACTAGAACACAATAAGCTGCCGGAAGTGTTAGTATGAACTACATTCACTGTCAACAGCACCTGAATACATTTATACACCTCATTTGTATACTTACTCAAATCCTTTGATGGCAGCATTGCGTTTTCCAGTGAAGAGGGCTTCATTAGTCACTCTCCACTGGATGAGGGCGCAAGTGTGTTCATCAGTCCCTGTAAATTAACTTCAAAACAGTATTAAACATTATTTTTTGTATTTATATGTATTTACTCATGATTTAAACATCATGATGATCAATCTATTAATGCAACACTGACAAGCTGTTGAATACTTACTAGCTTATGTTGCCAACTAAATATCAGCTAAACTAAAAAAATCATTTTAATTCCGTTAAGTTTTCTAATCTCATTAAACTGCCTAATAACGAACGTCTCCGTTAAATAAAACAGTGTTAACAAGCTGATGTATCTTGATCTGTTCGTTAGCTAGATGTGCTCTCAGTAATAATGATTAAACATCTTTTTACAGCCGACTCAAAATCTTCTCATCGATTTAAATTGTTTAAACTTTCAATAATTCAGCCGTTTACTTTGTTAAACAAGTGCAATTTAACCACAATGAACATGGTTTTTACCTGAGGTACTTTTTTTTACACTTGAGAAGAGCTGCATGTCGCTACTTTCCGCCATTTTCAAATATGAAGAATCCTCTCCTGTGGCCTCACGGGATAGCACAGCGTCCATCGTATGCCTACTACAGAATTCGGGCGGAAGCAGTAGGTCATCCGGGTAATTCTCGCCTACTGTTTTTTGAATACTATGAATACTGTTTTTTGCATTCTATATAGTAGGGAAATATGCGATTTCACACGCAGCGCATGTTTTATATGTCCTTTTGACTGCATTTATCACAACCATTGTACATCCCAGATAGCAAACAGATGTCGATTTAACGTTTATTTTTGATTGTAAAGATCAGTATCAGTCGTCGATCAAATTTCAATGTTGATTCAACGTTCACTGTTTGATCGGTACATCAGAACGTTATTACGTCGAAAATATAACATAACAATATAAATATAACATTGTCAAAATGAGGTTGTTTCATCAGCAGCTACGCCAACGCATATGATCAAAATCATAACGTCTGATATATGATGAAACGTGGTGTAACGAAATGTAGCGGTTATTAATCAATTTATGGATGAAATATGAATATAATAATTCATAAGGTTATGAATAAATTATGATTCATATATCGACCCAACGGGGAATTAAACTTATATTGTGAATCAATTACAACGAATTGTAATCAATTACATATAGTTCTGGTTTAATAATTATTTAGAGAAACTGTTCGTTTGTCCAGCAAACTAAGTCCCTCACAGAATATTATAAACAGAGTTATTCTCTGGCCGTGAAAATAACTTTATAGTTTTATAACATAAAGCGATCGAAAAGCGTTAAAGTGACTTGGTTTTCAGCTGAAAGAACAAACAGAACAATCGAGCGTGAATAACGTTTTAATATATGAAAACTACGAATACAGAGGTTATACATCTAAATATATATACAAGAAAATACACACCTATGTACAAGAGTGGAAGTAGAGAAGGAAAGAGAGAAGGCAAGTAGCAAACTCACAACCAGTCCTAAGCCAGCACGGAAATCAGTTTCATCATCTAAGATTGAGAAACGGCAGTATACTTGCATTGGTTGCGTGTGTCGAATTTCAGGTTAGCGCTGGTGCAGTTCGTTGGCTTCCTCCGTTCAGCGGGAAGGTTTGAACTGAGGACGAGAGTGAGTTTCGCTGGAAGATGGCGATCCCGAAGCTGAGCGCGATAACAGCGCGTGGTCACCGGAGAGGTCCGGGAAAAACGTGCACGAGATGCTCGTGAGACAATCGGGAGAGAACACCCAAGAAATTGTGTGTCTTTGCTTTTATGACAGATAAGCCGACACACCTCCTTGAGGTGGGGTAGCCAATAACATGGGTGCAAAGTTGGCGGGAAAGCTTTCCCATTGTTTGGCCTCACGATTTAATCCAATGATTTATGACTACCAGATCAGATCTCCAAAAGGAGTGTGTTCTTCACAGTATCATTAAACACATAGAAAAATGCATTTGTCAGCTGTGTGACATATCTCAGTGAATAGCTCGTGTCCGGAGCTTTACGGAGAGATCAAACTCGACAGATCAGAAAGGCATAGACAAGAAGTTATGGTTTACAGACAGAATTCCACTATTAAAATGCACACTAGCACAAATACACTCATTTAAACACTAGGAAATATATACTTCATATATTTTAGGGCCTATGCATATTTCCGCATAGCGGTAGTATATACAGTTAAAATTGTATGATTGTGTGTTTCTGTGTGTGTCTGTGTGTGTGTTTTTGTGTGTGTCTGTGTGTGTGGGGTGTTGGAATGTGGATCTGGTCAGTCTCTTGGGGGGGGTGCTCCTTTTGAAGTCACCGAAGTGAGGAAGTTGCCGTTTTCTGTTTACTCTCAGGTCCACAAACCTGCCGAAAGTCACAGTCGTCCGGAGCCGAGTTAGTGATTAACAAACAAAGTTCATCAGGTTAAAAGCGTTCTGAAAACTCCAAAGTTTATTGACTCTGAACGGATCCATCCAGACGTTACATCATATATGTCATATTATCATCATATAGGCTATACAATATTATAATCTTATCAGTTTACGGCTAATAATCGGATAAGGAGCGTCGGTTGTCGGTCGAGAAATTTAACCGAAATGAGCATCCCTAATCGGATCGGGACTCGGTATCGGTAGGTACACAAAATCAAATGATTCGGACTCAGACTCGAGGGCAAAAAAAACGTGATCGCGACATCCCTACCTGAAAGACATTGTGAAAAGGAAAGCACTTTTTTATTTTGTAAAGGGCAAAGATCTCAGTGTTTATTTTTGCAAGAGACACATTCGGCTGATGTAGATGTAGCTTTTTGGACTAACCAATGGGGAGACAAGATTTTATTTAACCATGGCTCCAATCGCTCGGCAGGTGTGGCAATTTTTTTAATAAATGCCCTGGAGAAATTATAACGCAAAGAAACGATGGAGATGGTCACTGGTTAACGGTGGTATTAAAGGTAGAAAGTCAGTTTCTTATTATAACAAACATTTATGGATATAATAATGACGGACAAAACAAGAAACTCATGGAAAAAATAACAAATGTGATATCAGAGCTTAAAGTGCGGTACCCCGGTAGCTATATTTTAGTAGGAGGAGACTGGAACATGACTCCGGATGAATGGGTGGACAGGATGCCTCCAAGACTATGCAAACCAAATTGTAATGAGATTATTAAAAGTTTTACGACAGATAATAATTTAACTGATGTTTGGAGGTGTCTCAACCCAGATGTTGAAAGTTACTCATGGTTTAAGCCCAATGGGGGTAACAAGTCCAGAATCGATTATTGGATGGTGAGTGATGACATTCTAAGAAATACTTTACGTTCTAGAATCACTAAAGCACCCTTGACAGATCATTGTTTCATAGATTTAGTTTTAGGACCCGCAGTGAAAGAAGTTAGGAATAAAGGGTGTTGGAAATTTAATGCCAGATTGCTAAAGAATGAAGACTATTGTGTTCAGATTAGAGAATTGATAAAAGATATCTATCTAAGTTCATCTAAGTTAAATTAGATGATCTCTATCTTGAAAAAGCTCAGGGCGCCTTCATAAGATCAAGGGCAAAGTGGATTGAAGCAGGTGAAAAAAACTCAGCATACTTTAGCAATTTGGAAAAAAGTAGACAGTTAAAAAACTCTATTACAAGTCTAATAATTAATGGAATAGAAAATAAAGATACTAGAAGTATAGAAAAAGAGGTTTTCTCATTCTACTCTGAATTATATTCCTCTCGTTATTCGGCAGTTGATGCCAACATCCTGTTTGATAAGATTAAGAACTCCAGATCTTGCATTGATGACTCCTTTATGGATATATGTGACTCAGATTTTAAAATCGAGGAACTGGATTCAGTTATTTCTAAGATGGCCTTAAATAAATCCCCAGGGACAGATGGACTTACGACTAATTTTTATCAATTATTTTGGAAGGATGTAAGAAATCTAGTTTTTAAAGCTATTAAAGAATGTATAGAGGAAAAAGTATTATTGGCAACAATGAAGCAAGGATTAATTACCTTGATTCCTAAAGCTGGGAAAGACAGAAGGATATTAGACAACCTTAGACCAATCACTTTACTTAATACAGATTATAAGATTCTTTCAGGAGTGATTGCTGCAAGACTAAAAGAAGGCATCTCTTCTATAATTAGTGAGACAATCTGGCTTTCTGAAAGGAAGGTTTATTCATAATAATATCAGACTTGTATTGGATTTGCTTGATTATAATCAGATGGTTCAAGAAAGGGGGTTTATTTTATTTCTAGATTTTTATAAAGCATTTGATTCTGTTGAACACTCTTTTATTTTAAAGACTTTAGATTATTTCGGTTTTGGAAGAAAATTTATAGATATGAATGGAATGTTATATAATGGAATTAATAGCTCTGTTGCTTTAGGACATGGCACTTGTTCTAGATTTGAGATTAGGAGGGGAATTCGACAGGGGTGTGGTAGCTCACCATTACTGTTCATAATGGTCGCTGAAATTTTAGCTATTTTAATTAAAACCAGTCATATTGAAGGTCTAAATTGTCACAGACACGTCAGGTTCCACCTCACTTCCTTACCCACGCACTCAATCACCAGCCTACTAATCACCGCCACCTGCACATCATCACCGCAGTCATCAGCCACAAGATAAAAGCCACATACTCACACACACATCGTCCGGTCTTGTTTGTGACACAACCTGTTGTACGCTTACTTTCAAGGACTCCAAAGAGTGATACTTACCTGTCTCCATTATCTCCTTCGTCTCCTGGTTTCCCTGTGTGCCTACCTTCCTGTGTGTGAGTGTGTTCGTCTGCCAGCTCCAGCGCCTTCCTCCAAGATCATCTGCATAAAGAAAAAGGACAGTATTATCTACCATGCCCTTCCATTATCATCGTATTCACCAGTTTACTCACCTGTGTCTCTGCTGATCACGTCAATAAACAACTGCATTGCTTTTATCTCTGCCTCCGGTGTCTCTGTCATAACATAAATATGATGGACAGACAAATTATAATAAGTCAGCTAGCAGATGACACAACTTTATTCCTAAAAAATGAAGAGCAAATTCCCTTAGCACTGCAATTTATTAATCAATTTTCAAAAGCATCTGGTTTGCAGCTGAATATGAATAAATGTGAAATTATGGCATTACATGATTATTATTCACATTCCTTATACAACATAAAGATTAAAAAGGAAGTTAAATATTTAGGGATTATTATCTCTAAAGATAAAGCAACAACTGAAAATATGAATGTTTGTAACAATGTGGACAAATGTAAGTCTATTCTTAATAGGTGGCTGCAGAGGGATGTCTCAATTTTTGGGAGAGTGTTATTATCGAAAATGGATAGTTTGTCTAGACTTATTTACCCGGCTTTCTCATTACCCATCTCATCAAGAATGATTAAAAAGATAAACACTGTTAATTTTAAATTCATATGGAGGAATAGATGTCAATATATAAGAAAGATTGATTTGGTTAAAAACTATGAGGATGGGGGGTTGAATGCGATTGATTTTGATATTATGAATGGTGTCCTGAAGCTGAAGTGGTTAAAGTCTTATCTGACAAATAGAAATTCCTTTTGGTTCACTGTCCCAAATATGATTTTTAAAAAAATGGGTGGGATAGACTTTCTCCTGCGCTGTGACTTTGAATGTAGCTCATTACCGATTAAACTCTCTGCCTTCCATCAGCAAGTACTTCTCTATTGGAAATTAATCTATAATCATAATTTTACGCCACATAATACTCCAGTCTGGATTAACAGGTACATACGGCTCAGCAGAAAATCTGTGTATATAGAGGAATGGAGATCCAAGGGCATTTGGGCTGTTGCACATTTTATGGATGAGACTGGAAACATGTTACAACATGAGGAATTCTGTAAAAAATATCAACTTCAATGTAATGTTAAGTATTATGACAGAATTCTAAGCCATACCAAGTTCTTTGAGAGCAATGGTTAGAGAAGACACTCGATACTCTGCCGTCTCCCCTGTCCTTAGTCAGCTCTGCATTGAAGGTTTGGATTTTTGTGATTTTAAATGTAACAACAAAGTAATTAAGAATCTTCTGATTAAAGAATATTATCCCAACCCAGTAAAAAGGTTTTACATACTTAAGGACTTTGAAGTGGAAAAAAATAAGAAAATAAGGAAAAATTACATTTCATTTCCACTCCCACCTAAACTAAAGGAAGTCAACTTCAAAATCTTAAATGAAATCTACCCAACAAACGAATTCTTGAGATTGAAATTCAATCTCGATCTAAATAATTGTGTCTTCTGTGTAGAAAACATTGAATCGTTAGAACACCTTTTCTTTTACTGTGACCCAGTCCAATTTTTTTGGAGAGAAATGCAGAGCTGGCTAATGTCCAGGGAAATTGTATTGTCTTTATCTGTGAAGACAATTATTTTTGGTGTTTTTGATGAAAATAAGAATGTGGACTTTGTACTTAATTCTCTTTTGTTATTTGGTAAGTTTTTCATTCATAAATGCAGGTATTATAAAACCAAACCTACTTTGACTCATTGGAGGAATGATAAGTATAAGTAAATATAAATATAATGATAAGGATAAGTAAATCTCTTAAACTTGTGGAGGAAAGGAAAGCCCTTAAATTATTTGCTTTTCTTGAATCATTTAAGTTAATTTGAAATGGCCCTGTTAAGTTTTGTTCATTTGTTATGTTTTTATTTTTTTTAATTTTTTTGTGGCTGTATCTATAATCTTAGGTATGTTTTGATGGTATTGTTATTGCTGATTCTGCTCAATCTTTACTGCAGTATACGAGAATATGCTTAACTGGTTAATGCCTTGTGTGTTTGTAATTATTTTCATTTAATAAAGGGAGAAAAAAAAAAAAAGCATAATTAAATCATGAAAGAATTCACATTTTGGGAATAACCACTTTTAAAACAAATCTTACTTTATATTTTTGTTTTAGGTTTTCCCACTTCCTTTTGACCAAAGCGGCAGAAATTTTGCCTTCTAAATTTTCATCTTTTACGAAAACTCTGCAATAAATGCACAGAAATCAAGCATAAAACAGAACATAAAGCACAAACTAGAACACAATAAGCTGCCGGAAGTGTTAGTATGAACTACATTCACTGTCAACAGCACCTGAATACATTTATACACCTCATTTGTATACTTACTCAAATCCTTTGATGGCAGCATTGCGTTTTCCAGTGAAGAGGGCTTCATTAGTCACTCTCCACTGGATGAGGGCGCAAGTGTGTTCATCAGTCCCTGTAAATTAACTTCAAAACAGTATTAAACATTATTTTTTGTATTTATATGTATTTACTCATGATTTAAACATCATGATGATCAATCTATTAATGCAACACTGACAAGCTGTTGAATACTTACTAGCTTATGTTGCCAACTAAATATCAGCTAAACTAAAAAAATCATTTTAATTCCGTTAAGTTTTCTAATCTCATTAAACTGCCTAATAACGAACGTCTCCGTTAAATAAAACAGTGTTAACAAGCTGATGTATCTTGATCTGTTCGTTAGCTAGATGTGCTCTCAGTAATAATGATTAAACATCTTTTTACAGCCGACTCAAAATCTTCTCATCGATTTAAATTGTTTAAACTTTCAATAATTCAGCCGTTTACTTTGTTAAACAAGTGCAATTTAACCACAATGAACATGGTTTTTACCTGAGGTACTTTTTTACACTTGAGAAGAGCTGCATGTCGCTACTTTCCGCCATTTTCAAATATGAAGAATCCTCTCCTGTGGCCTCACGGGATAGCACAGCGTCCATCGTATGCCTACTACAGAATTCGGGCGGAAGCAGTAGGTCATCCGGGTAATTCTCGCCTACTGTTTTTTGAATACTATGAATACTGTTTTTTGCATTCTATATAGTAGGGAAATATGCGATTTCACACGCAGCGCATGTTTTATATGTCCTTTTGACTGCATTTATCACAACCATTGTACATCCCAGATAGCAAACAGATGTCGATTTAACGTTTATTTTTGATTGTAAAGATCAGTATCAGTCGTCGATCAAATTTCAATGTTGATTCAACGTTCACTGTTTGATCGGTACATCAGAACGTTATTACGTCGAAAATATAACATAACAATATAAATATAACATTGTCAAAATGAGGTTGTTTCATCAGCAGCTACGCCAACGCATATGATCAAAATCATAACGTCTGATATATGATGAAACGTGGTGTAACGAAATGTAGCGGTTATTAATCAATTTATGGATGAAATATGAATATAATAATTCATAAGGTTATGAATAAATTATGATTCATATATCGACCCAACGGGGAATTAAACTTATATTGTGAATCAATTACAACGAATTGTAATCAATTACATATAGTTCTGGTTTAATAATTATTTAGAGAAACTGTTCGTTTGTCCAGCAAACTAAGTCCCTCACAGAATATTATAAACAGAGTTATTCTCTGGCCGTGAAAATAACTTTATAGTTTTATAACATAAAGCGATCGAAAAGCGTTAAAGTGACTTGGTTTTCAGCTGAAAGAACAAACAGAACAATCGAGCGTGAATAATGTTTTAATATATGCAAACTACGAATACAGAGGTTATACATCTAAATATATATACAAGAAAATACACACATATGTACAAGAATAGAAGTGGAGAAGGAAAGAGAGAAGGCAAGTAGCAAACTCACAACCAGTCCTAAGCCAGCACGGAAATCAGTTTCATCATCTAAGATTGAGAAACGGCAGTATACTTGCATTGGTTGCGTGTGTCGAATTTCAGGTTAGCGCTGGTGCAGTTCGTTGGCTTCCTCCGTTCAGCGGGAAGGTTTGAACTGAGGACGAGAGTGAGTTTCGCTGGAAGATGGCGATCCCGAAGCTGAGCGCGATGGCAGCGCGTGGTCACCGGAGAGGTCCGGGAAAAACGTGCACGAGATGCTCGTGAGACAATCGGGAGAGAACACCCAAGAAATTGTGTGTCTTTGCTTTTATGACAGATAAGCCGACACACCTCCTTGAGGTGGGGTAGCCAATAACATGGGTGCAAAGTTGGCGGGAAAGCTTTCCCATTGTTTGGCCTCACGACTTAATCCAATGATTTATGACTACCAGATCAGATCTCCAAACGGAGTGTGTTCTTCACAGTATCATTAAACACATCGAAAAATGCATTTGTCCGTTTGGTGACATGTCTCAATGAATAGCTCGAGTCCGGAGCTTTGAAACGAGATCAAACTCGATAGGTCAGAAAGGCATAGGAGAGAAGTTATGGTTTACAGACAAAATTATATCATTAAAATGCACACTAGCACAAATACACTCATTTAAACACTAGGAAACATGCATACGCCCTAAAATATATGAAATATATATTTCAGCATAGTGGTGCTATATATATATATATATATATGCAGTTAAAAGTGTATGTTTGTGTGTTTCTGTATGTGTGTCTGTGTGTGTGTGTTTTTGTGTGTGCCAGTGTGTGTGGGTGCTGGAATGTGGATCTGGCCCATAGTCCACATGAGGGGCCCCTTTGATGTCCTAAGAGCAAGGAAATTGGGCCTGCTGTGTTACCTCGGAGGGCCACAAAGGTGTCAAGTGGGCTCATCTTTAGTAGACAGTTCGGAGCCGATTTAGTGATTAAGAAACAAAGTTCATCAGGTTAAAAGCGTTCTGAAAACTCCAAAGTTTATTGATTATCCTGATACGTGTGCATACGCTACAGTGGTCAGAGGAATCGGATATTGTGTGCACTACAAAGCCCTTTTTGGATGGAATAGGACGTACATGTCTTTTGACTTATTTACTGATATAATTTTAATTCATTATAAAACCCTATTTAAAGGTGATCCAGAGGATCTTTTCGACGACTGAGAAACCAAAGACTGTTAGTGAGTTTCTGAAATGAGCGCATGCATAAAAACAACCCCCCTCCTTCACAGCTCATTTCGAGGGAACACCTCCCAAAACTCATGCATGAGTATTGGAACACAAGTGTTTGTTTACCACCGGCGTATACTGTGTTGTGTTAAGGGGCTCGCACACCGGACACGAAGCTCAACGCCGCGACACGTCTGTAAAATTCGAATGCATTGTTTTCTATGAATATACGCACACCGGCGGCGACATGCGGCGCCTGTCCGTGGCGCCCAACTACGACATAAAAAACAATAGAACAATGCGTTCGAATTTTAAAGACGTGTCGCGGCGCTGAGCTTCTTATCCGGTCTGCGACCCCCTTTAGTGGATTCATTATGTCGGACTCACCGCAGGTAACTCATAATCTGCAGTTGTTACTCCTGTCTCCTGACAAAAACATTGTATGCGGCGCCTGTGGAGTGTGGAAAGTTACTGGAGCGCAGCCGCGCTCGTCTCTCACAAGGCACATCATGGCAGTGACTGACAAGCCAGAGGGCCAATCGTTTACGCGATGATGGCGTAAACGATTGGCTGATGTTTTTAAGGCCCTACCTCGTTCACAGATGATGTATATTAATAATATTTCTTTCAGTGCACCTAATAAATTGTTTTTTATCAGTTAGTAAAGACAGTTTCAAGTAATATTGCAAAAATGTATAAATCAAAACCTCTTTAGCACTTTTAAGTAAACTAAACAAGTTCATAAAAGTGGCTATTTATAATAAACCCACATAAATGAGCAGCGAAATCTAGCAGGCTCTTATTGTGATACTGATATTAAAATGAGCAGTTCTCGAAGTTTCTGTGATTTTGGAAACTCGGACGCCATCCATTTTAAAATTAAATGAAAGCATACCGAAGATTGTTTAAATAGTATAGCACGGTAGGTAAAAAACACATGAGAAGAATCTTTAGGATAACGAAACCACTGTTTTATACACATATACTTCAGTTCACCCACTCAACCAACAAAAAGAATCAAAATGTTTTTTTGAGACTCCATCCTATCTTACATTTTTTCATTCTGATTGCCATTGCTCAATTTTTTCATGCATTATATTCAAAATGTGTTTGAACTCTAACTCATAATACTGTATGGTTAAAATATGATTTTTTTTTTTTTTTTGCTTCAATCCTGGTGCCATTTGTAGTGGACATGAAAAAAAAATCTAATATATACTTTTTTTTTTTTTTTTACAGTTAAAGAGAATCTGAAAAGCACGAAAGACTGGCTTTATGTATAACAAAAGTAAAGTTTTGGTATAAAAAAATATACCAAATATATAAAAATAAAGTTTTCTCTGTCTCATTTTGCACGAACGGGTCGATAGAACTACAAAATGCATTTTAAATTCATGATTTAATAATTAATAATTTTAAATTATGTATTTATTTATGTAATGTTATAATTCTAGATGTTTATGTTTGTAAATACTGCGTGACTAAGGCATGTTTTAATGCGCGTAAGCGTTGAACGTTCCAATCCCTTTCAAACACTGGAGCGGATCTGAGTTACCATGGAAATGGGGAAACGTCAAGCAGCAAGACTCCAGGCGTTTCTCAATGTCAAGGAAGGATCCTCGGAAGCCAGAATTTCAAGGATGCTAGGTCATCGACATCCGTCGAAGGACTGTTCCAATGTCGAGGATCCTTGGAATTTGGACTGAGTCCTTTGTTCGAAAAATATCCCATATACAGGAAAGGATGCATATGTGTAGCCTTCGCGCTCTCAAGTCACCCACAATCCTATGCGCGTAGCTTTGCGATCTTGTTCAATTTTTTTTTTTTAAATGACTGGTGTTAAAATATATAATGAATGTAGTGGTCACCTGGTGTTGTGTCACTGGTGTTACCTTTAACAAAAATCTCTTATTTTGAAATGAAAAAAATCACACTGATGACATCACTTGACTTCCTTCTTCCTATTTCCTGAAGATCAATGAAGAAAGGCACATGGAAAGTCCACTATCTCTTTTCAGTTATTAGAAATTTTAATTAGAAAATCATAATTTCATATGAAGCTTTTAGTTGAAGTCACTTTATTGTTAGGGAATTTAAAAAAAAAACAGAATACAAATGGATTAAATTACTTAATTTAGTGAATATATCATGATTAACAACAGCCATTGTGTAAAATGCATTTTTCATGAAAAATGTCACTGGTGTTACATGTTTATAGATAAACTTTATTTAAAGCTATTCATTAAGTTATTTTCATAAAATAGCACTAAGATTACATGATTATAACTTTTCTTTCTCATTGTTAATCCTCCTTTGGTCAGATATGGCTAAATTAAGGGGTTATGGCTAAATTCAGTGCAGCGACTTTACAGACAGCGTATTTTACAGACAGTTTTAAAATGCTGTTTATGGTCTTTTACTGACTGCTTTCACTAAGTGTCAATGATAGTCTTTTATTGTACACCAAATGTAAAAATTCTAGTCCAATCTACGTAATTCTAGTTGAAAAAAATAAGGATCATTGGTCTTATGTATACGTCACTGGTGATTCATTTTGTCACTGGTGTTACTGTTTTTGTCTGTCAAATTAAATAAAATGTGTCATATGCGACATAATAATTTTACATCCATTAAATTCTGCTACACTCAAGAATTAAGATTTAAAGGATTGCATCATTACTTGTTTATAACGGTTTTTCAGATATTTTCATTCTTATAGCAAATACATGGTTCCGCAATTGAATTATCATCAATCAATCACACTTTAAAATAAACTTATTAAAATAAAAAACACAATCTCCTTATTTTTTGCATTATCATTATTATTCTGCTAACTTCCGGGTTGGCCTACAAAAACATGTCATCCCTGAGGTACTCTATTGGCTCGTTGGTTAAAAGTCCTCAAACAGCTTAATAGCCTATTTATGAAATAAATGACATTAAAATTCAAAGTAATCACTTTGGTAATCTAAAATACTTCTTGAATGTAACTGTAATTTGATTACCATCTATTTAAAATGTAACTGTAACGAAATACAGTTACTCAAATTTTGTATTTTAAATACGTAACGTCGTTACATGTATTTCGTTACTCCCCAGCCCTGTCAGAGGGTTAGTTAGAATTTGTTGACGCATCGAAAATACATTTTGGTCCAAAAATAACAAGAACTATGACTTTATTCAACATTGTCTTCTCTTCCGTGTCTGTTGTCAATCCACGTTCACGACTCCGCAGTGATGCTGCTGACGTATGGGCCCGAGCTTCGTTTACAGTCTGAGGGAGACGCACGCTGTAAACAAAACAACCTTCGCAAACATGATTTCGACACAAAGGGAGACTTGCATTTTTTTGCTCAGCCATATTTATTTGAAACCGAATACACGGACGAAGAACTAAGAGTGATGGAAGAAGCTCCTACACAGCAGCAACCGCTGTCACAAGCTGTGGAGTCGTGAACGCGGATTGACAACAGACCCGGAAGAGAAGACAATGCTGAATAAAGTCGTAGTTTTTGTTATTTTTGGACCAAAATGTATTTTCAATGCTTCAACAAATTCCAACTAACCCACTGATGTCACATGGACTACTTTGATGATGTTTTTATTACCTTTCTGGACATGGACAGTGTACCGTACAAACACTTTCAATGTGGAGGGACAGAAAGCTCTCGGACTAAATCTAAAATATCTTAAACTGTGTTCAGAAGATGAACCGAGGTCTTACGGGTTTGGAATGACATGAGGGTGAGTCATTAATGACATCATTTTCATTTTTGGGTGAACTAACCCTTTAAAGAGTAAATTAGTACAATTTAGTAAAACTGCCTCCTCTTCATTTCTCTCGTGGCCATTGGACATCAGATGTGGTAATCGACTATCTGAGACGGTTGACACAGTAGTAGTAACTGGTGCAATACAGTTCCTTTCAAACACCTTGAGATAGTGATACATGCATTTATCTCCTCCCGTTTGGACTACAGTAAAGCACTTCATTTGGGAGTAAGCCAAACTCTTATTTCAAAATTGCAATTGGTCCAGAACACAGCTGCGAGGCTTCTTACTAACAACAAAGAAAAGGAAGCATATTACTCCAGTTTTGGAAAAGCTTCCAGTTAAATTGGCTTCCGGATTCAATACAAGGTGCTACTGTATGTTTTTAAAGCTGTCCATGAGATGGTCCCAGAATATATTTTGGGCCTGATTCATAGATCATTTTAGATGGTAACAGACTTAAATGAAACCAAAAAGGTGAAACGTAAACATGGAGGATTTCCTTCAGTCCTCTGCCAAAGAAATGTGAGTCAACCACTTGATGATGCAAATTAAATTTATTTATTTGAGTTAAGCAAAGAAAAGAAAAGGGAAGCAAACAAACAAAAAACAAAAGGGTTAGTAAACTATTGGAAGGAGAACTAAATGACCAATGTAAGTAAAAGAAAAGAAATAACATAAGGTTCCCTCCACACCCTGGCTAATCAAAAACAGGGATAAACATATTACAAAAGAAAAAGTGGCACCTTCTACATAGATCTCGCATAACTTAAAAATAGGTAATATAAGAAAAATACAAAACCTTTTAACCCCAGGAAAACGTTTAATACCGAGAAACAAAAGGAAAAAAAAAAATCACTACTTGATAGCAAAAGGACTGCAACACTGATTTGACACCAGAGCACACACAAAAACTAATAAAAATAAGTAATTATGTCTGAAAACTCTATTCTCAGAAACAAGGGAATACACATCCTTGCATATATTTATGTATAGGGCTATAAAAGGTATCTAGTGGAATCTAGTAGAAGAACTGCAAGTCATCAACTTAACAATTATATAATTGTGGAGAAACTAATCTAATATGACTATGACATGTTGAGGAATCCAAAAGACAAGACATAAACCCAAATCCAGCACAGAGAGGCTCAGTGAATTTGGAGGTGACTGTGTGTAAGTGTGTGAGTGTGTGTGCATCAGAGACACTGTAGAAGGACAGAGTGCCGGCCGACACATCCACATACACTCCTACTCTATTAGAGGAGCCTGAAGGGACACGTATGTCAGTGTATTTATTGTAACGGATAGTGAATTTGTTATCAGAGCAAATCAGACACCAGGTGTATTCACTGGACCCAAACACACAATCCCTTCCTCCTTTCCTGCTGATTCCTTTATATGATACTGATATAGCCGCAGTTCCACTCCATTCAGCCTCCCAGTAACAGCGTCCAGACAGACTCTCTCGACACAGAACCTGAGGATTATTTCTAAATCGATCTTGATGATCAGGATATGACTGTTTCTCTTTCACATGTACAACCTTTCTGTTCTCCTCAGACAGAATGAGTTGAGTGTGTGCTGTGTTTGGATCCAGTGTGAGATCACAGGCATCTGAACACAAGAAGAGAGAACACATTTATAACACAATAACAATCACAAAAAAATTAACTGGTACATATGGTTTACAAGAACACAATTGTGTATTATTAAATTAGCATTAGAATTTAAAGGATTAGTTCATTTTCAAATGAAAATTATCCAAAGTTTTACTCACCCTCAATCCATCCTGGGTGTATATGACTTTCTTCTTTCTGACTAACACAATAGTAGAAATATTAATAAATATCCTGACACATCCGAGCTTTATAATGAAAGAATGCGTTACCAAATGAGTATGAGCTGAAGAAAATGTGCCATCCACATCCATCCATCATAAACATATTTGATACGGCTCTGGAGGATTAATAAAGGCCTTCTGAAGCGAAGGCCTGCAATTGTGTAAAAAAACAAAACCAAAAAAAAAAACATATTTGACAAGTTAAGAAGTAAAATATCTAGCTTCCACCAGACCTCTTTCCACATTCAAATTATGAAAAAAATGGAAAATGGAAGTTGAATAGGGAAAGTTGAGCAGGAAAGGCGTAAGCCTAAGCTTTTTGAAGAATACGGAAGGCGATCTGGCTTTTTTTTTTTTTTTTTTTATTACACAGTTGCATCGCTTCGCTTCAGAAGGCCTTCATTAATCCTCTGGAGCCGTATCAAATATTTTTATGATGGATGGATGTGGATGGAAGCACTTTCTTCAGCTTATACTCGTTTGGTAACGCATACTGCCATTATTTATTAATATTTCTATGATTGTGTTAGTCAGAACGAAGAAAGTCATATACACCTAGGATGGATTGAGGGTGAGTAAAGCTTTGGGTAATTTTCATTTGAAAATGAACTAATCCTTTAAGTTAAAATTTTTATTGAAATTTAAAAAAAAATAGCAATCGTTTTCTGTGAGGGTTATGTTTAGTAGTGGGAAGAGAACAATGATTATCTCAGCATAAAAACAATGGACTACTTGCACAACTTCTGCATTCTACTTATTACAACTCCAGTAACAACGTTCAGTGCACCTACATACATGAGAATGCAGATTATCATTGCGTTTTATGGCTGTCAATGCATTAAAGCAATGAATCATGTTCTCTGTGTTTACACAAATTATTTTGAACCTGCTGAAATGTTCCTATAAATATTTTTTCTTTCCATCTGTGCATTCTGAATAATAAATAAATAAATTTCCCCACTAACCTGCAGCAGTCCAGTGCTCATCTTCTCATTAGCTTTACTTCTCTTACTGATCATATTTCATACCTGTTCAGTTTACATTTTTAATTGAATTTGACTGATAAAAAGGATTGCGTGTGTATTTGTGCTCTTATTCCAGTCTTTTAAAATAGTTGAATGAATGAACTAATAAATGAATGAATGAATGCGTGGCACGTGCCTTAAAGAAATCTAACAATGTTGAATATTTAATTTTAATTAATGTGATGATTAGTTAGAAATAGTATGCATATTTGGCGTGCTGTCCGAGGAGAGGGCTTCGGTATTTGGCCTGAACCCAGAGTACTTCCCCAAAATGTTGCAACTAACATGCTAACATGCAAAGCATGAGAGGTAATGCTGCTGTGACAGTGAAGTCAGGGTTATAGGGAGAAATGGAGCTCCTGCAGGAGCTGAGGAGTGAAGGAACATCACTGCCGCGTCAGTGGAGAAAATTTTCCAAAGAAACTGAACTCCTGTGGGAGCCGAGGGAGCACCATCTGCTGACAGACACTGTGCTGCGTTTTCACGGGAACATCCCAACTGAAGATAATGAGGAAATTATGCTGCTCCCTTTGCCAAGTGCATTCCAAACCGCTACATACGTGCCCTGCTGACATAGGGATGATCACATAAGGCATAGGAATGAGATCCTTGAGGAGAGCATACAGGTAACGTGTTAACGAGACCGGACAATGAGTGTGACTGAGTGAGACTCCTGTATACTGTTGGTGACGAGTGCTTATCAGATGCAGCTGTGTGTGATTGAAGTCATGTGACAGGGTGCACAGTGAGCCAAGGTGGATGATGGGAGATTGAGTCCAAACACGGAAGGGAACTGTGACAGAGACAGAGTGAAACGGGTCATATTACTATAAGAACTACACTGGAGGGGAACGTATTCGGCGACAGGGCAATTAATTCTTTGACATGATTAAAAATAATGAATGTTTGTTTCTCTGTAAATCTAGTGTTTTTCTGTGATGTTTGATTGGGGCATAAAATATATCATTAACCTGATAGAAAAACAATTAAAGTCTATGAGTTGGGCCCAGTAATATAGTCAAACTACTGTGTGTTTTTAATCTAAACCTATTTCACATACTCGATTTATCTTCTCCTACCCTCCTTTGACAATGTAGAACTAAAAATTAAAATCTCTTTACATCTAAAAAGAAATTCCTCACATCAGGAACCTTTCCTAAAGTCTCATCTAAAGAGTAAACCTGATCACAACCTGGGAAACATCTGACAGATCTGAAACATCAGATCATCATCATCCTCATCCTCATCCTCAGCCTCATTCATTTCATCCTCACCTAACTTTAGTAGTTTTTCTCTAGGTCGACATGAATTTACCTTCCTGACTCTATTCTGATCTTCAGTGCTTCCAGATTCTGTCACTACACAATCCCTGCTTCTCTGGCCTTCCATCCCCACAACATCATTTATTTCAGAGATCTGCACTTCAGCATCTCCTTCAACTAGGGCTGTAGCTAACCATTATTTTGGTAATCAAGTAATAGTTTGATTATTCTAATGATTACTGGAGTAAGTCGAGGTTTCAGAAATTTAAAGGTGCCCTAGAATCAAAAATTGAATTTACCTCGGCATAGTTGAATAACAAGAGTTCTGTACATGGAAAAGACATACATTGAGTCTCAAACTCCATTGCTTCCTCCTTCTTATATAAATCTCATTTGTTTAAAAGACCTCCAGAAAACAGGCGAATCTCAACATAACACCGACTGTTACGTAACAGTCTGGAACATTAATATGTATGACCCCAATATTTGCATATGGAAAGTACTTGAAAACAAATGATGTTTTATTAACAAAATTCGGGAGGAGCAGGTGCAGATTATTAGACTAATTATCACAGGTGAAAAGCATTCAGCTAATCAACCATTGGAGGTATATATACTGCAGACTTACCTCCGTTCGATTGACAGTTTATCAGCATTTCGGTTCGCCCTTCTGCTATTATGTCACAAGTCAACATCTCTCCATCTAACGACGAAGCTAGCTTTCCGGAGGATCCTGCGCCTCCACCTGCCGGCCCCTCGACAACTTCTCCTCCACATGACACTGCACCCGAGCCCCAGGCTTCCAGGCGCGGCCGACCGCCTGCCCGTGCAGCTACACACTCGCCTAGACGGCGAGTTCAGCCCTCGCCTCCACCGGCAAGACCTCAATATACCTCCCCGGCGTCTTCCTATCATTCAGCCGTCCCAACAATTCCACCTATTGGCAAGTGGACAGTAGTAGGATTGAGGCAAGCGCTGGCAAATTCAGATGTACAGTTCTCGCGGAAACTGAACAAAGCAGAACTGTTCAATCTATATGTCAATCTACAGTCAGCCTACCTCTCTCCGAAGTCCACTCCAGCTCCCAAGACGGCCAACAGGCAGAGCAAAGCCCGCAAAGCCCAACATTCGCCTCGCTCAACTCCTCCATCCTCCCGCACAAGTTCTGGCTCGACTCAGTCATCGGGCCGCAACAACAGGCCTTCGGCGAGCCTGGGCCGCGCCCCATATGCCTCCGCCGTAAGACCTAGTCCGCCTCTCGCTGAAGCCCAGCATTTCTACTCGGCTCCTCTCGCCACAACACCGTATGCGGCCGGGCCAACAGGCCTCCCCTCAGCCTCTCAGCCTTTCCTTGCCGTCCACAACCCTCCCTATTATCAGTGGCCTCCAGCTCCCTTCGCAGACACCAGCACAGCTCAGGGCTTTCACCAGTTCCCTCCGAACGTCTCTAACCCTGCCCCTTCTCAGTGGCAGGAAGCGCAAGCGAGGGCGCCTACGCCTTCAGCTCAAGATTTTAGAGCTCACCTCCATGCTCCATTAAGTCTTCCTTTTCAAGCTCCAGAGGCTGATCTAAGCATGAGGCCACCGCTGTTGACAAACACAGCCGCAGCCACTGCTTCTTGTAATCCACTCCTGCAAAACAAATCACCATACTCTCTCTTCACAGCATCAGCGATGCCCGTCCCACCGAATGCGGTCGCCTCGGAGCCCCCCCCCCAGTGGCTCAAAACATCTGAGCGCAGATCCTGGCAGGTGCGGGCGTAGATTTATCATCTCTTCTCTCTCTAATACTGGCTCCAGATTCTAACCGTCAAATAGACTGCGGCGATTTCTCAGTCACCCTATAAAACTCAAATCCACATTCATCTCGTCTGCTTTCTTTTTCTGAGTTTTCTATTGCTTTTTCCCGTTTTACTGAAATAATCTTTTCAGCTTTCCCCCATAGGCGGCGCAAACTAAATGATTATCTGGCAATCATAGCTGAGCTGGCACTGTCCTATGGAGGCGGGCACTTCTACACCTACCACAAACGCACGTTTTCTGCTAAATGTGCTGTGCGAGTCGCCCAGTGGAATCAGTGCCCTTACTGGGGTGCACTTGATGCCGATCTCCACAGCAGGGTGTTTCTAGGCTGCAGAAACATTTCGTGTGCCATATGCAGGTCAGTGGCACATTCTACCATGACGTGCCAACAGATTAACCCTTCCATCCCCCCCTGCCCGGATTCAACCCAAGTCAAATCCACCAGCTATGTGCCAAGACAAGCAACCTTCGCTAACGAAGATGTGAGAAGAGCCCATCCTCTCACAGACAGCAGGCAGCCCTGTAACAGTTTCAACACTGCGGGCTGCTTCAGACAGCGCTGCAGATATTTACATATCTGCAACTTTTGCGGCGGCGCTCATGCCCGTCACGTATGTCCGGTGTCTAAATCACTTAATAAAAAACAGAAAAATTATTTATCGACTCCTGTGAACATTTCTCGTCTATTGAATTGGCTCACCACCCGGATGCCGAATTTACTAATTATCTGCTGTCTGGTCTCGAACACGGCTTTAAACCCGGCGTGGAATGCCCGCTCACTCAATCTATCATTTGTAATAATCTTCAATCCGCACTCGCAGAACCAGAAGTAGTAAATGATCTGATCAAAAAAGAAGTCGAGTCAGGTTTCATGATCGGCCCGTTCGACAACCCCGCTTTCGAAATATTTCGAATCAGCCCCATTGGAGTGGCTACGAGGAAATTCTCCAGTAAAAAGCGTCTTATAATCGAACTCGCACAATATATCAGCCCCGCACAATTCCTCGTTACCAAGCATCAATAGCTTGATCCCTCTCGACGAATTCTCTCTAAAATACCATGACATAGATCAAGCAATCGAGATGATTAAAATCGCAGGTCGAGGCTCTTGGCTTGCAAAAATCGAAAATCACCTCTGCTTTCAAAGTGATGCCTATTAACCCTGATTTTTGGCACCTGTTCGGGGTACGCTGGCACGGGAAATTCTACTTTGCCGTTCGTTTAACATTCGGTTGCAAAAGCAGCCCCAAGATTTTTGATATGCTTTCAGAAGCCGTTTGCTGGATTTTGTCCAACAATTACGCGATTCCTCCCCTCATTCACTTGCTAGATGATTTTCTAGTCATTTCGCCACCCAACGCCATTCCATCCGCTCCAGCTCGGAATCCCTATCGCCCAGGAAAAAACCATGGGTCCCGCCACATCCATCGAGTTCCTTGGCATTAATTTAGATTCTGAGAAATTCCAGGCTTCCTTGCCAAAAGAAAAAATCGATAGAATAATCCTCGTCTCGTCAACCCTCCTGCATGACTCCAATTGCTCCAAACGCGAACTCCTATCCCTTCTCGGACACTTAAATTTCGCAATGCGCATCATTCCACAGGGCCGCTCTTTCATTTTGCATCTCCTCTCACTTGCGTCTTCGGTTCACGCGCTAGAGGACCTCATTTCCGTGGCTCAGGCATGCCGCGGCGAACTCCGGTTATGGATATCATTTTTAAATCAGTGGAACGGCCTAACCTTTTTCTATAACAGTCTCGTTTCTTCCCCCGTCGATATCCAACTGTTCACAGACGCAGCCCCATCAATTGGTTTCAGGGGATTTTATCAAGGTCGCTGGTTCGCATCACCATGGCCACCGCAGCTACAAGACTTTTCACAGTCTTCAGCTCTATTCGAGCTTTACCCTCTCGTAGTCGCAGCTTTTCTGTGGGGGAAAGAATGGTCTGCTAGTAGCATATTGGTGCACTGCGACAACGAGTCAACGGTCCAGTGCATTAATAAAGGCCGTTCCCATTCACCTGCTCTGATATCCATGCTGAGATGTCTGACTTGGATTTCAGCATGTGACCAATTTATCATAAGTGCTAAACACGTTCCTGGGTCTCAAAACGAGATTGCTGACTCTCTGTCTCGTTTTCTTTTTCAGAAATTCAGGATGCTGGCTCCAGAAGCAGACCAATTCCCAACTCCCGTACCTCCTTATTCAGATCTGATATTCCCGTAAACCACCCATTAAAACCCTTTCTCGATGCATCGCTCGACGCCATCCTGCAGGCTGTTTCCCCCAGAACCATCCAATCCTACGTAACAGCATGGAGATGTTTCAAAGCTTTCCATTGCACATATAACTTGCAGTTCCCTGATTTTTCTCTCCTTTCAATAGCCTCATTCATCTCCTATCTCAACAGCGTTAAGGGCCTCCAAGTCGGGTCCATCAAAGGCTATCTGAGCGGCGTCCAATTTTTCCATAAACTGATTTATGCCGCCCCCTCCGCAGAAATAAATAACTCTCAAACCTCTCTCCTAATCAAAGGGATCCAACGATCCCAGCCCTCCCGCCCTGATTCCAGACAACCTATAATGCTGGACATCCTCACCAAATGTATCCATACCCTTCGCACAAGTTATCAGCCCCTTAACTCCCTGAGGTCTGAAAACGCGCCGGTGCGGTTTGAAGGGTTTTTTTCACATTGCAGCAAAACAGACTTAAAATACTCTGTCATTTTTTGTCATAGAGACATAAGTAATACATCAATTGAAACTATAGAATATCTCCTTTTATTTGTATACACTCAGAGTAAAAACAAAATGTTGTGCTTTTTGTAAAATAAAGAAAACTAACATGATGCGTGATCTCTTGTCTCCCTCTGAACGAAGTCCAATCTGATAGTTCTCAGAAAATGAACTGAAACTTAGTGAATACTACTGACAAAAAAAATTACACGTATGTCTAAAGAAACGTTAAAATGTCAGGTTTTTAATCGTGTAAGTCAAATCGAAAACAAACCTTCTGTGTTTATGTAATCTGTATGAAAAGAGAGCCATGTCAGAAGTCTGTGATTCAGCTCATTACCCACTAATGCGGCCACGCCCACGGAGCCAGCGCTATTCGTGTATTTATTGTCTTGAAAAGTGTTTATCTGGATGTAAAAGCCATGGTTAGCGACCTCTGGAAGACATGCAGTTAGTTCCTGTTTTCTTTTCTTCTATAGATGAATTTTAGATGAGTTTTTGTTTCTTTAGCGCCCTCCGGCTGCAGTATGAATTGAAAAACACCATTCATGGAATAGCCTCTTCTTCTTTAGATGAATTTGTGGACTAAAAATGCACAGAGAGCGCCCTCCGGCTGCAGTATGAATTGAAAACACCAGCGCTCATAGTGATTACAATGAATATTAAATAAATATAACTTCTCTGTATAGAAAATTGACAAACATATGAGAATCCAATATTTCTCCAAATGTGCATGCTTTTAAACTAAAAGCCTATATTCAGACTCTTTGCATCACATAAATGCATTATATTTTAAAGTATAATATAAAACCATTATTTTATATTGTAATAATATTTTTCTGTATGTTTCACCATGATGAGCTTGAGACATCACAGAAGTTTTTTTTTCACAGCCTACCTGACTCATTAATATGCAAGTCATTTCAGGTCATTACTATGCGATTCTTTTGTCTTCTCAGGTGAGAATGCCCCATTATTCATGGTGATTCACGCCTCCACGCATACTGTGTTTCTTGGCAAAAAGTGTCATACAAAAACTAAATCAATATATTGTTATAAATGAAAGAGTAGTCAGCATAATTTTTTACATAATTTTGAAGCAAAAACTCTACTCTACAACCTCCAATACCTAAAGTATTGTAAACACACATTTAATATACTTTTATTGGCCTTATTTCAGTGACTTAAGTTTTTTGTTTTTTCAATAACCACGCATAAATGTTATTCCTTCAAAAACACAAACATGTACATACATGTTCCTCACATATTATGGTAGCCTAGTTTGTGCTGAATACAGTGTAATGACACTTGTGTCATTAATATGTTTATGAACAACTGAAAAAAGCACAAATGTCAGGGCATGTCAAAACTTCTCCAGGCCCCAAATCAGCCTCAGACGCCAGAGGGTTAATACCGCCCGCATCCTCGACGGCATGTTCATTCTCGCCTTTTTTGGCTTTCTCAGATGCTCTGAAATTGCAATCACCTCAAAGTTCGATCCGAAAGTCCACCCCACCATTTCAGACCTTTCAGTAATTGACAGCGAAACAATCTCCTACTTGATTAAGCAAAGCAAAACGGACCAAGCTAAAAAAGGCCATTATATATACATTTTCAACCTCTCATCTCCAATCCAACCATACCAAACCGTCTTAGCATATCTGAAGATCAGAAATGCCCAGGCTAAATCTCCTCTCCTCCCCTCTTTTCATCGATGCTTCCAACAAACCTGCTACACGCATCTGGTTTCAAAAACACCTCAAATCAGTTCTCCAGCAATCCGGCATCTCAGCACACAATTTTTCCAGTCATTCATTCCGCATTGGGGCAGCAACATCAGCAGTCCAAAAAGGCCTCTCCCAGCAGCAAATCCAAGCTCTAGGAAGATGGTCCTCAGATGCTTTCCATAGCTACATCAGGACCAACCGTTTCCATATCAGAAAAGCCCACCAAACCCTTATCGGTTGATAACCTTAATAGAGGGGAGAAAAAAATGCTTTACACATCGGATGCTGCAAGAGCCCTCCTGCTAAGTTTCCAACTCTTCCCTTCCTCTGTCTGGCGAGGCTTACCCGTCTGATGCTGTGAGTATTGATTTCCCATCGGTCGCAGCAAGAGCCCTCCCAGTCAGCTTTTATCCTTTTATCCTTTCTCTGACGGGCAAGGCTTACCCGTCTGACACAGTGAGTCTTGATCTCCTGTCTGACGCAGTGAGAGCCCTCCCGATCAGCTTCCTTGTCGATATCCTTCTTCGTCCGGCGAGGCTTACCCATCGGTCACCACGAGCATTGGTCTCCTGGAGCCTTGGTCTCCCTTCGGACGCAGCGAGAGCCTCCCGGTCGATCTACAATGCTTAACTTCTGCCTGTCTGTTAGCGAGGCTTACCCGTCCGATGTTATGAGCATTGGTCTCCTGGAGCCTTGGTCTCCCATTGGACGCCACGAGAGCCTCCCGGTCAGTGCTCATTCTCTCCTTGTCCAGCGAGGCTTACCTGTCCGAGGCCCTGAGCATTGGTCTCCCGTCGGATGCCGCGAGAGCCTCCCGATCGAACCTCTGCACTTTATTTTCCGCCTGTTTGCTAGCGAAGCCATGCCATGAGCATTGGTCTCCTGGAGCCTTGGTCTCCCATCAGACGCTGCAAGAGCTCTCCTGGCTGGGCATTCCATTCCATCCACCACACTATCGACCAACATTTTTCGATTGGTCGGTCAGTCCGAAACTTCGGTCGGTAGGGCTCACCCATTCGACGCCGTGAGCCTTGGTCTCCCGTCGGACGTAACCAGAGGCAACACGGACCCCCCTGGTTGGACGGTTTAAATCATACTGCTCCTCATTTACCGGCCGGTAGGGCTTTACACATCTGATACAACAAGCATCGGTCTTCTGGAGCCTTGGTCTCCTATCAGATGTTGCGAGAGCCCTCCCGATCGGTCGTTTCAAATTTCAGCTACTCATCGTTTGTCAGGCTAGTAGGGCCCGTCCGCCCGGTACAGTGATACGCTCCCGTCAGTGGCAACACGGGCCCTACTGGTCAAACGACCAGGCTTCTTGAAATGCCAGTCCGCCAATTCTCTGCGTCTTTTGGGGTCTTTAGTCTGGCGGCTGTCCTTTTGCTCTCTTGCTTTTGGGGGGGAGTACTCTGGGTTCGGGCCAAAATTCCGAGCTCGGAGCCCTCCCCCGGGACAGCACGCCAAATACGCATTACTCTCTCTATCTAATCATATGTATATGTGAACTCGTGAAATGATGTTTTATTAACAAAATTCGGGAGGAGCAGGTGCAGATTATTAGACTAATTATCACAGGTGGAAAGCATTCAGCTAATCAACCAATGGAGGTATATATACTGCAGACTTACCTCCGTTCGATTGACAGTTTATCAGCATCCCTCCACCACCCCATCTCCTCACTTCTAAATTCCATCTCTCATAACCACATCCGGGGGGAGTACTCTGGGTTCGGGCCAAAATTCCGAGCTCGGAGCCCTCCCCCTGGACAGCACGCCAAATACGCATTACTCTCTCTATCTAATCATATGTATATGTGAACTCGTGAAATATAGGTCCTTGAAAGTGCTTGAATTAAATTTGAAATAAATTTTGTTTAGAATGGTGTTATTTCAAAAATTGGCCAGGGCTGGTTCTCAGCCCCCCACCCCAGTGCCTTTCTTCCCAGAGGTGCATGAAGAACTCACTAGCTTGTGGACGGCACCTTTTACTGCCAGAAACCGAGTCAGTGGGTCCTCCTCCCTCACCACCCTTGATGGCGGAGCGGCGAAAGGATATACGCGCATACCCCCTGTGGAACGGGCCGTTGCTATGCAACTGTGCCCTAACTCCACTTGGTGGGGGGAGCCTGTGGCCAAAACTGTCAAAATACATAATGTTTTGAATTGTACAACTAATGTTCTTTATGTATTATAACAAATGCCTGCAGAGGGCGCCAGCCACCTGACGATTGTTTTTACACTGTACACAGCGCAATCTAATCCTTGTTTAATATTGTCTTACGACAGAAACTACAACCACTGTAATTTCTTGAACAAGAACATGTGGACTTAAACAAGGGCTTAAACTTTTATTCTGAAATCATGACGAGCAGTTAACCAAGTAGAAACATGCTGTATAATGTATTCTCCTGCTTTTGTTAAGGATTATAGATGGCTTACCTTACAAATCTGATTAAATGTTGCACACTGCGTTTCCAGATGAACGTTAAAAGCAATCCAAACTCAAAGCATATGCAAAGATGGAGTATAAGACGTGAATTTAATTGAGGAACCGTTACAGCCCTACCTTCAACCATTCGCTCATTCTCAAAAGTCAACTATGTGTCTTTCCTCTCAGTAGAACTCTCAGTAGAAATCTTCTCATCATTTCTTACATTCTCAGTATTAATCACTTGATCTTCATGTGGTTTCGCTTGCACTTCAGTTTTGATTTCACGTTTCAAATACTTGTCACTAATTGTTCATCTAGTTGTTCATCCTTGAGAAAAACCACCACTGCTTTGTTCATTCAGGACACAGAAACAATATTCTCATGTCCCACACATTCAGCCACCTCCAACAGCACATCTTACACAGACTCTCCAGGATTCATGACACACCTGATGCCATGATGGAGTGGCAGAGATGACGCCTCAAACTCACATGTGACACCATCTCAGTGTGTGTGTGTGTGTGTGTATGTGTGAGTGTGAGAGAGAGTGTGTGTTTGTAGACCTACACTTTCGTAGTACTGCTGTCATCATGACCTCTCCTCCATGATCCACACTATAAACACACAAACACATATTAATGTAGATCTGCATCATTCACACACACGTTCAGTTTGTCATTATTACTGTTTGACATACTTGAGTATCTGCAGTTTACAGTTTGGATCCTCCAGTTTGTGTTTGAGCAGCTGCACTCCTGATTGTCCTAGGTGATTGTAGCTCAGATCCAGCTCTCTCAGGTGTGAGGGGTTTGAACTCAGAGCTGAAGACACATAACCACAGCCTTCTTCTGTCACCATACAGCCAGACAACCTACAGACACACAACAGATCATCTACAGACACACAACAGTCAGATCATCTACAGACACACAACAGTCAGATCATCTACAGACACACAACAGTCAGATCATCTACAGACACACAACAGTCAGATCATCTACAGACACACAACAGTCAGATCATCTACAGACACACAACAGTCAGATCATCTACAGACACACAACAGTCAGATCATCTACAGACACACAACAGTCAGATCATCTACAGACACACACAGTCAGATCATCTACAGACACACAACAGTCAGATCATCTACAGACACACAACAGTCAGATCATCTACAGACACACAACAGTCAGATCATCTACAGACACACAACAGTCAGATCATCTACAGACACACAACAGTCAGATCATCTACAGACACACAACAGTCAGATCATCTACAGACACACACAGTCAGATCATCTACAGACACACAACAGTCAGATCATCTACAGACACACAACAGTCAGATCATCTACAGACACACAACAGTCAGATCATCTACAGACACACACAGTCAGATCATCTACAGACACACACAGTCAGATCATCTACAGACACACACAGTCAGATAATCTACAGACACACAACAGTCAGATCAACTACAGACACACAGTGAGATCATCTACAGACACAAACTGTCAGATCATCTACAGACACAAACTGTCAGATCATCTACAGATACACACAGGCGGACCATGTTGAAAATCCTTATGAGACTGTTGAATTCGCTGAAGCCCCGCCCACTTTGACAGCTGCAGCCAGTTGTGACCTGTTGTGCAGTATCCTAAGAGTCATTTACATGGTCCTTTGAGCCGAAGCTGAGTGTTCCAATGGACCAAGATCAATCAATCATCCAATGCTATGTATCATCTTGTCGACAGTCTTCAAGACAGACCAAGCCTCCAGTCTATCTTGAGGATTATGAGAGGACACTTCCTAGTTTGAAGCCTTCTTGTACCAGTCCTTCACTTTCCTCAACCCCAATCTAGAGCAGTACCTGATCTATTGCAGAGAGTTATACTGAACCTTGTGACTCTCTCTTACAAGAGATGAAGGAGCTTGTTATGGAATTGGGCCAAAGTGTGAAGCAAATAAATAGTAAAGTTAATTGTATGTGCTCTTCAATGATCATATGGTCCTGTTGAACTTGATGGTAATTCCATTAGGAGAGAGTTGTATGTATTTTGTGATGCCTCTGAACAAGCTTATGGGTCAGTAGCCTACCTGAGGATTGTAAACCATGAGAGTGAAGTTCTAGTCTCCTTTGTAATGGCACGATCAAGAGTTGCCCCTCTTAAGTCAAATTCCATACCTCATCTTGAATTGTGTGCAGCTCTCACCGGGGTTCAGTAAGCAAATTTGTTGCAGAGGGAACTTGACCTGCTTTTTCAGCAAACAAAACTGGTCTGATTCAATGACTGTCCTCAACTGGACTCATTCTGATTAGGGATGTCGACTTATACAAATTTCCATTATCGATCTCTGTTTAAATTAACGAACTATAACACTGCAATATGCGTCTACTGTAGTGGCATATAAGCAACATCATGACAGGGTGTGCAAATGCTGCTCAAAACGCCATGTTCCTCAACAAAGAATGACAAGGGATTTTAATCTAAATAAAGGGCTAGTAGGATTGTAAAATGAGTCGATGTGATTAATCATTTATTAAATTAATTATTTAAAAATAAAATAACTACTAATACAACATGTCAACAACGCCGCCTCAGGTGCATGCTTGTCAGAATGTGTACTTGTGTGAATGTGCTCTTCCTGGAACAACGCAGTTAAAAAAGGCATCTAAACCCAATGAATTCACAATGATTTATTGAAAAAGTTTTCTCACTGATGTTATGTAATATGACAGTCCCAATCATAGTCTTTATTACATTACAGTACATTGCTATTTGAGCTACACGCACTGAAGCTGATCAAGGCATGTGTTAATTCTTAACCAAATGCATCCTATATGAGATAAATCAGATCTCTAGCTGTAAAGTGATCCCAAACATAACTCCAGCGCACTCGCTTCTTTTTCCCCATGTCTGCTTTACATGTTTTGTATTTGAGCATGAACATGCTTAATCAGCGATCGATTAGTTTCATCGATTAAATTATTGACAATTAATCAATCGTCGATTAATCGTCAACATCCCTAATTCTGATACCTGTCGCTACAGTATTTGTTGCTAATCACATTACTGAAATCCTAGAACAGGGGTCCCCAAAAGTCCTGGAGGGCCACTGTCCCCACAGTTTGGGGTTGGAGCTAAACTCTGCAGGACAGTGGCCCTCAAGGACCGAGATTGGAGACTCTTGTCCTAGAGCACTCTACTCCTGAACAATGGCACTATGTTGACACGAACAGCAATCCAGCTGATGACAACACCAGAGGAAAGAGCCTTACTGATCTAGTCAAGCTTAACCATTGGAGTCAAGGCCCTTCTTTCCTTAATTCTGACCAAGATCAGTGGCCAAGATTCCCTGACAGGATTGAGGATTCAATTGATGCTGCAGAGCTTAGCTGTAAGCTGTAAGCTATGCTGAAGAGAACTTTAAATTTTCAGCAATATAAATCATGTAATGAGCTCACTCTTCTCTTGACAAGACTCAGATTCAACTTCTCCTCTTGAACAGGCCCAAAGAAAGGATTTTGAAAGGAGTGGGAGTGTTTTTCTCCCTCTAAAAGTCTTTTGTTTTGTTTTTGTTTTTTCATCTAGTAGTCAACTGTATAACATTTCATCTGAGTTTGATCTCCTCAAGACCACTTTTCAAGTGTCAAACCACTAGTTGTGTATATGTAGAACTGCTGACTAGTGTTGATGCTGACAGTTTCTTGATGGCACTACGTCACTTTGTAGCTCATTGAGGACAACCTTATGAACTGATCAGCGATCAAGGAACTAATTTTCAAGGGGTGAAAGTGAGCTGAAAAGTGCCTTTGTCCAGCTAAATCCAGTCTTACAGGAAAAGTTGTGGAATCATCCAATCAAATTCACCTACAATCCCCCTTATTAAGGGTGGGAATCTTTAGGCACCTCACGATCTGAACCGATTCCAATTCTGGGAGTCACAATCCGATTCCCAAACGATTCTTGATCCACTTTTTTTCTTATTAGTTCGTTTCGTAAACTTATTTTTTTTATTTAATACATAGTCTATGTAATTATAAGAGCTTTTTAAATAATTACTAGCTTAAAAAATAATGAATAAAATTGTATGTTAAGATTTTTAAATATAGGCTATAAACAGCTTCAAAACATAAAAGCAAGTAGGCTAGTCTATATAATAATTAAGAGAGGAACAATGAAACATTACAAGAAAAAAAAAAAAAAATGCTTTCAGTATTTAAGAGTATCTGAACAATTTCCATTCAAAAGCTGTTAGGGATTTTTCTCTTTCTCATCTGTACTGCTGTTTGATCATTACTGACGTCATCATAGACAGAGGAAGAAAAAGCTGCATTCATAATAATGCACAGATCTCTCTTGAAATATAAGATGTTTTGTCCTGTCTGTTTAATCCCTTAAGATATCTAACTGACTGTGTTTACATTAATTTCAAGTCATAAAAGCATTTTGAGATGCAAGTAGGCTACATTTGAACACTTAAACGGAGTCGCACACAGCCACTTGTGTGAACGCCCTTCACAAAGCACACATGGAAATTAAAAGCAGGCTTCTGTCAGTGAGTTTCAAATTTATAAAATATAAGCCCATAGCACTCTAAACAACTGAAGTTAAAATTAAGCTCAGAATCGATTCTGAAATTCTCAGAATTGATCCAGAATCGTTGAAGAGAGAATCGTGATGCATCCATTTTTTTTCTCCCACCCCTACTCCATATGCTCCACATTTTGGAGGAATATGGGAGAGGGAAATTCGATCTATCAAGGCTGCACTTCGAGCTACTTTAGGAAGTTGTAACAGAAGATGTTCTAACAACTGTATTTGGCAAAGTTGAAGAAATATTGAATTCTAAACCTTTAGGATATGTCTCTTCTAGTGTGCATGATTTGGATCCTACTACTCCCAAATTGCTCAATTTTACCCAATTTGCTGACACACACACACACACAGATCATCTACAGACACTCATTAACATTGTGGCCGTCTGACTGTACTTTATCCATTATATGTTCTTAAATACCTCAGGATCTGCAGCTGACAGTTTGGACTCTTCAGTCCATCAGAAATGAAGTTGACACCAGAGTCCTGTAGGTCATTGTTACTCAGATCCAGCTCTCTCAGAACAGAGTTTGAGGATTGTAGAGCTGATGACAAACTGTCACAATGCTGAGCAGTGAGATTACAGCCAGCAAGACTGAAAGAGAGACGAAAACAAACACATCAACAGATGGATCGTCTACAGACACACATGAACATTGTGACTGTCTGACTGTACTTTATCCATTATATGTTCTTAAATACCTCAGGATCTGCAGCTGACATTTTGGACTCTTCAGTCCCTCAGAAATGAAGTTGACACCAGAGTCCTGTAGGTCATTGTTACTCAGATCCATCTCTCTCAGGACAGAGTTTGAGGATTGTAGAGCTGATGACAAACTGTCACAACACTGAGCAGTGAGATTACAGCCAGCAAGACTGAAAGAGAGACGAAAACAAACACATCAACAGACTGATCATCTACAGACACACATGAACATTGTGACCGTCTGACTGTACTTTATCCATTATATGTTCTTAAATACCTCAGGATCTGCAGCTGACAGTTTGGACTCTTCAGTCCATCAGAAATGAAGTTGACACCAGAGCCCTGCAGTTTATTGTTACTCAGATCCAGCTCTCTCAGGACAGAGTTGGAGGATTGTAGAGCTGAAGACACAATTTCACAATGCTGATCTGAGAGATTACAGCCAGAAAATCTGGAAGAGATGAAATATTAAATAACTAAATAAAACAATAAAGTCATGTAGAGTGGGTTTCCAGTTGTCTGCCCTCAGGAACGTAGGATGACATGATCTGAACACTGAATCACAATACAATGAGCTCCTGAGAGTGCAATAATCACTTAATTATTCAGATTAATATCTGAAATCAGATGACCTCCTGGCTGTTTCTTCAGATAATGAATATTTAAAGTTTTGCTAAATGTAATAAAGTTTTCTGAGGGTATAAAATCTAAAAGTTTTGAGTAACTCTCCAGACAGCTGTGCATTTATTGCAGTTTTACCTTTTTTTTTTTTTTTTTTTTTTTTTACTGGATTAAATCCTTATTGGTAAATTGTTAATTTGATACATATTTTTATTTCCCACTATTTGGTGGTTTAGTTGTATTATTTGAGTCAATGGTGTTCACAGTAACTTGCTTTGCTTTATTTTGTTTTATTAACTTTATTTAACATCAGTCATTCAGGTGACATGTTGAATAAATGCTTGATCGGTAGTTTAAGATTTACAGTGATGAAGAGACAGAGATTAATACACTGAGTCATGTATGTGGAAATCAAATCCTTTAAAATTACGTTAATGAAATAAAAGAGCTCTTAATGAGTGCATGTTAGGGGTTGCACCGACTAATCGACTTCAATGCTCTGCCATGACGCTTTAAGCATGACAAGCTGGTCATGGCCTATAGAGGGCGCAACAGGATCAGAAATCTGTGAAGTCCACATTTATGCTCTGTATCAAACAGTTAATGACAAATGAATGCAATCTCCAAGAGCGCTCCACAAGACATGATTGATTATACCATCTGGATTCTCAATATTGATCGGATGAATGTAGAATTAACTCTGTCACTAATGTGTTCATATAAATGTAATCTTTACTGTGTACTTTATCTGTATCTGATTTAGAAAGAGCAGAAATCTGTGAGAAATATAACAACCCAAAGACAAACAAACTGTTGTGAACATGGTGTATGGCACATCACTCCAAAAAAATGAATGGATTTACTTAAAGGGTTAGTTCACCCAAAAATGAAAATGATGTCATTAATGACTCACCCTCATGTCGTTCCAAACCCATAAGACCTCCGCTCATCTTCGGAACACAGTTTAAGATATTTTAGATTTAGTCCGAGAGCTTTCTGTCCCTCCATTGAAAATGTTTGTACGGTATACTGTCCATGTCCAGAGAGATAATAAAAACATCATCAAAGTAGTCCATGTGACATCAGTGGGTAAGTTAGAAGTTTTTGAAGCATCAAAAATACATTTTGGTCCAAAAATAACAAAAAACTACGACTTTATTCAGCATTGTATTTTCTTCCGGGTCTGCTGTTCATCCGGGTTCACGACTCCGCAGTGACGCTGCTGACGTAAGATGCTGCTGACGTGTTATCTGGTGCGCCAGAGTTTCGTTTACAGTCTGAGGGAGATGCACGCTGTATTCAAGCTATTCTACATTGTTTGTATTTTGGTATTGCTATTGCTATTTTTTAAAATGGTGCATAAGTGTTCATGTCGCAGATGTCCTAATCGCCAAAAACAACAACGTAAAAGTGCATTACCAACGCCGACAGATCAAAGGATTCAGTGGAATCAATTCAATGGAATCAATTCAATGGAATTAATTCAATGGAAAGGATTCCGGAAGAGAATACAATGCTGAATAAAGTCATAGTTTTTGTTATTTTTGGACCAAAATGTATTTTCGATACTTCAAAAACTTCTAACTAACCCACTGATGTCACATGGACTACTTTGATGATGTTTTTATTACCTTTCTGGACATGAACAGTATACCATACAAACACTTTCAATGGAGGGACAGAAAGCTCTCAGACTAAATCTAAAATATCTTAAACTGTGTTCGGAGGTCTTATGGGTTTGGAACGACATGAGGGTGAGCCATTAATGACATAATTTTCATTTTTGGGTGAACTAACCCTTTAATGTTGGATGTACTTAAAAAAGAAGTATCAAGTGGTTCCACACAACTATATTGAGTAATTTGTACAAATAACAATTTAGTTGTATGAACAAAACAAATTCAAATAAAGCTGACAAAATCAGATGAGCCCACATGATCTTTTAATTTTTTGCACATAGTATACTATCATTAGTATGATATATAGGGAGTTTGGTCGGTTAACCCTCTGGAGTCTGAGGCTGATTTGGGGCCTGGAGAAGTTTTGACATGCCCTGACATTTGTGCTTTTTTCAGTTGTTCATAAACATATTAATGGAAAAAGTGTCAGTACACTGTATTTAGCACAAACTAGGCTACAATAATATGTGAGGAACATGTATGTACATGTTTGTGTTTTTGAAGGAATAACGTTTATGCGTGGTTATTGAAAAAACAAAAAACTTAAGTCACTGAAATAAGGCCAAAAAAAGTATAGTAAATCTGTGTTTATAATACTTTAGGGTATTGGAGGTTGTAAACTAGAGTTTTTGCTTCAAAATTATGTAAAAATTATGCTGCCTACTCCTTCATATAAAACAATTTATTCATTTAGTTTTTGTAAGACACTTTTTGCCAAGAAACACAGTATGCGTGGAGGCGTGAATCACCACTGAAAATGGGCCATTCTCACCTGAGAAGACAAAAGAATTGGATAGTAATGAGCTGAAATGACTTGCATATTAATGAGGCATTTCAGTCAGGTAGGCTGTGAAAAAAACCTTCAGTGATGTCTCAAGCTCATCATGATATATGAAACATACAGAAAAATATTATTACAATATAAAGTAATGGTTTTATATTATACTTTAAAATATAATGTATTTCTGTGATGCAAAGAGTCTGAATATAGGCTTTTAGTTTAAAAGCATGCACATTTGGAGAAATATTGGATTCTCATATGCTTATGTCAATTTTCTATACAGAGGAGTTATATTAATTTAATATTCATTGTCTTTACTATGAGCGCTGGTGTTTTCAATTCATCCTTGAAGTCGGAGGGCGCTCTGGGCATTTTTAGTCCACAAATTCATCTAAAAGAAGAAGAGGATATTCCATGAATGGAGTTTCCAATACATACAGCAGCCGGAGGGCGCTAAAGAAACAAAAACTCATCTAAAATTCATCTATAGAAGAAAAGAAAACAGGAACTAACTGCATGTCTTCTAGAGATCGCTAACCATGACTTTTACATCCAGATAAACACTTTTCAAGACAATAAATACACGATTGAGACGATGTATGCATGTATTGCCTCTGAATTTGCGTCTGAATAGTGCTGGCTCCGTGGGCGTGGCCGCATTAGCGGATAATGAGCTGAATCACAGACTTCTGACATGGCTCTCTTTTCATACAGATTACATAAACACAGAAGGTTTGTTTTCGATTTGACTTACATGATTTAAAACCTGACATCTTAACGTTTTTTTAGACATAAGTTAAATATTTCTGTGATTAGTATTCACTAAGTTACAGTTCATTTTCTGAGAACTATCAGATTGGACTTCGTTCAGAGGCAGACGAGAGATCACGCATTATGTTAGTTTTCTTTATTTTACAAAAATCACAACATTGTGTTTTTACTCTGAGTGTATACAAATAAAAGAAGATATTCTATAGTTTCAATTGATATATTACTTATGTCTCTCTGACAAAAAATGGAGTATTTTAAGTCTGTTTTGCTGCAATGTGAAAAAAACCCTGCAAAACGCGCCGGCGCGTTTTCAGACCTCAGAGTGTTAAAATCACTGTCTTAGTACATTAAGCCACGTTAAACCTTTTCTTATAACGGTTTTCTGAATGAATGTGTTAATTAATAAAATGCTAAATTAATTTCTTAAAGGTGCCCTAGAATGCTTTTTCAAAAGATGTAATATAAGTCTAAGGTGTCCCCTGAATGTGTCTGTGAAGTTTCAGCTCAAAATACCCCATATATTTTTTTAGAAAGACAATTTACAAATATCACTAAAAATATCATGATATCATGGATTATGTCAGTTATTATTGCTCCATCTGCCATTTTTCGCTATTGTCCTTGCTTGCTTGCCTGCATAACGTCTGATGATTCAGCTGTGCACAGGTCCAGACGTTAATACTGCCTCCCCTTGTGTAATGCATTGAACATGGGCTGGCATATGCAAATATTGGGGGTGTACATATTAATGATCCCGACTGTTACGTAACAGTCAGTGTTATGTTGAGATTCACCTGTTCTTCGGAGGTCTTTTAAACAAATGAGATTTATATAAGAAAGAGGAAACAATGGAGTCTGAGACTCACTGTATGTCATTTCCATGTACCGAACTCTTGTTATTTAACTATGCCAAGAAAAATTGAATTTTCAATTCTATGGCACCTTTAATGTGTTACTAAATACTCTCCAGACTAACAACATACTCTATTGCAGTAGATGTAGGAATTCATGGGAAATACGAGTTTGCTGTCATTTGTCTTTGCGTCATTACGTCACGTCAGTAAACAGAAAGGAGTCCTGGCTAGTAGGCTATATGGCGTGTGCGGTGGATACTCCTGTAGCGCATCATTTGTAGCCTCTTCTTGCAGCAGCTGGAATGGATTAAAACTTGGGATGGTGGCTTGAAATCCAGAAAGTTCAAAACACTGACAACTGTGGTAAAAAGCAAAAGACTTCAGACTGCGGATAGCCAGTAAAAAAGAGAAAGCAACCGGACTCGTGCAAAAAAAAAGAATAAATGTCGGCAGGGCTTTTGAACAAAGGGAGATGGCTATTTTTCTGCTGGACAGGTTAAGACATTTCAAAGTTCAATGGGTAATAAGGTAGCACACGTTCTCGCTTCATCCATAGTTATGAATAACAATAATACTAACTACATACACAATCACGCAAATGTTTTTAACATTAACAATTCCAGAACAAAGTATAATGATTTGCACCATTGGCAGCGATTTATTGTAAATCTTTTTTTGAGTTTGTCAGAACAAAAGTGGATGACGTGTTACTTTTTCAGATGACATTTTCTGGTGAAAGTTCTTATTTTTGGACACGTACAAGACGTTGAATCTGTAATTGCGATGTACAGTGAATATCCACACTGGTGCGTTGCCAATACTCCTGACAGCCCCCCCACACATAGCTGCAGCTGCTCCTCAAAACATTAGATTCATCCGCTGAGGAGCCGTGCCGAAGCACAACCCACGTATAGATGATAATTCCACTAATCACTGCAATTGCAGGTTTCAAACAGAGATGGCGACAAAGAGGCAAAACTCACAGACTGTAGCTTTAAAATCTTTTAAGTGCTTGTTTAAAAGAGCCAAAATTATATTAACATTTACTATTTATTTCACTATTAATCATCATCTATGAACTTACAGCTCTGTGGAAATGAATTTATGTCTGTGAGTGACTGCATTAATATTTAAAGTATAGTTGCACAGATGAGATGTGTGTCAGATTCACTACTCACTGTAAAAGACTAAAAACAGCACTGTCATGGATTTCATAATAACCTATTCTAAAGACCAACACAAGCTCAACTGATGGTCCAGGCAAAACACCGTTGTGCTGCCCCTACTTCACACTCACAATTAAACTCCATCTTTGAGATGCATGTGAAAGACTGGAGGTGTTGTTTATTGGTTTATTAATAAACTTGCACTAAAATAAAAGCATGTACAAGCATGTTTTCAAATTTTGAATCTGCAACATCAAAAAAATCAGCACACAACCACTCCAAACGCAAACGCTGTATTATATAGTAAGAAGAATATCTCCTGGAAGATTCAGGAGAATTTCCGTGGGCCACTGATAAATTGGGTAAGTAGTAGCCTACTTCCACATAAAGACAGTTTTACACTGGACGCACAAAGCACAAATCTCTAGTTCAATAAGAGACACATCGGTAGTAGCGGTGAAGCAACGGTTCTCACTAGATGAATGAGCAGAATATGTAGTGCCTCCCATCCAATAAATCGCAATAATCTTCGTGCTTTGTTACTTTTGATATAAAGCAAAATCTCAGATTTCAAATGACGTCCATCTTATTATGAGATTCAAAAGATAAATACCATTTTGGCGCTGTTTAATGTGGCTGTAGTGCCTCAGTTAAAGAGAAGCATGTGATCATCCTCTCCTCTGCTTTAATACCAGTTACAGCGTGAAATAAACAAGAATGAACATCTGAAGGTATGTTAAAATATACAGTACAACTTACTGAAATCTGTATCATGTGTCGTGTAATCGCTCAATCAGTGTTTCAACCTCGGAAAGACGTCAATAAAACAGCTTGTAAACAATGTCACGTAACGTCACATTTACCTCAGAAAAACATATTCAGTGATCATAAACTCATCAGTCAGCTAGAAAAGTGAACTCTAGAAAGCTACATTCTGATAGATATAGTTAATTATAAATTAATAATTATAATATTTATTATAATTTTTAATGTTCTTCAATATTTAATGCATGTTTGAATAAATCAGTTATGACAGCCGCGATTTAAATGTTTCTATTTAAAAAAAAAAAAAAAAAAAAAAAAATTGGAGTAGAAATATGATTATGTAATTCTAAACTTTACTTAAAATAAAAACATTGAGTGTAATTTAAGAGTTTGTATATAAATAAGTTTATTTAACCTTCAATATTATTATAGTAGTACCAACTGACTCTCATGTGTAGTTTACAGCATTAGTTAATTTGCACTTTGTACTGTAACTGAAATACTACATCCACAATAATCGATATCAAATCAAATCGAAATCATAATCATAAATCATAAAAGAATTGAAAGCATGTGAATAGTAATCGAATTGAAAAGTGAAAATTGTGTCACTAGCCAGCCCTAGTTCTCACACCCAAAATCCCGTCATTTGTATGTGCACAGCTCTTCATTTTAAATATATGGCATGTATAAATATAGGCACATAAAAAGGTGTTCTACGTGACCTCTCCTCCACTTTCTCTCACACACATACAGGCGGAGGGTGAACTCCAAGGTAAAGCTAAGGAGATGCACTTCCCCTTTAAAAACATTAAATACATTTCCTTTAATAGTTTCAATTTACCTGTCGTAGCACACCCTACACAGCCCAGAATAAATACTCCTAATAAATAATCTGTTATTAAAGCATCTACGTTCATAAACCACTGTTAATTTTAACAGAAAAATAAGCATACTGTATAAGGGATAGGGCTGGACGATTATGGCCTAAAATCAAAACCTCGATTAATTGAACATTTTACCTCGATTACGATTAATGAACGATTATTTTGTTTGTTTGGTTTTTTTGACCTCTAACCTTTTTTGCCATATTTACAGTAGCCTACAAACCTTGTCAGTGAACTATGATTGACTATTAAAGGTGGGATATATTTTCCTATTGAAAGAGTGATCTGACATAACAGCTCACTTTCAGCAGTTATTTCATCAATGGTTTGTAACATTTCTTACACATTTCTGCTTGTTGTAAATTAGATAAAGATAAATTAGCACATTACCAGTATGTAATGAGAGCGATTGCGTGTGTGAATTAGTTGTACCGTCTCTCTATTAATTGTGAAGCTATGGGCTGTAAATAGTTCCTTCAAAAGTAGAAAAATATATGCTATAATAAGTTGAGTTTTTAAGCTACTTTAGTGATAAATCACAGGACAGCGCTGACAACTAGTTTCTGCGTTCCTCTCTGTGTGCGCGATCTTCACGTTTTGTGCAGCTACCGTTTGTATGAATGTTCATGCTACAATGCAGCTGTGCTATTGTCTAAACTGGCAAACCGTAATATGCATACAACTGACAAAGTTTAGTGAAGACGCAAGGCTCACCGCTCATGCGCCATCACTATGTGTTGAACCAGCGTTCACCTCAGTGTTGCTTTGTTGACGGGGTGGAGTCACGTGGTTACGCACGCGGTATGTTTTTAAGAGGGAAGTGTTAACAGGATTAAAAAAACAAAATAACCAACATGGGAAAATTACGTTGGTTAGAGGTTCTGAATTTCAGTTTCGATTACTTTTCGATTAATCGTCCAGCCCTAATAAGGGATTTGGCATGGCAGAAAGTGCACAAAGAGCTCCCTCTATAATCACTAAAAAGTTGTCATATTAGCAGTGGTGGACAGTAACGAAGTAAATGTAATTCATTACTGTACTTAAGTAGCTTTTTCGAGTAACGTTATCTGTACTTTACTGAAGTATTTCAATTTGGGAATACTTTTTACTTAAACGTCAACAATACAAATATCTTATTTTTTACTAAACTACATTTTGCGAAATCAGTCGTTCTTTTTTATTTATGAGTGGATAAACAGGTCAAGCATGCGGCAAGCCACCAATCAGGGTCCAGCATGCGCTCTGTTTTGAACTTGGTGTGGTTACTACTTACTTAGTGCGTCAGTGCGTCAATGCAACGGCATAACATTTTGAGAGTGCCATTATCTTCACTCTTCATAAATGATGGAAGAATCACAAACTCCTGACTCTGACGTGCCAGTGCCACAACACCCGTGACCTTAAATTTGTGGGATTTTTTTGAAGTTGTTGAAAAGAAGAGAGAGTCTTTGCCTGCCTTGGGACTTTGAAAATTTCTTCTTACTGGAATTCTCCTTCCAACCTTAAGAACACACGTTGAGGTAAGCCATTTTCATTGGTGATCATTTTTAATTGAGTAATATAACAGTGTTACAATCACAGAAGGGCAGAGACACTGGATACATAAAAGTGTGTGTTAATTTTCACAACCAGATAAAACAACACTTAAGCAGGTGAGTAGATAGAAAGTCTTCAGTGGAATAGAGATAAATGGAATGATAATACTGTCCTTTGTTGTTGCAGATGGAGGAATGGCAACTGGAGGTAAGATTCCAACACAGCTTAAAGCTGAGGGACGTCACACACATCCAACAAGGTATTCACATTGAAGACTGGAGACAAACAGAGTAACAGGAAGGTTTCCCAACAAGGTCATTGAGAAGAGCATACAGGTTAAATGCTAACGTGTCAACAGGCGGATGTTAACGAGACCGGGCAATGAGTATGACTGAGTGAGAGTCTTTTATACAACGAGTGATGAGTGCTGATCAAATGCAGGTGTGTATGATTAGAGTCAGGTGACAAGGTGCACAGTGATAGTGGCTGCGTCCGAAACCCTAGGTAGCTGTCTTGCTGCCTCGCTGTCTTATAAGAGAATGACTTGTACGGCAGCATTTGTGCATGAAGGCACCTCACGAAATTGATTTCGGACAGACTTCTGAGGCAGTGTAACAGTTTAATGATCTACAGCAATATAGCGCGAGCTTTGGTGAGAACTAAACAAATATTTAATTACTACAGTAGTAATTTCTCGATAGAAATGATATCAAAATTGAAATATGTTGGTCAAAATCTTACATTTATACACAAACTGAGCTGCAAATCAAATTTCGGACACCATCTTTATTTTTTCTAGCTCTGCTGTCACAGAATGGAAAGCACAGGATTGTGGGATATCAAAGGCAGCTAAGGATACATCTATGCTTCCTTCAAAAATCGATCTGAGGAAGGTATCTCAGGAAACAGGAAGTGAAGCTAACACTGGATTCGGACATGCCTTGATGCCTTCCTACCTTAAAATGTGTCCTCAGAAGGCAGCATTTTTCAGTTTTCGGACGCAACCATCGAGTCCAAACACGGAAGGGAACTGTGACAAACAGTAGCTCACATCATTGTATTTGTTAGAATTGCTAGAATTGAAAATTGAATTTACCTCATAGTTAAATAATTAGAGTTCTGTACATGGAAATAACATACAGTGAGTCTCAAACTCCATTGTTTCCTCCTTCTTATATAAATCTAATTTGTTTAAAAGACCTCCGGAGAACAGGCGAATCTCAACATGTTTATAGATGCTGCAACATCAGCAACTGTGACGCTCATTAATATGTACGCCCAGGGTTGTGCAAAAATACATCAAAATGTATTTTAAAATAAAATACCAAATACTTTCATTTTAAATGTATCAAAATAAACTACAAAATACAGCAGCCACAGCAAAATATCAAAATCAAAATAAACTACTGTATTTTTGTATTTTGAAAATGCCTTTGAAAATGAAAATGAAATTTCTTCACAAACCTTCCATCAATTGGCCTATTTGATCTATCCCTTCACCATTACACTGACTAACAAACAATGTTTGATAGCAACAGCTTTTCTCTTCCCGATTCATGCAATGAATCTGACATGCAACCAATCCAGAGAAATAAGCTATTTTAAACAAGATACAGGCCATGTCGATGCATCGCCTATCAATGACATTATACCCTCAATTTCCAGTTTTATTTAGTAGAAACCATGGAAACATCAAAGACACTTTATATTCCTCATCTGTCTAATAAAACATATTATATGATTTATTAGACAAATAATGAAATGTTTGGATTCATTCATCAAAAGAAAACAGCACTGCATTACTCTACATATGCTAGACTGAAAATAGCAGAAGCAGTGACTGTAGCATAATAAAATTTCCGCTGCTCTCGAGGCATGTGTCGCACTTGTCTCTCATTAACATTCCAACGCTCCAGCGGTTGTTACTCAGTAACATTAATAATCTCATTTATGAACATGATTTCTGACCAAGTCCTGTCCCGATTGTTTTCCACCGGCTGTAGACGCGAAGACAACACCTTCCATTATTCCACAAAATCAAGGAAAAGCAACTGAATAAGCGACCTCTAGTGGTGAAAATTTACATATTGTGGCTTTAACAGATGAAATATTCACATATTCCTGTGATCTCGCAGATGAAGTTTAGTTTTAAAGTAACCAACAGTATAATATTTGCGAATGACTCATAATTGTATTTCTAATTTAGTTACTTGCTTGGTAACGAAGGGCCTACTTTCCATCAGCAACACTGACTCAATGACAAACAAATAATTCACAAGAAGACAACTGATGGCACCTGTATTAATACCAACTAATATTCTAACTAATTAATCATTTGATTGTTAATCATAAATATAGGGTGCTGCTGCTAGGTATAATAGTTTCAAGAACATTATGTTCATTGGTAAACTATTTAGCCTAAGCTACTAAAACCAACATTTAAACTTAACATCTGTTCTGAACTCAAGTCTGGGCAAACTACTGAGTAAACATTAATCAGAGGCTGGATTTTTATGATGTCATCATGTAGACTTCTTACAAAGTATTTTACAGTATTTTAAAACTACAAAAATACAAAACACTAAAGTATTTTGATACAAAATACAAAGCCATTTTCATCAACCCTCTCAAATTCAAATTACAAAATACTATTTTGTATTTGAAATACGTATTTACGTATTTGAAATACATGTATCATAAATACTGCCCATCCCTGTGTACGCCCCCAATTTTTGCATATGCCAGCCCATGTTCAAGGCATTAGACAAGCCAGTATTAACCTCTGGAGCAGCACACAGACTTTATGCAGGTAAGCAAGCAAGGACAATAGTGAAAAATGGCAGATGGAACAATAATAACTGACATGATCCATGATATCATGATCTGATCTGATTATCTGGCTGATACAGCAGCCAGAAAAATGGAGCGCAGCTGGACGAAAACAAAACTAGAAGTATTTCACATTTTGTGGAGAGAGAGAGAATGATTGAGTACAGAAAGGCCTTAAAAACTGCTAGATCTGCCTATTTTTCAAAACTTTTAGAAGAAAATAAACACAACCCTAGGTATTTATTTGATACAGTGGCTAAATTAACAAGAAATAAATCTTCAACTTCTGATGTCTCCAAAGTGCACAGCAGTAATGACTTTATGAACTTCTTTACTTGCAAGATTGATAATATTATAGAAAAAATTATAACCATGCCATTGTCTACTGCAGTATCGTGTCAGACAGTGTATTGTAGTGTCCCTGAGGAAAAATTCAATTCATTTACTGCTTTAGGAGAGGAAGAATTGTCTAAACTTGTTAAATCATCAAAATCATCCACATGTATGTTAGACCCTATACCGACTAAGCTATTGAAAGAGATGCTTCCAGAAGTCATAGATCCTCTTCTTAATATTGTTAATTCATCTTGATCACTGGGATACGTACCAAAAACTTTTAAGCTGGCTATTATTAAACCTCTTATTAAAAAACCACAACTTGATCCTAGAGAATTAGTCAATTATAGGCCGATCTCAAATCCCACTTTTCTGTCAAAAATACTAGAAAAGGCAGTTTCATCACAACTATGTTCCTTTTTAGAAAGAAAAAGGAATACCAATCTTTCATTTGAAGGCCATGTTTCTAACATCTGTAAAACCACATTCTTCCATCTTAAAAATATATCCAAACTATGACATATGCTCTCAATGAAAAATGCAGAACAGTTAGTTCATGCGTTCATGACCTCAAGGCTAGATTACTGTAACGCTCTACTGGGTGGTTGTTCTGCTCGCTATAAACTACAGCTCGTACAAAATGCAGCAGCTAGAGTTCTTACTAGAACTAGGAAGTATGACCATATTAGCCCAGTTCTGTCAACACTGCATTGGCTTCCTGTTAAACATCGTATAGATTTTAAAATCTTGTTAATTACTTACAAAGCACTAAATGGTTTAGCTCCCCAGTATCTAAGTGAGCTCTTAATGCATTATAGTCCTTCACGTTTATTGCGATCTCAGAATTCAGGCCAGCTGATAATACCTAGAATATCAAAATCAACCGCAGGTGGTAGATCCTTCTCCTATTTGGTACCTAAACTCTGGAACAATCTTCCTAGCATTGTTCGGGAAGCAGTCACACTCTGTCAGTTTAAATCTAGACTAAAAACACATCTCTTTAACCTGGCATACACATGACACATTATCAATTTATATTTTCAAATCTGTTAAAGGATTATTAGGCTGCATAATTTAGGTCAGCCGGAACCTATAACACCAGATGTACTCGTTACATCAGAAGAAGAATGGCATCTATGCTAATATTAGTCTTTCTGTTTATCCCGAGGTTTACCTTAGTCAACCGGATCCAGGTGAGACAGAGGACCGGCGCCATGACACGACCACAACTCAGCCCTGAAGTATCAGCAGAGATCGAGTCAACTAGATCATCCATTGTGAAGGCCTCGTCAACACGACAGTGGCACAGTTCCTCAACAAACCATCCATACCGGTGTGATGAATACGATCCTCAACTGGACAGAACTGAAATAAATACTTTGATTGTTGCAATTCCATCAGATTTATGATAGCAACCTGAATCGTAACAAAGCACTGTTCGCCAGAGGAGAACTGGCCCCCCGACTAAGCCTGGTTTCTCCCAAGGTTCCTTGCCGCTGTTGCCTTTGGCTTGCTTAGTTGGGGACACTTGACATTTGATATTCAACAGTATTATTGACATCTGATATTCAACAGTGCTTTGATTTGCCTGCATTGACACTATTCTTTAAGAGCTGCTGTTCAGCCAAAATTATGCACCAGTTATCAATGTAAAGCTGCTTTGACACAATCTGCATTGTAAAAAGCGCTATATAAATAAAGGTGACTTGACTTTTTTGGTGATATTTGTAAATTATCTTTCTAAATGTTTCGTTAGCATGTTGCTAATGTACTGTTAAATGTGGTTAAAGTTACCATCGTTTCTTACTGTACTCACAGAGATCAGAGTCATGTCGTTATTTTCATTATTAAACACTAGTCTGTATAATGCATAAACACAACTTCATTCTTTATAAATCTCTCCAACAGTGTGTAATGTTAGCTTTAGCCCGTTAACCACACATATGCTATTAACACCCAAATAAATACTATACTTACGTGATCTGATGACGAACACTTAGTAAAGATCCATTTTGAGGGTTATATTAGCTGTGTGAACTTTGTTTATGGAATGTATTATAGAGTTGCGAGCTCAGGGGCAGGGAGCGTGAGCATTTAAAGGGGACATGGCTGAATCGGCATATATTTGATTATGCCCCAAAGATCCTTCAACCTCATCCAAATAAATATTGCATTTATTTGGATGTTTACATTTGATTCTGAATGAGTTTGATGGTGCTCCGTGGCTAAAGCTAACATTACACACTGTTGGAGAGATTTATTAAGAATGAAGTTGTGTTCATGCATTATACAGACTGCAAGTATTTAAAAATGAAAATAGCGATGGCTCTTGTCTCCGTGAATACAGAACGATGGTAACTTTAACCACATTTAACAGTACATTAGCAACATGCTAACGAAACATTTAGAAAGACAATTTAGAAATATCACTAAAAATATCATGCTATAATGGATCATGTCAGTTATTATTGCTCCATCTGCCATTTTTCACTATTGTTCTTGCTTGCTTACTTAGTCTGATGATTCGGCTGTGAACATCCAGACGTCCTGCCCTTGTGTAATGCCTTGAACATGAGCTGGCATATGCAAATATTGGGGGAGTACATATTAATGATCCCGACTGTTACATCACAGTCGTGTTATGTTGAGATTCGCCTGTTTGTCAGAGGTCTTTTAAACAAATGAGATTTACATAAGAAGGAGGAAACAACGGTGTTTGAGACTCACTGTATGTCATTTCCATGTACTAAACTCTTGTTATTCTATGCCAAGGTAAATTCAATTTTTGATTCTAGGGCACCTTTAATAACATTTACGAGCTGTTTCTTTAATACTGTGTGGTTTATATGCATGTTGATGCTGTTTGGGCAAACATTTTTGATACACACACCACACAAGAGAAAACGTATCTCAAACCCGTTGCACACCGTTTCCATGAAACATGTCGTTCAACACGGAAACTGTAGCAAAACGTTGCGCACTGGTTTGAGCTTGAAATTAGTTTTTGTTCAGTTGTAACTTAAACACCTCTGATTGGCCATTGTGAAATCAACAGATATGTCTGTGATTGGCTACATTACCTGGCTACATTACATATGCCGCTCTTGGTTGGGTGGGTTTTGGTACCAAGTAGAAGAAGGGAAAGTTAGTTTAGATTTTGAATAACTAATCAGGTGATAACATTGAAGTGAAATAATTCCAAACGAATGTCCAAAATATGAATAAATAAATTACAAACTAAATTCCACTTTTTCTGCCTAGTTCTCCTATAGTCACGCGCCGGCCCTGCCTATTCTAGACCATAGAGCTGCACAATTAATCAAGTTTGAAATCATGATTATAATTACAGATGCCACAATTATGTCATCCTTCAAAGGCGCAATTACAAAAAAAATCCACTTACATTATTCTGTGTGCATAAGATAACTTAAGTTAGATAACATAAGTTAACTTAAAGGTTTTTTCCATTGTTTTAATTTTAGTTTTACCATGCATATTTATATTTTTATTTATTTAAAGCAACTAAACCAATGTATATTTGACATGTGATGTTTAATGCTATAGAAGAGCAATAAAAGTTTTTTAGAAAGAGTGTTTTCAGCTTGTTTGTTTTGATATAACAATATGGCATGCAGTCGCTTCAAATAATGGCATAAAGCTACTCAAAAAATCATTCAGTGTAAATTGTGATCATTGTAATTAATAACCACAATTACAATTTCAAAGGAATAATCAACAATTATGATTTTTGTCATAATCATGCAGCCCTACTAGACCACGACAAAAACATTAATAATTCTGATAACCTGGGATTCTAATGTAAATCATTTGCTGTTTTGTTTGTATAATTACTCCAGTGAACTAGCTGTTGTTGTCTTTGTATTAATTTTGATGAACACAATAAAGAGTTGGGACATGTGGGCTTTTCTTTCTTTTGTTATTCCTAAAACTCAGTGAGATTTACATCACAGTTTAGAGTTCTCTAGAATGAGTGGCCAACTAGTGCTTATTCCTGGGTTCACCATCATTACAAAGTTACTTGTCACTGCAAAAATAGTATTTGGTGGAACCAAGCTGCCAAAACGACTCTTTTCTACTTCCTCCTGATCACTTCTGGAAGCAGAACAGCAGCGGTGAGCAATGAGGTGACGAGGAGAGAGACGCAATGACATAAGCCAATCAAAACAGACGTCATTTATCATAAACCGAGCGATTCTGTCAGACGTTCACAATGAGGGTGAAGATATTCATGTTTTGAACATGTATGACTTTTTGTGCAAAAATTTCTAAACATTCTTAAATCAAGATACATTTACTTCAGGAGAAAAATTATATAAAGTCTTGTTTTCTGAAAAGAAAAAAGTAAAAAAAATTGCCAAAGGGCAAGAAAAATAATGTTGTTGTCCCTTTAAATTAAGATTATTTTTCTTCCCTCACTGGCAGATATTTTTATATGTGACTAATTCATGTACGTGTGTGTAAGTTAATTCTTTTATTTTGACATTAAAGGAAAAAATTAAAATTATGTCATCATTCACTCTGCCTCAAGTTTTTATTTGAAGTAAGGGTGTCGCAATATACCGGTATTGACGATAACGCCCCGGGTTACTTCACTGTAACCCTGTTCCCTGAAAAGGCGGGAACGAGAAGCTGTGCTTTATTCAGCGCTGTGGGAATGTCTTTAGTCATGAACAGCTGTGAATATATGAGTAAAACAACGTCAATGAAATTGACCTATATTTATAGCCTTGCGTAAGGTCATTGGAATGCGTCGTAGCGAGGCTATAATTAGATGTGCCACTTGTGCATCAGCAGATATTTTGTCTGAAGAGCAGTCCAGGGACAACTCAGTGCGGCAATGAAGCGCAGCTTCTCGTTCCCGACTTTTCAGGGAACAGGGTTACAGTGAAGTAACCCGGGGCGTTCCCTTTCAAAGGCTACACTCTAAGCTATGCTTTATTCAGCGCTGTGGGAACGAGAATACCCATGCCGCCGCACTGTGTGTCTGGACCCCCTGGCTGTGAAGTGTGTCACATGAGAGCCCGGAGTAACATGAACATCCAAACTATAAAACCTTATGAATGTGTGCGGTGAGGACCATCCTGCCGCATCACAAACATGTTGCAAGGGAGCACCCCCTGCCAAAGCTCTAGAAGAGGCAACTACCCTGGTGGAATGAGCCCTAATACCCATCGGCGAAGTGTGACCACGCGCCTCATAGGCAAGGGCAATAGCATCTCTCACCCAATTTGACATGGTGTGTTTTGACAAACAGTTGCTCTGACTTACGTCACTGGCTGGTGCAGTGGACATAAGTCTGAAAAGCACGGACTGGACACAGTCTGTGAAGTCTCTCCTCTCTGAACGGCGGAGGGCAGAAGGCTTCAAGAGTGACCGGATGCAAGTTTGAGAAAGGAACATTAGGCAGATAGTCAGGATGAGGATGCAAAATAGCTTTCACCATACCTGGGGCAAAGTCTAAGCAGAATGGCACAATGGACAGAGCCTGCAGATCCCCAATTCTTTTCAGAGAAGTTATAGCCATAAGAAAAAACATTTTCAGAGTTAACAGCTTGTCATAAACTGACTCTATTGCTAGGTCCCATGAAGGGATCCTGGTTCTAGAAGGAGGCCTAAGCCGCCTAGCTCCTCGAACGAAGCGAGAGAGCAGGACATGCTTGCCCAACGGTACCCCGTCAATCAGAGCGTGGCAAGCCAAGAGAGCAGCCATGTAAACCCTGAGAGTGGCGGGGCATGTACCTGTCGATAACTTTTCCTGCAGGAAGTCCAGAACTGTAGCATTTTGGCAGTTTACTGGATCTGCATTGTGTGCAGTAAACCATCTTTGAAAGACGCCCCATTTATTGGTATAACTTGCTCTAGTAGAGGGAGCTCTAGCATTCAAAATAGTCTCAATAACTTCAGGTGAAAGCCCTGTGTCCCTCAGCTGGTTCCCCTCAGGGGCCAAACATGAAGGCTCCACATCTCCGGCCAGGGATGAAATATTGTCCATTGCGCCTGAGACAGAAGGTCCCTCCAGCTCGGTATCGCCCAAGGCGGGCCGTCGAGGAGAGATATTATTTCTGAGAATCATATTCTGTTCGGCCAATGCGGCGCTATCAGTAAGAGGCAGGTCCCTTGTTGGCGAACTATGGCTAGAACTCCCGGGAGCAGAGCAACTGGAAGAAAGGCATACAGGCGCCTCGAAGGCCATGTATGTGCCATTACATCCAGACCTAGGGGGGCTGTGTGACTCAGAGAGAAGTAAAGGGGACATTGCGCTGTCTGATGGGAGGCGAAGAGGTCCACGTCCGCCTCGTAGAATCTCAGCCATATGTGTTTCACTATGTCGGGGTGAAGTTTCCATTCCCCGCTCGGTAGTTTCTGTCTGGACAGTAAATCCGCTCCCACATTCTGGTCTCCAGGAATATACACTGCCCTCAGTGACAGGAATTTGTCCTGGGCCCAGAGAAAAATCTGTAGCGCTATCCTGTTGAGATGGCGCAAACGCAGACCTCCCTGGTGATTTATATAAGAGACTGCTGTTGTGTTGTCCATCCGCACTAGGACATGACAGCCCCTCAGCTGCTGGAGGAAGTATTTCAGAGCCAGAAATACAGCCATCAATTCTAGGCAGTTGATGTGCCAGACGAGCTGATGGCCCTCCCATTGCCCTTGGGCTGGACGGCCACTTAAGACCACTCCCCAGCCCGTCAGGGAGGCGTCCGTCGTTAGCAGCCTGCGACGACATGGCGCCCCTGGAGTGGGACCCAAGGTGAGGAACCGGGGTTTGAGCCACACAGATAGGGTATGAAGCCCGCGGCATGTAACCCTTATTTGCCTCAGGGGTTTGGCCCTTGGATGAAACCCCCTGGCTTTGAGCCACAACTGAAACGGTCTGATGCCATGAGACCTAACATTCTCTGAAACTGTAGAATCTGAAACAGTACAATCTTGGCCTAGCCTCACATTTTTCAGGGTGTGTAGAATGGTCTCGACTCGAGCGGGAGACAATTATGCCCGCATCGTGGTCGAATCCCAAATTACCCCTAAATATGTTGTTCTCTGGGTTGGACAGAGAACGATTTTCTTCTCGTTGAGTCTCAACCCTAGAAAAACTAGATGAGCTAAAACGACATCTCTGTGTTTTAATGCCATCTCTCATGACTGCGCTAACATTAGCCAGTCATCTATGTAATTCAAAATGCGAATGCCCTGGAGTTGCAACGGAGCCAGTGCTGCATCCATGCATTTTGTGTATGTGCGGGGTGATAGGTCTAGGCCGAATGGAAGAACCCGATACTGGTAAGCTTCGCCCCCGAAAGTGAACCTCAGGAACCTCCTGTGGCAATATTTCGATATGAAAATATGCGTCCTTGAGATCGATCGTGACGAACCAATCGCACTGTTGGATTTGCGACACCATCATCTTTACTGTTAACATTTTGAACTTGAGAGCTTTGACTGAACGGTTCAAGCCTTGAAGATCTAAAATTGGACGCAGCCCCCCTTCCTTTTTGGGAACTAGGAAGTATCGGCTGTAATAACCTGACTCTCTCTGTAGAGGGGAAACACGTTCTATGGCCCCTTTCTCCAGAAGAGTTTGCAGCTCTTGTGGCAGTAACGCCGCTTGCCCCGGCTTCACGGTAGTGGAGACCATGCCGTTGAAACGTGGAGGATGACGGAAAAATTGGATTCTGTATCCGAATTCTACTGTCTTTAGAACCCACGCAGAAATCCCTGGCAGTAGTTTCCACACTGCCAGGCTTTCTGAAATGGGCACTAATTTTGACACTTCCTTTTGAGGGGATACTAGGTGTTCCGCATCATGTTGTTTTACAGCAGCTAACGGAACACCTAACATTTCACTGGAAACCGCTGCCCCCCGAAGCACCAGAGGTGGCAGGGAAGGAGGGTTTTTGTGGAGATGTCAAGAAGGAGCGAGTTTTAGATGTAATACATGCCCCGTCCCGAGGGTGGCCATCCCCACAGGGCTGGGCGCAAGACCATCAGGATTTCTTCTTTTTTTGGAGAATAGTCCTGAGGTCCTGCCTGGGAGGTTGTGCAGGGCGGCGAGACGGTCCCCAGTCTTTACGAGGGGGAGCTCGGCTCGCCACACTCTGCTTCTGAACCTCTCTTTTAGAAGGACCGGGTTGGGGCTGGGTGGCTGACGGCCCCTCCCCCTAAGTGCAGCGAGGAAGGAACTTCACAAACGCTTCTTCTGATTTTTTCACCTCCTGAAACCTGCTCACGACTGTGTTGACAGAGTCTCTGAACAGGCCAGAAGGTGATACTGGGGCATCAAGAAGGAATACACAATCTTTATCTTTGATGCCCGTAAGGTTTAGCCACAGGTGCCTCTCTGTGCTAACCATAGCAGCCATAGAATGGCCGATGGCGCGTGCCGTCTGCTTGGTGGCACTGAGAGACAGATCTGTGGCTCGACGAAGGTCTGTGAATGCTTCCTCTGTGATGGTAGTGCCAGCACTTAGATTCTTCAACAGGTCAGCTTGGTACGCCTGTAACACTGCCATAGTGTGCAGCGCAGCACCAGCCTGACCTGCAGCTGGGAAAACTTTTCCCACAAGTGCTGAGGTGGTTCTACAGGGCTTTGTGGGGAGGGTAGGTTTCTTTAACGATGATGCTGACACAGGCAAGAGATAGTTCGCCAGCGTTTCTTCAACCTGTGGCATCATCGTATAACCCTGTGCTTCAGCACCCACGATAGTTGAATAAATTGATGTCGAGGGCACAAAAACATGGGAAGTATATGGCTTTTTCCATGACTTAGATAACTCATCATGGAGGTCCTCAAAGAAGGGGAGAGACTGGCGTTGTGGCCCCTCCCATCTGCCACTGGACAAAAACCTATCCTCAAGCTTAGATGGTTTGGGGGTCTCTTTCTCCTGTGGCCAGTCTAGCTGTAATCTAGCCACAGCTCGAGTTACTACCTTAAGTAATTCCTCAACTGCTTTATCATCACCTGAGGAACGCTCAGAGGCAGCAAACTCGAGAAGAGAATCATCGTCCCCCGCGTGAGCTGAAGAAGCACTGGAGTGTGTTTCAGGATCGCGCGAGAAGACGCGTGGATCAGGTGACAAATCGGGCGAAAGGGCAGGATCCGTCTCCCGTTCGTCAGCGAGATCCATTTGTGAGCCCCACGATCGTAATGCGGGTGCTGATCCCTGGAAGAAGGAAAAATGAGCACGAAAGCATCTTAACTGTGAACATTTCACAATGCTCGCACTCGCCGCCTTCCAACGCAAGGACAGCGTGCTCTTCCCCCAAACAAACAAAACAGTACGGATGTGTGTCCGTTTCGGCGATCAGCCTCGAACACGGAGGAACACACCGTCTGCCTTGTTCTGTCATACTTTCTCTTTATATATAATAATATAATATAATGTATATATATATATATATATAATTAGCGGTGGGCCGTTATCAGCGTTAACGTGCTGCGTTAACATGAGACTCTTATCGGGCGATAAAAAAAATATCGCCGTTAATCTGTTCTCAAAGTGGGGTTGGGAGCTGGGTCAATTCTACACAAGCTATGATGACTTTCACATTGATATTTTAGCGCGGATGTATACCGAATTGACCCTTCGCAAAGATCTGCCCCCCCCTTAGTTACTGTTGCTTTGTCTGTCAAGCCGTGGCGCTGTCACGCCACACAGTGATAAATGCATCGCAGAGCAAAGAGGACACTGACAACACGCCAACAGATAAGAAAGAGCAGGTTACTTATGATATTTAACAAAGTCCCAGCTTTAAAACTGTGTAGTTTATTTAAGAAATTCAACAATAAAAAAAACGTTTTGTTGCTCTTTAATGTGCCGTTACCATGGTCGTGACAGATGCTGTAGCGCCTCAGCTCAAGAGGCTCGTAAACCGATCATCTCTTACTACGAGTCCATTTATAGCATCAAATAATCATGAATGAACATGAGAATCAATGTTGTTTCAAACGCAGAAATATGTCAATATACAAAATATAATATACAAAAGTTTAACTCCACCGAGGTTAATCTTTTAACTCCTATCTGCTTTGTCGAACAAACTGGCGGATTACTTTTAGTCATTTACTGCATCCCAATTCGCCTACTTATACTACACCCTAAAAGTATGTACTCTTTCTGTGAACAAAAAGTACTTACTTTTGAGTGTGTAGCAAAAGAGTAGACAAGCTTTGGGACATACTATCACGTCTTTGCTCTCTGTCGCATCCTGTCACCATAAACTGCCCTGTCAATCATCTTACATCCTCCACATTTCATTTAGCTAATTTCCTACTGTATCGGAGAGAAATGCAGCACGTTGATCTGCAGTCGCGAGTCTTTCATGTGGAGAACTCTCCTCATTTTAATGCATAATGATGCATTTAAAAGTTAATGGCCAATCAGATCTTTATAAAAGTCCACAATGGTATTTGCAGATGAAAAATAACACATATAACATTAAATAAATATTTTCTATCAGTTTGATCTTATTATTAGTCATGGGTTGTGGGCAATATTAGCCTCCCATTGTGTGCACGGATCCACACTTCGAAAATCTACCGGAAATAGTACACCATCCGGGGACTTTTGGCATACTCTTTTCAACATACTATGCTTTGGGACACACTTATTTTAATCTCACATTCTATTTAGGATGGATAGTACGGACATTGGGATGCAGGGACAATTTGGGTATCTCACATATTCTGAATGTCTTCGGCAGAATTCAAATGAGCCATTTTAATCTAGATTAATCTAGATTAATTCCAAGATTAATCTAGATTAATCTAGATTAAAAAAATTAATCTATGCCCACCACTAATATATATATATATATATATATATACTTGCACTGCAGAGTGAAAGGAGGAACAGATGAGAGAAAGTTTTCTGCGCTCTGCCTATCAAATCTAACTCCTGACAAGAGGGAAAGAGAGAAATGATAGATGCTTTGAGACAATAGTTCACACACAACTTCACAGAGTGGACTCTGAAGACAAAAGACTGCTGATGCACAGGTGGCACATCTAATTATAGCCTCGCTACGACGCATTCCAATGACGTCACGCAAGGCTATAAATATAGGTCAATTTCATTGACGTTGTTTTACTCATATATTCACAGCTGGTCACGACTAAAGACGTTCCCACAGTGCTGAATAAAGCGCAGCTTAGAGTGTAGCCCTTGAAAGGGAACCGTGATATTCAAAGCATGAAATATCGATATCGTGTTAATTTAAGTTACGATATACCGGTATTGACGATAACCACAATATTTAAAATGAATAGGATGCTTATGATATCATGACATGTAAATACTCCAGCGCCAGTACCTGGCTGAGCTCTCAGGTGGCAGTATTGCACCTTAACGCTGACGCCTGTCAGAAGAAGATGCAGTGCGCAGCTATTACGAGAGTGAGAGGCTCAGTCCACACCCCAAAAAAAGTAAATAAGTTGTATGGGAGTTTTTTGGCTCCATAGACAGTCCAATCCGCAGGATTTACCTAGCTACAGTCAGTGCGAAGGGTGGCAACACCACCAACCTTTTTACCCACCTCCGTGTCCATCACCCTGCAGATTGCGCCATTTTACAGAGAGTAAGTTGCGATTATTTTTCTAGTCATGGAATGGGAAATGTTATATTAACCTGTTAACAGTTTTCTGTGTTTAGATATTTAAATAAAGGGTGATTCTTTTAATAAGTAGCCTACCGCGTTTTCTTTATTCGTCTTATTCAGCGTGATGTAGCTATGCATGCAGTTATATGCCCTCAAAATTCAAGTTACACGGGCATTTGTTATTATATCATATTATAAGATGTAGTTGTATTACAATACCACACGAGCAAGAGTGCCGTTTTCCCCAAATCAGCACAAATGCAATGTTCCTTCAACTTATTGTTAAATTAACAATGTGAGTTACATTTTAGACACAGTATTGTTAATAGTTTTTTCCCTTTATTTCGCCAACGAAAATTTCAAAGTGATGAACAGCAGAACAGAGCCCCTGTGCAACAGAAATGTTGTTGTTATACTGACTGAAAAATATACGTTTAGAACGAATGAATCCGAGCTTCGTTCCTGAATGAATCAGTCATTTGAACAAATGGTTAAATGACTCACACACACATTAAGACAGTGACTTGCTGCCACTTTCTGGCAGTTTAGTTTCATATTTAAGGGACATTTTAATTAAAAAGTTAAAATTAGAAAAAATTATTTACATATAATATTGAATTAACCCTTTCGAGCATGAGTTTAAAATATTCTAACTGTCCCCCCAGAGTGAGTTTTTTTTAAGGCGACCGTTATTTTAGAACGTTTGCCTTTAATGTTTCCATAGCAACGCGTCATGCGTGTCACGAGCGCTGAACGCAGCCACAATAACACTGTATGACAGATGGATCGCTATTATTTTGTTTTTCCTTGTTTATTTAAAATATTCACAAACTTGCTGTGAGATTCTAGAAACATCCTTGTGCCGTCTCTTTTCATCATGTGATCTTTCTCTGTAAGAGATGCAGGCCTCACGAGTGACCTTATATTCCTTTTATGTACTTCAGTCACTGAACTGCTAGTTTCACTACTTATATTCTAATTATATAATGCAACTCTGGACAATAAAGTGTGTGCCATGATTGAACTGCACTTTATGTGTCTGTCTAGTCATTGGTACCCAGGTATACCTGCTTTTCTGTGCTACATCGCTCAACCTGAAAGATCTTCTCAAAATACTTGATCTCCAAATTATTTTATCTGACAGTCTGGGGGCTCGTCCGCGAAACGGGGGGGATTCTCCCTGTGAACTGGGAAAAGAGAAAAGCGCGCCGGGGATCGGAGGACCTACGGAAAAGGGGGTAAGTGTTTTTGGATATTTCTTAAATGAAATATGCACTTACCCCTGTAGGATCCTATTATAACATCTCGTGGAAATACGAGAGGTTTTTTTTTGTAATCACTAGTAGCTAGAGGAATATATCCATTGTTGTTACACTACGGCTGGCAACAGTAGTTTTAATTAACTATTAGCATAAGAGTGATTGGGTTGAATCACCAATTGTTAGTGGAATTTATTTTCCATTGTTGTTACACTTCGGCTGGCAACAGTAGTTTTAATAAACTATTAACGTGAGGATTGGGTTTAATCACCAGATGTTAGTGGACTATCAGTTCCATTGTTGTGACACTACGGCTGGCAACAGTAGCTTTAATTAAGCTATTAACTGGGGTGGTTGGAAGTGCAGTACTGATCACACTGTACTTCGGATCACGGCAGCGTATACTAATTTGCGGAGAAAAAAAAAAAAAGGAAAAAAGTTTCAATATTTTGATATTGATGAAAATAATTTCAATTGTTATTGCATGTTGATATATTGTGACATAAAAAAAAGGTGTTCTAGGGGCGACCCGAATTCAGTTTGGCGGGAGCCGGACTAATTTGGCGAGAGCCCGAAATTAGCTGAAAACACCCAAAAAAAAGAAGGTGACAGAGTCGATCAGGACGAAAAGTCTTGTGTGAGCCTAACATAGGACCATCACCCACGTCACAATACGATGCATGTACGGCAATTGAGGTTGGGCAATTGAGCACAGAAAAATTTGCGTACGCTACTAACACTGAAATCAATTACTAACACTGAAGTGGAAGATGGGGGGTTCGGTCTCTAGACCACTACTTAATGAAACGCCAGTTGAATTCATGTTTAGAAACAATCAGGGATTTTACACTGAACCCTATGTCAGTAATATGGCAGGGTGGTCAGAACAAATGAAACCACAAATTGAAGTATCATACCCCCGAGAGGGTTCGTTTACAGAAGAAAATAGGCTAAAATAGGCTAAATGTTTAGTGAAGCAGGGATGGGGGGACCCGCAATGGGATTATGATTATATGACAAAAAGTTTTAATGTCTGGAAAGAAATAAAGAAAATTTGGGATGAGGGGCCAGAAAAGAAACAGATAGCTGCTTATGTAGCCCAGAAAAAAGCACTCGTAGCAGAAAAACCCCCACCCTATTGTATGGGTATTGAACCATCTGCACCTTCTGTGATAAAACCAAAAAAAAAAAGTTGCAGAATGATTCGAAAGTTGTAAAAAGGGGAAGCGAAACTGAGGCGCCCAGTCAGAATGCAATGGTGTGGCTTAGAGCTGGAAATGCAATATCTATGAAACCATTAAAAATGTCTGATATGGAGTCAATATGCAAAAGCCTGCCTTCTCCTCAGAACCCTGGTAAATTTGTGACTGTTCTGCAAACGCATACAAAATATCCTCACCTTACAGGGGCAGATTACAGAGCGGTTCTGTTGAGAACGTTGGAAGGAGATGTCACTGAGACATTGTTAATCAATGAATGTCCAACGTTGAAACGTGAAAATGATAAACCAACAGGCTCAGGTACAGCTGCCTCGCCCCATGTTTATTACTGGGAAGAGCCTGAAAACCATAATACCTTTTTTAAGGAACTGAGAGCTTTCTTAGTCAAACGCATTGGTGCAAAACAGACACCTCAAGGGAAAGTGCATGACCAAAAAGCAGAAGTAAAACCACCCTTGACCCAACAAAGAAACTCAGCAGTAGTCTGCTATTACTGTAGGCGAAAAGGTCATATACGCCGTGATTGTAGGAAATTAAAAGGTCACCAAAGGAGGAAGCAATGGGTGAAGCCACAGCAACAGAGAAATAAACAACCATTAGCCACGTATCCCACTACAGAGCATGATAACCAACAACAGGGGAGCCAGAGTTCCCCAGTCTGAGTCAGTTCCGACTTGTCAATGATGACCCTAACTTTTTCAAATCATAGTGAAGATTTACCTTATATTACATTGATGGGGCATGGTCAGCCACAAACAGAAAGCAGATGTGACATTAGTGACCTCTGCACATTATGAGGGTCCAATCTCTAATCAAGTAGTTAACTCTGTGGGTATATCAGGAACTGACATTGCATGTCCCGTAACACCTCTTGTAGAAGTAAGAGCTCCTGGATTTAAACCATTTTTTCATAAATTTAGTTATAACAGGAACTCTAATTAATTTATTGGGGTATGATATGCATAAATTGAACATGGATATTAAATTTACTGATAAACAAGTTGTGTTTTCCTTCCAGTCCAGTTTGCAGGTCTCAGTGAATCCTTTGCCTACATGGGAGAAGCCCAGTGAACCACAGCCTGACACACCTCAGATGGTACATCACATGATTAACCCATCATTGTGGTCACAATACAATGACAACACAGGTTTCATAGACATGGAACCTTATAAAGCTAAATTGAAGAATAACAAAACAGTCTATATTAAACAATATCCTTTGTCTAAAGATAAGGAACTTGGTATCAAACCATTAATTGATAATTTTGTCCAGCAGGGTGTCCTCGTACCAATACATTCGCCGTACAACACGCCTGTGAATCCAGTGGTCAAGGCTGATGAAAAAACATGGCCCTTGACCCAGGACTTAAGGGCTATAAATCAGTTGATAACAATGTTGGCACCGATCGTCCCTGACGTTCCAACTGTTAACTCTATCCCGTATACGCACAAATATTTCACGGTTATTGATCTTTGCGCAGCATTCTTCTCTGTACCTGTACATCCAGATACTCAGCCCATTTTAGCTTTTACGTTTCAGGGTAAACAGATGTCGTGGACATGCCTTGCTCAGGGCTCCATTGATTCACCCGCCGTTTTCTCGGCAGCAGTGCAAAGAACATTGGCTAAAATTACTGATTTGCCTTCTACAGTTTGTGTGCTTCAATACGCAGATGACATCCTGGTTTCCGGGGAGACAAAAGAGGACTGTGAAAAGGCCTCCATCATCGTCTGCAATGTGCTCGCCCATCTGGATTGAAGGCCTCGAGAGACAAGCTTCAGTGGGTCCAGTCTAAAGTGACATACTTGGGACACATAATAATGCCAGGTTTGAGAGCGATCTCATATGATAGGGTCCAGATGATCAGAAAAATGAAGTTCCCTCGAACTGTACAGCAGCTACAAAGCTTTCTGGGGTTAGTGAACTATTGTAGATCCTGGATACCTGATTGTGCCATACATGATAGGCATCTACAAAACCTGATTGACCACAAAGCTCCCCCAAGTACTCTTTTAAACTGGACTGACGAGGCAGAGCTACATTTCACTGCCTTGAAACAAGCCATCACTAAGGCACCCGCATTGGGCCTTCCCGATTATTCCTGAGATTTCCACTTGCATGTCCGCGAGGCGGAAGGGGTGGCTCTTGGCGTCCTGTTGCAACAGCATGGCTCCACGTATAGACCATTAGCAAACCTATCTAAGAAACTAGATAATATAGCTTCAGGTATGCCAGCATGTCTTCGTGCTGTAGCTGCGGCTGCTCTGGTTGTACAGATGGCAGAAAGAATGGTTTTATCGCATCCACTGATCCTTTATACCTCTTATCAGGTAGGAGCTATCCTACACAATATGCAAACACAGCATATGACAATGCAACAACGCTCAGGCTATGAGGCAATCCTGCTGGCTACCAAAAACCTCACTATTAAGCAAACAGCATCCATCAACCCTGCGCTATTAGGCGTTCTAGGTATGGCTGGCATGGTAGATAATGCGACAGATCATGACTGTATCATTGAATTGCCTTCCTCATGTTCTTCCAGGGCCGATCTTTTGGATACGCCCCTGGATGGGGGGAGAATATTTATATAGATGGGTCATGTTCAAAACCTTCTGATGGCGTCTACCTTTGTGGCTATGCTGTGGTGTCAGACACTGGAGAGGTAATAGAGGCTTTTGCCTTGGATTATAATTCAGTCCAAGCTGTTGAATTAGTAGCATTAATTTGAGCATCTGAACTGATGACAGGAAAACGTGTAACTATTTACACTGATTCAAAGTATGCATGGGGGGTCGTGCATCATTTTGCTAAAACATGGGAAGCTAGAGACTTTAAAACAGCAGATGGCAAACCCATAGCACACTCTAACCTAATAGGACAATTGACTAAGGCAGTACAGTTACCCTCCGAAGTGGCCATAGTACAGGTTAAAAGGTCAAGCACCAGGGGATGATGAATAAGATGCAGAAACAGAAATGAAGATGAAGCCGCTAAGGAAGCAGCAAAGGCCCAAATCAAATCGAAATTTGTTGTGGGTAATCAGAGTCAGGTAACTATGACTACGCATATAACTAATATACCTGACATTGACATTAAGATCCTGCAGAGTCAACCAACATAAGCTGACTTGGAGCATTGGGGAAAACATGGATGTGCCTCAGGTAAAGATGGGATCTTGAGAGATGAAAAGGGAAGAATAGCACTTCTGAATTTAGGATTAATAATTCTTATCAGGCACTACCAAGGCTTGTCACACATAAGCTGTGCAAAAGTAGTACAGGTAATCAATCAATTATATTGTATTGCAGATGTACACAAAACTATGAAGCTCGTTTTAGATTCTAACCAAAGAAATGATTCCTCGATTTGGCATACCTACCACTATTGAAAGTGATAATGGGACGCCATTCGCGTCTAGGGTAACACAGCTCTTGGCCAAAGCATTGTCGATTGATTGGCATTTCAACACACCCTTCCACATTGTCAGTCATTGTCTGATGTGGAACAACTTAACCAAAACCCTCAAGAGAAGGCTCACAAAAGCCTCCATAGATACCAGAAAGAAATGGCAAGATTTGCTACCCATGGTGTTGACAGAAATAAGAATGACTCCATCTTCCACTACTAAATTAGCGCTGTTTGAAATACTAATGGGTAGGCCTTTCCTGACCCCATGGGTCAAAGGCCGTGCAGGCATTACTTCCCTAGGTGATCTGGAGCTGATGCAGGAGGACTATGTAACTTCCCTCATCAAGAAACTGAATTCTGTATATGCTGATGTTCCTCTGTGTCTTCCTCTCCCCTTAGAAAAGCCTACTTACCCTTTTGTTCCAGGAGAGAGTATGCTGATCAAAAGCCTGAAACTGACAAAGGTGGGAGAACCGAAGTATCTTGGACCAAACAGTGATCGCCGAAACGAGGACAGGAGTTCTGACAGATTACTAACCACAGTGGATACACGCTTCGAGAATAAAGCACTGTCCTACAGGAGAGCAGGCAAGCTCCAATTCAGAATAGAATCTCAAATGGGGATTCACCTTACTGCATAACAGGGAGGAGCAAAACACTGATAAGGCTGAGGAAGGAACTACCTCTAATAGTGAGGTGGGGGTTATCCAAAGCCAGAAGATAGATGGCCCATTGAGCCAAACAGTGTTAACTCCTTACACACCTCTGTATGCACTAAGGGCCAAATTTTATTAATGGATATACCACCTCTAGAGTTTTACAGTGTTCAGTTGCAGAAGCTGTTGCAGCATTCAGCGAAAATATTGTTCAGTTAGCTAAGCGCTCCCTAGAGGAAGAACCAAGATTGGAAGAGATAATTTTTGAGAGACCATATTCAAACAGAATCATGTTTTTCCTGTTCACAACAAAGTATGGAACCTTCAAAGTGTTTAAAAAAGGATATATGTGTATGTGTGTGTATGTCTACAATAATCAGATCTTATGTGCACAATGATGTTCCATAGGTAAGACATTCTGTCTTAAAGTGGCTATTGTGAGATTCTAGAAACATCTTTGTGCCGTCTCTTTTCATCATGTGATCTTTCTCTGTAAGAGATGCAGGCCTCACGAGTGACCTTATATTCCTTTTATGTACTTCAGTCACTGAACTGCTAGTTTCACTTCTTATATTCTAATTATATAATGCAACTCTGGACAATAAAGTGTGTGCCATGATTGAACTGCACTTTATGTGTCTGTCTAGTCATTGGTACCCAGGTATACCTGCTTTTCTGTGCTACATCGCTCAACCTGAAAGATCTTCTCAAAATACTTGATCTCCAAATTATTTTATCTGACACTTGCTTACCATGTTATCAACTATCTGATATTCCGATCCTCAAATATGTCTAAGTGAGTGTGTTTTGTATTTTTAAAGCCTTTATAAATGATCTTTATCTTGATCTATAATGCGAGATGGGCGCCGCCATCTTAGTTTGCGCTGCAGTTCACAGAGTCCTGTCAGTCGGATTTACAGCAGGTGAATTCATCAGTTTCTCCCGAAATATATGCAAGTAAGTGGCTGGTGAACTGGAAGAATAATAGAGTAAAATTTGTAGTTACTTGGGCCAATTATGTGTGTCTGATATGAATAAATGTTGGCAAATTATATTTGAATGCACTGTTATTGCTGCTTCCACTGATGTCTGACATCAGTGTGTATTTTATAAACTCTAAATATATTGTTTTAATGGTGCTTATGCGTATTTAAATGTCTGAAACCTTAAAAGAAACGTTATGTGGCTGAAAACACTGCATAGTTGTGATATATGACAAGCGCTGCACGTGTCCGTCTCACAGCCAAAGCGCGAAAGCACAGTTTGAATCTGGCAGTTATGTGATGTCGCTGAACGTTCGAAATCCCATATGTGGGACCGTACTGCTCAAAGGGTTAAATTTATGTAGACAAATTGTAAATGCTGTGTAAATATATTAAAGCCACTCCTCATTCTGTGTCACCTCTGTTTTGCAAAGAAGGATTTTGTTGATAATGATTTAATTTGACTGGTAACAGCCATAATGTATAGTCTACTATGCTAGTATTCATTTTTATTTCTTCAGGTCTTAAAAAGCCTTAAATTTGACTTAAAAATGTGCAGCAACCCTGACAGAGAAAAACTAAATAAACAAAATAAATGATTTAGACTGATAAATTCCCCCGCGGCGGTAACAGGCATTTTAGTGACTATCTACTGTATTAAAGAGGCTGTGTTGAGACCCTTTAAGATCCTGTTATTGAGGAGAAAATCTCTCATTTAGGAACATTTATTTTAAAGGTGTCAGAGTCATTATTAAATATGATACTTTAGTTAATGATTAAACACTCACAGAGCTTTTCTGCAGTTGATCACATCTGGTATCAGTCTTCTTCTCCCCTCAGCTGATGTGTTGTATTTCATGGGGTTCAGCTCATCCAGCGGCTCCTCTGACAACTGAATCATGTAGGAGATTGTTGAGCACTGAGACGGACAGAGAAACTCCTCTGAGTGTTTGTCTGATTTCAGAAACTCCTGAATCTCTCTGGACAGAGACTGATCTTTGACTTCCAGCAGACAGAGGAACAGATTGACGGATCTTTCAGTGGAGAGATCACGTCCACCTTTGATCAACTCTTTAATATACTGTATAATTTCTCTGATGCTCTCTGAGCTGTTCTGTGTGTGTGTCAGTAGATCTTGTAAGAGTCTCTGATTGGACTCCAGTGAGACGCCCAGCAGGAACCGCAGGAACAGATCCAGCTGTCCATTCTCATTCGCGAGGGCTTTATCTACTGCTAAAGTTAGTAGATCATACAGAGGGTCTTCATCATCCAAAGACTCTTCATCATATAGAGAGTCTTTATCAGATCTGTAAAATCTGAATTCATCCAGTGGTTTCTTGTTCTTGATCACATGTGAATAAAACAGATAGAAAGCAGCGAGAAACTCCTGAAAGCTCAGATGAATGAAGCTGTAGACTTTCCTCTGATGAATCACAGATTCCTCCTTAAAGATCTCAGTGCAAATCCCAGAATACACTGAGGCGTCAGTGACGTCTATGCCGCTCTCTCTCAGGTCCTCCTCATAGAACATCACATTGCCCTTCATCAGCTGTTTGAAAGACACTTCAGCAAGTTTCACAATCACTTCTCTGTTAGACTGCAGCAGTTTCTCTGGATCTCTCTCTTCATACTTCTGATTCCTCATGTTGATCTGAATCAGCAGGAAGTGGATGTACATTTCAGTCAGAGTTTGAGGAATTTCTGCACTCAGATCTTCTTTCAAGAGCTTCCGAAGCACAGTGGATGAGATCCAGCAGAAGATGGGTATGTGGCACATGATGTGGAGGCTTCTTGCTCTTCTGATGTGTGAGATGATTCTGCTGGCTTGATGCTCGTCACTGATTCTCTTCCTGAAATATTCCTCCTTCTGAGGCTCATTGAAACCCTGAATCTCTGTCAGACGGTTGATGTATTTGGAGGGGATCTGATTGGCTGCTGCTGGTCTGGAGGTGATCCAGATGAGAGCAGAGGGAAGCAGCTCTCCTTTCATGAGGTTTGACATCAACACACCCACTGATGAAGTCTCAGACACATCAGAAACTTCCTGAGCGTCTGAAAACATCAGTGTCATTCTGCTTTCATCCAGACCATCAAAGATGAACACAACTTTACACTCCTCATAAATCTTTGAATCCAGATCTTGAAGTTCAGGATGAAAGTCCAGCAGAAGTCTGTGAAGACTGTACTGACAATCTCGGATCAAGTTCAGCTCTCGAAATGGAAGCACAAACATGAAATCTACATCCTGATTGGCTTTTCCCTCGGCCCAGTCCAGAATGAACTTCTGCACAGAGACGGTTTTTCCGATTCCAGCGATGCCTTTAGTAAGAACAGTCTTGATCTGGTCTTTCTCCTCACATCCTGGTTCAGCTGAGGCTTTAAAGATGTCATTGCAGTAGATTGGAGTGTCTTGTGAGTGTTGTGTTCTGGCTGTTTTCTCCATCTGTAAAACCTCATGTTGTTCATTCACTCCTTCACTCTCTCCCTCTATGATGTAGAGCTGTGTGTAGATCCTGTTCAGGAGGGTTTCATTCTCCTGGAGATTCAGTCCCTCAAATAATCTCTCATACTTGTTCTTCATGCTGGTTTTGAGCTGCTCTTTGACTCTCTGGAGTTCATCATCTACTGCTTGAGGAGAATCCTGGTCTCCAGTCAGATCATCTCTGATTGGAAAAAAATACAAACATAAAAACATGTTCATCAATAAATCATGACAGGAACAGCAACACATTTAAGAGAGAAGAGTCAGTTTAACAGACTCCTGTTATATACGAAATATTTACATTAAACTTTAACATATTTTCTGGAATTTAAGTCACATTTTCTGTCATCTGAAATGTGCTGCATCTTATATTTGTCTGTTTTGGACTCTTATGTAGAAGTTTTGGTCTCTTAGATTCCTGTCCTAGTTTTGTCTTGATTACTTGGCCTTTAAAAGACAATTCAGAAATATTACTGATATGACGGCACTGAAACTCTCTCAACAATGTAATTTTTCACCTGTTGTGACTTACAGTTAGTTGTGATTTATTTTCTGGAAAATACTGTAACTGTTTCCAGACATGACAACTAAAAATTCTGCTTTCTGCTTAGACCTGTACATATTTGTACATTTCATTATATTTATCTTGCTATATAAGTAAACACTGACATTGCACATTGATTTTTGTACAAGTGTCTCAAACTAGTTTCACTACAGCAGAAAACTCACTATATAATGGTGATAATCACCTGGGGTCAGAGGTCACTGGTCCATCACTGAATTTAGGATGAGGATGACCCATGGATTGATTGCTCTTCAGAGACACACAGCTGGGATTTGGAGATGAAGATCTCTTCCTCTTCCTGAAGATACTGTGATATAATAATAATTCATATACATCTTTACACTGTAATTAACATAATATAATTAATTCAAATGCTGTAGTATGAGTCAGTCTATTGTCTCCAGTACAGGACAGTGTCTCACCTGAGGTCAGAGGTCACTGGTCCATCACTGAATTTAGGATGAGGATGACCCATGGATTGATTACTCTTCAGAGACACACAGCTGGGATCTGGAGATGAAGATCTCTTCCTCGTTTCAGAGTCTGACATCTTCCCTGTATATGGAAACACTGGGAACATTACATAATATTAAATTTCTGCATTTAGCAGATACTTTAATTACAAGTAATTTACAATGTGTTCATTTCAGCACATATCCCAGTGAACAACATCTGCTCTAAGAATGTCTTGATACTAAGTTATGAAAACATCATTTCTAAATATTCTTTGAACGATCAAAATGTGTCTTAGTACACTAATAAAGTGTACTTCTACTGATAAAGTAGAAGTTAAAAAGAGACATTCATCTAACATTTGACACTAACAGATAACTTTCATTATATCACCATCTAACAGATAACAAACGATCTATTAAAGTTACTGGAAAGATGTTTGTTCATGAGTTTGAGAGAATATTAGTCTTGTTATTTGGGATGTTCTCTGTGAACATCAAAGATAATATGAACACAACAAAGAACTGAATCATTAAATGAATTAAACTAGAGCTGGGCGACATATATTTCATATCAGTGGATATTGATAATCATCAGGATAAATGTCAAATCTTTATTTCTTTCAAATAAAGGCAGATTTCTCCTCCTAAGGTAAAGTTGTAGAAACCAGAACATGACAAACACTTGCAAACAGGTGAACATTTCACACATCTGAGGTACAATATTCAGAACATTTATAACAATAACAAAATACATCAAAATATGCAGGAGTAAACTTTAGTAAAATCATTTTCCGGGCAATTCCACGCAAAGGTCATCCTTGCCATGAAAAAAAAAAGTTTAAAATAAAAGAACAAAACCCTATGTAAGTTGTTAATTTAGGTCTGTAATATACTGTATTAATGTGCTCTATTGGACATTTTAAGAAAATTGCCTTGTTTATCCACAATATATGAGGTAAGCAACAATGCTTAGATAACATTTTCAACCAACCATATTTCATGCTCTCAAAAAATGGATCAAAGACCCCCCTTTTTTTAAACTTTATTTTAACAGTAAGCATTGTGTAGAAAGATGGAGGCATGCCTGAGATATAAATACACTCATTTCGTCATAACAGCACTGCCTGTGTAATTTATAAGGGCTGGAATAAAGAGGTCATGACGCTTCAGTGCTCTGTCACGTCCATAACGTTTTAAAGATTAAGTTTGTGTCATATAACAATTATAAATGCAAATAACTTGAAACTTCATATGCAAAGCTAAATTATGTTTATGCTTATTAGGATCAACAATTCATTTTACTACGTTGTTTTGAACAACCATAATAAGCGTTACGGACGTGACCGTTACGGACGCTTCATATTAAATCCTATGAGTTTTCTTCTTTATATTGCTGTGATCTGTTTCAGGCTTACCGTATCAGAACATATCCAATAATAGCAATCATCTTTGTGCTTCATTAGTTTTAATATGAAAAAATGTCTCAACTTTTTAGTTCATTCGATTTTATAACAAAATTCAAACAATACCTATAGATATCACTCGTGAATAAGCGGCAGATCAAGCGGATCAGGCGCACATGAAATAATCTTTGCTCTTTTCCAGTTACAGAACGAAATATCAACATCAGAACGTCGGCCTATATGATAAAGTAAAAAGTACAGAAGAGCATTGTGTCTCATAGGACACTTCCCTCGGGATGTTACGTTTTTACCTATTGGTTAATTGAACAGGCAACTGATGATAATCTCGCGGTCAAACTGACAAAATATAATAATATTGCAATAATTTTGACTTGAAATAAAATGTGATCATTTTTACTCAAGGCTTTGCTTTAAACTGCATAAACTAGCCGAAAATCGTGCGATCATTTAGACATGATTGAAAGTGACAATAGTGTCAATCGGTTCACCTGACTGTGGGAGAAATCTGTGATTTTAAACTGCTATTTGATAAACTTTAATATTTGTTAATGTATTTTAGCAAGCAATGCTGTAAGAAAGAAAATCTGTATTCTGTTATCGTCCTTGCTGTAATGTTACGTCTGTGTTTATAGTAGCCTATTCACTTCACTGTAGAGAGGCGTCCTGAAAGTGCACGAGGAACCTGATTGGTTTAGGCGCGAAACAGGCGCCCTCTAATTCGCTCGCGCTGCCTGTCATTCAATCTCAGGTTTTGACAGCTCGAAGATAGCGTTATCGACAGACAGATAAAAATGGTAAGATGTCACTAAAACAGCACACAATTAAGTTAAATAGATATCTAGTTATTATAATGTATCATATCAAGTAACCTGACCTGATACCCCAGCTCTTTCATCACCTCAGATAGGATGGGTTTTAGAGATGCACCGATCGATCGGCCAGGGATTCTGAGCCGATCCGTTTTGTTACCAGCAGCACAGGCAATCTTGGTATAAACACAGTTTTGAATCGTTAAATAACTAAGAAAGTGAACCCATGTTGTATTTAACAGTATTGAGTCCGTTGAACACCGTTCATAAACTCTTAAAGGGACAGCAGTCCAATATCCCTGCTGCTGTCTAAGTTAATCAAAAAAAAAAAAAAAAAAAAAGACAAAGAAAATCACTTTCTGCTCTTGACTGAATACGTTTTATAACTTTAATGGTAAGAATTTATCTGTATTAATATTTACAATAAAGACTACAGAAATTAAGGTAACCCATGTACAATAACACTGAACTTTAATTTCTATTTCTTACCTGAATAAAAACCCAGTTAACCTGAAAAACTTTTGAAAATCGGAATTGGCAAAAAAATCGGAAGTCGGAATTGGACAAGAAAATTGCAATTGGTGCATCTCTATCAACATATGACAATAACGACCTCTATATATGACAAAATTTATAAATGCCTATTCAATTAACCTAATACTAGTAATACTATAGGCTGCTACATGTTTGAATTTAGGTAAAAGGTATGTCCAATGCTGAACGTCAGAAAGCTTTCAGGGAAAGGCACAAAAATGATGAAAACTACAAAGAAAAGGAGAGGAAAAGAAAGAGAGAGGAAAGAGCCAGAAAAAAAATACAGCAAACTAATGAGGAGAAAGAAAGAGTCCGCACTCTTGCAAAAGAGAGACAGAGGAAAAGGAGACTCCGTCTTAAACATCAAAGTTTAGATGTTCAACTGGCTCCTGTCCCAGCATACAAGTGTAAGCAGTCTCTTGGAAGGGCGGTCAAACGAGTTCTTACTGCTCTTCCTCAAAGTCCAAACAAAAAAAAAGCAGTGATTAAAAAGATTGTTGACGCAGTTGGATTCATTGAGCACAGTGAAATTAAACAAGTAGACCTATCAGGTACAACAGACCACACTGAAGAAAAGGTCAAGCAGTTTTATGTGCGGGATGACATCTCACGACAGGCACCTGGCAGAAAAGATTCTGTCACCATAAGAGAAGATGGAGTTAAGAAGACATGTCAAAAGAGGCACTTATCTATGTCTGTTTTAGAGGCATATAGAGTCTTTCAGGATGAGTACCCAGAGATTAAAATAGGAAAATCAAAATTTGCAGCACTGCGGCCAAGAGAGGTCTTCACAAAAGCAGAAACACCTCATAATGTTTGCCTTTGTAAATACCATGAGAACACACAAATGCTGCTTGAGAGTGTTCATAAACACATACCACGACATGCCTTCCAAAGCGTATCAGCATTTATCAGAGCTCTGGTCTGCAGTCCTGACTCTCCGGAGTGTATGTTGAATGGATGTAAAACTTGCTGTAATGCAATTCTCCTTCAGAACATCATTAGCAACATCCCAGATGAAGATAAGAACATCCAAACAATGTGGCATTCATGGGAATCTGAAGGAGGGTTTCAGGTAAAGATAATGAAGAGAGGAGAATTGAGGGATGTATTTGCATTGCTGTTGGCATCAGCCACAAAATTTCTTAAACACTGCTTCATAAAAAGAAATCAAAGTGCAGTTTTCCAACAGAAGATGAAAGACACAAGTGAGACTTCAGCGGTGTTACAGATTGATTTTGCAGAAAATTACACTACTGCATATCAAGATGAAATCCAGGCAGCCCACTGGACCAGCAGACAAGTCACACTTTTCACTGCTGTTGCATGGGGCAAAGCAGATGTGCAATCCTATGCAATTGTCAGTGATTCACTGGAGCATGAAAAGAAGGCAGCTGTAACATTTCTGTCCAAGGTGGTGGAAGACCTGAAGAAAAAAATCCAAGAATGGAAAAATTGCACATCTTCAGTGATGGAGCAGCATCTCACTTTAAAAACAAATTTATTTGGTCATTCATGTCCACAATCTTTGGGGAGATCTTTCCAAGCCTTAAGGTATTTATTCAAATGTTTTGTATCATAATGGACATATGTGTTACAAGCTTACATATGGTGTTCTTCAATGACAATCATTTGACTGTTTAGGTGGAATGGCACTTCTTCGCCACAAGTCATGGAAAGGGAGCTGTTGATGGAGTAGGTGGGACAGTGAAAAGGTCCGTTAGTTCAGCTGTGCTAAGCCGCAAGGTTATTGTGAACAATGCACAGTCCTTCGCAAAAACAGCTGCGCATTACTGCCCGAACATTAATATTAAACTTGTTATGGAAAGGGACATACAGACGTTCACACATGAACACCAGCTAGAGCGTCTGTGGACGGATGTAAAACCTCTCATAGGTAACTATTGGATAGCAATTTGTGCTCACTAATGAATGCGTGTAAATGATAAAGTTATTAAAGTGATATCTGTAGTATTATGACCTATTCACACTCTTTCTTAGGAACCCAGAGTGTGCACCACATCGAGCCCATCTCTTGGGGCCTCATCAAACATAGTCAGTATTCGTCCTCATTAGAGGCAGCAACACACAAATTTCATCATTCAAATGAGGATGAGCCCCAAGCCCATCCAACTGAGCCACTGGTCAATATAAAAACAGGCGATTGTCTGCAGATCTGCTACAAAGGCAAAAAGTCTAGCAGGGAATTTGTCGGCCTTGTTACCGATTTGGATTCTGATGGGTTAGAAATTCAGTTTCTCAGGAGAAATGATGAAATGGGATTCGTTTACATCCTCCCTACAAAGGAAGACAAGTCATGGGTGGAAAAAGGACAAATAATCCAGCGCCTCAGTCCTTTCCTTGACAACAGAGGCCGTTATCATTTCAAAGAGGCAGTACTGGCAGAGTGAAAGAAAAAAAAATAATTAAGAAGAAAATTCATGAATTATATGAAAGATGAAAGTGTTAAGCATGAATGAATGAAATAAATAAGTTCCTTCACCTTTCCTCTTTCCTCTTTTCTCTCATTATCAATTATTTTACATATCGTATTATGATATTAGCCTGGTAATGTCTGGAATGGCATAATAGAGAAGTGTTTTCTCTCTGGCTAGGGGGCGCTTGTCTGAAGTTTAAAATCATTGGTTACCCGTAAGCCAATCAGATACGTTTAGTTATGACGCCTGTACAGCCGCATCGAAGCACAGACATCATGCATCGAACTCAAATCTATGATTGAACTTCCACTGTAAACCTGTTGTAAACACATGATGATGCGAGCGAAATACCGGAGTGAACATGGCTGTAAACGACTTTTGCAGATTATGCGAAGTTAATGCATCCCGAAGTTTGCATCCCGTGTCTCGTTTCCCATTTCCGCGGTCGTTTCGGTTTTCGATTTCTCTAACCTACAATGTGTAAAACTCGGCGCTTAGCATCTACGTCACGGCTCTCAGCCCGCCCTCTGTTCGTTGATTGGCCCGGCTGTTTCCAGACCGGTGGCAAACAGAAAGCTCTGACACTGTATCAGACTGAGTACAGAAGTGAAATGAAATTGAGCGGAAGTAGGAAGTCTGACGTAGTCAGGCTATTATGATATAGGATCCAATCTAAAAAAATAAACTTGTAATGCCATTTTAAAAATCTTCAGAATAATTTCAGACTGTTTTCTTAATGTTAAAACTGCCATTCAGAGACATTTTATGGGTCAACAAAAGAGCCATGATGGTTTGATTGTTGATTTCTCAAACATGTTTTATGTGTATTTCAGATGTGTCACATCCATAACAGAATTTTGTCACATCCATAACGTTGGTTTTTCCTCATTATACACTTCATAAAAAATGTTATATTTTAAACATTGATATTTTTGTGCTCAGCTAAGACCCCTTTATCATGTGAATATCAATATTTATACATTCAACTTAAAAGTTCACAGACTTTTAAGAAAGTTGCACAGTATACTGCAAATTCTGTCATTTTCTGTCACATCCATAACATGTGCCTATTTGCCTTTTTTGGGGGTGTTTAAAATTATTTTAGAAAAACATATTTTGTCTACAAATTTCCCAGATTGGGTGCTCTGAGAATATGCATTGACAATTTATATATTGTAAGAAATTTATTTTTACAGAGACATTTTATCTGTCATTATGAGTTCAAATGTCACATCCATAACGCTGGAATTGCCCTTCCAGTCTTTTTTCCTGAACAAAATTAAGGAATCGCCGCTGCTTTGTTCACTATATAACATTATAATTATCAGAAGACAAGAAAATGTTTCACAGGTCAATTTACATCATCTAAATCGGGGGTCTCAAACTCAAATTGGCGGGGGGTCGTTTCTGTGATTGACACCTCACAGGAGGGCCATATTAACATTCAAGTGCAAGAAAGCGCAACATTTCAGAAAATTTACTTTCCTTTGCATTATTTCTCATTTACTTTAAATTTCATTAGGCCTACTAAAATATTTTTATACCTATACTATAAATATTTTATTTACCATACTAAATGTAAACAGCAGTGTCTTTCTCACTGTTACAGAGTGTAATATATTTATACAATTATTGATGTAATATTACTAATATATGCCTTCTAATAGGCTATAATACTACTAATATAATACTACTAATTGCAATAGTCTGGTGCAACTTCTCACATCCAACAAGGTGCATGGAATAAAAAAATTAGTAATTTAGGAAGAAAACCAACAACACTTTTGGCGTCAGAAACTTGAGGGGCCAGAAATAAACAAAAAAACTGGAGCTATATATATCAACTTTATTTAGCCAAAAAATAAAAATCTCTCATTGTTAGATACATTATTAGTTTTTAACATTTAGTGGAAGTATTTTCCCTTACTTCATGTTAGCTTAAATAACATTAAAATCTTGCACTGAACAACACTGTACAGAACAAATACAATCCTTGAATACATTTGTACACTCTTCTGTTTCTTGACATGGTAGCATCGGACGCGTTTCAGTGGTTTAAATCGACGCTCGTGACTTAAAGTCGAGTGCTTTTACTGTAATTTAGGCAAGCGCGCTCATAATAGAAGCGACGCGGTGAGAGCGCGGCTCATGGTTGCATAGCAACGACAGACGCCACTGGAGGGAAAGCGCATTGGAAAGAAGGAGAATGTGGCGCGGACGCTAATTTGACGCGATATGTGAATGCCCCCATAGAACGACGACTTTTTCTTTGCATATCAGACAGGTACTAGAGAATAAAAAATAATAATAATTTAGCGGGCCGGATTATGTTTTATTTTTGAGATAAGTTGCGGGCCGGATAGAGGGGAAGGGCGGGTAGTAAATGGCCCGCGGGCCGGCAGTTTTAGACCACTGATCTAAATATATCTTCAGTGGAAATATCTTTACGGTTTTGATATAATTTGGATAAGATTAAAAAAGTGAAGTCATGACGCAGATCCCGTATATGCACCTTAATTTCCGGCGTCATCCATTCATGAGCGTCAGTGACACGATATTAAATAAAGCTGATAACTGAACTTACCGTCAAACTCACTGATGTTCGTTCAGCACCAACACTTCAAGCTCGAATCGAAACCGAAACAAACTTCTTCTTCTTCTTGTAGGATTCCGGCAGTGCAGACGCTGCTAAGAGTATTACTGCCCTCCACAGGTCAAAGTTTGAACTAAATTCTCACACACAGTCCTGTGTCATGAAGAACTGTAGAATTTCCTCAGGGATCAGTTTATGCTTATTACCCAGTTAACACACGACGTAACAGTTACGTAATTTATTCGTAATTTTTGGTCATTTCATGACTTACCAACTGACAACGTAGTCTCGACGTCGCATGCCTGTAATTTTGTTACCATCAAATTACCAACTGACAACGTCGTCAGTACGGTTTCCTAAGGTTACAAGATAACCAACAACGTTCCAGTTACATACTATATTCGTGATATTTTGGTAATTTAATGACTTACTGGTAACGTAACCGCAACGTCATATATCTGTTAATTTTTTACCTCTAATAATGGAATAAATGCGGTAATTTCATGACTTACTGGTAACGTAACTGCAACGTCATATATCTGTTAATTTCTTACCTCTTCTATCGGTATATCTAATGAAATGCGATCTGTTGTGTATCAAGTCTGCTGCATGCATAATATATTCTCAACAGGAAAATTAATTTTTGTTATGATTCTGTTGTGTAATTGAGGTTTGCTGAGTGTGCATTAGGCTATAATGTGCACACAGTTTTAAAAATGTTTTAAAAATGTATTAAAACAAAAATAAATGGCCAGCAACAAAATTTTAAGGCGAGACACCCCAGGTGAATAGGGTAAAAAAAAAAAAAAAACTAATAGATATCACCATACTTCCCCAGCTGATTGATTACATTAAAAATTACAAACATTTTTTGTATTGCAAGTTTTCAAAAATGTTGTTTAAATATGCTAATGAGGCGTTATCTAATTAAATATGCACTAATTTGCATACATTTCTAGAACAAAAATCTTAATATTGGATGACATCAAGTTCAAAAGTCTCATTTAATTTTTTGGACATAATTCAAAGGTTTTTTACAGGGGGTGCTTTGGATATCTATTTTTATCACTCCATAATTCAGAATAATACAATCAACAGCCAGAAAAAAACAAAAAAAATTTTAAGGAATAAAATGTTGTATTAAATCAGGCAGAATATATATCCACAAATCCCTTGGTAAAAACCTTCAGAAAATAGACAAGAATAAAACTGTAAACTATGGTATATAAGTTCTGGTGAAGTGGAGATTTCTGACTCAAAGCAGGAGAAAAAACTCATTTTGAGAAAATGGCCTAAGAATAAGATATTTAGCCTACTGTAATTGAAAATAATTAGAAATAATTGAAATCTACAGACACAAATAGATAAAGTGATATAAAATATACACTTAAAAGTGTATTTTGGATCCCCCTTAACAGGAACAATAAAGGAAAAAAATGGGTATGATGGGGGAAGATGCCACACTTAAGAACAATGTGCATTTACTTTTAAATTGTACATTTATATTTTAGATACAAGTTTAGCATATGCATGTTGATGCATCAATTATTCAAAATAGGGTAGTCATTCATCAAAAGAGCAGAGATGAGATTTTGTGCCGTGTATTTGTCAAGATAAAAAAGTAAGTTTTGGGGTCATTTCACCCAATAACACTGACCAGTAGCGACTCCTGACCTTAAATTTAGATGGGGCAGATTCTGGGTATTAACACTATTTAATGATAAACTGTCTATATTATGTTCTAATTGCAGACACACTTTTGGAAGAGGTAAGAAGTCATTATCCTTGCATTATTCAACCTGAGGGCAGTACTTTAATGTTGATTATGATGCATAATGCTGTTGAATTCCCTTAATTTAGTATTTATTGCCTCTCAATGTTGATTTATAAAGTTACAAATTGTGGAGGAACTTATGTGAGAGAGAAAAGAATGTCATGTATATTCTCAAAACAAACATGAATCTAACACAACAGAATAAAGGTCTCTCACATGGGTGTTTAAATTAAAGGATTTATATTTTTATTATTTAGATGCTACTCCACATATACCTTAAGAAAAATAGACATACTAACTACCTACTCACCTAATGCAGACTAATAAACATATAGCTGAAGCGGACTGAGACCATATTGGTCTGGAGTGAGGTGTACACAAGGCAATGTGAAAATAAGCAGAGCCCCAATGGCCATTTTTCACCACAGACTTACATTGGAAAATTGTGGAGTGCTGTGGCACTGACTTCATCATACATGCCTATTAAAATCATGCATTAAAGTCACGTTATGACTTGAAATAGTATATGCAGAATGCTGAACACATTTACTATCTGTTATTGTTTCTATATAAAGGTCTATGTTCTCTAGTGGATGAATACATTCAACTGTGAGCCACTGCTGTACTCATATAGAGCAAATACTCCTCTTTTATCTGTCCCTGATACTTTATTTCCCTGATACCTGATACAGGGGGGGCCTGTAGATAGGAAGGGAAGACAACAACAACAAACAAAAAGTAATACAGTAATACAAATAATACATAAAAAATGGTGCAAAACTTAGAATAAATTTGAATTGCTTACATAGGATTGGACTGTATATACCCATTGAAGCATCCGTGTTATATATGCATTTTTTTCCACATCTACTGTATTGTGTTGTGTGAACATTTGGAGTCAGGCAAACGAATAGTGGCGCTTTGACACAGGCTTTGAATGGATCAGAAGTTAAAAACACATTCTTATTGCATAAATAATAATAATAAAAAAGAGTTAAGAATTATAGATATTTTTCATTTTTAAATACATTTTTAAATGAGCAAATGTTTTAGTTCCTCATTTTATTTGCCAGTAGCAAACACATACCATGGTTGTGATAAATGCAGTCAGAAGGACATATAAGACAGTGGTGGATAACGCAGCACCACTGAGGACTCCAGTGGATATAAGCATTTTCCATTTGAGTAATTGAAAACTTGAGATCTTAAAAACACTTGAGTGATTTGTAAGGTCAGGAAAGCAGCTGGACAAAGAATGAAGTGGACAAAGTTCATGGAAATTTCAAATTCTCCACAAACTCAATGTGTGATGGCCACAACGTTCACAACACAAGACTGAACAATTCCTTCATTCCATTGAAGAAAAGATGATTTGGACGAGTCAGGTTCTCCATCTCACTAGAAAAGAAGATGGGGAAACAGGTAAGCAATACAATCTCATACATTAAATAATGAAAACTTTCCATAAAAAAATAGTTGGGACTATACTATAACGTAATATAAAAGTAATATAATATAATTTATTAGGGAGACATTGGGTCTTTTTGCACTTCCACAATCTATTTTTTATCACAATTTTTAACATGTGAAAAAAATATTTTTATAATTATATTTTAAAGCAGAGTATGGATATTATATATCAATTAAACCATAATATACATACACAACACACACACATATATACACACATTGTGTGTGTGTGTGTGTGTGTGTGTGTGTGTGTATTATATATATATATATATATATATATTATATATATGTATATATATATATATATATATATATATTATATATATACACACACACACACACACACATTATAATGTGTATATATAAATTATAAATATATATAAATTTAATATACACTGATTAAACAGTTAATTATCTGTCAAGATAAATCGCAGAATGTTTTTTTTTTTGTAACACAATTATTAGTAATTATAACTCAAAGTATTATTATATACATGTACATACATTCGTTCAAAAATAAAATATATAAACTTTAATACTTCTGTCACCAATTCTTTATCGCGTGCCATGCCCGCGAAACCTGGCAGCGGGCATATATAAACGGGCTCAGACTAAATACTTGGGGTTTCGAGTCTGACGACAGCACGAGGGCGTGGCTTGTTCGCAAGGTCAAGGAGCATGCGCCGTTTATATGCTCCCGGAAGACCGCGAAAAACAGCCCCAGAGAAAAAAAAAAACGTCCATCTAGGTTATTTTTAAGGTTTGTTTAATATTCTCTTTTTTTTTCCAAACATGAACGGTCAAATGTCATCAAATAATTACTTACAAAGTTAATTTGTAGAGTGAACGTCCTAATTATGGCTCACAGGATTCAAACACTGTCTGTGTAGTTTGGTGTTTCAGCGATTATATGTTGTGTCAGCTGTTTTAACATTACTTATTTTAACTGTATACCGAAACGTTATTACATATTGACAATTGGTAATGTTTTATATGTTGGGTGGTGTCTCAGTCCAAATGCTTGATGTCTCAGTCCAAATGCTTGATGTCTCAGTCCAAATGCTTGGTGTCTCAGGTTGATGAAAGAAGTCAGTGTTTCTCTCTTGTGGCATTCTAGTTCAGTGATGAGGTCAGATTTATTGGTGACGAAGCCAGACACTGTTTTTTAGATGTTCAGCACTTTAAAACAATCAGGGAGCCATTCTGTGCCAGAAGACTTAGGAAGATGGTCTGTAAGGAAAGACTAGGGGAGAACATTGTGCATTTGAATAGACTTTTGAACTTGAAATGATATATTATAAGATATAATACACTAATATGATATGATATGATATGATATGATATACACATATAGTATTTCTGGTCTGGTCTGCCATTATGCACAGAAAAAATGTATGAAATGAAATGTGAAAACAGATTCTTCTTATATCATATATTGTATGTGCACTTCAGTGCGTGATGTCTCAGTCTAGATGCGTGGTGTCTCAGTCTAGATGCGTGGTGTCTCAGTCTAGATGCGTGGTGTCTCAGTCTAGATGCGTGGTGTCTCAGTCTAGATGCTGATATGATATGATATGATATGATATGATATACACACATAGTATTTCTGGTCTGGTCTGCCTCTGCCATTATGCACAGGAAACAGGACCTAAAAAAATATAAAAAATAAAAAAATCTATAAATGTGAAAACAGATTATTCTTATATCATATATTGTATATGCACTTCAACCGAGTTTTCAATAATTCAAATGTATAAAGGCTATAATAATAATAATATAATATAATAACAATAATAATAATAACAATAATATATGAGAAAACATCTAACCTGAGACACCAAGCATCTAGACTGAGACACCAAGCATCTAACCTGAGACACCAAGCATCTAGACTGAGACACCAAGCATCTAACCTGAGACACCAAGCATCTAACCTGAGACACCAAGCATCTAACCTGAGACACCAAGCATCTAGACTGAGACACCAAGCATCTAACCTGAGACACCAAGCATCTAACCTGAGACACCAAGCATCTAACCTGAGACACCAAGCATCTAACCTGAGACACCAAGCATCTAGACTGAGACACCAAGCATCTAACCTGAGACACCAAGCATCTAACCTGAGACACCAAGCATCTAACCTGAGACACCAAGCATCTAACCTGAGACACCAAGCATCTAACCTGAGACACCAAGCATCTATCCTGAGACACCAAGCATCTAACCTGAGACACCAAGCATCTAGACTGAGACACCAAGCATCTAACCTGAGACACCAAGCATCTAACCTGAGACACCAAGCATCTAACCTGAGACACCAAGCATCTAGACTGAGACACCAAGCATCTAGACTGAGACACCAAGCATCTAAACTGAGACACCAAGCATCTAACCTGAGACACCAAGCATCTAGACTGAGACACCAAGCATCTAAACTGAGACACCAAGCATCTAACCTGAGACACCAAGCATCTAACCTGAGACACCAAGCATCTAAACTGAGACACCAAGCATCTAACCTGAGACACCAAGCATCTAACCTGAGACACCAAGCATCTAGACTGAGACACCAAGCATCTAACCTGAGACACCAAGCATCTAACCTGAGACACCAAGCATCTAACCTGAGACACCAAGCATCTAGACTGAGACACCAAGCATCTAGACTGAGACACCAAGCATCTAAACTGAGACACCAAGCATCTAACCTGAGACACCAAGCATCTAGACTGAGACACCAAGCATCTAAACTGAGACACCAAGCATCTAACCTGAGACACCAAGCATCTAACCTGAGACACCAAGCATCTAACCTGAGACACCAAGCATCTAACCTGAGACACCAAGCATCTAGACTGAGACACCAAGCATCTAACCTGAGACACCAAGCATCTAACCTGAGACACCACGCATCTAACCTGAGACACCAAGCATCTAACCTGAGACACCAAGCATCTAACCTGAGACACCAAGCATCTAGACTGAGACCCCAAGCATCTAGACTGAGACACCAAGCATCTAACCTGAGACACCAAGCATCTAACCTGAGACACCAAGCATCTAGACTGAGACACCAAGCATCTAACCTGAGACACCAAGCATCTAACCTGAGACACCACGCATCTAACCTGAGACACCAAGCATCTAACCTGAGACACCAAGCATCTAACCTGAGACACCAAGCATCTAGACTGAGACACCAAGCATCTAACCTGAGACACCAAGCATCTAACCTGAGACACCAAGCATCTAACCTGAGACACCACACATCTAACCTGAGACACCACGCATCTACCCTGAGACACCAAGCATCTAACCTGAGACACCAAGCATCTAACCTGAGACACCAAGCATCTAACCTGAGACACCAAGCATCTAACCTGAGACACCAAGCATCTAACCTGAGACACCAAGCATCTAGACTGAGACACCAAGCATCTAACCTGAGACACCAAGCATCTAACCTGAGACACCAAGCATCTAACCTGAGACACCAAGCATCTAACCTGAGACCCCAAGCATCTAACCTGAGACACCACGCATCTAGACTGAGACCCCAAGCATCAAAGACTGGGACACCAAGCATCTAGACTGAGACCCCAAACATCTAGCATCTAACCTGAGACACCAAGCATCTAGACTGAGACACCAAGCATCTAACCTGAGACACCAAGCATCTAACCTGAGACACCAAGCATCTAACCTGAGACACCACGCATCTAACCTGAGACACCAAGCATCTAACCTGAGACACCAAGCATCTAACCTGAGACACCAAGCATCTAACCTGAGACACCACGCATCTAGACTGAGACACCAAGCATCTAACCTGAGACACCAAGCATCTAACCTGAGACACCAAGCATCTAACCTGAGACACCACGCATCTAGACTGAGACCCCAAGCATCTAGACTGAGACACCAAGCATCTAACCTGAGACACCAAGCATCTAACCTGAGACACCAAGCATCTAGACTGAGACACCAAGCATCTAACCTGAGACACCAAGCATCTAACCTGAGACACCAAGCATCTAACCTGAGACACCAAGCATCTAACCTGAGACACCAAGCATCTAACCTGAGACACCAAGCATCTAACCTGAGACACCAAGCATCTAGACTGAGACACCAAGCATCTAACCTGAGACACCAAGCATCTAACCTGAGACACCAAGCATCTAACCTGAGACACCAAGCATCTAGACTGAGACACCAAGCATCTAACCTGAGACACCAAGCATCTAACCTGAGACACCAAGCATCTAACCTGAGACACCAAGCATCTAACCTGAGACACCAAGCATCTAGACTGAGACACCAAGCATCTAACCTGAGACACCAAGCATCTAACCTGAGACACCAAGCATCTAACCTGAGACACCAAGCATCTAACCTGAGACACCAAGCATCTAACCTGAGACACCAAGCATCTAGACTGAGACACCAAGCATCTAACCTGAGACACCAAGCATCTAACCTGAGACACCAAGCATCTAACCTGAGACACCAAGCATCTAGACTGAGACACCAAGCATCTAACCTGAGACACCAAGCATCTAACCTGAGACACCAAGCATCTAACCTGAGACACCAAGCATCTAACCTGAGACACCAAGCATCTAACCTGAGACACCAAGCATCTAGACTGAGACACCAAGCATCTAACCTGAGACACCAAGCATCTAACCTGAGACACCAAGCATCTAACCTGAGACACCAAGCATCTAACCTGAGACACCAAGCATCTAGACTGAGACACCAAGCATCTAACCTGAGACACCAAGCATCTAACCTGAGACACCAAGCATCTAACCTGAGACACCAAGCATCTAACCTGAGACACCAAGCATCTAGACTGAGACACCAAGCATCTAACCTGAGACACCAAGCATCTAACCTGAGACACCACGCATCTAACCTGAGACACCAAGCATCTAACCTGAGACACCAAGCATCTAACCTGAGACACCAAGCATCTAACCTGAGACACCAAGCATCTAGACTGAGACACCAAGCATCTAACCTGAGACACCAAGCATCTAGACTGAGACACCAAGCATCTAGACTGAGACACCAAGCATCTAGACTGAGACACCAAGCATCTAACCTGAGACACCAAGCATCTAACCTGAGACACCAAGCATCTAACCTGAGACACCAAGCATCTAGACTGAGACACCAAGCATCTAACCTGAGACACCAAGCATCTAACCTGAGACACCAAGCATCTAACCTGAGACACCAAGCATCTAACCTGAGACACCACACATCTAACCTGAGACACCACGCATCTAGACTGAGACACCAAGCATCTAACCTGAGACACCAAGCATCTAACCTGAGACACCACACATCTAACCTGAGACACCACGCATCTACCCTGAGACACCAAGCATCTAACCTGAGACACCAAGCATCTAACCTGAGACACCACGCATCTAGACTGAGACACCAAGCATCTAACCTGAGACACCAAGCATCTAACCTGAGACACCAAGCATCTAACCTGAGACACCAAGCATCTAGACTGAGACACCAAGCATCTAGACTGAGACACCAAGCATCTAACCTGAGACACCAAGCATCTAACCTGAGACACCAAGCATCTAGACTGAGACACCAAGCATCTAACCTGAGACACCAAGCATCTAACCTGAGACACCAAGCATCTAACCTGAGACACCAAGCATCTAACCTGAGACACCAAGCATCTAGACTGAGACACCAAGCATCTAACCTGAGACACCAAGCATCTAACCTGAGACACCAAGCATCTAACCTGAGACACCAAGCATCTAGACTGAGACACCAAGCATCTAGACTGAGACACCAAGCATCTAACCTGAGACACCAAGCATCTAACCTGAGACACCAAGCATCTAGACTGAGACACCAAGCATCTAACCTGAGACACCAAGCATCTAACCTGAGACACCAAGCATCTAACCTGAGACACCAAGCATCTACCCTGAGACACCAAGCATCTAACCTGAGACACCAAGCATCTAACCTGAGACACCAAGCATCTAGACTGAGACACCAAGCATCTAACCTGAGACACCAAGCATCTAACCTGAGACACCAAGCATCTAACCTGAGACACCAAGCATCTAGACTGAGACACCAAGCATCTAGACTGAGACACCAAGCATCTAACCTGAGACACCAAGCATCTAACCTGAGACACCAAGCATCTAGACTGAGACACCAAGCATCTAACCTGAGACACCAAGCATCTAACCTGAGACACCAAGCATCTAACCTGAGACACCAAGCATCTAACCTGAGACACCAAGCATCTAACCTGAGACACCAAGCATCTAGACTGAGACACCAAGCATCTAACCTGAGACACCAAGCATCTAACCTGAGACACCAAGCATCTAACCTGAGACACCAAGCATCTAACCTGAGACACCAAGCATCTAACCTGAGACACCAAGCATCTAGACTGAGACACCAAGCATCTAACCTGAGACACCAAGCATCTAACCTGAGACACCAAGCATCTAACCTGAGACACCAAGCATCTAGACTGAGACACCAAGCATCTAACCTGAGACACCAAGCATCTAACCTGAGACACCAAGCATCTAACCTGAGACACCAAGCATCTAACCTGAGACACCAAGCATCTAACCTGAGACACCAAGCATCTAGACTGAGACACCAAGCATCTAACCTGAGACACCAAGCATCTAACCTGAGACACCAAGCATCTAACCTGAGACACCACGCATCTAACCTGAGACACCAAGCATCTAGACTGAGACACCAAGCATCTAACCTGAGACACCAAGCATCTAACCTGAGACACCAAGCATCTAACCTGAGACACCAAGCATCTAACCTGAGACACCACGCATCTAACCTGAGACACCAAGCATCTACCCTGAGACACCAAGCATCTAACCTGAGACACCAAGCATCTAACCTGAGACACCACGCATCTAGACTGAGACCCCAAGCATCTAGACTGAGACACCAAGCATCTAACCTGAGACACCAAGCATCTAACCTGAGACACCAAGCATCTAACCTGAGACACCACGCATCTAGACTGAGACACCAAGCATCTACCCTGAGACACCAAGCATCTAACCTGAGACACCAAGCATCTAACCTGAGACACCAAGCATCTAGACTGAGACACCAAGCATCTAGACTGAGACACCAAGCATCTAGACTGAGACACCAAGCATCTAACCTGAGACACCACGCATCTAGACTGAGACACCACACATCTAACCTGAGACACCACGCATCTAACTTGAGACACCAAGAATCTAACCTGAGACACCAAGCATCTAACCTGAGACCCCAAGCATCTAACCTGAGACACCACGCATCTAGACTGAGACCCCAAGCATCTAACCTGAGACACCAAGCATCTAACCTGAGACACCAAGCATCTAACCTGAGACACCAAGCATCTAGACTGAGACACCAAGCATCTAGACTGAGACACCAAGCATCTAACCTGAGACCCCAAGCATCTAACCTGAGACACCAAGCATCTAGACTGAGACACCAAGCATCTAACCTGAGACACCAAGCATCTAACCTGAGACACCAAGCATCTAACCTGAGACACCAAGCATCTAGACTGAGACACCAAGCATCTAGACTGAGACACCAAGCATCTAGACTGAGACACCAAGCATCTAACCTGAGACACCAAGCATCTAACCTGAGACACCAAGCATCTAGACTGAGACACCAAGCATCTAACCTGAGACACCAAGCATCTAACCTGAGACACCAAGCATCTAACCTGAGACACCAAGCATCTAACCTGAGACACCAAGCATCTAACCTGAGACACCAAGCATCTAACCTGAGACACCACGCATCTAGACTGAGACCCCAAGCATCTAGACTGAGACACCAAGCATCTAACCTGAGACACCAAGCATCTAACCTGAGACACCAAGCATCTAGACTGAGACACCAAGCATCTAACCTGAGACACCAAGCATCTAACCTGAGACACCAAGCATCTAGACTGAGACACCAAGCATCTAACCTGAGACACCAAGCATCTAACCTGAGACACCAAGCATCTAACCTGAGACACCAAGCATCTAACCTGAGACACCAAGCATCTAACCTGAGACACCAAGCATCTAACCTGAGACACCAAGCATCTAACCTGAGACACCAAGCATCTAACCTGAGACACCACGCATCTAACCTGAGACACCACGCATCTAGACTGAGACCCCAAGCATCTAGACTGAGACACCAAGCATCTAACCTGAGACACCAAGCATCTAACCTGAGACACCAAGCATCTAGACTGAGACACCAAGCATCTAACCTGAGACACCAAGCATCTAGACTGAGACACCAAGCATCTAACCTGAGACACCAAGCATCTAACCTGAGACACCAAGCATCTAACCTGAGACACCAAGCATCTAGACTGAGACACCAAGCATCTAGACTGAGACACCAAGCATCTAACCTGAGACCCCAAGCATCTAACCTGAGACACCAAGCATCTAGACTGAGACACCAAGCATCTAACCTGAGACACCAAGCATCTAACCTGAGACACCAAGCATCTAACCTGAGACACCAAGCATCTAACCTGAGACACCAAGCATCTAGACTGAGACACCAAGCATCTACTCTGAGACACCAAGCATCTAACCTGAGACAACACGCATCTAACCTGAGACACCAAGCATCTAGACTGAGACAACAAGCATCTAGACTGAGACACCAAGCATCTAACCTGAGACACCAAGCATCTAGACTGAGACACCAAGCATCTAACCTGAGACACCAAGCATCTAACCTGAGACACCAAGCATCTAGACTGAGACACCAAGCATCTAACCTGAGACACCAAGCATCTAACCTGAGACACCAAGCATCTAACCTGAGACACCAAGCATCTAACCTGAGACACCAAGCATCTAGACTGAGACACCAAGCATCTAGACTGAGACCCCAAGCATCTAGACTGAGACACCAAGCATCTAACCTGAGACCCCAAGCATCTAACCTGAGACACCAAGCATCTAGACTGAGACACCAAGCATCTAACCTGAGACACCAAGCATCTAACCTGAGACCCCAAGCATCTAGACTGAGACACCAAGCATCTAACCTGAGACACCAAGCATCTAACCTGAGACACCAAGCATCTAACCTGAGACACCACGCATCTAACCTGAGACACCACGCATCTAGACTGAGACCCCAAGCATCTAGACTGAGACACCAAGCATCTAGACTGAGACATCACGCATTGAAGTGCACATACAATATATGATATAAGAAGAATCTGTTCATTTCATACATTTTTTTAGGTCCTCTGTTTCCTGTGCATAATGGCAGAGGCAGACCAGACCAGAAATACTCTAGGTGAGCTTATAATATTTAAAGTTCAAAAGTCTATTCAAATGCACAATGTTCTCCCTTAGTCCTTCCTTACAGACCATCTTCCTAAATTTTTTTTAACAGAATGGCTCCCTGATTGTTTTAAAGTGCTGAACATCACAAAAAACACAGTGTCTGGTTTCGTCACCAATAAATCTGACCTCAGCACTGTACTAGAATGCCACAAGAGAGAAACACTGACATCTTTCATTGTTTGGTAAGAATGACAATAAGAGATGTTTTGGTTGCTTTTATAGAACTGAAGATTATTATTATAATTTCTTGTCTTTTCATTGTAGGTCTGATGATAAAAGAAAGAAAGAAAAAGGGCCACATCGTCTGGTTTGGCAGGTGGAAGATTTGTCAGAGGATGTACCACTTTCTGTCACAAACAGAATAATTCATTGCTGTCAGCATGGCATTCCGCGAAAGAATTGCAAAACTCAGGAGGTAAGATTTAGGGGATTTCTTTTGTTTCATAGGTAAACTATAATGCACAATTTACCAAAGCATACTTTTCTATTAATACTTTTGCATACATTTCAGCTCTTTTCAGAAGATGAACATATATATTCTGGCAAAAGAAAGAGAATGTACATTCAAACAACCAAAAAAGTTGGCTGCACAGCCAAGCTTTTTATTAGGTACATTAGAAGGTAAGCAACATTGCATCTGTACAATAAGGTTGGAAAAAAACCTTTAATATTTGAATAGCCTAATTGCATTACTCTAGAAATATTTTAAAACACAAAAATACTTATTCCGTATTAAGTTAACAGCATGTTTCTTTACCCACTGATAGGTTTAATGTATAAACTTGAAGAGAAATACATTGAATTCAAATTTATTTAGGGGTACCCCCTAATAGTCAACCAAAGGTTAGTCAACAAGAAGAGGCTTAGTCAACAAAAGTTTAATTAGTCTTTAATATGTGCCGATAGATGATAGTTTTGTGTGTCGATAGTCAGAGATATGTTGTTGTTTAAAGGCAAGGCAAAATGGCATTGTTGTTCATCAGCATTTTGTTTTGTTTCCTTAGCAGTGTTTTTCTCACACAACCTCAGTATAAATTTCAGGGCAAATTAACTACTGTTGTTTAGCAAACTCGATGGACGTCCTGAGAAATCTGAATGCGATAGTCTGTGATTGCTGGTGTATTATTCTGACGCTTCTCCTCGTGTTTTTTTTACCTACCTGAGCTACTGTTTGCGCACTAATTTTCGACATGTTCATCAAGGATGGTATCTGACAAAAATAAAAAAAACAGCATAAAAGTGAAGTTGACTTGAATAGGGTTTTTATAATAAGTTAAAACTGTATTAACAAATAAAAAATTAAAAGACATACGATTATACATGGTGCACTACTCTCACCTAAGCCTATGCTACTCTTACATCCTACATCATACGTCGGGTCTGGGGTCACTCTTCGGCCGAAACTCAAACTTGCGTTTGGCCGTTGCTGGAAGCCTGGGATTGTAGTTTTTCTTACAAAAAAAAAAAATTTTTTTTTTTCAGATTTGACAAATTCAGCGTTGAAAAAGGAGCTTCTAAAGTGAGGAAACAAATGATTATGGACACTCTGAAAGCAGCTCTACAGAAAAATGAAGCAGAGTCATCTGAAATTATTCACATCAACTTGCCACTTGAGACAGCTCACCAACACCACAAGATTTCGGCAGAAAGTGCATACACAAGAAATATCCACCCTCTTGTGAAGAAGAAAATTCAAGAGTATGTGTCATTAGGCATTACTTCTGTGCCTTTCCTCAAAAAAGTGCTTCGGCAATTTGTGAACACTGAACTCTCCGCTTCCGATTGTGTCCTCCCAAAGTCACATGATCAGTGCTACTTTCCATCTAGCCATACTATTCAAAATCATGTGCATTTGTCTTTAGTAGCAGGAAGGTACTCTGGTCTTGATCAGCTTAATTTGGAAGAAAAGCTCAAGAAATGGAAAGATGACGACCCTAGTGCACATTTTTATTTCAGAAAATGCTCAGAAGCCCAAATCATGGACAATAAAGTATCGCAAGATGTTGATTGTGTGAAAAGTGAAGAAGAGGAATCCATTCAGAACACATTTTTATTTGTGCATCAGTCCCAAGAACAGCAGAGACTTCTGAAACTGTATGGAGACATGGTTCTCCTGGATGCCACATACCGAACGACAAAATATGCCTTGCCACTTTTTCTAGTTGTTGTCAGGACAAATGTTGGCTACAAACCTGTTGCAGAGTTCATCTGTGAAAATGAATCCACCATGGCGATCTCTGAGGCCTTGTCTTTAATAAAAAAATAGAATGATGCCTGGAATCCAAAATATTTCATGACTGATTATTGTGAACAAGAATACCAGGCACTTCAATTGGTTTTCCCACATGCTCAAAAATACCTGTGTTCTTTCCATCGAGAGCAAGCCTGGATTCGCTGGACAAGAGAAAGTAAGAATACTCTTTCTCTTTTCTTTTTCTCTTTCTCTCTTTCGAATGTCTAGCCCTATATATATATTTAACTTTTTTTTTTTTTTTTTTTTTTTTTTTACAATCAAATCAGTATATCATAACTCAGTTAACTGAGGCACCAACAATTGTAACCCTAATTTTGGGTTGTTGATAACAGTAACAGTCACAGACATGTTGCTCATTTTTGAGGACATTTTCAAATTCAGTAATTTTGTTTTCTGTGCTGCTAAGTGCAAAGTTCACTATTTGGGCACTGAAATAATTCAGAAATCAAATCTCAACTCATTTCAAATGTGTCTACATTAAGTATATAGCATGTAATTTGCCCCACACAAAATTAGTTTTTTAATTTACATTGCAGTAATTAATATTAAACAAAATACTAAGTGAAATTATATATATATATATATACAGTCCAAAAGTTTGGAACCACTAAGATTTTTAATGTTTTTAAAAGAAGTTTCGTCTGTTCACCAAGGCTACATTTATTTAATTAAAAATACAGTAAAAACAGTAATATTGTGAAATATTATTACAATTTAAAATAACTGTTTTCTATTTGAATATATTTGACAAAGTTATTTATTTCTGTGATGCAAAGCTGAATTTTCAGCATCATTACTCCAGTCTTCAGTGTCACATGATCCTTCAGAAATCATTCTAATATGCTGATCTGCTGCTCAAGAAACATTTAATGTGTACAATTGTACAAAATATTTGTGTACAATATTTTTTTTTCAGGATTATTTGATGAATAGAAAGTTCAAAAGAACAGTGTTTATCTGAAATCTAATCTTTTGTAACATTATAAATGTCTTTACTGCTTTTGATTGATTTAATGCATCCTTGCTGAATAAAAGTATTCATTTCTTTAATTTCTTTTCAAAAAAAATAAAAATAAAAATTCTTACTGACCCAAACTTTTGAACGGTAGTGTATAATGCTACAGAAGCTTTGTATTTCAGATAAATGCTGTTCTTTTGAACTTTCTATTCATCATGGAATCCTGAAAAAAAAAGTATACAACTGTTTTCAACATTGAAAATAATCATAAATGTTTCTTGAGCAGCAAATCAGCGTATTAGAATGATTTCTGAAGGATCATGTGACACTGAAGACTGGAGTAACGATGCTGAAAATTCAGCTTTGCATCACCGGAATAAATTACTTTGTCAAATATATTTAAATAGTACACAGTTATTTTAAATTGTAATAATATTTCACAATATTACTGTTTTTTTACTGTATTTTTAATTAAATAAATGTAGCCTTGGTGAGCAGACGAAACTTCTTTTAAAAACATTAAAAATCTTAGTGGTTCCAAACTTTTGGACTGTACTGTGTGTATATATATAATATATTAGTATTACTTTTTTTAAATGAACAAATATATTTGTCATATTTGTTTCTTTTCATATAATTTTAGCTGTTATACGATGAAGAACTTTTCCTACAAAGAAATGTGTGTAATAGAAAAGTACTGATATCATGTGGAAACATTCACGTTAATTTATTTAACTGGACAACGCTACAAATTATGTGTGTATTAAACAGTAATAGTTGTAACATTTTAATGTACCTGTTGCAGGCAAGAACCAACTCTCTGATCAGGATCGCAGTGAACTTCTTGGCCTCCTTCGTAGTGTAGCATCTGCACATGATATAGAAACATGTGAGGCAGCGATAAGTAAGCTCAGGGACAGTGTCTTGTATAAGAGTAACACAGCTGTTCGAAACTATGTTGAGAAAAGGTGGCTCAATATTAAAGAGGTAGGGGTTACAACAGTGTCACCTTGAGAATATTTTTTTTGATGTCTGTGTATTGTGTCACAGTGGGAATTATAATTAATTGTAGTGCTTTTATGTACATTGACAGTAAAGGTATTTTTGATGTAGTGTAAAGGGAGATCAGAAAGGCTTTTTTTTGCTTGTTACTTGTAACTAGATTTAAAAGATTATTATTTTATTTTATTTATTTTTTTACCCAGAGGTGGTGCAGAGGATTCTCCCCTCATGGATTTAATGTATCTGTAACCACAAACAATGGCATTGAAGCAATGAACAACTCCTTGAAGAGCTTTTACCTGAAGATTTCGGGTACTAAAACAGTATCATCTTTGGTTGAAATGATTGTTACTGAATTCATCCCAGAGCAGCTCCTCTCATATGCTAAACTTAATTACATGTACAGCAGTCAACACAGAGTATACAGTGGTGATGTTCCTGAGTTCCTCTGGGACCGTCCAAGATCTTTTGTGCAACATTGCCTGAAAAACCTAGAGGCAGCTTGTTACTGTACCTCCCAACAGATTCAAGAGCAGAGAAAGGGGCTTTATAAAGTCCAGAGTGAGCACTCATGTGAATGGTACACAGTGGATCTCGGAGACAAAGACCGTTTTCCATCATGTGAATGCAGATCTTTTAATTCCACTTTTTTACCCTGCAAGCATTTTTTTGCTGTTTTCAAACACACTGACAACTCATGGTACTCATTGTGCCCAGATTACATCAGCAGTCCTTATGTCACTCTTGACTCGGATGTTGTGTCAAGTCAAAAACATTTGGAGGTGAAGGAAGTGATTGACAAGGACACTACTGTCTGCACCAATAGCTTTGTGGGCAGCGCGTCGACATGTAAGGAAAATGCTGTACATCCTGTTGCCATAGACTGTTGTGACATTCAGTACTTGAAGACAGACATGGAGGCAAATGAAGTTTCCACTGCACAGTGTGCCCTTAGAGAGAAATTAAAAATTCTTCAGGATCTATCATACATATGCATGGATCATGAGTTGTTACGTAATGCAACTGCAGTCATTCATGAACTTGCAGGAAAGATGAAATGCTCTGTCCCAAAAGAAGACTTACTACCACTTCTAAGTAACCAAGATGACATAAAACTGAAACTTCGTGTACTTCCACCACAGAAAAGAAAAGGAAAGGTGAAAGCCAAAAAAAGGAGAATTGAGAAAAGAATCAGTGGTAAGGTGACTAAGGGAAGGAATGCTTTCTGCATCCATGTTAAGTCACCATTCAATGCAAATTTTTTATGTTGTAGGTGACACAGGGAACCAGTCTGGTTCTTCGAAAGAGAACTTGCTTACAGACTGCACTACAGTAGGTTTGCCAGGTGAGTAGTATGTTCAAGTTATACATTGATTATACTGCAACTACAGTAATGGCAATAATTTAAGGTGTTATTGCAATGTGAAATTTAAAATATGGTATTATTTGACAGAGGCTGAGACACTTCTGGCAGAGCTGATCAAGTATGACATTGCTGAGGTAGAAAGTGGAGTTAGGTTGTCTGTCTGTGGACAGATGTTAGAGAGCAGGGATTTTAAATCTCTGAAACATCCTCACTGGTTAAATGATAAGGTAGAATTAGGTATTATGATAGGTTAAAAGGGAAGAATAGGGTTGATAAAGTCTTCAAAACTAAATTTCTTTACTGTTTGTCACAGGTGATAAATGCATACTTGGACACGTTGACACTCGAAAACAACACAGAGGCCAACACTGGAAACTTCTGTTTCAATATTTCTACATACATGCCTCTGCTTTGGGAACGTGACCAATTTGATGACTGGATGTTTAAAAAGGTGATTATGACTAATGTAACTCCTACAATATTTATATGTTACTGTGTTTAAAGGGATAATTCACTCAAAACAAAATTGTCAGTACTCAACCTGTATGAGTTTCTTTCTTCTGATGAACACAAAAGAAGATATTTTGAAGAATGTTTGTAACTGCTGACAGTAGCCATTGACTTCTATAGTATCCCCCACTATGGATGTCAATGGCTACCATCAGCAGTTACAAACATTCTTCAAATTATCCTCCGTTTAGCTCAACAGAAGAAAAATCTCATATAGGTTTGAACACTTTAAAATAAAAAATTATCTCAAGCTTTACTTACCCTCAAACCATCCTAGGTGTATATGACTTTCTTCTTTCTGATGAACACAGTCGGAGTTGTATTAATAAATATCCTGACGCATCCAAGCTTTATAATGGCAGTGAATGGGATTAACAAGTTTGACTTTGAGGCTCAAGAAAGTGCATCCATCCACCATAAATGTACTCCACACAGATCTGGGGGGTTAATAAAGGCCTTCAGAAACTAAGCAATATGTGTAAGAAAAATATCCAAAATATCCTCGTCACAAAGGCTCGTTGATGCACGTGCGGACTGAATACTGGCCCGTGTGGTCTGATCCAACAGACGAGCTACTGTAGTTCAAATAGTACTGTAGTTCAAGAAGTTAATGCTGGTTCTGATAGAAAGGTCTCAGAATACACAGTGCATCAGTTTGTTGAGTATGGGGCTGCATAGCTGCATGCTGACCCCGTCCACCGCCGAAAGTGCCAACAGTGGACACGTGAGCATCAGAACTGGACCATGGAGCAATGGAAGAATGTTTTCTTTTACATCACATGGATGGCCGGGTGAGTGTGCGTCACTTACCTGGGGAACTCATGGCACCAGAATGCACTATGGGAAGAAGTCGGTGGAGGCAGTGTGATGCTTTGGGCAATGTTATGCTGGGAAACCTTGGGTCCTGCCATCCATGTGGATGTTACTTTGACACGTACCACCTACCTAAGCATTGTTGAGACCACGTACACCCTTTCAAGGAAATGGTGTTCCCTGGAGGCTGTGGCCTCTTTCAGCAGGATAATGCTCCTGACACAAAGCAAAAATGGATCAGCAATGAGGAGCACAACGAGTTTGAGGTATATGATTATTGAGGTATATTATATGAATGAATGATGAAGGTATATTATATGAAGGTATATTGTATGATTATATGAATGAATGATTCCACCAAAACAGCTCGTCTTCGTAAAATGGCACACCTTTTTACATTAAAGGGATAGTTCACCCAAAAATGAAAATTGTCATCATTAATTCAGCCTGTTGTTGTATGAAACCTGTATAAATTTCTTTGTTCTTTTGGAAGATATTTTAAGGAATGTGTTAAACTGAACAGTTTTGGGGCACCATTGACTTCCATAGTAGTTTTTTTCCTGCTATGGAAGTCAATGGTGCCGCAAAGTTGCCTGGTTACAAACTTTAATCAAAACATCTTCCTTTGTGCTCAACAGAAGAAAGAAATTTATGTGCTTGGAACAACATGAGGGTGAGTAAGCTATGCTAAGCTATGAGTATATGATGACAGAATTTTCATTTTTGGGTGAACCCTCCCTTTAATGTAAAAAGATGTGCCATTTTACGCAGACGAGCTGTTTTGGTGGAATCATTCATTATATATTAGACATTTAATTTTTTCTTATTACAAAACTTAAAGGAACATTCCACTTTTTTTAAAATAGACTCATTTTCCAACTCCCCTAGAGTTAAACAGTTGAGTTTTACCGTTTTCGGTACCACTTTTAGCATAGCTTAGCATAGTTCATTGAATCTGATTAGACCGTTAGCATCTCGCTCAAAAATGACCAAAGAGTTTTGATATTTTTCCTATTTAAAACTTGACCCTTTCTTGTAGTTACATTGTATACTAAGACTGATGGAAAATGAAAAGTTGTAATTTTCTTGGCTGATATGGCTAGAAACTATATTCTCATTCTGGCGTAATAATCAAGGAACTTTGCTGCCATACCATGAGTGCAGCAGGCACAATGATATGGTTGTGACCCCCTGCATTCACAGGGAGCGTGCCTTGCAACCATAGAGACATTTGTGAGACACTGTGTAATATTGCACCTGCTGCACCCATGGTACGGCAACACAGTTCCTTGATTATTACGCCAGAATGAGAATATAGTTCCTAGCCACATCTATGCTAAGCTATGCTAAAAGTGGTACCGCCAGACCCGGAGATTGGCTGAATGGATTCGAAAGCGGTAAAGCTCAACTGTTTAACTCTAGGGGAGTTGGAAAATGAGCCTATTTTCAAAAAAAGTAGAGTGTTCCTTTAAGTAAAACTAAATTGTGTTAACCATTATGAATAAAAATGAATGAATGCATATTTGTCATTTAAATAGAACTTAAAGGGTTCACCTAAACATGAAAATTCTGTCATTAATAACTCACCCTCATGTTGTTCCACATCCATAAGACCTTTGTTCATCTTTGGAACACAAATTAAGATATTTTAATGAAATCTGAGAGGTGTATGACTCATCTATAGATGGCAATTAAATGACCTCTTTCAAGGTCCAGAAAGGTACTAAAGTCATTATTAAAACAGTCGACGTGACTGCAGTGGCACACACACAAAAATATTTTTGTCGCTTTATATTAATATTGAACCACTGAAGTCACATGAACTGATTTAAATGTTTTGAGTACCTTTAGGATCTTGAGAGAGGAAGTACCATTTCTGGCTATGCAGGCCTCACTGAGCCATCGTATTTCAACAAAAGTAACTTAATTTGTGTTCTGAAGATTAAAGAAGGTCTTACGGGTGTGGAACGACATGAGGGTGAGTAATTAATGACATTATTTTCATTTTTGGGTGAACTAACCCTTTAATGTTATGAAGCAAAAATAATACTTTGTGTGCAAAAACAAAAATAATGACTTAATTCAACAATTTCTTCTCTTCCTTGTCATTCTCATATACTGTTTACATTGTGAACACATTTTAGGGCTTCCGTGTTCTACTTTAGAATGGCGACTCATTATTGACCAGCTCCTGCATCAGCATCACGCATGCATCAGCATTACATGCATGTGTCATGTTGCTCATGTGTACAGCGTGGGCCAATACTGAGGAGACTGAAATGGAAGAGAAGAAATTGAATAAATTCATTAGTTTTGTTTTTTTGTGCACACTACAAGTGAAACCAGCAGTGGCTTCTGCTTGTTCTCATAGGCTAATTAATTCCAAATGAAGTATGTTTTTTGACAGGAAAATAAAACGGAGAATATAATTTACATGTAGCATGTCAATTCTACATGGTATGACAGACTCTGTCTCACTTGTGTGTGTGAGAAACACTAAGCGTCAGCGAATCGTGCGCATTCACAGAGTTTATGGTACATCAAATACTCTGTGCATCCATTGAGATTAATTGAAATAGTGCAGAACGAAACTTTCAAGCACTCAGTGTTCAAGACAAAGCAAGTGAAACTCTAATTCAAACACTGTCCAGTGAAATGTAATTATTAACCAATGGCTGAGGAGAGACATTTAGTCTCCTAGCATGAAAGTTTAATTGCATATTCACATTGTAGTGGGTTGCATAGAAAGAAAGTGAATGTTATCTCAACAGTATGTCACTTTTTTTTCTTGATGTCTTTTATTTTAAGGTGGCATTCTCCCAAATGAAGTGGATTTTCCTTCCAATCCATGTGAGCAACAATCACTGGATTCTTCTGGTAGCTGATGTTCCGAATATGGAAGTATCAATACTGGACTCAAAGTTAGGAAACCATGTCATGTATGTTGATATGTGGAGGTAAGATGTAGAATTTTTACAAATTGAGTAATGTTACTGTACATGTTTTTCTTTTAATCATAGTATGTTGTAGTGTCATATTGTACATATTTTTACTCTTCACTCCAACAGAATTAAGTTCTGCTTGTTTATCGGCCATCATATTGATCTTTTAAGGGCTTTCACATTGGGCACGTTTGTTGAGGTCTGTGTGTGTCGTCATCGGCTAAAAAACACATGCCCAAGTTACTTTACTTCGTGTACAAATGCGAACCTGAGTTGCTTTCATATTCACATGAATCATACCATAGATTATGAATGAATGAATGTGGCATTTATATAGCGCTTTCATATGTACTACTGTACACCCAAAGCGCTTTACAATCATATCAGGGGTCTCTCCTCATCCACCACCAGTGTGCAGCATCCACTTGGATGATGTGACGGCAGCCACAGTACAACGGCGCCAGTGCACCAGCTGAAGGTGGAGAGGAGAGAGAGTGAAAGAGCCAATTCAATGGATTAGTCCTACAGTGATTAGTTCCAGTGCTACAGAACTCTCTGAGCTCAGACCACCTCGTACAGGTAGTGTCAGGTTCAGTACCCTAGTGTGCTTCAGGGTCTTATGACAGATTTCACATTATCAATTTTTCATGCGACCGGTGCTCTGTTTAGAACTGAACTGCCAGTGTGAAAGCACCCTTAGATGTAATCTAAAGTTGAACTAGGCCAAATTATGGAAACATTAGAAATACTCAATTTAACCTTGTAAATAATTGAATGCATTCCACTTATTTTCTCAGGAGGTATATGGCTGTGAGGTACAGTCATACTAATGAATTGGGAGGATTCTGGGAATATGGTGGTCTCTGCTCTGCACCACAAAACGATTCCAGCAGTTGTGGGGCTTTTGTTCTACTGGTAAGGCATTGCAAAGCTTCATAGCCACAACTTGTTTCTTTGTGCAACATTTTCTTTTGAATACATAAATGGACTTTTATATGACATTAAATATTTTTAATTTCTCTGTCCAGAATGCTCTTGCCCTGACGAGAGGCATCAGTCTAAGCCAGCTGGCACAACGTCATGCAGTGGAAATGAGGAAGTTTGTGTACCACAAACTCAAACAAAATGCATTATGTTAAAGGGTTAGTTCACCCAAAAATGAAAATTCTGTCATTAATTACTCTATTTATGATATTTTTGATCAAATCTGAGAGGTTTCCTATTCCCAAGAGAAAGCTACATAATTACCACATTCATTGTTGCAAACTCCTCACCTTTCAGTGACAACTCACCTTTTTGAGATCAAAATAGGTCACTTATGGGATTTGCATAGATCTAATGTTTTTTTGTGGGTGGGGGGTCTGAGATGTGGAAACTTTTGAGGTCTGAGATGTGGCAACAGTGAAAGGAGAGAGAGGGCAAACAGTTTAGCTCTAATCAGCCAATATTGTCTTAAATAGCCATAGCACTTCATCTTTTTATAACATGAGGTTTTGACTAAATGTAGCCTATTCAATCTTGATTTTGGTGAAATGTTGCAACAATTTTTTTGTGTGCGCGAGTAAAATTACAGTTTTGAAAATCTGTTTGGAGCATGCCCCTGCCCTAATTTTCTAACTTTTTTCCCCTTACCTGTTTGCATCCCTGAGGTCCAGAGAAGTAGTAAAAACATAATAGACATAACTAAAATAGTCAACATGACTACAGTGGTTCAACCACAAAAATAATGACTTTATTTAATTTCTTCTCTTACCTGTCAGTCTCCTACTCTGTATATGTTGTAGAGACAGAGCAGTGTTTCCGGGTTCTACGCCAGAACGCCGGCTCATTATTGGTCTGCCTCATTATCACACATGCGTTGTGTTGCTAATGTGAAGAACTGATGTAGAACCTGAAAGCGCTGCACTGTCATTACAACTGTCTTTATAATTAATGACAGAAATTTCATTTTTGGGTGAACTAACCCTTTAATATTTGTTCTTTTCTGCCCTTGAGTGCTTTTCCTACTTTTTACTTTCACTTTCATAGTGTCACTGCACCTGACCCTGTGTTTCCTGTTTCGTCATTGACCCAGTCTCCAATGTGTTTGCTGTACCGTGGCATAAAATTGGAGTCAAGACGCAACTCGCAAGGCCTTCTGTTGTGTTATAGCCTCTATCTGTGTTTTCTAGGGACCTTCCAATTTGTTACTCATTTGTAATGTGTTATAACTTTTTTGCATATGTGTAAATGGTATATATTCTTATTTCTTTTTCTTCATTTTAAACATATTTTTCCCTTCTCATGCTATTTTCATACCCTTGCATATTGTAAATAAATCATTTGCTTATTCAGACTTGTGTCCTTTCCTTGTACACATCACCTGGTTATGACATATTTGTGTATGTGTCTCCTCCCAAGTTTAATGTTACAACCCTTTATCCTTTGATTCATCACCATCGGGGTCGTAACAGTTGGTTTTGTGTTCCAGGAATAGCAGAGGATTACTTAAGTTTCATTGAGTTTGTTCTCCGGGTGCATATAAATGAATTGCATTCCAAATAACAATTTAACCACACAAAATGCTCTTGTGTTTGTATTAACATGCAAATTGTGTAAACTTGATTACCTTTAGATATGTTATTGAACACCATGTATTATTTTGTACTATGATTTTGTGTGAGAGACCAGTGAAGAGTGCATGTTTAACATTTTATTTAAACATCTATAAATGCCTCCTAAGCTAATAGATGTAATTGACACATTTAACTGCTTTATATAAACTTTTACTTTTGAATAAACAGTCCTTTTTAGAAATAAAATATTAGATAAATATTAAATAAACTATAGTTAAGATTTATTACACTGTCATTTGAAGACATCACACCAGTGAAATACAATTGATCTCAAATTACACTATAAAAAATGTAAGCTGTGTTAAAGGAATAGTTCACCCAAATATAAAATTGTCATTTAATCACCCTCAAGTTGTTCTAAACCTGTGTAAGAGTTTCTTTTGTTGAACACAAGAGAAAATGGGTTACCAACATTCTTGTTCAACAGAAGAAATAAAGTCACAGGTTTAAAGGTGTTTAAATTTTCATTTTTTGGGTAAACTTAGTAACTAAGTCTCTCTCTCTCTCTCTCTCTATATATATATATATGTGTGTGTGTGTGTGTGTGTGTGTATGTGTGTCTTTGGAAACTACTTTGACTTTGTTTTTGAACAAAGTCTCTTATGCTCATTAAGGCTGCATTTATTTCATAATAAATACAGAAAAACCAATAACATTGTGAAATATTATTACAATTTAAAATTATGGTTTTCTATTTTACTATACTTTAAAATATAATTTATTCCTGTGATGGTAAAGATGATTTTTCAGCATCATTACTGCAGTCTTCAGTGACACATGATCTTTCAGAAATCATTTTAATATGATGATTTAACAGTTGTGCTGCTTAATATTATTTTATAACCTGTGAGACATTTTCAGGATTCTTTGATGAATAAAGTTTAAAAAAAAAAAATCAGCATTGGGTCAGTCCTTCTTTCTTTCTTTTTTTTTTTTTTTTTTTTTTTTTTAAATAAATTAATACTTTTATTCAGCACGGATGTGTTAAATTGATAAAAAGTGATAGTAAAGATTTATATTGTTAGAAAATATTTATATTATGAATAAATGCTGTTCATTTTAACCTTTTATTCATCAATGAATCCTGAAAAATGTATCACAGGTTCCAAAAAAATATTAAGCAACACAAATGTTTCCAACATTGATAATAAATCAGCATATTAGAATGATATACTGATATGAATTATATTTTAAAGTATATTAAAATAGAAAACCACAATTTTAAATTGTAATAATATTTCACAATATTATTGTTTATTCTGTATTTATTATGAAATAAATGCAGCCTTAATTAGCATAAGAGACTTCGTTCAAAAACATTAAAAAATAGTGATTTTTCCAAAATTTTCACTGTTAGTGTACGTGCCCTTGACACCAAGCAACAGTGTCACGTGTCATTATTCCCAAATGCCAAATTAGCTAGATTAACACAGTAATATCATTCTTGTTTCAACTGAGTAAAAATTAAACAAACAACGAGGGCTTCTGCGCGATTACTATTGAAGTTTGCGGTCTTCCGGGAGCATGTAAACGGCGCATGTTCCTTGACCTTGCGAATAAGCCACGCCTTCGTGCTGTCGTCAGACTCGAAACCCCAAGTATTTAGTCTGAGCCTTCAGGCGAGGCTGAGCGCATCTCAAACAAGCCTAATAAGTCATGTTCACGACAAATCTCGAGATCACGAGAAAATAAGATAGAAAAAAAATAATTTATGGCCGTTTAGGGCTTCCGTAAATCAACAGATGCCTATCTGTTTATACAAAAGCTAAATGTCCTTAATATAAATGTAAGCAGTTGTGGATTATATTCATATTATTTTAAAGCATTTCAAATTTTGACTTAAACTTTATTAGTTGAACTAAAAGAAAATGAAGCTGAAATTTCCAGTCACTTACAGAAATAACTGGAGAAAATGTTTAACACAAATATGTATCTTTTATTATCAGTTTAGCACACTTTTTAAACTGTAATTTTTTCTTCAATTCTTTATTACATTCTGTAATAACATTTATTTTGTGCATGGGAAATGGATACATTTGTTAGTGTTGATGTGCTAGTTTGTTTAATATTTGTTTAAAGTAGATTTTCATCAGTTCCTTTAAAGAAAAACAGCAGAGCAACTAACAAGATTTATTCAGTGAAGTACAGTATAGCAATGCATCAGAATGTGTATCATACTGAGTTTTTGCAATGGTCTTTTCTGTAGAATCTGACATTCAGCTGGACTCACAGAAACAGGAAGTAGAAGAGCAGAGGAGAGAAGAGCACCAGGAAGCTTCCCTTATACACTCCATCTAATCAAGACAGTAAATAAATTAATATAAATTAATACTACTACTATAAATATATATTTTTAAAATAGCATGCTCTTTGTTGATCACTTTTTATTACACATTTCAGCTATATTTCTCTGAAAGTGTCACTTATAAGAGAATAAATTAACCCATGCTAACTCATGACGCAGACCGATGAAGGAATGAATGAAACAGGGAGTACTTTTACACTTATAGAAAACTAAATACCCAACATAATCTCATGAGAATATGTGTATATTTTTACATATTGTGTTTCTACCACACATACATTTACTAAGGTCTTTATATACACTGAAAAGTAAAATGTTGACAGCAATAAAGCGTAAATAATTTTTGTATCCAAGGATGAATGTGTATGAATTCCCATGTATGAATATTAAAATTGTGGTATTAATGTTTTGATTCTATTGCACTCAGTTTGTATCAATACATGTTTTAAGTCACATTTATTAAATGCAGTTCACTCATCTACTTAATGTGAAAAAATAACACTTTGCTGTTCGTGACTTGTCCTGCAAACTTGTTTCAAAGGATTACACAATGTTAAACAAGACCACTCTTTAGAAAGTTACTGTATTTTTGCAATATTTAGTTTGTTTGCTGTGAGACAGAAAATATATTTTCTCCTATGCAGCGATTAACAATATAGTCTCAGCCTCAGACGTCACACCCACGGACCACTGCCTGAACATCTGATGCATATGTCACACTTTTCTCGAAACACTTTGGGTTGTTGGGTCACTTCAGGTTGTCATCTGGTTGGTTGAATTCTACAGGATGTCTGGGAGACGTGTCTGTCACTTTCTTTAACGGTCCGCCTAGAAACAAATGCTGTGACGCCAAACCCCCTTGTGGAAGTAGAACACCACCGTGTTTACAACTGTGTCAATGAGTGCTTACCAGGATCAACTAAACACAGGATTTTCAAAAGTATGAGAAATTCACGGCTCCATTGTTGCAGTAAACTTGCACAACATTCTTAAATGAATAATTTATTAGATGCACGCTGGTCTGTTATCCCAGGTGAAAAGTACATTTCAATAATGTACTTAAAGTGCTATATTTTTGCACACTAATTTTGTACTTAAGTACTAAAGAAGAATTTTTAGTACTTTAAGATCATTTATGTGTACTCAACTGTGCTATTTTGAGACATCATGAAATATGAACTAATATGTGCTTTTAATATACTATCTCTGTATTTAAAAAAATATATTTAGTTACCACTTGTATTACACTATGGGTTCATATGTACTGTAAGTAATGTAATGCAAAAAAAAAAAAAAAAAAAAAAAGGAAATGTGCATTTTGCATCTTTTAAAATTACATATTAACAATGAGACCAGAAACCACTTGACATATAAGGTTCTTTTCACACTGTTCTGGCTTTACACTATTTTTTTGACCACTCTTATCAATACAATAAAATTGTGCTTTTAATGAAGAGTGACTTGTGTATTATTATTATTAATATTTGTTTGAATTATTTGTATTATTGTTTGTATCATTTCCTCATTTTAAGTTACTGTACTGTTACTTTTAAGAATGAAATCAAACTGCTAGCACAGTGAAATAAATGCCAATACCTGCTGCATTGCAAAGGTCAGTGTCACAGCAGCGGACAGTCATTGTCCCTCCAGTTGGTAGCTGTACAGTCCCTGGTTCACACTGAGATGCACACTGTTTAGCTGTGATGGACACCTTAGAGGACCCTGTAAAAAAGACGTAAATGCCCATATAATAAGATAAGTTTTATTAAGATAATAAAACAATTCCAAGATTAGCAGTTAACAAGTATACTTTCTCTCTAGAAGTACGATCACTTATGCAGCAGATTTCCACAATATACATTAACTTACCTATGGATTGTTCCACCGTACTGCTTAGACATTTAGAATATCCATCTGGACATGTCTCCTCTTTCACTACACAGGAACCAGTCAAATCAGGTGAGCATGTGTAACACTTGAGAGAATATCCTTACAGACAGAGAGAGTCATTGAGTTAGCACCCTACGGTATGAATAGCAAATAATAAAATATTTCAATACTTGCTGTTTTTCATACTGTTACAACAGAGACACCGGAAGCAGAGATAAAAGCAGTTGGGTTGTTTATTGAGACAATCAGCAGAGCAAACAGGTAAGTGAATGGTGATAATGAAGGTCTTGGAGGTGAATGAGAGGTAATACTGTCCTTATTCTTTGTATTGCAGGTGATGGTGGAAGGAGACGCTGGAGATGGTTGACTGGAACACTCACACACACAAGCAGGTGGGAACACGAGGAGTACTGGAGACAATGGAGACGAAGGAGATGATGTAGACAGGTAAGTATCGTATTGAGAGTCCTTGAGGTAAGTGAACAACGGGGTGTATCACAAACAAGACCGGACAATGTGTGTGTGTGAGTGTGGGGTTCTTATAGTGAGGCTGATGACTGTGGTGATGAGCTGCAGGTGGCGGTGATTAGAATTCCGGTGATTGAGTGCGCGGGTAAGGGAGTGAGGTGGAACCTGACGTGTCTGTGACAGTACCCCCCCTCCCACGGCCCGCTCCTGAGGGCCGAGGACCCCGACGTCGTGGTGGTCGTCCTCGAGGTCGTGGGGCAGGTCTGTCCGGGTGGTTGGTGTGGAAAGTCTGTAACAGAGTAGGATCAAGGATATCATTCTTAGGGACCCATGAGCGTTCTTCGGGACCGTAGCCTTCCCAATCCACCAGATATTCTAAGAGACCACCACGGCGCCGGGAGTCCAGGATCTCTCGAACCTCGTAGGCAGTCCCATCGTCCAGGATGAGTGGAAGGGGGGGCTCGACGGCTGCCACGTCAGGTTCTGTGGAAGGAAGAACAGAAGGGTGGTGAGGTTTTAGGAGTGACACATGGAAGGTTGGATGAATTCTTTTATATTGTGCAGGAAGTTGTAACCGGTAGGTGACGGGGTTGATCTGTCGGAGGATGGTGAATGGGCCAATGAAGCGGGGACTCAGCTTCTTGCAGGGCAGGCGCATCCTGATGTCTCTGGTGGACAGCCAGACCTTCTGCCCCGGTTGGTAGTTAGGAGCGTGGGAGCGCCGAAGGTCGGCTGTCATCCTGCGCCTGCGCAGGGCTCTCTGCAGCTGGTGATGGGCTGAGTCCCATACCCTCTCGCTCTCCCGGAACCAGTAGTCGACCGCTGGCACGTTGGAGGGTTCCCCGTCCCAGGGGAACAGTGGGGGCTGGAAGCCGAGCACGCATTGAAAAGGTGTTAATCCTGTTGTAGCTTGACGGAGGGAGTTCTGGGCGTACTCGGCCCAGCCCAGGTACTGGTTCCAGGAGTCCTGGTGGCCATGACAGAAGGTACGCAGGAAGCGCCCAATCTCCTGGATCTTCCGTTCTGTCTGCCCGTTCGACTGAGGATGGTATCCAGACGATAGGCTGACGGTCACACCCAGGAGGGAGAAGAACGCCTTCCAGACTCGAGAGATAAATTGGGGTCCTCTATCAGAGACTATGTCTTCGGGGATTCCATAATGACGGAAGACATGGTTGAACATTAATTCAGCTGTGGCCATGGCAGTGGGTAGACCTTCCAGGGGGATCAGACGGCAGGCTTTGGAGAAACGGTCTACGACTACCAGAATACAGGTGTGACCATCAGATTCAGGGAGGTCGGTAACGAAGTCTACTCCCAGGTGTGACCAGGGTCTCTCAGGAACGGGCAGAGGATTGAGCTTGCCGGTTGGAAGATGGCGTGGGCTCTTGGAGATGGCGCACTCCCTACAGCCCTGCACGTACCTTCTGAAGTCGCTGGCCATGTTTGGCCACCAGAAGCGCTGTTTGAGCAGCGAGAGGGTCTCATTGACCCCCGGGTGACCAGTGCCAAGTGATGAGTGAACGGAGTGCAGGAGTGGAGTGCGTCGTGTCCTGGTGATGTAACGCAAGCCTGGGGGACAACCCGGCGGAGTGCGTGAGGAGGCATTGGAGGAGGGTAAGGTCTCTTCCGACCATTCGATGGGGCTCATGAAGAGAGACTCGGGCAGGATAGTTTCAGGGTCATCATTCTTCTCCTCGGGAGCGTGGAGACGTGAGAGAGCATCGGCCTTGAGGTTCTTTGATCCAGGGCGGTATGAGATGGTGAAGTTAAATCTTGAGAAGAACATTGCCCATCTGGCCTGACGTGGGTTGAGTCGTTTGGCAGCTTTCAGATACTCAAGGTTTTTATGGTCAGTAAGAACTTGGAAAGGGTGGTTAGCTCCCTCCAACCAATGCCTCCACTCCTCAAGGGCGAGCTTGACAGCCAGGAGTTCACGGTCCCCAATGTCGTAGTTTACCTCCGCCGGGTTGAGCTTGCGGGAGAAGAAGGCGCATGGATGGAGCCTACTTGGATTCCCCTGCTGCTGTGAGAGGACCGCTCCCACTCCGGTGGTGGAGGCGTCCACCTCCACGACGAATGGTAACTCTGGATTGGGGTGGACGAGGAGGGGAGCGGTGGTGAAGGCTTTCTTGAGGGTCTCAAAAGCTTCTGTGGCAGGTTGGGACCAGGACAGAGACTTGGGCTGTTTACGGAGCAGGTTGGTGAGTGGGCTGACGATGGTGCTGTAGTTTTTGATGAAGCGACGGTAGAAATTGGAGAAGCCGAGGAAACGTTGGAGTTCTTTAATGGTAGTGGGAGTTGGCCAGTTCTGGATGGCGGAAACCTTCCCCTCGTCCATCCTGATGCCACTGTGGTCAATCACATATCCCAGGAAGTGGACAGAGGACTGATGGAAGGAACACTTCTCTGCTTTTAGGAAGAGTTGGAACTGCCGTAAGCGTTTGAGGACCTCCGCAACGTGGTGGCGATGTTCGGCCAAGCTCCGGGAGTAGATGAGGATGTCATAAATATACACCAGAACGAACTTGTGGAGGAACTCCCGGAGCACCTCATGGATGAAATCCTGGAATACGGAGGGGGCGTTGACCAGGCCATACGGCATCACAAGATATTCATAGTGGCCGGTGGGCGTGACGAAGGCGGTCTTCCACTCGTCCCCCTCGCGTATCCGGATGAGGTTATACGCGCTGCGGAGGTCCAGCTTGGTGAACACAGTGGCACCGCGGAGATGTTCCAGGGCCGCTGGGACGAGGGGAAGTGGATACCTGAATTTCACGGTAATCTTGTTCAGTGAGCGATAATCGATACAGGGCCGCAAGCCTCCAAGCTTCTTCTTCGTGGCCAAGAAGGACGAAGCAGCAGGGGAAGTAGACGGCCGGATGTATCCTTGGTTAAGGGCCTCTTTAATATATTCCTCCATGGCCTTCTCCTCCGGTACAGATAGGGGGTAAATGCGTCCCCTAGGCACTGGCTCACCCGGTAACAGATCGATGGCGCAGTCCCATGGCCGGTGTGGAGGAAGCTTGGAGGCGCGTTGCGGGCAGAAGACGTCACTGAAGGGGGCGTAGTCGGGTGGAACATCGACGGAGCGTTTTTCCACAGGACTTTCGATGGAGGTAGCGTTCACGGAGATATTCTTGGAGAGAGGAGATCTTGGAACAGGAAGTTCTGGGAAACAGCTGGAGAAGCAGTGGTCGCCCCACTTCAGGACTTCACCCGTGCGCCAGGAGATGGTGGGATTGTGGAGTTCCAACCACGGGCGCCCTAGAACCACGTCAGCGGTGGATTCCTCCAGAACCAGCAGATGGATGGTCTCAGAGTGGAAGATACCCACTTGCAGTAGAAGAGGACCAGTGACGCGACGAACCATCTTTCGACTTAGGGGTTTGCCCGTGATGGAGTGGACCTGGTAGTTAATCGGAGAAGGCGAGGTCTTGAGCCCGAGGTGTCGACAGAGGGCGCCGGAGATGAAGTTTCCTGCTGACCCTGAATCGAGGAGCGCCACCACTGGAACGGAAGCATTAGCAGCAGTAAGGTTTACGATAGTAGTGAGTGGTTTCATCTTTTGGATTGAAGGAATGATAGCACTCACCACAGGTCGAGGAGGACGGGTTGGGCATGTGGAGATGACATGCCCAGGGGATCCACAGTACAAGCAAAGATTCAGGGTCAGCCTTCTCCGCCTTTCTGCTGGAGACAAACGTGAGTTATCCACTTGCATGGGTTCGGTGGCTGGTTCTGGAGAGCTGACGGGTTCGGACCGACGGAGGAGGGTGGTGGTCAATGGTTGGCCCTGGTGCTCAAGGAGACACGACTGCATACGAGAACCCACACGGATGGCGAGTTGGATGAATTGTTCGAGTCCCATGGAGTCCTCGTATGCAGCGAGATGCAACCGCACATTAGGCTCCAAACCTTGTCGAAAGGTGGTGATGAGGGCTTGTTCATTCCAGCCGCTGGTTGCGGCGAGCGTTCTGAACTGCAAGGCATAATCGTTAACAGTCTGGTTTCCTTGTTTTAAATTGTACAGTTTCTCACCAGTAGAAGAGTCAGCCAAAGGTCTTCCGAAGACTTCTCTGAAGTGGGAGACGAACGCTGGATAGGATTTAACGACTGAGCCCTTTTGAGTCCAGAGGGAATCCGCCCATTGAAGGGCCTTACCTTGCAGTTGGGAGATTATGAACGCTATCTTCGCCGTTTCGGTGGGATAGAGGTGCGGCTGCATCTCCAGGACCAACTCGCACTGAAGAAGGAATCCGCTGCAATCCTCCGCCGATCCTGAGTAGGGCGCTGGTTTGGCCATGGGACTGGCGGTATAAACAGGTGAAGCAGCGGTGACAGTGGATGCGGAAGTGGCAGCGGTGAGGGGTCCTGGCGACGGTGACTGTGGTTGAGGGGTGAGTGCTCGTCGCAAAGCGTCCACGAGCTCTTGAAATGGGTCATGGTAGCTCATGCTGATGTATGGCTGTTATGGTCCGGTCTTCTGTTACAACAGAGACACCGGAAGCAGAGATAAAAGCAGTTGGGTTGTTTATTGAGACAATCAGCAGAGCAAACAGGTAAGTGAATGGTGATAATGAAGGTCTTGGAGGTGAATGAGAGGTAATACTGTCCTTATTCTTTGTATTGCAGGTGATGGTGGAAGGAGACGCTGGAGATGGTTGACTGGAACACTCACACACACAAGCAGGTGGGAACACGAGGAGTACTGGAGACAATGGAGACGAAGGAGATGATGTAGACAGGTAAGTATCGTATTGAGAGTCCTTGAGGTAAGTGAACAACGGGGTGTATCACGAACGAGACCGGACAATGTGTGTGTGTGAGTGTGGGGTTCTTATAGTGAGGCTGATGACTGTGGTGATGAGCTGCAGGTGGCGGTGATTAGAATTCCGGTGATTGAGTGCGCGGGTAAGGGAGTGAGGTGGAACCTGACGTGTCTGTGACACATACCTCCAGTGAGAAAAATGAAAAGAAGAACAACAACCGAGACTTGGAGATCCATCATGTGTCAGAAACAGAATGGCAATACAGAAATAATGTGTCAGTTTCTTTTATGCCTGTTCAGAAAGGGGTGGGTTTAATATGAACTCTTTGTGAAGTCAGCAAGGGACTATGACAGTTACTGATAGAAAAAGGGAATCTGAAACTTCTGCAGGTTGGGGTTTATTTGTGAAAACAAGCAGAATTAATTCCTGTGGAAAAGCACTTTGTCTCCCTTCCAGTATTTCTCCAGAAGCAATCCGATAATCATTTCCTATTCCTAGTATTGCATGCTGCTCTTTAAAGGTGCTAAATAGGACGTTTTGTTTTATACATTTTTGCAATATTACTTGAAACTGTCTTTACTAAGTGATAAAAGACTATTTATTGCACTGAAAGTAATAATATTAATATACATCATCTGTGCACGAGGTAGGGCCTTAAAAACATCATCCAATGATCGCGTAAACGATTGGCCCTCTGGCTTGTCAATCACTGCCGTGACGTTCCTTGTGAGAGACGAGCGCGGCTGTGCGCTCCAGTAACTTTCCACACTCCAGAGGCGCCGCATTCTATGTTTTTGTCAGGAGACAGGAGTAACAACTGCAGATTATGAGTTACCTGCGGTGAGTCCGACATAATGAATCCACTAACATGACACAGCGAATGCCGGTGGTAAACAAACATACTCGTGCACCAGTTTTGGGAGGCGTTCCCTCGAAATGAGCTGTGAAGGAGGGGGGCTGTTCTTACGCATTCTTTGGTTAAACATTTTGTCAAACCCATTTTCCAGATCCTACACTCTAAAAATGGCTGGGATAAAAACAACCCATTTGGCAACCCAATATTTGACAGAACAAATACTGGGTAAAAGTAGCCCAGCAAGTTGGGGATAAACATTTGAACCCAGCAGGGTTGGGTTGCACAATTTAACCCAAATTCTGCTCACACTGACTAAACGCTGGGCTAATTTGACCTCATTACTGGTTATTCCATTTCAATCAAATGTTATTGATATATTTTATTTAAGCTATATAAATTATTTAATGATATATTTCCCATTGTTTGTTCCGCTATTTCACAAATTCTATGATTGCAGGCCGAGTGTGAGACGCGACGTGGAGATCATCCACTGTTAATGAGTGCCTTGACAATGGCTGCGACATGTTTTGATAGGGTTAAAATTACCACTCCCATACTTCCCAGCTAACAGTTTTTGGTTCCCTGAACGTTCCCCTAACCTCTTTTTATTCCAATATCATTTACCTTGCTGTACGTCAGCTATCATCCAACACGTCAATAACAAACTATGTCTTGTTTTGAACTATTGTTTAATCAATAGAAATAAGGCGAGCACATAAACCTTCATATGGAGGAATAAATAAGAGTGAATTTATGCATTAATATTTAAGATTTCCTTTAAGGTTGCAAAAATAAAACCCAAAAATAACCTGCAGAGAACGTTCCGAGAACGTTCTCTGTAGGTTGAAAAAGAACCAATAGAGAACCCCAAAAAATAACCAAACGGGAACCATATGGGAACGTTAGTGTTTGCTGGGTTACAGTGTGAACATCTCCATTGATTAATGGAAGCAACGCTCATGCCACACGCTGAACAGAAGGTGAGACTGTAATGTCCGACAGCTATAGAAGTCACTATTAAGATCAACTGGATAAAATAATAGTCATAGGTATTAAACTGAACAAAAATAGATTGAAAAATCAAAACCAAAACCATTGGTTTGAAAAAAATAAAGAAACAACCCACTATGAGTTGTTTTGCAGCCCACTGCTGAGTCAGTTATGGACAGACATAACCGTGATTTACTTAAAGGGTTTGTTTACCCAAAAATGAAAATCCTGTCATTAATTACTCACTCCCTCATGTCGTTACAAACCCGTAAGACCCATTTAAGTACAGTATGTTTTCATACATAGCAATACGCTGATAAACATCAGTTCATTGAAATATCCAGCATTACTGGTTTACAAGGGTTAGTTCATCCAAAAATGAAAATGTGCAGTTGATCTATTCACCCTCAGGCCGTCTAAGATTTTTTCTTCAGGAGAACTGTAAAGAAGATTGTTTTGTTTAAACTGTGGTCCTTGTTGATTCATATAATGGAAGTCAATGGGTTTTGTCACTTTGAGAGTCGAAGATAGATAAGTAGCTATAAAGGTGACAATTATAATAATTCACCAAGGATCATTTCAGGCTGCTTAAATGAGTCAACATTTATTTAGCACAGTGACTCATTCAAACACCTATGATTGACTGTTGTGTGTGTTCATGGCTCAACATCAGCTATTCTACTAGCTAGTTTTCAGTCCATTGTATGCAAGAATAAATTAATACTAAATACATTTCCAAATATACAAATAACATAAAAAAAGGTATAACAGCTTCACTTGCCTTATGCACCATTTTTCCTCCTCCGTTTTCCTCAAATAAGCAAGGAGTAAGCACCTTTGGCGATAGAAATGATGCTGGTTTATTTACATCTAGCTACCGCAATTCCTGCACTCTCAGTCAGTTTGGCATGACTTGCCTGGAACGCTACAATGTTGTGAGTTGTGGTTTGAAGTTGTGACTTACGGGCTCAAAAACCTGCCTGGAACGCAGCATCATTTTGGAGGCTGTGTCCTCTGGACCCGATGCATGACATAGGAGTAGCATGAGCTTAGCTGGGCAACAAACTCAAGCTCCTCTTCTCTCATAAAGAAATCCTCCAATGTTTCTCTTAAAAAATTCTTGTGTTAAGCCTGGGACACACTTAACGACTGTAATTTGATACTTACAACTGATCATGGCCAAACTTGCCAAGTCTGTGCCAGGTGTTTAGTCTGTGTTTACAGTCAACATTTAAAATCATATAGTGTGTTCAGTTCAGTGTTAAGGTGTTTTCACACCTGTAGATTGATTGCATTGTTCCAAAACCACAATGTTGCATTTTCTTCTTGTTTTGGTTTGCTTTCACAAGGCAGTATTTCAATTTGCGTACAGCTGTTGGTCAGAGTTTTCTCATTAAAATTATTGACAAGTTCGGTTCATGAGCTTATTGTAGCTTTTTTGTAACTTTCGAGAGACACACAAACACTATGTAGCCGACATTCCCACTGTTAAATTATATACTACAATCATATTAATTCAAGAGTGCTCTCTCTGTATCTCCCAGCACTGACTAGTAGGCCAACACTATATGAATGTTATAATGCAGCTAAAGTGGGAATCAAGGCTTCAACAGGACGGTATTCTTGCAGGGAAAGTGCAGTTACACAATATTTTAAGATGAACAGGTTCTCTTTGGTTTTTATATGCAGTAACTAATGTGCTCAACTCATAGAATTGGACACTGCTGCATTTTATATAACACTTTTCACATTATGAAATATGATATCGTTTGGTTTGTTGGGTCGGATTGCTTTTACACCACAAGCGAACTGCCCCAGAGTTTGTTTGCAATCAGAGCGATTGTTTTGCTCTGGATTCGAGCGTGATTGTCATGGTCTCATATGTATAAATGAACCAGGCTCCGAAACAAATGTTCAGATGTGAAATCACCCTTAGAATGTGTCAGCTAGTTGTTAAGTGTGTCCCTTGCTTTAGACTTCTAATTAGTGAAGGTGTTTTGGTCAGAGGATACTCTCCCTCTATAACTCAACTTGCGTACGGCTGTTTGCTGGTGTAGCGGGTGTGTATTTAGAAAATGATTTGTGATTCCAATTGCCATGACCATATTTGAGGTCTCCTTAAGTTATTTTAATAACTAATTTTCTCTCTTTCTCTGCATCATGCATTGCTGTGGCATGCTGGTTTATATGCTGCACAAGTCCTTATACATTATATTGCAAAACGTATTGGGACACCCCTCCAAATCATTGAATTCAGGTGTTCCAATCACTTCCATGGCCACGTGTATAAAATCAAGCACTAGGCATGCAGACTGCTTCTACAAACATTTGTGAAAGAATGGGTCGCTCTCAGGAGCTCAGTGAATTCAAGTGTGGTACTGTGATAGGCTGCCACCTGTGCAGTAAGTCCATTTGTGAAATTTCCTCACTACTAAATATTCCACTGTCAACTGTTAGTGGTATCATAACAAAGTGGAAGCAATTGGGAACAACAGCAACTCAGCCATGAAGTGGTAGGCCCAGTAAAGTCACAGATCAGGGTCAGCGCATGTTGAGGGGCACAGTGCGCAGAAGTCGCCAACTTTCTGCAGAGTCAATAGCTACAGAACTCCAAACTTCATGTGGCCTTCAGATTAGCTCCAGAACAGTGCGTAGAGAGCTTCATGGAATGGGTTTCCATGGTTCATGTTAGTTCACAACATGACTGCACACCAGTGCACAAAGCAAGGTCCATAAAGACATGGATGAGCGATGGTGTGGAGGAACTTGACTGGCCTGACCTGACCTCAACCCGATTGAACACCTTTGGGATGAATTAGAGCGGAGACTGTGAGCCAGGCCTTCTTGTCCAACATCAGTGCCTGACCTCACAAATGAGCTTCTAGAAGAATGGTCAAAAATTCCCAAAAACACACTCCTAAACCTTGTGGAAAGCCTTCCCAGAAGAGTTGAGGCTGTTATAGCTGCAAAAGGTGGGCCAACTTCATATTAAACCCTACGGATTAAGAATGGGATGTCATGTGCACATAAAGCCAGGCGTCCCAAAACTTTTGGCAATATAGTGTATATTTCCATTTGTTTTATCCAGAATAAATGAGGACCTGATGGCAAAAAATTTGCGATCTGTTTTTAATTTCAGATTTTTAATTAAATATAGATATTTCTTTTACAAAAGCCAATGGCTTCCTTCAGAAGGTCTTTATTAACCCTTGGAGCCATGTCAATTACTTTTATGGTGGATGGATGCACTTTTTTGGACTACAAAACCAACACCCATTCACCACCATCATAAGAAGCTTGGAAGAGCCAGGATATTTTTTTGATATAATTTTGATTGTGTTTGTCTGAAATAAGATTACACCTAGGATTGCTTGTTGGTAAGCAACCCTTGTTATTTTCGATGCCAACAAATCACCAACACCTGTCCTTCATCAGCCCATTGTTATCTTGTGTATTTACACCGCAGTGTTTCTCATGTTCTTTCTTTAACCCATTTTGGATGTATTGTGTGCACATGGTTGTTTTAAAGGTTTTTACTGAACTTCCAGCAGGTGTCTCATCACAGTATTCTGGTGTTGATGATTTGGTTGATAGTTTTACTACTTCATGTACTGGGATTTTAAATGAAATTGCTCCCCTCAAAGTTAGGAAATTAAAATCTAGAAAACAGCCTTGGATTAAAGGAAGGAGTGTAAAAGGGCAGAAAGAAAATGGAGAAAGGACAAATTACAAGTCTCTCATCAACTATCGCAAAATGTTTTGGTCAAATTTCAAGAGGCATTTGACTTGCAAAGGTCTAAATATTTTTCAAATCTGATTTCTCAAAATTCCTACTCTGCAAAGCATTTGTTTTCTACTATAAATTCTATATTAAATCCTCCGACTGAGATTGGTGTTGGTTATAGCCCAGTGTGTGAGAGGTTTTGCAGCTTCTTCATAAACAAAATCATTTGCATTAAATCTTAGATTGTAATGAATCCATCCCAAAAGGTCTGGTACCTTCAAGTCCAGCGAAATTTTCACATTTTCACCCCATCTCGCATTCTAAATTGTTGAATATAGTGTCCAGTTTAAGATTAACCACTCGCTCTCTTGACATTACACCAACTACTTTACTAAAGGAAGTGTTGGACTCAGTTGCACCAAATATTATTTCTGTTATCAACAGTTCCTTACAGACAAGTTCTGTTCTATCTTTTTTCAAACGTGCAGTGGTTCATCAGTGGTTCATCCGCTGCTTAAAAAAGCATACATCTGGATCCATCTGATCTTATTAACTATAGACCTATCTCGAAACTGCCATTCTTATCGAAAGTATTGGAGAAAGCTGTTTTAAATCAGTTACCCCCTTACTTAATTGAGAATATATTGGATCCTTTTCAGTCTGGTTTTAAATCTAAGCATGAATCGGCATTGTTTAGAGTGGTTAACGACATTTTATTATTTGTAGATTCTGGAAACTGCAGTTTTGGTATTATTGGATTTAATCGTATATACAGTGGATCACTGCATTCTTTTAAACTGGTTAAAAACTGAGGTTGGTATCTGTGATTCAGGTTTGAGTCCTATTTTACTGAGAGGAGTTTCTCTGTGGAGATATCAGTTTCATTCATCACCTGCTTCTGTTACGGGCGGGTTACCTCAGGGCTTCATTTTAGGCCCAATTTTATTTTCCTTGTATATGCTCCCTCCATGTTAGATTTCTGATTTCATAAGGTTCCATATCAAATTTATGCGGATGATACCCAGTTGTATGTGTCAATAAAACCTGGGTCTAAGTCCATATCTGATTTGTTAGCCTGTGTAAATGACATTAAAAGTTGGATGGGTGATAATTTTCTTCAGTTCAATGAAAACAAGACTGAAGTCATTTTATTTGGCTCCCCCCATTTGGTAGATGGCCTGATTCCCAGTTTAGGCCTCTGCAAGCAAATATCTGCACTCATGTAAAGAACCTGTTGTTGATTCAGAGTTAAAATTCGACAAGCAAATAAACTCTGTTGTTAGAGCCAGGTTTTTTTCAGCTTAGGGGTTTACGGAAGTTGAATCTCTTAGTGACCTAGAGACAGTTATTCTTGCCTTCATTTCTTGTAATGCTTTATATCCTGGTATCAACCAGTTTTCCCTATCATGTCATCTTTTCAATGCCTAAATTTGTGGACCCATATTGACAGTCAACAACACAATCTTTAACCTTCACCTTAAAACTAATGTGACCTAAGAAAATAAGCATGAATGAGACAAGAAAGACATGTTTAACCTCACAATATTTTGATGGAAAATTTATTTATAAATATGTCAAAGTAAAAAAAAAAAAACAGTGAAAGTTAAAAACAAACATATGCATCAATTCACAATTGCAAAGCAGAAGAGATTAAGCAAACTTTTGTTAATACAAATTATAATGTTAACAAAACTATCTGTAATGGTCAGATTCACTAACAATTTTTGGCATTAAAAAATGTCTGTTACGTATGTAACCCTGGTTCCCTGAAGGAGGGAACGGAGACATTACATCGGAACTGAACTGCCGAATTAGGATCTCGCTTGAGAGAGCAATCCACTTCTAGTGTAAACTAAATAAGCCAATGCACATTGGCATGCAAGATTTGCATCTCACGCTTCACCCCACAGAGCGGGTATAAATACGGAAGCTGATGTATCGAGAAGGAGGTCTCTGCGGAACAAAAAGGGGCGGTTCCCAACTTTGGGGTGTTGTCACACGGGAATAGGTGTTTTTCAACCTCTTTACCTGATTTGCTCAAATCGAGTGGGATATTTCCGGAAAAACAATAAGACATATGTATTGTATATGAATGTAAGTGTATTGTAAGTTGTTTAACAGTTGTTTAACGTTTCTTTTGTGTGAATATGCTTGCTAGCTCGTTGTAAAAAGCTCCAAACAATCTACTTCCACTCACTTCTAGCGATAACTATTATTAGCTAACATTCGCTATTCTATTTGATGTATCTGTTGGTCACTTGATTTGTTTTAGTTTTGCGAGGTTGTGGCTACAGTGTCTGTGGTCAATAAAATTATTATAAAGTTTAAAGTCTTCAGAGTCATCATTTCAGGTTAACATTTTTTTTTTTTAAAGTTTACACAAGGTCAGTAAGTCAGTAGTCTTATTAATGCATATAAAGCTTATACTTATACAATATACGCTGAGGCAGTCATGTGTTTCTGTGGTTGATAGCCTATAAAAAACAAACACTTAAAATTAAAGTTAATTATATCACAAGCACTGTCTAGCCTACGTATTCTCTCTGCTTGTCTGTTGATAGTGCAGTGGTTATGTCATTTTAATATTATATATATAATATATATAATACTATATAGCTTTTATGACGAAGGTTTACACTATACACGTGAAATTTGGCATGCGAGAGATTAAATAAAATAGGCTGTTGATCGCGTGCCTGCTCTTCTGCGTTATTCATATTGAAGAGCATCAATTATTAAACAAGACTTGTAGCACAAGAAGGATCTAGCCTTAAGAAACTATTTGAGGTGAAAAAATACCGTAGTAATTTATAGTAAATACTATAGTGTTTTTGAACCATACTTGAATTAATTTGTTGTGGTAATTCTATAGGCTATTGCTGTGGTAATATAACAACTATAGTAATATAAACAAATTACGTTACTGTACTAAGTTTTTTTAAAACTATATTATACTACAATAAACGCAGTTAACTGTAGTAAAAACTAAAGTACTGTCTACAGCCTATGCTGCTGTAGCATTCATTAACAAAGTGTTGTAAATACTATAATATACAGTATACTACAATTTACTATCAATTACTATAGTATTTTTACACCCCATGTCCAACTAAATGACGCCGATTGGATAAGTTCAGACAAATGACTATTTGTCTATGTAAAATATATAGCCATTGTGACAAAATTACATCCCGTGTCATTATAATTCGTAGGCTAGTTTATGCAAAATAATAATAATAAAATAAATAAATAACTAGCACTAAAAAAAACGGAATAGGCTAATAAAATTTGCATAAATCATATATTTCGCCCTCTCGAACTATAAGCTACAGGTCCTGTAAAATTGTTCATAGGCCTACTCTTCAAAATAAATGAATGTATTATAGTAAAATGTTTCCATATATCTAGGCAGGCACTCGGGAAAAACGCATAGTTTCCCTGTTACGGAAGTCAAGCATGCAGCAATATTTTATTTATTTTTCATTATCTCTAAACATTAAAAAAGTAGTTGTAATCATAAGAAAACAAGAAAAAAAATAAAATAATGAATGGCCTTTCGTACTTTAAAAAAAACGCATATCCCGGCTTCCGTACTTTTTTGGTTGGATCGTTATAAACACCTCTCTCAGTTAGAAAACACCCCAAAATTGGGAGACGCCCCTCTTTTGTTCCGCAGAGACCTACATGGATGTATCGCATATTCATCTTTTCACTGAGGAGCCGAGCCGGTGACCCGGCTGCTCAGCGGTAGTACAGCAATTGTGACGATAGTATGTAACGTCTTCGTTCTCTCCTTCAGGGAACAAGGGTTACATACGTAACCAAGATGTTCCCTTTCAGTCACATTCAACGTTACGTCAGAACTGAATCAACTAATTGGGATCCCTAATAAAGTGCCACTGTTGCTGGCTCTTCCAGCACCCTGCGTAAGCCTCTTGATCCCCCCGCACCTATTAGGGCAGAAGATGGGACAGTGCTTATGCAGAGAAGGTCCATCACTGCTGTTCCACATGACCCACTCAGTGAGACTATTTGATAACACTGGGAAAGCGTGCCCTTTTCTAATGGAAAAGGAATGTAACGAAAGCCACATCCTGCCCATATGGAGGTACCATGTGGAAGTTACACATATGGACTGGCTGATTAGGGCATGTCTCTGGGGTGGCTCCGGCCTAGCGAGGGAGGAGACTACACTGGCAGAGGCAGCAGATCGGGATCGCCACGCGGATTACAACATATGGACACCCACCTTAGCACAGGTTTTATCAATGCATACGAGTGTTAGGCCTGGTGTTGGACGCTCCGCTACGTCCAACTGCCGAGAGTGATGGAGGAACTCAACAGGGTTCGCCAACCAGGCAACTCTACTGGAGCAAATAAGTGAACGTATCCGGTCCATAGGAGGGGAATGGCGCAGCAAGCAAGAGAATCCATGGGAGGATTCTGGCTCTACACAAAGGCTATAGAATCTAGCAAACGTGTTGGGTGTCACCCAGTCCGCAGCTCTACACATACTTCCTGCTTAGCTACTGTTCGGACGCTCTTGCTTACTGCTCTGCGCTTTGCTCACTTTTATATTTTATCTCCTAGTTCAAACTTCAGCAAATCAGCACAGTGCTCAAACAACTTGGTTTGAGCACTTGGGACCAATTCTAAAACTAGAAACTTTTGTGACTGGAAGATTACTCCAAAAAAGGGGAATTTTTATCTGACCAGTCTCCCACTGACAGCAGCCATCAGTTAACATTCCGGAGAAGGGAAAACACAGCTGCCTACATTAGGGGTGGGAATCACAGGTTAATGCACGATACGATACTGTCACGATATTTTGCCCATGATAACGATATATCACAACACCAGCGATTCTGTGACAGATGATATATTGCAAGAAAATCATCCACGATATATCACAATATCTGTAAATTAAGAAAAATGCATCAGAAAGTCATATGATTATGTATTTAATTTATTAGCGTATATATTCTTTGAACATGTACACAATGCAACTGTAAACTTTTCTGTACATCAACTTCTGATTCTGAAAACAATTTATTTTATGTAAACAGTTTAATGCTTAGACCTTAACCCTAAAAATGGCAAGACCATAAAGAGACATCAGAAAATTAATTTATTGCTATTTTCCCATCCTATTGGGACACAAATAATACAACTTGATAATTTTTTTCAAAATATGACTTTTAATTTTGATTTTAATGTTTGTATCCGTTGTATACGTTGCCAGTTTAGGGGTATAAATTGACTGGAAACAGAATTCTTGTTTAGCCTTTTACTACATTTTAAACAATTTCAAAACATTTTATTCTCTAATAACTTATCATAAACATTCTTTGTAACATATTCGGATGAACAATAAGTGATAAACAATATTTATGAATACATTTATATTGAAAACTCATTTAAGTTAATGCAACACAGATAAATTTCATACTAGCCCTAAAAAGGGCAAAGAGAAATCAGAAAAATTAATTTATTGCTATTTTCCATCTGAATAGGTTAATAAATAACAAATTTTCATGATTTCTTTTTTTTTTTTAATGACTTTTATTTGTTTATTTTAATATTTGTATCTTCAGGGTACGTCACCCATTTAGCAGTATAAATTAATTGAAAAAATAATGCTTATTTGGGAATGCAAATTTTAAAACATTTATTTTCTAATAACTTAAAGCAAACATTCTTCTTAAAATTCTGTTGAACAATAAGTATAATGCCTATTTATTAATATATTTATCTACTGTATCATATTTAATGTGCAAAATTCTAGAGCAAATAAATTATCAATATGAACAAAACTTTGCTGAAAACCTTGTCATACACAATCTCCTTCATGCCTTCTGTCCTCTGATTGATAGTTCATACTTATAAAGTAAATGTAAGAAATTTACTGTACTGAAGCAATTTGATTTAATATTCATACACCATTTTTTAATGTTAAAAATGACTATTTATAATAGTAATAAACTACTTTTTACATTGTTACATGTTAATTGTAGCGTCTGGACCAATCAGCCACACAATTATTCATGGTATTCAATGAATTACCCATAAACTCACTCTCACTATCAAAGTTGAACTCTGAACTCATCCCCCTAAAACTGCAACCAACATCCCAAGTGTAGCTAGCACACAGGCACAACTAGGTGTCCTGTTACAGTTATATGGTACTTTTATGATCCATAAGAATGCTGTAGAGACTAGTGACTCATCCTTCCTGAGAAGGACAAATAAACTCTCTTAATCCTACGTATTCTCTATATAACCACTTGGGAAATGTATAAACATGTATCCAAGTTTCCCATCTCATGACTTTCCTTTTATAGGCTTTATTCTATGTATTAATTCTCTCTTTTGAACTATTTTGGTATTAATGTTCCATAGTTGCAAATGTATAGTTAACTGAGATCACATTGGCAGCATGCTTGGTATCTACGGACTCCAACTTTCATTTCCTATTTGGTAATTTATGTCACATGTTACTAACTCTGTGACACATTAGTATTATAAGAATCTAGAGGGTTCTTCTCTCAAACATCCAATCCAGTGTCTTATGCTAATATCTTGCTACAGAACAAAGACTCGTAAAACTTCCCTCCGAGGGGGCAACTCCTTATTGGCTCAGACACCTTAAGAGGGTGTGATGTCTCCACCCCTTATATTCATGGATCACAAGATAAAACCTCTCGCTTCCTGCTCTTCCTCCTCTTCTTCTTTTCTTTTACTGACAAATGCTGACGTCAAGATGATGCTGTAAGAAGCTAGAAGCTTCTAAGGAACCCCAAGCTTGTGCCAGGCCTCGGCCTAGACCTTCCATTCACCAAAGATCCTCTGAATCCAACTGGTTCTCTTGCATCAAGACAATATCAGCAAAGATTCAACGGGAGCCTCCACAAATTGCATCAGGACACTTTAATTCAACTTGGAGAGACATGCAAGTATCAAACTTAGTCTCATTATCGGATACATTGAGTATCCTTACCCCTTTTAAAGAAGGGCCGGTTAAAATTAAAACTGATGGTTTGCTCAAGGCTGTTGATCTGCTGAATGTCCAACAATGCTGTAACTTCTTGCTTCCTGTACTCTGCTTTAGCTCTCTCTCTCTTGGTAAACTGTATGCATGTATGTGTGTGAATGTTAGAGTAGTTTAAGTGTTTAGTCTAGTTAATAAAGTCTTGTTCATGTCACACGTAAGGTTGTCCGTGTTTTGCGCTCATATACGGGAGTCCCTATTCATGTCGGTCCTGACTACAGGCTTTTAGTAGAATAAGATTATTTCCCATAACCTGGAAATGAACATTTCTTAGTTAATAAACAATTAACACTGTGTGTTCATTGAACAACAGGTTAATTGATTGTAATATTAATTTTATTACATTAAGTTAATTTTATTAACTGATTAAAATATTAATAATTAATTATAACTAGTTATGATTAATTATTCATATTTATTTTGAGCTAATTTGCTACAGTAATGGTGGAGAATTCGGGGCATGAATAAACAAAGGTTATGAGCTTAAACCACTGTCAACTTAAAAGTGTGCATTTGATAATTCCAGTCAGAATATGTCAGACGATGTGCATTTTGGTCACTAATTGCTGGCTTGTTAGATGCTGATAAAGTGATAGCTTGAATTGACATCTCTACTGTAACTGAAAGAGTCTACTCTTAAGACATTTTAGCATATGTTCAAATGGTATCAGTGTAAAGTTAATCTGATTTTAGCGAAGAAATCCTAATCTCAGTATTAGAGCGTAAGCCTGTGTTGACGAAGGAATCTCAGCTCAGCGGCATGTAAACTGTACCAGAATTGATTATTCTGCTTTGGTTGGAGAAATACCAATTGCAGTATTGCTTAACCTGTTTCTGATGAATGAATCTCAGTACAGTGTTATATAAATGTAGATTTGGGTAATGCTCCCCTTTTATAGTTAAGATTGATGTCATTCATCTAAACTTTGGCTGCATCTACAAGCATAGCTACCTCTTGACCAAAACTGTGTTTCACTCGCTGAAAGGAATATCAGTATACCTGCACAAGACGGACTTAACTATATATGCTTAAACAAGCTTTGACTTACAGCAAACTGTGTAATTACCCTTTAAACAAGTACAAGACGTTGTTTAAAGTAGAGAGAAGAGTTTACATGAGTAAAATTTGCAAATGCCAAAACATATTTGCATTTTACTGAATGTAATATCAAGTTTTTGAAAATCTGAAAGTATAAGCGTCACATTTTAACTCTGTACGCAACTAGTTTGAAATGAACAGACAGTCTTCATGAACTGTTTGAATTGCTGTGGTGTGCATTGGTTCCCATGACAACGACTTGTCACAGGAAGTGCTAACTCATCACCTTGTGATGCCATGGTGTAAACAAACCAGGCTAGGTCGCTAAGCTAACCCTACCTAGCAACCCTTCCGCTCAGGCTAAGCTAACTAATAGCTTCTACAGTTAGTGGTTAGCATCATTTACGTGAAGCCTTTAACTATAGCTTGTGTGTATGCAGTGTGAACTGATCTAAACCAATTTCCCTTAACCATATTCCTGGTTTTCTGATTTCTCTCTTTCCTTACCTTTAATTCTTCTCAGCTAATTTAGAATCTAAATTTAATTACATGTAAACTGTTTAACTAAAGAAGAATTCTAGGATTTATTGAGATTTTTCAATAGCACGTTGACTAAACTTCTGGGAGGGACACACACATGGTGTGGTCCTGAACACGCTGCAGCTGTGACCAACTATACAGTGATTTCCAAAGCTAATCTAATTGTTAATCACTAGTGCTATTGACTATTCCCAATACCAAGTCATTCTGCTGTTTTAATCACTTCTTTAAATATTTTATTGGTTTTAATTATAATAGCAGTCAGCTATTTGTTTTTACTAGAATTATTTCTTTCATCTATGTGATTTATTTACATTTTCCTGTTTAGTCTTGTGTGGTTTAATTTCCCAATATAACCACAAGCAACTAGACATACTCTCCTTCTTGATTTTGTTTATTTACAACAGTTGCTTCAATTTTATGAGCCAGTTACAAAGGAATCCGAATGATTGCTATGGCATAATTTTGAGCACCACTAATAAGCACAATCTAATAGGAAAGCTCTCCTCTTCCTCTCTCTTTCTCTTTTCCATTTGTTCAGAGGTCAAGCCTGTTGTGAGCCATCAGTAAGAAATACTAAGAAATAATTTGACCACAAGAACCATCTTAAGTCATTTATTAAACCTAGCTGTATTTTATACACCTGGCTGCTCACTGTGCCTTTAGCCCTAAATTCTGTTTGATCTTGCAGTAGTCTCTTGCCCTTACTCTCACCACAAGCGTGCCTAAATGTTGCAGATGCTCAGCCTAACTGCCCAGATGGCAGACCAAAAGGACTGGCTATGTGTCGTGAGGAACACCCTCCTAACCAGTGCTGCTGATCAATTACAGCACCAGAGCCAAAAGCAACTGGACAAAGATGGAAGAGAAGTAAAGGCAGATGACTCAAACCAGAGGTGTGATCACAATTATCTGACTGAAGTCAACTTCTTCTTGGCCCACATCCTCGCTGTTTTGAAACAGGAGGTGAACAACCTCAAACTCCAGATCACAGAGACTCACAAGGAGCTGATGCATGCTAAAAGCCACATAGACCAGCTAGAGATGGAGGCTCGGGACAGACACAAGGACCCTGACAGAATAGAGACACAGAAGAAAAGAGAACTGAGACTCTCTTACCTGCAGCAAACAGAACCACTGCAGGAGAAACGTCTCACTTCACCGCATGGAGTCAGCAGAAGAACCTCCCCCAGCCAAGCACAGAGGTACAGAGGGGGAAGCCAAAGCCTTCTGCTTGACACCTTATCAGCCAATTTCCTGAAATCCTCTGCAGCTGCAGAAGGAGAAGGATTAATTCAGACAGACCCAGGTACCAGACCTACCACAGGGAGAAGCCAGGGATGGGAGCATCCTCTTCCTGCAGACACAGCAGGATCTCCAACAGCAGGCAGCACAAGGACGACTGGACACGCCTGCATCGGACCTGCAGGAGCTTCTAACGCTAGTAAGATAGCTCCTTGAACAGTTCTTACCTGAGGAGTACTCAGAAGTAGAAGCTTCTGACCACTCACACAACACCAGCTCAGAGACCTGAGCTTGTCTACTGTCTACATCAACCGCAATGGAACGACCACCACTCCAAGAGACACATACAACCAGAGCCAATCACAGCCTTCCAGCCTTGTGTGCCAGTGGTGTGTCTGATCTCTCTACACCTTCAACGTCGTTCGCTGTTGTCCATAGAAAGAACAACAACGATCGAAAGGGGGGATGTAGCGTCTGGACCAATCAGCCACACAATTATTCATGGTATTCAATGAATTACCCATAAACTCACTCTCACTATCAAAGTTCTCTGAACTCATCCCCCTAAAACTGCAACCAACATCCCAAGTGTAGCTAGCACACAGGCACAACTAGGTGTCCTGTTACAGTTATATGGTACTTTTATGATCCATAAGAATGCTGTAGAGACTAGTGACTCATCCTTCCTGAGAAGGACAAATAAACTCTCTTAATCCTACGTATTCTCTATATAACCACTTGGGAAATGTATAAACATGTATCCAAGTTTCCCATCTCATGACTTTCCTTTTATAGGCTTTATTCTATGTATTAATTCTCTCTTTTGAACTATTTTGGTATTAATGTTCCATAGTTGCAAATGTATAGTTAACTGAGATCACATTGGCAGCATGCTTGGTATCTACGGACTCCAACTTTCATTTCCTATTTGGTAATTTATGTTACATGTTACTAACTCTGTGACACATTAGTATTATAAGAATCTAGAGGGTTCTTCTCTCAAACATCCAATCCAGTGTCTTATGCTAATATCTTGCTACAGAACAAAGACTCGTAAAACTTCCCTCCGAGGGGGCAACTCCTTATTGGCTCAGACACCTTAAGAGGGTGTGATGTCTCCACCCCTTATATTCATGGATCACAAGATAAAACCTCTCGCTTCCTGCTCTTCCTCCTCTTCTTCTCTTTTACTGATGAATGCTGACGTCAAGATGATGCTGTAAGAAGCTAGAAGCTTCTAAGGAACCCCAAGCTTGTGCCAGGCCTCGGCCTAGACCTTCCATTCACCAAAGATCCTCTGAATCCAACTGGTTCTCTTGCATCAAGACAATATCAGCAAAGATTCAACGGGAGCCTCCACAAATTGCATCAGGACACTTTAATTCAACTTGGAGAGACATGCAAGTATCAAACTTAGTCTCATTATCGGATACATTGAGTATCCTTACCCCTTTTAAAGAAGGGCCGGTTAAAATTAAAACTGATGGTTTGCTCAAGGCTGTTGATCTGCTGAATGTCCAACAATGCTGTAACTTCTTGCTTCCTGTACTCTGCTTTAGCTCTCTCTCTCTTGGTAAACTGTATGCATGTATGTGTGTGAATGTTAGAGTAGTTTAAGTGTTTAGTCTAGTTAATAAAGTCTTGTTCATGTCACACGTAAGGTTGTCCGTGTTTTGCGCTCATATACGGGAGTCCCTATTCATGTCGGTCCTGACTACAGGCTTTTAGTAGAATAAGATTATTTCCCATAACCTGGAAATGAACATTTCTTAGTTAATAAACAATTAACACTGTGTGTTCATTGAACAACAGGTTAATTGATTGTAATATTAATTTTATTACATTAAGTTAATTTTATTAACTGATTAAAATATTAATAATTAATTATAACTAGTTATGATTAATTATTCATATTTATTTTGAGCTAATTTGCTACATAATGTAAATGCCAAATATGACACAACAGGCTTTTGGGGAACATTTATTTGTCTATCTCCCAATTATCATTGATTTGCAAAAAATTGCATATAGGCCTATGAGCTATAAAAGCATAATGTATAAATACACCCAAGTAAAATATGGAATATTTAAGTGTTTTTCCTTGAGTCATGAACTGTTGTGAGATAGGTGGGAAACATCATAGTCAGAATTCATACTTCTTCAATTGAAAACACAGATTTTGTTTATTTTTTTTGGATGTGTTGGACCTCCTAGATGTGCATGCTGTGTGCGGCATCTCTGTCGTTCCTGCACTTGAGGGTGAAGCAGTTGGGGGTGACTGTGTTGGTGATGGCTCAGATAGGAAGTGCCTGGCTGGGGAAGCCCATTTGCCAGGTGTACTGTTGGGTGGCAATGCAGGGGTGAACTGTCTGGAGGATGGGGTGGATGTTCATGAGAGCTGTTTGGTGCCGGTGGGGAGGTGGGTCACACCGGTTGGTTCTTGTGGATATCTGCCTTGTCCTCTGGATGGTTTACCTCTACATCACTATTTTGTGGCGGGTGGGCCGCTTCGCTCAGATGCTCCCTATCAGGGCCATCACTGTTGCAGCCACTTTCAGTTGCCTCATTTTCAAGTGTGGAAAGGGTGGTGATGCTACACACACAGCACTTGGGGGGGTCACACCAGTCTGTTAATTAAGGTGTTTTACTTGCTTCTTTTTGTAGAAGCCTAGGGAAGACATCTTCGTCTAGATGTGCAAGCAGGAATTAAACTGATCTGGTCATGTGAACTCTCACACTAGTCACATGACATTGATACATTTTAATCAAGACAATCTATTTATTTATTTATTTTCATTTAAAAGTTGCATTTTTTGCCCAAAAAACAACACTCTTAGAGCTTTCAGAAATAAGAAAAAAGATGCGCCGCAATTGTGACCGGTGGGATTAAATGGGTTAAGAGTCAGCCAATTATGTGTCCAGTTTGTACTTTCATATAAAGTACACACAACAGGCAATGCCATCAAAATTGTGTTTATTACTGTAGTGCACATATGTATGCTCTAATAAATGCTGGGTTAAAAACAACCCAATTTATGTTATTTGGCAACTCAGCACTGGGTAAATATTGGACAGAACACATGCTGGGTTATTTTTTACCCAGCTTGCTGGGTTTTATACATTAATCCATTTGCTGGGTTGTTTTTTTAATCAGTGCTGGGTCATTCAATTTAATATTGGTTTTTAATTTTAAATAATAAAAATACTTATAATATCTCTATACATATAGGACAGGAACGGTTCATATTCAATATTTTTTATTCAATGGCAAGTCATTCTTTTACAATCATAGAATATTACTCAAATAATTTAATAAATGTTTTAGGACGTGACAGGAGCCGCAACCGTAGCCAAAGGGAATCTCTGAAAAGAAAACTGGTCTCAGTAGGCTGTGTTCCAGTTCATTAAATGGCAATTTTTGAAAAGGTACATAAAAAACAGCATTAGGCCTACATATCGCGTCACATATGCGGCCGCACCGCTTTCTTTTTCTTTCCAAGGTGCTCGCGCTCCCGTGGCGTCTGTCGTTGCTATGCAACCATGAACCGCACTCTCCACGACTCAGGAGGCCGGCGAATAGTCACGTGAACAAGCAAATCCACAAAGAAAATTTAATTTGGTACATAATTTAGATATGCAAGTCAAAGTGTCATCTAAAATTTAAGACCTCTGTTACGTGTTCAGATTGTTGCACCCTCCCTTTTGTTATTGGTTGTTCTTCTCCCCCTCGGTATTGGCTTCTTGTGTTTCCGCTCTCTGCTGTCCTTCTGTTGCAGGTATCGTGATTGGTCAAATTACCTGTCTGTCATGATGAATTACCAGCCAATCATTATCGGGTACGGGATAAAGGACGCCGTGGAGAACGGAAGGGGGGGAGCTTGGAGTTTTGTTGCTCAATGCTGTGATTTAGTGGTGGTTCGCTTGCTTGTTTGCTTCCTTGAATATTTGTTACAAAGAATGTCTTATCTGAACTGAAAACTTCATCAGCCCGGAGATCAAGAAAAGGAAAGAATGTCACGTGACTCACATCTTACCAACACGCAGGACTGACTCTGTTTAGACCGGGTGTGTCTCATACGTTCTGAAAAGTGAAGCCACGGGCTCTTTGATCGCCCCCTGGAGGCTGGATGCAGTACAGGTCATAAACCCCGCCCTCTCAATGCAGTCGAATGAGACTTCAGTGAAAACTTAAAAATAAATTCTGCTTCAAATAAAACTTTATGAAAAATGGTTTTGGTCATTTAAGGTAGTTGTTATCACACTGATATATATTCAATTGTTCGTTTTTGTGATGATTTAGATTTTAGCTAGCAATTTGATGCTATAAAAACGGGGCGTGTCGTCATGATTCGAACTTGATTGACAGCTCAGCTTGTCTGAGAACTGTCGGAGCTTCGAGGGGAGATTGAAGATGTATTAACTAACTGTTCATTTTCGATTTCTTTGTTATTTAACACCAACAAAATGAGTTGTTCAGCAGTAAACTGTACTAACCGACCTACAGGATCTTACGGATCACTGAACCTTTTTCTGTAACATTAAATATGGGTGTTATAAGCTAATTAATAAATGTTATTAGTTAAGATAACACACCTAATGTTAACAATGTCGGGAAAAAGCAGGTGATCGTTATCTGGCAGTTACTTATTATTTTTATGGGTATAAAATAATAATTAGCAGGACAAAACTAATGATAGCTTACTCTAATTACAGCAATCGATCTCCTGTAACATTAGTTGAACTTGATTTAAAATGGCAGGACCGTTTCTGACGATTTAGAGTTGTTTCTAGTGGCATATTATATTGATTTTATCTACTGAATTTGCGGTTTCAAAAATATTATTGCTCTAGAAATAGAATAGCCTATTATTTTATAGGTAGAATTTTAAATTGTATATAATTTTTATAGTCTATTTAAAATACATGAATGATGACGCAGTCGTCTGGGCGGAAGTTTGATATCGCGACTCCGCCTCCGGCTCCACTGACGGTTCCTTCTGCGCATGCCCAGGCTCCAAACTTACGTATTGCGTAACATGTCAGCGCCCATTCTGTCGGCCATTTTGGCTTCAGTTCATTACAATGGAAGGAAGCAACGTCGCGTTGTCCATCTTTTTTTACAGTCTATGGTTTAGACACATTAGGGAAGGAGCGGGAGCAATCTTATGTAAGTTTTGTTTAACAGTTAGTGGAGCTTTAGTTATGGCGTGAACGCCGAAGATTCCTTTATTTTCTGGTTTTGTTTTTAGTTAGTTTAGAGGGCGGGGAATTAGTTATTGAATGTTTTGTTTTGTTCTTTTCGTTTGTTTAGCGCCGCTCATTTTCCTCCGTGGCTTGTTTCCAAATACTATAATTTCTTTGCTTTGTATATATCTGTAAATAGGGATTTTTGGTTGGTGTTTCCATTTGTGTAAACTTATTTCTCGTTGTAAATAAAGCGAACCACTTTTTGTTACATTGTTTGTCCTTGTGTCACTCACCCACAGTACTTCCCAGAGACCAAGTGTATAGGTTGTTTAAATATTTATTATGTGCGTCTCCCCCATACCTCTACGCCACCAGGGGACGTAACAACTTCATAAGTAAAAATAAGACTTTGAGACTTTTTAGAGCCTTTAATAAAAAAAAATAAAAATTTTTTATATATATATAAAATGTAAGAGTTAAGGAACCCTGGTTTTCTTTTAGACATTAAACGTCTCGGTTACGTATGTAACCCTCGTTCCCTGAAGGAGGGAACGGAGACGTACGTCAGTAGTGACCGACGAATTGGGATATCGCTTAGAGAGCCCTATCATCTTCGTGTAAACTAAAACAAGCCAATGGAATTGGCGTGCGATATTTGCATAATGCGCACCGCCCCCGACAGGTGTATATAAATAGGAAGCAGATGCAATCGCACTCTGTTTTTCGCTGAGGAGACAACTGGTGTCCGCACTACAGCGAGGGTACAGAAACTGTGGCGACGGGACGTACGTCTCCGTTCCCTCCTTCAGGGAACGAGGGTTACATACGTAACCGAGACGTTCCCTTTCAGTCGGTCACGTTCGACGTACGTCAGTAGTGACCGACGAATTGGGATCCCAACTAAAGCGCCACAGTTACGAAACCCCTTCCAGTGCCCAGCGCAAGCTCAGCCGCCCATAGCACCGGCTGGCGGTGAAGGGGGCGAGCTTACACCGAGAGAGTCTACTGCTGTCTACCACTACCCACTAAGTAAACTAGACACACTGGGAAAGCGAACCCGAAGGGACGCTGCGGAGACCACTACCTACCCAACAGGGGAGGAGTTTACGTGGGAATACACATATGGACTGGCCCGGGGGGCAGTACGCATATGGAGTCCCTGGGATGGCTCCACCTGGTTAGGGGGAGACTCATCTGACAGGTGACAGCAGAGCTGGCTCTGCTAAGGGAAAGACACGGACTCGGCCCGTAGGGAGTTTTAAACCGTGGAAAATACACATATGGGACCGCTCACGTAGAGGGGTCACGACATATGGGCCCCAGCCAACAGACAGCGTCAGCGACGGATGTAGGCCTGGCATCAGACACTCCGCAATGTCCGAGCCGAAGGGGGAGGCGGAGGAACTCGACAGGGTTCGCCAAGCGGGGAACGCGACTGGAGTGAAAGTATGCACGTATCCGGCCAGAGGCGGGAATGGCATTGCAAGCCGACACTTAGAGTGGGTACAACACGTCTACCGACTAGTGGATGCGAGTACACGCGAGGATACCGGCTCTACACGTAGGCTATAAAACCTAGCGAACGTGTTAGGTGTCGCCCAGCCCGCAGCTCTACAGATATCTGTCAGCGAGGCGCCATGAGCCAGCGCCCAGGAAGAGGCCACCCCTCTGGTGGAGTGGGCTCTCAACCCGAGCGGGCAAGGCACGCCCTGGGATTCGTACGCCAAGGCGATGGCATCCACTATCCAGTGGGCCATCCTCTGCTTGGAGACAGCCTTTCCCTTCTGCTGGCCTCCGTAACAGATGAAGAGCTGATCTGAGGTCCTAAAGCTTCGCGTTCTGTCCACGTAAACGCGCAGAGCGCGGACGGGACAGAGCAAAGCTAGGGCTGGGTCTGCCTCCTCCGAGGGCAGCGCTTGCAGGTTCACTACCTGATCTCTGAAGGGAGTGGTAGGAACCTTGGGCACGTATCCAGGCCGGGGTCTCAGGATGACGTGAGAAGCACCGGGCCCGAATTCTAGGCACGTTTCGTCGACCGAAAATGCATGCAGATCCCCTACCCTCTTCAGGGAAGCCAATGCAACCAGAAGAACCGTCTTAAGAGACATTAGTTTCAGGTCGACTGATTGCAAAGGTTCGAAGGGATGACCCCGGAGAGCTGTGAGAACCAGGGTCAAATCCCAAGAGGGTACGGAGGAAGGGCGAGGAGGATTCAGTCTCCTGGCCCCCCTCAGGAATCTGACGATCAGATCGTGTTTCCCCAGGGACTTACCCTCAACTGCATGGTGATGTGCGGCAATGGCGGCAACATACACCTTGAGGGTGGAGGGAGACAGCCTTCGCTCCAACCCATCTTGCAGAAAGGAAAGCACGGATCCGACCGAACATGATCGGGGGTCCTCTCGGCGAGAGGCGCACCATTCGACGAACAGGTTCCACTTCAGCGCGTAGAGATTCCTAGTAGAAGGAGCTCTAGCGGAAGTGATGGTGTCTACGACCGCTTGCGGGAGATCACTCAGAACCTCCGCATCCCGTCCAGGGACCACACGTGGAGGTTCCACAGATCGGGAGGCGGGTGCCACAGGGTGCCCCGTCTCTGAGTCAGGGTGTCCTTCCTCAGAGGAATCGGCCAGGGAGGTGCTGTCACGAGGAGAATGAGGTCTGAGAACCAGGTCCGAGTGGGCCAGTACGGAGCCACTAACAGAACCTGCTCCCCGTCCTCCCTGACCTTGCACATGAATAGTGCGAGAAGGCTCACTGGGGGAAGCGCATGTTTGCGCAGACCCGGGGGCCAGCTGTGTGCCAGGGCATCCGTGCCGAGCGTGCCGCCGGTCAGGGAATAAAACCACTGGCGGAGGGCAGTTTCCGGGGAGGCAAACAGGACTACCTGGGCCTCGCCGAACCGCTGCCAAATCAGCTGGACCGCCTGGGGGTGGAGCCGCCACTCGCCCGCAAGTAGATGCTGCCGTGACAGCTCGTCGGCTGCACGGTTGAGCACACCTGAGACACGAGTGGCCCGAAGGGACCTCAGATCCTTCTGACTCCACAACAAGAGATGGCGGGCGAGTTGCAACATGCGACGGAAGCGTAGACCACCTTGACGGTAGGTGTACGCAACGGCCGCAATGCTTAGTGAGCGGACTAGAACGTGCTTGCCTGACAACAGCTCCTTGAAGCGGGCCAGCGCAAGACGAACCGCTAGCAACTCGAGGCAATTGGTATGCCAATGCAGCTGAGGCCCCGTCCAAAGACCTGTCACTGCATGCCCGTTGTACGTGGCCCCCCATCCCGTGGCAGAGACATCTGTGGAGACCACAGCGTGCCTGGACACTCGTTCGAGGGGTACTCCGGCCCACAGAAACGAAGGGTCCAACCACCGGATAAGGGTGCGACGGCAGCTCGGTGTCACGGGGACACGGAGCGTGCCGCACTGCCACGCCCATCTCGGGACCCGGCCGCGGAGCCAGTGTTGAAGCGGTCTCATATGAAGCAATCCGAGCGGCGTTACCGCGGCTGCAGATGCCATATGCCCCAGGAGCCTCTGAAAATCTTTCAGTGGAGCCGCTGTCCTGCACTTGAGCGAGCTCAGGCAGTTCAACACCGACTGGACGCGCACCTCGGTGAGACGCGCAGTCCGTGCGACCGAGTCTAGCTCGAGACCGAAACAAGAGATCCTCTACCCGGGGGCGAGTTTGCTCTTGTCCCAGTTGACCTGAAGACCCAACCGGTTGGGAGCTACAACCATGTCGGGTAGGACTTTGTACTGACATGCCCGACCCTCGAACGCAGACCGACCTAGGAAGGGTCTGCGTCGAGGCAGAATCGAGACATGAAAGTATGCGTCCTTCAGGTCTATTGCTGCAAACCAATCCTGGGGACGGTCCAGGATTGGCCGTAGCCCACCGCCCTTTTATGGTACAATGAAGTAGGGGCTGTGAAACCCCGACTTCATATCGGCTGGAGGGACCGGCTTGATTGTACCCTTCGCCAGGAGGACAGCAATCTCCACCCGGAGAACAGGAGCACTGTCCAACGACACCGGAGTGAAGTGGACAGCCCTGAAGACCGGGGGACGCCGGGCGAACTGAATCGCATAGCCGAGTCTGATAGTACGAATGAGCCAACTGGACAGGCTGGGGAGCGTGCTCCACGCTTCCAGACACTGAGCCAGCAGGACCAAAGGCACCACAGACGCACCGGGGGTGGGGCAGCAAGGCAGAGAGGGACCCGACCCGGACAGCTTGGGGGCGGCCCGGAGTGGGGTCAGACTCTGCGAGGCAGCAGTGTGCATGGGAGACCGCGCACGGGACGCGGTCTGCACCATCACACTGCCACCTGCTGGCGAATGGGGGAGCTGTCAGCGGCGAGGCGGAGCCTGGCACACTGACAGACACCCCTTGTTGTGACCTGGAGTTTGAGGAAACTGCTCTTTTTGTGAAAAAGTGGGTACCGCTGGACTCCGGAGAGCCAGCGGCGGTAGACAGACAAACACAAATTCCCCCCGGCCCTCCTCCGGGGGTGGGAGAGATGGTGGAAAACTCTCCCGAAGAGCAAGATCCTTCCCCTCCAGGTTGCCCGTCTCAGTGCCGTGTTTTGCTCTTATGCTTACCACCGGGCTTAGCGGAGACGGGCTGGGCACCACGCCCGCGACCGGCACCCTGCTGTCTGGCTGGTGTAGGCTGCTGCTTTGCCGTCTTAGCAGGGGCGGAGGACGATGCAGGCGGGCGCCCTCGGCGACGAGCGGGCTGAGGCTGAGCCACGGGCGGCTGGGTGGAGGCAGCAGCGGACCGCCGTGGCATAACGTGACTGATAGCCTCAGCCTGCTTCTGTGCAGCGGAGAACTGATGGGCGAAGCTCTCCACCGCGTCGCCGAATAGGCCGACCGGGGACACGGGGGAATTTAGGAACCTCTGCTTGTCGGCATCCCGCATGTCCGCCAGGGTCAGCCAGAGATGGCGTTGCTGGACTACCAAGGTAGACATCGCATGACCAACAGCGCGTGCTGTCACCTTCGTCGCTCGGAGGGCGAGGTCGGTGGCAGCGCGTAGCTCCCCCAGCAGCTGTTGGTCAGGACCTTCCTGGGGCATTTCCGACAGCGCCTTTGCCTGGTAGACCTGCAAAAGCGCCATCGCATGCAGGGCAGAGGCAGCCTGCCCACAGGAACTGTAAGCTTTCTCAGTCAGACCGGCTGAGAATTTACAGGCCCGGGACGGGAGACGCGGCTCACCACGCCAGCCAGCGGCCGTTGGACACAGTTGCATCGCAACAGACCGCTCGACTGGCGGGATCCTCGCGTACCCCCTGGCTGCCCCGCCGTCCAGGGAGGTGAAGGCGGACGGGGGGCCAGGCCTCGAACGAACACTATACGGTGTCTGCCAAGACCTGGTCACCTCATCGTGCACCTCCGGGAAGAAAGGCATTGGGGCGGGACGCTGGGGCTGGCCAGCGCGACCCGCCCCCAAATACCAATCATCCAGCCGCGATGGGCCGGGACAGGGTGGAGGGTTCCACTCGAGCCCGACACACAAGGCGGCCCGGGAGAGCACAGCCGAGAGTTCGGGATCCGATTCGGGCAACGCTGCCGTCCCGGAGGGCGGCAGCGCGTCCGGATCTTCCTCCCCGAACACTCAAACTCGCCTTCCGACGCAGCGATCGACATCTGATCCTCCGCCGGCGCACCAAAGGTAACGGCTGGACAGTCCGAAGAGGGCCCAGCGGAAACCAACGGCGGCAGGATGGGTTGCGGTGCTGATGAGGGGGCAGGGGCCCGCGGAGCGTTTCCGCTCGACGGGGGAGCCCTGACCGTTATCCTCAGGTCGCCCTCCCTATACAGCGCCGTACCGTCATTCCGGTTCCCGGGGCCGGAAAAAACGGTCGTACGCGGCATAGGAGAGGGGACTCCCGCTTCCTGAGACTTCAGGAAGGAGAGCCTCGACCTCAGCACCGCGATGGTCATGTTCCCGCAATGGGAACATGAACCATCCACAAACGCTGCTTCAGCGTGCTGAACGCCCAAACACGAGATGCAGCGATTGTGCCCATCAGCAGGGACCAGGGAACGACCGCACCCAGTAACGCACAGACGAAATGACATACTGTCAGGGTTCGTCTGTAAAGCTCTTTTAGAAGGGGAAGTCAACTCACTCGTGCTGAAGCACCCAGGGAGCGACGCGATGTGTCAGGTACACCACTCCCTGACACACCGAGGAACCGGCCCAAATCGCTGCCTCACACACACTCTTTTTTGTGTTGCTGTGAAAACAGCAGTTTAGAGCTTATAGCTCGGCTCCTCAGACACTCGCGACCTCGCTGCACGTGCCCTCTTCACCAGCACCAAAGCTCGCTGCAGATCCTCTTCTGAGGCAGTGTTTTAGTGAGAAAAACACACGAAGAAAGGAGTCTTCTAAATAGGACACCAGTGAATGGCTCCGAAGCGAAAGACAGAGTGCGATTGCATCTGCTTCCTATTTATATACACCTGTCGGGGGCGGTGCGCATTATGCAAATATCGCACGCCAATTCCATTGGCTTGTTTTAGTTTACACGAAGATGATAGGGCTCTCTAAGCGATATCCCAATTCGTCGGTCACTACTGACGTACGTCGAACGTGACCGACTGAAAGGGAACATATTTTATGTAAACAAGAAATATAAAGTTCAACCAGTGAACAAGGAAAAACGCTAAAGCAGACTGCGAGTGACAGTTATTGCAGGCCTACAGAACGTATATAACCTACACACACATATATACATATATATACACACACACACATATATAAATATTCTGTTCTTAAACCTGTCTCCCTCGACTAAACTTATGTCTCGACATCATTTTGATTTTGCTATCAAATAAGTTATCTTCTACTTCTAGCGTCAGCTAAGCTTACCTGTCGTGAATGCGTTGATGGACAGCTGTCTTTCCTCATTCGATAGGTGTTTGGATTTCATGCGATTTCTCATTGTGGTGGTGATGTTATATAAACTCAGTTTCATTATATCACTCAATTTATCATTCTGATAAAAGTAATTCCATTTTGTAAGATCATTTTCATCTTTCATCGAATTCCAAACTTTGTGATGCAGATGTTATGATAAAATACAATTAACTTGTTAAACACAGTTTCACCCAGTGCATTTAATTAAAACTGTGAGTTTTAGTGTGGAATTTATAGTGGATTCAATGCATTTACCGCCAGCAAAGCAACATAGTAAAATTCGAATATTAGGGCTATTTTCATTTTACTAATGATAATTAAAGATCGAATATTGTAATATTCGTGCACACGCTTAAGTGTAACAAGTCCACTGAGATGAGCGTAGAACCCAAATGCAGTTTATTTGACAAACCATCACAAATGTGAACTTACTATAATTTAACTTGACTCGACTTGACCAAAACTCACCACTAGCAGTTACATGGACAATACTTGACAAGAGACAATTGGAACATGAGGGCTATATACTCAAGACTAATCACATAACAAGAGCCTGTGAACAATTAAACAATGAACCAATGAGAACAAGACATATGACAGTGGAAGCACATAATGATGAGCAAGTGAAACACATGACAGACAGGAAACTTGACCATGGCAAAGTTACAAATGAAAGAGATGAAAGATAAACATGAAACAAACCTAAAACCAATGTGACATCTATAGTGTATGGCATGAACGCGTATAAACGTACCTTTTAAAGAGTATTCATTAAAGAATTATGCAACTCATGAGAATATTCATTCACAAGAATACGTTTTTTTTTTTAGCTCTTTTAGAAAACTTACACACACCAAAAAAAAAAAAAAAAAACTAACAAAACCCAAAGCCTTGGCAATTCTGAATTGTGTAAAGCATGTTCCTTTTGAAGTCATTGTAATTTTGATGAACAGTTGGAAGGTAGAGGCAGTTAGCACATGTATTTGCTTTTGGCAATTGGGATAACATCTCATTATCTTCAACGGCGTGCAGGAATTGAACACTCGGGTGAGGTCTCAGTCCCAGAGGTGGTAGGGATTTTAACCCAGTTGTAAAAAAGAAAATGTCACTGTATTGCAGCTCACTGGGTTCATCTGTAGAATAATCAGTGGAAAACATTCCCAAACTATAGAAATATATTTTAAAACTTCACCAACTAAACCTTAATAAAAAAAATACTTTAACCTTTTACACAATTATCTGCAATACTTGATTCAGGTTTGGTCAGTCTGATTAGTCATTATAACAATCTAAACCTTGGCAGGGGGATCAAGACCCAAGTTGGACTGGCTGACATTATACCTATGAAGTCTGTCTTAAAGGGTTAGTTCACCCAAAAATGAAAATTCTGTCATATATTACTCACCCTCATGTAGTTTCACACCCGTAAGACCTTCTTTCATCTTTAGAACACAAATTAAGATATTTTTGTTGAAATCCGATGGCTCAGTGATGCCTCCATTGCCAGCAATGACATTTCCTCTCTCAAGATCCATTAATGTACTAAAAACATATTTAAATCAGTTCATGTGAGTACAGTGGTTCAATATCAATATTATAAAGCGACAAGAATATTTTTGGTGCGCCAAAAAAACAAAATAACGTCTTATAAAGTGATGACCGATTTCAAAACACTCCTTCATGAAGCATGCGTTCCGAAGATGAACTAAGGTCTTACAGGTGTGGAACGACATGAGGGTGAGTAATAAATGACAGAATTTTCATTTTTGCACACTAAAAACTCTGGGGTCAAAAATAACCCATAATGGGTTATTTTTTACCCAAATCCTGGGTTAAAAAGGGACCAACTAATTTCTGGGTTATTTCAACCCAGAAAGATGGGTTATTCTTTTTGACCCAAATGTTGGGTTAATATAACCCAACTTCTGGGTCAAAAGAACAGCCCAATATCTGGGTTGAAATAACCCAGAAATTAGTAGGTCCCTTTTTAACCAAAGGTCAAAAATGACCTAACTTGGGTTACTATGCCAGTATGCCTTATTTCAGAAAATAAAACTTCAGGCACTTACACACTTCAAGCACTTTTACATTTTTTATTGCATTAAATTAAATTAAACTCTGTATAAAAAACACACACTTGGACCTATTTATCTTAGGTCACACTGTAATAACATCAGACATTAAAAAAATAGAAAAATAAACAACTCATTCTCTCTCAAACATTTGACAACATTCAATAACTGGATTGAACTTGAGGGACAAGATTTTTGATAGTGTCCTCATCTAAGAGAAGAAATGCCTCTTCTTCTATGTCTTCACCTGAAAGACAGAAAACAAGACAACATGAGTATTGTTAATAAGTCGAGACAATTGTGAACCTCTCACCAGACACTCTTTGATTATCAAGCTAACAAATAATCACTTTTAAGGGAATGCTGTTGTTTTTTTTGTTTTTTAAATGTGGCCCAATTTGCTAGTTAACTAATGTGGTTCTTTGTCATTCACACAAAATGGGTAATGCTGCAAGTCTATACTGTCTGTGGTGGTGTGGCCAAGAACAAGCTGGGCAGAAGAAGGCAAAATAAGAAGGGTTTATTTTTCCCAACAAAAAAAAATTAAATAAACTTAACAAGGAGGTTGAAAATCATTTCCAACGTATATGCAAAAAAAAAAAAAAAAAATCAATTTAAACAAAGGGGGGGAAAAAATACCCCCCCCTGTTAACCAAAATAACAAAACTACTATAATCAACTGCCCATGATGTTACTATGGCTGGACAACCCCTGACTAACTCTGCTCATCTTTTCATTTCTATAAATACCCATTTTAGCACATACCAACCCAAATAAAGGTAAATATCAAATAACAACTCTACCAAACAAACACAAACAAAATTACAAAATATACACTATCATACATAACATAATACAATCATTTACCTAAAATACAAGAAAAGAAAATACTCAAACCAACAAAAGATTAAATGACATAACAAAATAACATGACACAAAAGATCCCCCCTAACTCAGAACATGATGGTACAGTCCAACTTCCTCTGGCACAGGACAAAAGAGGGAATTGAAACACCGCCTCTCCCTTTGTCTGCTGCCACATGGAATGTGGCCGTCACTCCATGGACTCAGGTAATCTAGGACTCAGGTAAAATTAATCAGCAAAGAATATAAGTAGTGTGCACCCTTCCTTACGTTCAAGATTTTAATAAACTGTTAATTTATTAAACGTGTCCTGTGTTTTTCTTGTAATAAGGGGATTAAAATAAAATTAACAAACCATATTAAACTAAACTAAATTAAACATCAAATCAAACACAATGGTAAGACTAAACATGTGAGGTGGGCTACGCACCCGTCACACTGTCCATCTTTTCTTTCATTAACAAGTGTAATAATGACATTAATGCAAAGGTGAATATCTGGCCCATTATTATGCATAACAGCTTAAAGTGTTAGTTCACCCAAAAATGAAAATTATGTCATTAATGACTCACCCTCATGTCGTTCCAAACCCATAAGACCTTCGTTCATCTTCAGAACACAGTTTAAGATATTTTAGATTTAGTCCGAGAGCTTTCTGTCCCTCCATTGAAAATGTATGTACAGTAGACTGTCCATGTCCAGAAAGGTAATAAAAACATCATCAAAGTAGTCCATGTGACATCAGTGGGTTAGTTAGAAGTTTTTGAAGCATCGAAAATACATTTTGGTCCAAAAATAACAAAAACAACGACTTTATTCAGCATTGTCTTCTCTTACGGGTCTGTTGACAATCCGCGTTCACGACTCCGCAATGACGATGCTTCTTCTTCTTCCCTGTTTTACGGCGGTAGGCATCCAGCTTATTGGTGCATTACCACCCCCTTCTGCTCCGGACGCTGCTGACGTGTTATCCGGTGCGCTTCGTTTACAGTCTGAGGGAGACACAAGCTGTATTCAAGCTATTCTACATTGTTTGAATTCTGGTATTGCTATATTTTTTAAAATGGTGCGTAGGTGTGCATGACCCCCGTCAGCAGCGTCACTGTCCAGAGCAGAAGGGGGCGGTAATGCACCAATAAGCTGGGTGCCTACTGCCGTAAAACAGGAAAGAAGAAGCATCGTCACTGCGGAGTCGTGAATGCGGATTGACAACAGTTACAAACAATTATTTTTGGACCAAAATATATTTTCGATGCTTCAAAAACTTCTAACTAACCCACTGATGTCACATGGACTACTTTGATGATGTTTTTATTACCTTTCTGGACATGAACAGTATACTGTACATACATTTTCAATGGAGGGACAGAAAGCTCTCGGACTAAATCTAAAATATCTTAAACTGTGTTCTGAAGATGAACGAAGGTCTTAGGGTTTGGAACGACATGAGGGTGAGCCATTAATGACATAATTTTCATTTTTGGGTGAACTAACACTTTAAAGTCCAGCATAATTTTAAACGCAGGGCTCTATACACATATTTTTGAAGGAGCACTTATACATTATGCATTATTACATTATGCATTTACATTGCTCTTACAAATTGCATATCATTGTATATCATGACATTGTATATCATGTAAATGTGGCTGATTCCCTGATCAGTGCCCTGACTACTGAACTAGGGAGCTGATTGAGACGCACCCTAAGAAGCTGTTTTTATGAATGGCTCAGTGAAAACACCAGATTCAATCAAAAATGCAAATTTAATCAGTAAACACCACTGTGTTGCTGCAGACATGGCTTTGTTTGGAACCATTTTCGTTAGCGAAATATTTATTTTTTATTATCTTTTTTATTGAATTGTTGCGCTAACACGAAGAAAAGTTGCTAGAGACCATGTCCAAACCGTTCATATAATAGCTCTAAGTGTGTGTGTGTGTGTGTCCTAGGAAGTCTGTGCTGCGCAAACTTTAGCTATGCTCAGAAGTGTAAACCAGACACATAATTTAAAACTGAATAAGAAAAACGAAAATGCCTACTATGATTAAATATTTGCTGCTTCACATTGACATGGCTCAGTAACAATCTAATTTGAGAGATACAGTAAGTTATAGATACCTGAAGCTGTTGCATTTTGGAGTTTATGTGCTGGCTGGGGGTGTTTTAATTCCTTTTTTTTTTGAAGAACTTTGAAATATCCATTTTATTTTTCAAATAAACTGATCTAGTAAAATACTACACACCAACGAACCGCCTGGCTCCAAAAGATCTAATCTCATTAGCTGGATTGTGCAGACCCTTACTTTCTCATCGATGGTTGGCCAGTTTACATGTCAGTCAGAAGCAGTGGGCGGTTCTTGTCGGGGATGAATGACAACGTAAGTTTTCAACGTAAGATTTCTCAATATGCGTACTTGTCTGTACTCGTGTTCTTGTGGACTTGTGAAATGTCAAAGTTCACATCTAGCCAAGTTCAGTTCAAATCCCTGGGCGTGTTCTTAATCCGTCCCTTTTATCGAGGATGCATCGAGAGGTGACAGAATTGAGACAGCCAGGTATCCCAGAATGCATCTCGCACTAACCAGCAAGCATCAGTAAAGGAGAAAACCCGCGTAATGTAAACATATTACTGTTATTATGTCATGATAGTTTTAATTGTTTTTCAGGTGAGAATGTGCTGATTTAAAGCTCAAATTTGTGATTTATTGATAAAAATAAAAATAGCACCTTTCTGAAAATTTGATCTGACGTTGTCGGAGTTGTGAGATCCAGGCGATCACCGGACACTCAGCACTCACGTACCCAGCCGAGAGCAGGTGTACCTCGGCTAGTCCTTTTGACGTTTGTTGCTGGCTCTGTTTTGGCTGAGGGCAACGTGACGCTTCATAACTTTATACATTTATAGGCTATACTTATCTCATGGTAATCTTTTTTTTTTTTTTTTTTGCAGTATTCTCCTACAATGATGATTTATGCATAATTTATTATCAAACCTTTTTGGGGATGGAATGTTGGTAAATCAGGGAGGAGGATGAGACCAACTCTGGACGTAACATGTCGCGTTTGCATCCTCCTCCTCCTCCTCGGCCTGCTAACAGGGTTAGAATTTTGTCCGAACATCCTCAGCCTGAAAGAAATGACAGAAAAAAAGTTTTAGCCAATGTTCCAAAAAAAAAAATATTTTATATCAAAATGGAGTAGATATTGAATTCGAGAAGCAGGAAGGACACCACATTTTAGAATCCAAGTGAAAGGCTGCATACTGTGTGCTTTTCAGAGATTTTGCTAGTAGGTAAGGGGAAAAAGGTGAGAACATTGCAAGAGGTGGGGGCATGCAAGTTATTTGCTTTATATGCTCATTTGTAGTTCTTGTTCTCATTTAATCATGTCCAAAACTGTAATTTTTTATTAAAATGAACATTTCGTTAAAATCTCATGAAAATCTCATAACTCTCATTGGATCTATGCAGATCCCATAGGTGACCCATTTTGATCTAAAAAAGGAGAGTTCTCACTGAAAGGTGAGGAGTTTGAATCTATGACATTCCATCAAAATAACGATTTTGAACCAAACTGCGCAGTTGTTTGCCTAGCCCTGTTCTAGATGTACTTTGTCAAATGCTGCTGTAACGTTAATAGCGGGATGGGAGGGGTTCGATCCAAGAGATTCCAAGGCGGGAATTCTGCGGTATAGCTAAAACTTTCTTGCTAGGACTAAAACACACTTTATGCAGTAATGTACAAATATACTGAGACAATATTACAAACTTTTTCTTATTAACATTACTTAAACATAACTTAATTAATGTTAAATTACTAGTAGATAAAGTAATTTAAATTACTAGTCAGTAGATAACTAAATTGCATCTTATGTTTTTGCATCGCAATTTAAAAAATGGAAGCCTGCATTCATGGTCTGTTTCAGAGCAGAATTGAACGTTACGAACGCAAACATATGAACCACACTTTGCATAGTAAAATATCTACTCATTGTAGATATTTTCTATATTATTCGAAATAAATACCTTTCAACAAGACTATTTGAAGACGTAGTCTGTTCAGGCAGCTGCTGGTCGTTTCGTATTCTTTCTATTATTGTATTGAACCTTTCACTCATTAGATTGATGTAATCTCTATTCGACAACATCCTGCAAAAAAAACAAATGCTGAAGCACAAGGACGTGCACAGGGGGGTTGCTCAGGTTGCCCGGGCAACTGCCCATATGCCCTTCTCGACTCACGTTGCCCTTCCGAGGTGGAAAAAGATAAATAAAAAAATCGTACAATGGATGCGAAATTTCATGTAGGCCTAGATAAAAAAAGAAAAAAAAAAAAAAGAAAAGCAAAGCCTCATTCACTTCCATATTCGGGCACCTGTCCGAAAGTGAAAGTCAGTAGGGGAAGGGCAAACACGCATTACAAACAGGCATATTAAACAGGCATTACAAAAAACGATAACTAACCAATGTGTGTTTGGCAAAACTAACTAAAATAAAATAAAATTATAGATTAAATGTCCTTAGTTTTCGTCTTTGTCAATGTCTTTCATAGAGCAAACGTTCAGCTTCATTTCATTTCCCTGCGTCTCTCACTCACGCGTCTCTCTCACATACTCGCGCGCGCACAGCCCCTCCCCTCCGTGCACACCGCGCCTCCATGAGAACCAGTGTTGCCAGACGTACGATAATTATCGTATTTGTACGATAATTTTGACCTCTGTACGATGTACGATCAATAATGAAAAAATCCCATAATGTACGATAATTTCAGTATTTTGTGACACTTAAAATGATGGTCGTTATAATCGGCTCATTGATCTAGCTGTGTGGATCCTAACTTGAACTTTGTTAGGCACGTCTTCCATCTCATCTCTTGTTACGTGTTCTCGGCCAATCATTGTGGAGAATGAATCTCTCTCACGAGCTCAGCCCTGCATCTCAATGTGCATACTGTCCACCCTATCCGCCCGAAATAGTATTGAAAATGCTATATACTATTTAGGATGGATAGTATGCACATTGAGACGCAGGCCAAGTTAACGTTTCTGCAGCGGCGCTTAGGTCAGTTGTTTCCCACTAAGGCACGCCTAATAATTATTTATGTATTGTGGTAATTTACAGTTCATGTCAAAAAGTTGTTGGTCTATAGATAAATAGCTGTATTATGTACATTTGACTCTCATGTCACCTTTATTTATACAGCTCTTTTTACAATGCAGATTGTGTCAAAGTATAGCTTTACAGAGATAGAGAGAACATAATTTTGGCTGTACAGCAGCAAAAATAGTGTGATTGTCCAGCTTAAGTTAGTTCAGTATTGATTCTTTCTGTTGTAAAAATAATTAGTTATTAATTTAGTTCATTTACCTATACAAAAAAGTCGTGTACGATAATTTTCTTCCAAATACGATAATTTTGAGCTTCTGGTACGATAATTGGACATTTCCAATCTGGCAACACTGATGAGAACGCGTGTTGGAAGCAAGTTCGCGAAAGGTTGGTATCTCGTGAAAACCTTTACACAATCACACATTAAAAAGTGGTATAAAAATATTTTTAATTCTGAATATAATTTTGTCAGTGTGTTAATGTCGACCCGAGAAGCGATTGCTACTTTAGAAAGTTAACTAGACTCAAGTTTGAGGTAAAATGCACTTGGGTTGTCGATGTCAAAACATTATTAAAGCTGTGATTCAAGTAAGGAATAATTGACGACGGGCCGTTGAATTATTAGAAAAAATAACACACCTGAGGTGGGGGGGGGGGATTGGTAGGGGAGTGCCCTTTTTTAGGTCAGAGCAACTGCCCCTCAAAATTCCTGTGCACGTCCCTGCTGAAGCAAATCTAGGTGGCTGCAAACGAGTGGGGGATGGGAAAGCCTGTGATTGGCTGTCGCTTAACGAGCAATTTAGCTGTCTAATCGCAAGGGTTCCACCTGTTGAGTGCTTTTTTGTTTTACTGATTCACAATGTAGAAACAACATTTGATCACACACTTATGCCTCGTTTCCACTGAGCGGTAACGGTTCGGTTCGGTACAGTTCGGTACGGTTCGGAACGGTACACCTTGATCAGGCTTGCGTTTCCACCGCAAACAGTACCCTTACTTGATAGGCGTGGTGTAGCCGGAAAATAGTGATCGACGTCATTCTCGCGCGAAGAAAAAAACGATATAGTAAACAACAATGGAGGACATACTACAGCAGATCTTGTTCTTGCTTCTCGGTTTGAGGCTGTCTGTCACAAAAAGAAGACGAGTTTTGCATTCGGCGTTTCAGAATACCAAGATTGCAAAGTTCAGACGTCCATGCCGCAGCACCTACCAGCAAGCGGAGGAGAAAACCTGCGTAATTTAAAAACTATTTTACTGTGTCATGAAATGTAGTTTTAAAAGTTTTCAGGCGAGAATGTAGTTGTTTAAATCTCAAATCTGTGGTTAATTTATAAAGATAGCGCCTATTTGAAAATTTGATCTGACGTTGTCGGAGTTGTGAGATCCAGGAGATCACCGGGCACTCGGTGCTCATGTACCCAGCCGAGAGCAGCTGTACCTCGGCTAATCCTTCTGACATTCGCCGCTGGCTCTGATGTCTCTGTAATGGTTAAAAACAAGATATCATTCATCTTGTGTATAATGGGCAATCTTTGGTCTCATGAATTTATAATTTGTTCCCGGGCAAATCGTTTTGGCCGAGGGGAAAATGAAGTTTTATAACTTTATATATTTATTTAACTTTACCGTTAGTGCGCTGTACGTTTGACTGAATTGTTTGCTTGTCTTTATTTCTTATTGTAGCCTATAGCTTCTCATATTTTATTTATAATGGTTATTATTGATAATTAAAACTGACGTTTAACAAAAAGAGAAGGTTGTTTTGTCTTATTTCATTTTATTATAGGCTACATACAGTGAAGATAATCAGAGTACATATGCACATATTGCCTGAACCACACATTAATAGGTTTCATATTTTTTAAATAAAAACGAAAAGAGGCAGGGTTGTGTTTTATATTATGTTTTGTTATATAGCCTACATGAAGTGAAGATAATTAATGCATGCATTGTCTGAACCACATTTGTGTGTGGCGCCTCTTGTGTTGTCATTCCCCTTGTAGCACGCGCAAGTGACGATTCTCTGTCAACCAATCAACGTTCTGCAGAGTGTAGCTCCACCCTTTTGGTACGGTACTGTTGTGCTTGGTACCCCAACGAAAGGGTCCCAAAAAAGTGGTACGGTACGGTTCGGAATTAGGGTACCATTCACAACTTTTGATAATGGAAACGGAAAAAAATGCGTACCGTACCGAACCGAACCGTACCGTACCGCTCAGTGGAAACGAGGCATTATAGGTCCAACACAGTTCAACATTCTAACAAAATCTCATCTCATTATCTTATTCATTGTAAAATTGTTTTAAAATTCAAGATTGTTGTAACAGGTAATGAGAGCATGGTTTAATCACCGAACACATCAATATGATTTTGAGATTCATTACTTAAAATAAGTTTATCGACCCGGTCCGTGTATGGTCAATCAGGGTATCTTCCGTTCATTCCATATCCGTTTTCAGATCAGAAAACGGAAAACGAAAAAATGTCTTTTTTTAATTTATCGTTTTCGTCATAAAATGGAAAACGATTAAAATGGATTTTAAAAACAAGGAATTTATACATTTGTATATATTTTGTTCCTCAATCTTACGTGTTAAAACTAAATTGTGAAAAATGAAAAAAAGAAAATCTTAAAAAGCATTTGCAAAGGTCAACGGCGGGGGGGCAAAGACGCGGCAAAGGATTAAAATGGCATCTTTAGCAGGGCACGCAGATGTGATCATCAGTATGATAAGTAATAATATGACTTATGAAAACATTTCTGTGCACTTATCCCAAATGGGCGTACAAAAATGTTCTGCAATGAGTGTTCGCAGATTTTGCAGCGCACTCAACGTGAGAAGACGCGGCCACTTTGATGATAGCCATCTAGAGCTGGCAGTGGCCAGCGCTATAAACGAGGTGAGTTTATGGACTATTTTTGAACTTTTATGAAAGGGGACATTTGTTATGAATGTAGTTGCCTACATTACGCAAAAACATTAAGCCTGCAAAGGCACATATTGTTAACCAATTGCTGATTATGATGATTCTTTTGCATTTGCATTTATTGTATATCTTTGCATGGCTTAATTATCTAAGCCCGTTTCCGCCACTAAATAAAAAAATAAAAAGATTAATTGCGACTTTTTATCTCAGAATTCTGACTTTTTAACTCGCAATTGTGATTTTATATCTCACAATTGCGAGTTATAAAGCCAGAATTCTGAGATATAAAGTCGCAATAAATCTTTTTTTAAATTTTTTTATTGGCGGAAACGGGCTTCCATAATTAGTGTAGTTACTGCGTGATTATGTCATTTAATTGTCATGCCATTTGCTGCTCATGGTTTCAAGTATCGATATTTTGCCTTTTCTACAGAGCACAAGAAATGCAACACAACATAATTTCTTATAAAATCCTTAAATGCATTTAAAGAACCAAAATGAGCCAGATATATTAAGGATGACAAGGTCTGGCACGACATACAATCAGTTATATACACACACGCACGCACGCACCGACCCACACACTCACTCCTATCATTACTGTAATTCTCCATAGGCGTTTTTATACTGTACAAACTGTGTATATACTATCTGCAAGGTTATTTAATCTTACATTTATGGTCCCGATTCGTGCCTCATTCTCAGTTTGTCTTTTTCACTCATTGAATGCATAGGCCTATGGGAAAGAGTCATGAACATGAAGCCAATCCGTTCACAAAACCTCCTCCCAGACTTACTTCAGTACAGGGCTTTTAAACATGTTCAGGGGGTGGTGTAACAATAATGTCCAATGAGAATATACTTTCATGATATAGGAATGTGGTACATATAGAAAAAATCTAAATATGGTCAACATCTGGTCCAGTGCCCCTGCCTGCCTTGGGTTCCAGTAAGGCCTAAAAAGCAGGGATCCTTTCTTGGCTGCTTTCCAAGAAACACACACACATATACATTGTGTACATTAAAACCAGATGTGTGACAAAACTATAACAACTAGTCTCCATTCTACCCTTGCATCCATGAAGACCAGGTGAGGGAAAACAGGGAGAAATAGGGAAAGAAAAGTCAGGCTGATAAGAATATCTATCACTATCTCTACGCCATCACAGAACATTTTTAAATGATCAAAAAATATCATTCTGTATGATTTATTAGCTTATTTCATCATGGGGACCAAAAAAATGTATTATTTTTATTGTATTATACTTGTGGGAACGAACATTTAGTCCCCATAAGGTTGGGAAAAACAGTACACAAACACACACTCTCTTTTAAAGCTGCTTTAAAAAATTCCAGAACTTCTGCATTGTATTTAAAGTCTCCTTTATTCCGCAACTGTTCTAAAAGAATCTTTCTTTCTTTTGACCGTAATGGAAAGCTGAAGGCATATGCCACATCTTTGATTTCGATATGCTTTCTCTCTAAATGCCTTGAAATCTTTGAGTGTGCTTGGCTACAGTACAGGCAATAATGTTTTTTGTCCCAAGCTCGTTTAAAGTCTTCCCTTTTTTGTACAAGTTTTTAAGGTCACAGTTGATTTGCCTTTATTGGTTTTGTTTGTCTTGTGTTTTTTTGTGTCTTTTCACATAAGTTACACGTTTTTTTTTGTTTTTTATTGGTGCACTTGCCTCTTATCTGATCTTCATCTTCACTCAAAGTTATGTTTGAACATTCAAGTTCTTCAATGGACAGGCTCCTACGTGATACACCCTTGGCTGGGCTCAAATCTTCACTGCTCGATGATGCAATCTTGGGATCCGGATTGTAATCTGGGTCTTATCCTCCACAGCTGGAAACCTCAGATTCCATGGAGTCACTCTCTGGCTCCTCATGAATATCTTCTGACTGTAAGATAAAAAAGTAATCATCATGAGATAAAGATTAACTTCATAAAGACACTTTACCATCATAGTTTTGAAGACGGGATATCTAAATTACTGATAACAAATGAGGTAAATTGTAAATTTCTTTTATATGCAGGGGTGCACGTGACTCTTAGTCTGGCTCTCAAGGAATACATTAAATGTAATTAATTAATACAATCTATCTTTGCTAAAGCTACAAAAGTGATTTTCTCTTTCTGTTGTTTGATTAAGATTGGTGGTGACGAACAGTTGCTGTTGGCTGCTGATACACATCTGGTTTACTTTCCCAACTGTTTACAACATAGTCGACACTTTATACTTTATACATAAGATTTTGATGTAAAATATATAAGGTACTGCCCTAATCATGATCGCTATCTTATCAGAAATGGAGTAAAATCCTACTCCAGGAAGTAAACATGTCCGTGTTCCTGTCCTTAATAATGCCTTAATGTTTTCCGGTGTGCATCATTCATTTTTACCACACACACGCGCCAGTTATGTACAGGCTAAGAAGCAAATATATGTATAAAGTATAACAAGGTTGGGTTGCTTAAACTGTCCATCATATTAAAAACAGCTAGGCTATATAGGATCATTGTATAAAAGTGTATTGTATTTCACCAGATTCTATAGTGTAAACATATTCAAGCGAGGGGATGCCAGATGTAAAAAAAGCATATTTGAATACCAAATTTGAAAATCGAATACCAACCTACAACACGAATATTAAAATATTCTGGTCCAGCCCTAGTAATTAGTTACTTTTAGAGAAACTTTCGCAACACTGCATGCACAGAAAGCTGCCTCTCAAAATTTAATAGAGCATGATACTAAAACGAGATCCCTTCTGCATATTTTTGCACTTGAATGGACTAATACTAACCCTTAACCTTTAGACCTACAATATGGGTGCACTAATGTGAGATAAAGGATTGGTTCACATTCAAATGAAAATTGTCTCATTATTTCCTCTCCCTCAAGCCATCCGAGGTGTATGTGACTTTCTTCTTAAATAATTAAAAAATATTATAAAAATATGGCTCCTCTAAGCTTTGTAGTGGCAATGAACAGTTACCACCAGTTTGAAGCTCAAAAATATGCATCCATCCATCATAAACATCCCCCACACGGCTCCGGAGGGGTTAATAAAGGCAGTATGAAGACAATCCATGTTTTAAGAAAAACATCCATATTTAAAACGTTATAAAGTCAAATATCGAGCTTCCGCTAGACTGCCTTACATATTTAACTTACAGATAATTGTAACACCTTGCACAGTTTAAAAAGTTTTAACTACGTCCAACATCATATGTTGCATCATTTATGCTTTATCTTTAAGCTAAATATGTAAGGCAGTCGTGCGGAAGCTTAAATATGGATGTTTTTCTTACAAAAACCCACAGATTGTCTTCAGAAGGTGTTTATTAACCCCTCCGGAGCCGTGTGGAGGACGTTTATGATAGATGCACTTTTTTCAGCTTCATACTTTGGTAACTTTTCACTGCCATTATAAAGCTGGGAAGCGTCAGGATATTTATTAATATAACTCTTATTGTGTTCATCTGAAAGAAGAAAGTCATACACACAGGATGATGGAGGGAGAGCAAATCATGGACTGGTTTTAGTCTCAAACTCAACTCATGCTTTAACTCAAGATTATCTGTGCTTTAGTTAAGCATGAATTAATTAGTGCATTGGTATAGATCTACATCTGCTATACTGAAGCTGCCTAACAGTCATAAATTGTGATCTAGCAGCAATAATTCAGATTAACGACTTAATACAAAGATTCACACTGGTTCAATCAAATCACGAGTTGAAAAATCTGAACTTTGGCGAATATTCAATTAACCAATCAGGGACTCTGCTTTGGTAGTTACGTGTTTATGACGTGATCAGCGGTGGAGACCAGAACAAGATGGAGGACAAACTGATAGTCGCTGTGTGTGGCCACCCTGAACTGTATGATGTATCATCATATTTTTATCAAGACAGGAATAAAAAGGACCTTGCCTGGAAGAGGATAAGTGAGGAAATCGGACAATCTGGTAAGTTGTAAAACGCTTTGCATGATTTTAGCCATTGATACTAGCCCACCTGCAAGCTAGTGAAAGCCGGCCGGCATAACCGAGTTAAATTGCCGCTACTAGTTTCCAACTGACGAGTTGATGTGTTTATTCAGAGGAATGGTGCAGAACGAGATGGAAGAGTCTGAGGGACACATATTTGAAAGAGAGGAGAAAGGAGACAGAGAAAAGTAGTGGGTCAGCAGCAGAGTCAGCCAAAAGGTGGAAGACTCTGCGGTCCTGTCCTCCTCGACCCCTTATATGGAGAGTAGGGACGGGGATGAGCAGACCGCAGGGTATGAACACCCAGATCAGGCAGAAGCAGCAGCAGGGCTATCGGAGACAGGAGGTGCGTTGACAAGTGTGACCAGTACAATATGCAAATGTGTTGTATTAAATATGTATTATTGCAATGTCAGAGCCAACTGATTTTTTGGAATGCAGTGAGCCTGGGTCACCTCCACCAGAGCCCGAGTCCCCTCTGCCAGAGCCTGCTCAGGCTGGCCCATCGTCTGAAGCTGCTGTACCTACAGGTGTGTACAAGCATTTATTCATTTGGTGACATGCTTCCAATAAACAGTATTCATTTGCCATTGCACCATTTTCTTTACAGTACCACCATCGAGGAGGAGAAGGCCTCGGGAGGAGTCCATTAATTTTGAAAAAGAGCTCCTGTCAGCTCTGAGATCCAGGCCTCAACCTCCTCCCTGCTCCGAGGATGAACATTTTCTTTTAAGTCTGCTTCCGTCCCTGCAGAAGTTGCTGCCTCAGATGAAGGAATTCGTCAAATTTCAAATGCATAAATTAATTTATGAAAGCAGCACTGTTCTGCTTAATTTGGAAACATTGGATCCTACAGAGTAATTTTTTTTTTAATTAAATGAGGCAGCAATTTCTGCAGGGAATGAAACAGACTTTGTCTCCTTTCTCCTCTTTCATTTATGTCCCTCGCTATTCCATCGTCCCTCTTCCAGTGCATGGTCCTTTTTTAATCCTGTCTCACATGTAAATAGTTTAAATGTTATTTTTATAAAGTTATTATTAATGTTAATTTGTCACATGTAAATAGTTCAAATGTTATTTTTATATTAGTAAAGTTATTATTAATGTTAATTTGTCACTTTTGGCGGGCGAGTTGCGACATGCGACGGGAGCGTAGACCACCGCTGCTCCTTATATACCACAGAGTGGGGCGGAGCTTGCGCATGCAAATTCTTTAGACCAAGATACTCTTCGTATCATTGGCTCGTTTTGTTAACACTCGAAGATGATTGGGCTCTCGGGCGAGACCCCATTTCGTCAGTCTCTGTTCGGTATCTGAAAGCCATTATTATGCACATATATTAATTAATAATATATATCATTCGGTGCTCTTTTTTAGGGTCACAGTTTCGATATGGTTCGGTGTATGAGGAATTAGAGTTAGAATTTTTATCAAATCTTTTACAGTTCCTGTTCAAATAAAAACAGCATATAACACAACATAATTACATAACCACAGTAATGCAAAATTAATTTGTGTGTGTATGTAATGCAAAATGTTTTTTTTTTTAATTATTCCTTGTTGTATTTGTCTATGCTGCTTTTGGTGTTTGGCCCCGATAATTGTTGCTTGCAAAACCATTCTTCACCCAACAGGATGGTATAACGTCTTCCATTTCAGCATTACCTATAGGACTTTGCATGGTATTACAAGATAGTAAGAATTTATGGCCACCACAGTATTTGTATATTAGGTTAGTGATCCAAAACCAGGGTAATTCATTATTAGAAACACAACTCTTAATCCAGTTAATTTTGAATATCTGGTTGATCGTTTGTAAATCTAAAGCATTAAGACACCCTCCTTGTAATTTCTTACCAAGGATTTCCTCTGAACACATTATTTTATTTCTCCAAATAAAACAGAACAGAGAGTCAATAGATTTAATAATTTTATTATCAATATCAATATATAGGGAAAGAGCAGGATAAACTATGCCTTCAATATTTGAGTGTTTTATATGCAAGGTTAGTAGCTTAGCAGCCAACAGAAAAAGAAAAGGAGATGGGGGGGGGGGGGATCTGGAGGAAGTGCCGGAAGCTAAGAAGACACAACTATTAATTCCTTTGTAAAGAGTATGAATCATTTTAATAAAGGATCTACCAAAACCAAACTTAGAAAGGGCTTCAAAAATAAAGGAATGCTCAACTGTATAGAAAGCTTTATAGAAGTCGATAAACCAAATTAACGCCTCTTCGTTTATAAATTCAGAATAATCTATGATTAATCTAATATTACTAGAGATATGTCTTCCTTTTAAAAACCAGATTGAGTGTTAGAAATTATGTCTGTTAAACAAGGTTTGAGCTTTTCATCATATACAGAAGCCAATAGCCTATAATCAGAATTCAAAAGGGTGATCGGGCGCCAATTATCTAAAAAATGTATTATCCTTATTAGACTTGGGAATAAGAGAGATAAGGCCTTGTTTAATTGATTCTGCCAATTCACCTTTCATTGCACACTCAATAAACTTCATAAAGAAGATGCTTAATAAAGTCCCAAAAGACTTTAACAAATTCAAAAGGTAACCCGTCCGGCCCTGGGGATTTGTTATATGGCATTCTTTTTACTATATTATAAAGATCATCTATATTAAAGGGTTCCTCACAAAGTTCTCTGCAGTTGTTGGTTCTTCTACTCTTGCAGCAGCTCCTCCATCTGTTGCTGATTCTCCTGCTCTTTCTTCTGCAGCTCCTCCTTCTTCTGTTCCAACTCTTTTGTCATTTCCTTATTCTTCTGCTCTTTCTTCTGCAGCTCCTCCTTCTTCTGTTCCAACTCTTTTGTCATTTCCTTATTCTTCTGCTCTTTCTTCTGCAGCTCCTCCTTCTTCTGTTCCAACTCTTTTGTCATTTCCTTATTCTCCTGCTCTTTCTTCTGCAGCTCCTCCTTCTTCTGTTCGAACTCTTTTGTCATTTCCTTATTCTTCTGCTCTTTCTTCTGCAGCTCCTCCTTCTTCTGTTCGAATTCTTTTGTCATTTCCTTATTCTTCTGCTCTTTCTTCTGCAGCTCCTCCTTCTTCTGTTCCAACTCTTTTGTCATTTCCTTATTCTTCTGCTCTTTCTTCTGCAGCTCCTCCTTCTTCTGTTCCAACTCTTTTGTCATTTCCTTATTCTTCTGCTCTTTCTTCTGCAGCTCCTCCTTCTTCTGTTCCAACTCTTTTGTCATTTCCTTATTCTTCTGCTCTTTCTTCTGCAGCTCCTCCTTCTTCTGTTCCAACTCTTTTGTCATTTCCTTATTCTTCTGCTCTTTCTTCTGCAGCTCCTCCTTCTTCTGTTCCAACTCTTTTGTCATTTCCTTATTCTTCTGCTCTTTCTTCTGCAGCTCCTCCTTCTTCTGTTCCAACTCTTTTGTCATTTCCTTATTCTTCTGCTCTTTCTTCTGCAGCTCCTCCTTCTTCTGTTCCAACTCTTTTGTCATTTCCTTATTCTTCTGCTCTTTCTTCTACAGATCCTCCTTCTTCTGTTCGAACTCTTTTGTCATTTCCTTATTCTTCTGCAGCTCCTCCTTCTTCTGTTCCAACTCTTTTGTCATTTCCTTATTCTTCTGCTCTTTCTTCTGCAGCTCCTCCTTCTTCTGTTCCAACTCTTTTGTCATTTCCTTATTCTTCTGCAGCTCCTCCTTCTTCTGTTCCAACTCTTTTGTCATTTCCTTATTCTTCTGCAGCTCCTCCTTCTTCTGTTCCAACTCTTTTGTCATTTCCTTATTCTTCTGCAGCTCCTCCTTCTTCTGTTCCAACTCTTTTGTCAGTTCCTGACTCACTTGCCCTTTCATTTGCAGCTCCTCCTTCTTCTGTTCCAACTCTTTTGTCATTTCCTTATTCTTCTGCTCTTTCTTCTGCAGCTCCTCCTTCTTCTGTTCCAACTCTTTTGTCATTTCCTTATTCTTCTGCAGCTCCTCCTTCTTCTGTTCCAACTCTTTTGTCAGTTCCTGACTCACTTGCCCTTTCATTTGCAGCTCCTCCTCCTTCTGTTCGAACTCTTTTGTCATTTCCTTATTCTTCTGCTCTTTCTTCTGCAGCTCCTCCTTCTTCTGTTCCAACTCTTTTGTCATTTCCTTATTCTTCTGCTCTTTCTTCTGCAGCTCCTCCTTCTTCTGTTCCAACTCTTTTGTCATTTCCTTATTCTTCTGCTCTTTCTTCTGCAGCTCCTCCTTCTTCTGTTCCAACTCTTTTGTCATTTCCTTATTCTTCTGCTCTTTCTTATGCAGCTCCTCCTTCTTCTGTTCCAACTCTTTTGTCATTTCCTTATTCTTCTGCAGCTCCTCCTTCTTCTGTTCCAACTCTTTTGTCAGTTCCTGACTCACTTGCCCTTTCATTTGCAGCTCCTCCTCCTTCTGTTCAATCACTCTTTCCATCTGCCATGTTCCTTGTAATATAACTCCAATCAATACAATAGCACAAAAAATATATGGAAACTTTGGCAGGTTAATTCTGTCCTTCCCTATTATTTCTGTTTGAGTGGTTTTAATCATCTCAGGTGTGTAATGCCTCATTCCATGGTGCCTCCTGAATGTATTAATCTTTTGTAGCAGTTTTGCAACCTGCTGTTGGTTGTTTCTATCTTCATTGTTGAATGAGTGATATCTGCCACCACAGCTTTCAACTATTTTAGATAAATAGTGGCTCTCCCTGATGTACGCCTCCAAATCTTTACCCTTCAGCAGATCACTGTGAGTAAAGAGAATGATGGTACGAAGCAAAGCCTCTTTTCAAAAGTTCTCCTGAATCCATTGCACTGAGTTTCTCTCCTCTTCTGTGAATCTCACTCCCAGTTTGAGCACCAGCAGGAACACATGAGGACCAGGAGCAGATATCTCTACACACCTCTCTATTTCAGCCTTCACTTGCTCTTTTGAGGTAGATGTATTGAACAGTCCTGGAGTCTTGATTACAGCAACAGTCTTCCCATTCAAAACTCCTTCCTGTTTCTCACATTTTGTACTGGTCTCTTTAAATGCATTTCTGCCCAGGATGGTGTTTCCTGTTGCACTTTTTCCTGCTTCAGTTTTACCCAGCAGCAAAATCCTTAGATCACCTTCTAAGAAGAAAAATTGTAAACATATATTCACTCATTTGAAAAAAAGAAAAGTTTTTTTAAATAACATTGTATATATTACAAGGAATTGCATCCTCTGAATTCTTTCTGGCCTCATGGCCACAATGTGGTGGCCTGTCTACTGTGAAATCAGTCATAAAGTTTAATTTGTTGTTCAAAACAGACACTTTTTAAATTTATTTTTCTCTATATATTTTATTAAACTGTGGCTAAAATTACCTAAATGTAACATACATGTGTATCTTAAATTTGCTTCTTTTGTAGCCATTTGTGGTTCTGTTGCTATTTTTGGTTGCATCAAGGATGTACACAAAGACCAACGCATTTTTGTTCAGTTGGCTAAATTCTACAAACACCAACAAACTTCTATGTTCATAGACAAACAGTTGTTCATGCTATAAATTAAACGCTACCTTTACAAAAATGCTGCTACTCAGTCATGTATTCGGCTACAGTAAAGCTTTAATCAGGATAAAACTGTATATTGAAATCTAACAAACAGCAGTGTCAGCATCTAAACACTTTGACACAAATACTAAATGAAATACCATTCATAAACGTCCTTTAAAAGCCGTGATTGCAGAGGTTCAGCTTGACCCTGTTCATCTGGGTCTGATTCGGCTCAATTTGATACAGCAATGCTTACATTTGCACTGAAGCCCAGTAACCAGTAACAACTAATGGTAAGGGGCGTGGCATTTCCGGACGTTTCAGCGAATCACGATGGCTCTGGATACACTGGGCCAGAGCCATAGAGAGAGAGAGAGTTGCGACAACGGAAGTTCAAAACGCTTGATCGTCACGTGATTCGTGTAGACTTCAGATAGTTCCAGGAAGTGCTTCGGCGGCAATTCAAAATGATAGGGTTAGAGAGACAGAACCGTGATTTTTGGTAATTTGTAGTCAATAAATGCATCGGTTTACAATATTTATATAATACACCGACATATGAATGTAGTATGTGTATGTAGTTACAGCAATGTTTTTAAAAGATAAAAATCTGCTAATATAGTGTTTTCAACCAGCGTTGCCTGCTTTGTTAACATATTTCTGGCTAACGTTACCTTGGTTAAAGACTGTGTTGCAGTTGTTTTGAAGTATTTTTATGTTTTTAAACTTGTATGTTCACTATGGTTTCACAGGGACATGAGACCTGCAGGTGACAGGTGATTGCCTTAAAAAACCTATTGCAAACAAGTGAAATGTAAAATTTAATTAAGTGAAATTGAATTAATCTTAATGTTAACAATTCTTATGCACCCCATTCACGTATTACTATATACATTTATACACAATATATTCAATTCTAAAACAAAACATGATTATACACACACATTGACTTTTGCACTGATTTAGCACAATGGATTTATACATTTATAATAAACTGCATGTCAAGCATTTCGTCTGTCCTTTCCTACATGTTCTTGTAGTCTCCCCGCTATGGTTTGCAGTACTGCATGAGGATGATCCAGTCGCTCAGAGAAAGCAGTATGAATGCACACTGCAAAATGTTTCGTTGTAAATTTACAGTAAATAATTGGATAAATTTTGCATGACTTTCACAGTAAGGATTACAGCAATATACTGTGAAATATACTCACAGCAATTTACTGTAATTTTATATCTGTGATATTACAATGCATTGTTGTAAAAGCACAACTGTATACTGTAACTTCACAGCTTCAATGATAAAGCAATTACTGTGATATTACAGTACATTACTGGGGAATTATAGTCTTTTGCTGTACATCATTACAACAAGGCCCTGTACTTTTACAGTGTGTACTGTGAAAGTAATGTACAAGTTGACAATAATTTACTATGAATTTACAATCATTGTACAATTAACCCCCTCCCCCCAACAAACAACTCTGAGGTAAAGTCAACGTTAGCCCAATGGCATATTTATTAACAAATAAATATTTTTCTATGTACAGCAGATGCCAAGAACTTCAAGAGTTCAAGAAATTAAACTTTCTAGTCATAAAAGCCATCTTAAAATGCAGAAAATGCAGAGAAATTGTGCAAACTTGCAATTCAACTACCTGTCTCAAAATTCAACTATTCAACTAGCTGTGTCACAATAACAGTAATGGACAGGATGGGAATGAGGCCTTCATGGCAAGATAAGAGAGCAAGGGAGAGAGTGATGAAGGAATGTCGTAAAGGGGTCAGGCGCTCCTCTCAGTCTCAAACATTATAATGAGTCCACACGCAACAGCATTGTGTAAAAATCTTGTAGTGCAAAGTTGTCTTGAAAAATTACAAAAAGAACAAGGCTACTCAAAACTGAGCCTGACAACTACCGCTGTAAAAAAAAACTATGATGCCCACTCAAAGTCAAAAAGTTTCCTCAAAAGGGTGCTCACATGAGGGTTCATTGTTGTCCGCTTATTGGTCTTTGAGCCTCTTTCAGGATTGATGCCCAGGAAGCACCTGTTAATAAGCAAAGATAGTTTCAGTTTTAAATAGACTTACAGTATGTATTGCAGACAGCATTTATCAAGGTGTGCTTTTTGCTGTGCTTTTCCCCTACATCAAACCCTAATAGATTTATAATCCAAACTTGTTAGATCTTACTCCATAATTGTTTTTTGCCATTTTTAGCCAAGGTGCCTCAGGTTAGGTTTGCCAGAGGCAAAGCGGTTGATTGTCTACTATAAGAGGCCATATCAACGTGCGCCGCCACTGAAATGCATCTTCACGCAATTGGCCAGTTGGTAAATTAAAACCAAATCCTGTTGAAAGTATGACAAACACATCCTTTTCAATTAAAGGTGCTAAAGAGGATGTTTTGTTTTATACATTTTTGTAATATTACTTGAAACTGTCTTTACTAACTGATAAAAGACTATTTATTAGGTGCACTGAAAGGAATGATATTAATATACATCATCTGTGCACGAAGTAGGGCCTTAAAAACATCAGCCAATCGTTTAGGCGATCATCGCTTAAACGATTGGCCCTCTGGCTTGTCAATCACTGCCATGACGTTCCTTGTGAGAGACGAGCGCGGCTGCGTGCTCCAGTAACTTTCCACAGTCCACAGGCGCCGCATGCAGTGTTTTTGTCAGGAGACAGGAGTAACAACTGCAGATTATGAGTTACCTGCGGTGAGTCCGACATAATGAATCCACTAACACGACACAGCGAATGCTGGTGGTAAACACTCTATTCCAATACGAGTGTTTACGAGTTTTGGGAGGCGTTCCTTTAAAGGAGGGGGGTTGTTCTTACGCATGCGCTCATTTCAAAAACTCAGTAACAGTAACCAAAGTTTCTCAGTCGATGAAAAGATCCTCTTTAGCACCTTTAAGGGCCTAAGAGCATATTGTTCTGCTTTTAAAGAAAATTTCATCTACTTCATTCACTACATTCGCGTTTCGCAATACACGTTTCGAAATCATCATCACATAGCCTGCCCCAAAACAAAATAAATAGCTGTGATTGGACCGGCAGGTATTTGTCAGCATAACGTGTAGAAACCCAGACTGATCTGCAGAGCGTAATTGAATGAGTTCGTGAGATCAGGATGGTCTCACCAGGTTAGCCTCAGGTACCTCGTTTGTCAGCATTTTCAACCTCAAGACAATCATTGAGTTGGAAGCCTGTACTATAATGTGAATTACAAGATTAAATGTGATCTTTATAAAATACCTTTGAATGAACTCCAGCATCGAAGATCCAGCGGCAGGATACTCAAGGTTGAATACGTAATAGCTGCTAAAGAAAGCAACTACTCCGTGTAAAAAGAAAGGGTGTGGGCCCATCACGACATGTCCCTCGATGGATATAAGCCATCCAGACAGCTTCATCATGTCACCTGAAATGAACAGATACAACATTATGCGTTATGAGCACTTTGTGATCTGCTTAAGAGACAAAGGGCTATACAAATGTAATTCTTATTATAATTATTATTATTTATTGTGGTCATGTAGATTTCTAGAATGAAAACAAAATAATGAGTTAGAAATGTTGATACTAGATCAAAGTAACATTACCTTGAATGATCAAGCAGGGGTTGCCGGGGAGTTCTGCAGTATTGACGTCCACATGGCTGTAACATAGTTAATACACAATAGCATGGATTTAGGATGAAGGATAAATATTGTTCATTGGTCAGAGGTAGTAAATCATGCAAGGTAAATGTTGATAATGTAATCATTTTGCATTTTAAATATTTGAATAAAAAATCTTACATCAACTTCAAGCATCAAGCTCTCTTTTGGCTCTTTGAAGTACAACATTAGGAGCAGCAGGATGCAGGCAGCCTTGTCAGAGTCTGGATCATAGCAGGCCAGAACATCACAGATCTTGGGGTTGTCCAGTGTTGCACAGTAATCCAGGATGGTCTGTCCTCATCTGTTTTGTGTGCTGAACATAGTTACACATATTCTCAGACACATGGTCACAGCCAACAAATTTACAGTTGAACATTGTGGTGCATGTTAACTAGTCACCTACCTAATCTTTTTCTCCTCACTCTTAGCCTGACACTGAACAGGATAGTTAGCCTCACCCTATGATGACCTGGAAAGAAAAAGGAGAAATTACACAAAGGCAACCAACAATAAGAATTTCAGTTTGAATGCAGATTATGATCATTGATCGTAATTTAATTTTAGCCATATGTCAAAAATTATAGTGGTATATATTGTTTTTTTTGTAGCACTTTGAGATTGCTCACTCAATGTAAAGTGCATTTTAAACTTTTACAATTATTATTCATTCATATCAGGACAAGTGTGAACCCTAGTGTTAAAACCCTCCCGTTGTCGAACACGACTTACTCCAGTTAGCTCAGTCATGTTGTAATTAGAATATCCGCTGGAAAAATATTTTTTCATGGACCGTTATTAAAGTTAAACAGCTAACGGTTAGCCCTGCTAATCTATGATAACCTTGACTAATTACAGAAATGTGCACACATAAATAGTAATGTTTGTCCCATCATTGGTTTTATAAACTTTACAAACACCAGATTTGTTTAAACGGTGATAGTGACATGCAAAATTATAGCGAAACTCTCGTTATTACTAACATTACTACTATTAGCAAAAGCTGTGAGAGAACTTTCAACAATTCCGGGCACTTGCTAACAAAATGTTAACTGTTGTAACGTTAACTAGGATATCCGCTGGAAAAAAAAAAAAAAAAATTAATGGACCGTTTGAATCACTAAGTTATTAAAGTTAAAAAGCTAACGGTTAGCCCTGCTAATCTATGATAACCTTGACTAATTACAGAAATGTGCACGCATAGATTGTAATGTTTGTCCCATCATTGGTTTTATAAACGGTGATAGTAACATGAAAAATTATAGCGAAACTCTCGTCATTACTATTAGCAAATGCTGTGAGAGAACTTTCAACAATTCTGGGCACTTGCTAACAAAATGTGAACTGTGTCATGCAATAAACGTTTATTTGAAAGTAAATATTATAATTATATTAAAATAACATGGGTGTAAGCAGGCCTGGACTGGTAATCTGGCATACCGGGCAAATGCCCAGTGGGCCGAGGCACTTGAGGGCGGGGCCGCTATATATGATTTTTTTTAATAAACATAAAATTGGCCAACGACCGGCCCATAAAGCAGGGACAGCGGCCCATTGGTTCATTTTCCATACTGACACTGGTCTGGCCCAATCACATCTCTTAACAGACTCCAGCCCGTCCCCTCTGTTTCGCCAGAACATCTGTGGATTAGGAGGATGGAGAAACAAAAGCGCAAGTGCAAGGGGGGTGCGGAGAAGTTGCGGGCAAAAAAATAAAAAAATTTAGAGGTTGATGCCTCAACGTGCAAAAATTACTGGCATGTTTAGTGCGGTTACTGTAGCTTCAGTTTCCAAACTTACAGTGCCTGACGTGCAAAAACAGGTGAACATAGAAGAACATGGAGGAGACACCTGTAAGGCAGAGGAGCAGCAGGTGTCTGACAGTGAAGCCAATGAGGGACAGAGTAAGCAGGGTAGTTACATGATTAACAGCAAGGGACTCATGATGCGACGACGACGATGATGCTTAAATTAATGAATATTATAAGACAACATAATCGTCGTCGTTATTATAAAGTCAGACTGTCACCTACTGCACTGGTCACTCAGTCAGCTAAAGTCAAATAGCACAGCAAAAGTTATTTTGCACTGTTTTTTGTAGTTATCAGTGCCCTTGTAGCTATCAGAGTTCACTTATGCAGTAGCCTAACGGCCCTTCTCATAGAAAAACCTGAAATGATGCAATATGATTTTTCAAAAAAAAAATTCAGGTTATTATTATAATGTAATATTACTGATGATGTGTTTATTTCACAACGAGACTATAGGTGTCTATTTATAGCTGTTAGTCGTGATGATGGTCTACTAGATCTCACTTTTCAGCTATAAAAAGTTATGTTTTGTAGCTCTTGTACCCAGAGATGGGCGTAAATACATGGAAATGTATTTAAAATACAAATACTGTGTGGAAAAATTTATTTGAATACAAATACAGTATTTTGTATTTTGAAAATACACAAAATACAAGTGAAATTGAAGATTCAGTGCAGGTATCCCTATTAGGCTGAAATCTATCTGGGCCTATTCTGAATACCAAAAAGCATTTAGATGTGTGCAACTACTTAGAAACTTACCTCATTTCTGCACTCTCTGTCATTCTCTTTCTCTCTCTCTCTCTCTCTCTCTCTCTCTCTCTCTCTCTCTCTCTTTCTTAAATGCTTGCTTCCTTGCTGGTAATTACAAATAAACTTATGTAGTGCAAAATAGCAGCCATTTATATACTTACTTCTGACAAGGTTACAATGTAGTCTATTACTTATGGTGAACACTATTAAAAAAAACTGTAAAACTGTGGGAACCTTTTCTGCTGTATAGCAAAGAATAGGGATGGGTGATATGACCAAAATCTTAATTTTACTTCACAGTAACAATATATGGCATGGTTTCACAATTATCAATATCAGTTTTGATACCACAGCAAAAACTGAATTTCAAACTCTTTTGATGCTTTTTTTTACGCAAGTAGTATAGTAACTTTTATATTTATTTAATGTAAAGTTTATTTGTTTCTATATACATAATTAGAAAATATAAAGTTTATCTAAAATAAAAACTTTTTTAATTAGAAATCATTTGGCACTTTTTTTTGGTGAACAATAAAACTAAAAGTGTAGTGTATCTTTCATCATTGTCATCACAAATGCACACAATCACTACACTAAACTGATGGAGACAGACAATGATTAACCTAATTATTTTGTTTCTACATAAACAAACATTTGCATAGATGGGTAAAATGTCAACAAACTCCCAAGCACAAGGGAGAAATGCGAAAGAATATTTAATAGGGCTAATAATAGGTTACTTTGATTACATTTACAAGCACTGCAGTCTCAAAATCATTCTTTTAGAATAATCGTGTCGTCGCGTTCAGATAGGCTACACCACTGTATCAGTGTCCAGTTTGCACATATGATTCATTTGAAGAAGACTTGATGAAATATGTGTGCATAACTACACCGTGCTGGTTAATGTTTGGTGCAGGAGAATGTGTGAAATAAAAACTTTAAACACGGATACTTTATTCTGTATTAGCTATGTGCCACGTGGCTAGTGTTATTAAACTCATCGTGGAGCTCCGCGCTGAAACCGATCATATGCACGCTCCGTGTGTATAACATAAAAAAACAATCGTATTTTTCATGTGTTCGTATTCAAACTCCAGTTCTGACTGCATCGCGGGCAAAATACAAACAACACGTGTGCTGCTGTGCTGAGGGAAACAGCCTACGGCTCGCGTGTTTGAACACAGCTAGAGCAGGCAGAGGAGAATGAACCGCACTTTTGTGACATTTGAATTCTCTGCTGTAATGCGATCTCACGCGAACATATTTTCCATTTGTGCTGGTAGATTAGAGCAAAACAATCCACATCCACACAAACCTCTGCTCTGGTCACGTCGCAGGAAAACACATTGTGTTGTAGCACTGAGGAAATGAACACCAGCGATATGTCTCTGAATGACAAGAGACCGAGGCGAGAAAAGGGACACTTCCTCATATCGTATGCATACTACAACGCAGTGATTGGATTGAATGAGCTTTATGTCATGAATATATGTCGAGAATCGCTCGAAACGGTCTACATCAGCATGTTCGAAAGTACACGATGACGTCAGATTTTGTGACGTTGCTCCGACTCGGCTTTTTAAACAGGAAGACAGAAATCGCTCTGAAAAATGCAAAAATAACTATTTTTCACTTATGAATAACATTAATGAGTACCTTTAGTGTTTTCAATGATGTGCAGCCTATACATATCTGTTAACATCTCAAAAAAAAAGTGTTTTGGGGTTTCATGACCCTTTAACTTGATTATTTGGGTAGGGTTTAAGAAGTGTACTAAAAAACTTTTTCACATGTGTCGTCAAAATGACCCACAACCTAATCGGTTTACATGTGAAGAAATCCATTTATTCACAAACTTCTCACGAGACGAGTGTGTGACATAGTATAAGAGGTGTTTGACAAATTATTCGGCCTCTGTCGTTTCACAGAATTATACAACGGAGAGCACGTCAAGCATAAAAGCCATAAAAGCCTCGTAGGTTTACTGAGGAGCACGCGCAGTAAGCAGGTTCATGGCGTACAGCCATGCGAATTGCGAAAGAATAAAAAAGGCTTCAACTGCACAAAGCTAAAGAGAAAGCGGAAAGTCCTATCTATGTAAACGATTTAGAAAAAGTTCCATCGATTCACAATTTATATCATCGCTACAAATCTACGATATTGTCATATGATATCACCCATCCCTAACATGCAGTAACGTTAATGCTTCAAACACAACTAGTTGATGCATGAAAACAACACCCTGATAAAGAGGATGACTGTCTCAAAGTATTTTGAGTATTTTGAAAATACAAAAATACTCATCTTAAATGTATTTAAATACAAATTACATTTGATTTTTTCCAAAGGCTTTAAAATACAAAATACAAAATAGTATTTTGTATTTCAAATACGTATTTTAAATACATGTATCTGAAATACTGCCCGTCCCTGCTTGTACCCTATTACTCTGGTATGAACACTTGGTTGTTTATGGCAAGTGAATAACATGAGTATCATTTTATTAGGACGTTTTTTGTGAGTAATTTGGTAGTATAGTTTTCTTTTTCATTGTTTTTAATGGGGAGTATCTAAACAATGAGAGGTAAATGTTTGACACTTAAACAGGGGTTTGTGCTCTTTAAAACAAAGTATATTTGTAATTGTAAATTATAGTTTTTCTGCTGTCTGTTTCATTGAAAAAAAAATAATAAAAAAAAATCTTTATAGAATTATCAGTATTCTACATCCACGTTCTAAGGGTTAACTAGCTTTTATATCATGGAGCACATTGTCCATCTAGAAATCCTACTCTTACTAAGTGTATTTTTAATAACTCTACCAATTAATTGTAATACTCTGGTGGGTGGTGTCCGACCGATTGTGGTGGGCCGGTCTGAGCAAAAATGCCAGGGCCATTTTTTTGTCCCAGTCCAGCCCTGGTCTGAAGCTTGTGTTGATTACAGCCAATCACATTACTTTCCAGTGTTGCATGAACGCAGTTGGCTAGCAAATGCTCTACAGAATTTGCATAGGTCCATCTGATTGGATGACGCCTGCGTTGGCGCTTGAAAATCTTCAACTTCTGCCGCTTGCAACGCGAGTGAAGCGACGCGACGGAACCCACAATTCAGTTCGGCAACGCATGACGTCACCCCTTCAAAGTAAATGAGAAGCGTTAACGCCGGCGCCCCGTGTGAATGCAGCGTAAGAATACCCAAGACCCTGAAACTGAGCTGCAGCGCAGTGGATAAGAATAGTGATGTTACGGTCTGTGCCGAGGCTTCGGAGCGTGTGTCGAAAAATCCCGGAAGCTTTCAGTGAAGCGTGTATCGAAGCTTGTATCGCTTTAGATCAGTGACGTCATTGATGACGTTTGAAGCCTCGCTTCTGCCTGACTGGTTCGAATGGTTCGACTGGATGCGGTTCGAATCTTGGCACGACATTTTGACAGATATATAAACCCATGGGATCCCCTCGGAATGTGTGGTTTTAGAATAATAATATCGCCCCTCCTGCCTGTTATGACCAAAGTACTTAATACTCCCATTCATTTAAAAACCAATACATTTATTACACAGTTATGTTATACAATCATTATATACAACCAGAAAATACACATTACATTCAAATAAATATATAAGTATTTTTGGAAAATTATTTTTTTCTTCACCGTTATTTCTAAGCCATAATTGCCGCAAAATAAAGTGTATCACAGTTCACATCAGGTCATCTGTAATGTATCTACTTGTTTACACTCTTTGATCACCAGGTGGTATTGTGAGCAAATGAAGCGTCAAGAAATGAACCCTTTTGTGAACCACTTGACTAAAAAGCTTCAATGCTTCATGAGGCTTCATCTCACCATCACTAGCTAAGACCATACAGCTGTTTACCACTCAGAACAGGCTTCGTCATGGCCGACCAAAGAAGTTGAGTGCACCTGCTCAGCGTAATATCCAGAGGTTGTGTTTGGGAAATAGACATATGAGTGCTGCCAGCATTGCTGCAGAGGTTGAAGGGGTGGGGGGTCAGCCTGTCAGTGCTCACACCATACGCCGCACACTGCATCAAATTGGTCTAAATGGGTGTTTTCCCAGAAGGAAGCCTCTTCGAAGGATGATGCACAGGAAAGCCTGCAAACAGTTTGCTGAAGACAAGCAGAATAAGGACATGGATTACTGGAACCATGTCCTGTGGTCTGATGAGACCAAGATAAACTTATTTGGTTCAGATGGTGTCAAGTGTGTGTGGCGGCAACCAGGTGAGGAGTACAAAGACAAGTGTGTCTTGCCTACAGTCAAGCATGGTGGTGGGAGTGTCATGGTCTGGGGCTGCATGAGTGCTGCCGGCACTGGAGAGCTACAGTTCAATGAGGGAACCATAAATGAGCAGAGCATGATCCCCTCCCTTTGGAGAATGGGCCGCAGGCCAGTATTCCAACATGATAATGACCCCAAAGACACATCCAAGACAATAAATATACATATACTGTATATTTATCAGGTAGTTATTTAGGTTTACCCATACAGTCAGTCCTGTCCTTTCAGTATAGATTGGGATAGTGAAATAATTCAGCCGTCAAAATATGGGGATGAGTATGATGTCGATGACAGCTCAGATGAAGATTACATGCCACCTTTATGTTTGTGGTATGTTCTAATGCTAAAAAGTTTGTTTACAGTTTTTCCTGAGTGATTGGTTCACCCAGTTTTCCTTTCAACATCGATGAGCTTCATGTGATTGGGCTTGGTGAAACTGTGCAAGACAAAATTGATTGTACCACTTCTGATGATGAGCCCTTCACCGAGCAGGAAAATAATCTTTTATGAGGATGATCTTGTGGGAAAGCATGCCTCTATTGTCTATGATGAGATTTTGAAACTGCTTGCAAATGTTCTTCAGTTTCCACTGAAGGTGTGTAATTTCAAAGATCACACCCTTAATATAAAATGTGATGCTTCTCCACCCTTCACAATGAAACATTACATCAAGAGAAACTGCTACAATCTTACAATGGCTAATATTCCTGGTTTTCTTGTAACTATTAAGTCAGAGAGTAGTTTAAAGGGGCTCTATGTAGGAATGACACCCAGTGGTTGAAATAGGTACTACAGTCCAATTTTTAAATATTGTTTTCCCCGCCCCCTCGTTCAGAGACGCGGGTGGCCAAGGATACGCATCAAGAGGGAACGCAATTGACAATGAAAGCTGAGGAGATTTACACACTGTAAGCTGATAAGTTGATTCATCTGTGTTTTAAAATGCTGTTGTTCATAAAGATTATTAGATGGATGCAGAGGCTTTAGGTCTGCGATTCTCTGACCCAGTTTGTTTGCTGGTTTCCATGGCTGCAATATGTGGTGTTCTCCGCCAACTGGCAACCTGTGATATCGAAATACTGTTGGATAAACTGGCAGCACAAGGTTTCGCACAGACCAAAACAAAGGCAGACATTCCAACACGGAACACAAATTTCAAAGTAGAATATCTGGCTGCAGCATTGTTTTTCTGAGAAACAAGTAGGTGAACTTAGCATGTTTCCTAAATATCTGCAAACATATTGGGGTATTTTTATGCTTTATTAAAGTATAAATCTTACATAGAGCCCCTTTAATGAATTTAGGACAGATGTTTGAAAGTTTTAGGTTTATAAAACACAGTTCTCTATTTTGAGGCCACCACCACTTCTGGTTAAAGCCTGTACCAGCCCTGAATCCGTTCCAGTGTCTTCTCCAGTCCCTGAGTTAGCTCCAGTTCTTGAACTCTCCTATTCCAGAGAGCATTGTAGTGCCCCTGATGCACCATTTTTTGTAGGCCAGAAGGTCCTGCGAAAAAACCTAAGGGCCCAGCAGATGAAAGGGTGCAAGCCTGAACACAGCTTGTTGGGACCTTATGAAATTGTATCATTTACAATAAAAAAATTGCAGATTTTGTGGATCCCCCCCCCCCCCCCCAAAATCAACACTGACCATCTCAAACCATTCAAAAAAGACAAACCCCGGATACCCCATAGAATAACCCAAGAACCTCAATGTGAAAGACCACATAAAGAAACTAGACTTCCCTTGCCCTTCACTCACAGCTGTTGATCTCACCATTATCACCATCATCACCATCACTATGAAAATCAGGCCCCACCATCACTTCATCCTCACCAATTGTCTTATGTATTAGACCAAAGCATTCAACAGCTACCAGATCTTCTCCCCTCTCTTCAATGAAAATGCCACTGACTTTCCTCTCCTGTGCCCCACACCACTGCAATGGTGTCATTCAGATATTCCCTTAATGTTGATTTGCACTAAAATTCCCATGTTGTCATGTTGTCCGGATATCTTTTCATATAACCTAGGCTATTTACCCATCCCAACAAAAAAAAAAAACATTCTGCTTGACTCGCAGAAAAAGAAGAAAAAGTGTTTGGAGGCAACAAGGTATTTTTCATGCCCCACAATCAGATGTAGTGTTATTGTGAAACATGTATGCTTGAAAGAAAATTCCTCTATCTTGTTTGTAGAGCAATGATGATAGCAAAGGGTATTTCAGTTTCACACTGAGTGAGTGAAAGCCTGCCTCTCCCACTTTATATGGACACTATTTGGTGTGGTGTGTTTGCTTTGAAGGTGTGATATAGCATTATATAAAAATATTACATGTTCATTAAAATGGTACAATACTTTACAGTTAATGTGTCTTGTTACTACTTCAGTTTGCAGAACACATTCTGCAAATTTCTACAATTGACTTCTCCAGTGAGCCACAAGACGTAACACAGTTCGGAATGGAGATTGCTTTAATGTTGCTACACCAATTTGGTATGGCTTTAAACTCATGAATGCTATTGATGTGCTTTTTGGTGTGCATCACTTTCACTAGTGTTGTACTGTTACCTCATAGATGACCTAAGTGAACTGAGCCACTTTTGTGGAGAGGCAAAAAGAGTAAAAGACACTGGAAAAGATGCAGAAACATTGAAAGACACTGGAGGAGATGCAGAAACAGTAAAATACACAGGAGGAGATGCAGAAACATTGAAAGACACTGGAAGAAATGCAGAAACAGTAAAATACACTGGAGGAAGTGCAGAAACTGTAAAAGACACTGAAGGAGAGGCAGAAACATTTGACTCTGAAGATGTTCTTTGTGTAGCTATGGCGGAGCATTTTTCGTTTTGTGTAGCATACATAAAGTAATAATGAATGGACCATTTCTTTAAAACAGTTTTTATTGTTACTCTTATACAGATCACCTGTGATTACTGTAGGCAGTGGTTCTACTTAAAATGTGTGGGCAATCCATTCACAGAGGATGAATACAAATGTGTTTCACATTGTGCCTTTGTTTTTGGAGTTTGAGTTTATTTTCCCCTTTATTTTCACTTTGGCTAAACTGTTACACCTACTCAAATCAGTCTCTGAAAACAATCATTATGTCTTTATTTCTTTTATGAAATTTGACATTAAAATCACCCAAGACCTCACTGTGGTTCAAATAGGCCTGCAATAGAGGCTTATCTGTACTAACCAAAGCCTTAATAAACATGACACTGAAATTGGTAATACGTTTTAAATTGGAAAAGAAATACGGATTGAATTGACAGTTGGGAAAATCTTGCTTATAGAAAAAAGTCATATTTTTCAACCTTTTGGGGTCCCGTACATCCAGTTGTGATTGCGTAAAACCCCAGGTATACTTCGGCTGTCCGCGTTCGTGCACTGTCCGCATGACGTAAAAGTGAAGACTTAAAGAGGAACACAGATTCCAAAGGGATCAGCAGGATCATTATCACTGTGACCGCTCCATCTTTCAGTTTCAAACGATCTGTAAATCCAGCATAGAACTGGGCCTTGTTTATGAAACCATAAGCACCGATCCTGAGGGCTCGAACAGCCATTGAAAAACACAAGATATTCTCCATTCATTTTAACCAATAAAAGTGATTGAAACTATCAGTTTCTATGGTTATTTTAATTAAAAAATATCGAGAGCGCATCAATGTTGTTTGTGAGCACAACTGTCAGCTCCACTTAACGCTAGGTTATTTGGGAAGCAAGGTTATCTTTCCCTCTGTAGCGAATTAACTCAAAGGGGAAATATTAATAATTATTCATAACTCATTATGATTATTAACCCTCTGGGTAACACTTTAGAATAATGGTCATTAGTTAACATTAGTTAACTACATTAGTTAACATGAACTAATAATGAACTGCACTTATAAAGCATTTATTTATCTTTGTTAATGTTAATTTCAACATTTACTAATACATTATTAAAATCTTGTTAACATTAGTTAATGCACCGTGAACTAACATGAACAAACCATGAACAGCTGTATTTTTATTAACTAACGTTAACAAAAATGAACAAATACAGTAACAAATGAACTGCTCATGGTTAGTTCATGTTAGTTAATACATTAACTAATGTTAACTAATGACCATTATTCTAAAGTTTTACCACCCTCTGTAGTCTGAGGATTTTTGGGGCCCTGGAGAAGTTTTGACATGCCCTGACATTTGTGCTTTTTTCAGTTGTTCATAAACATATTAATGGAAAAGGTGTCATTACACTGTATTCAGCACAAAGTAGGCTACAATAATATGTGAGGAACATGTATGTACATGTTTGTATTTTTGAAGGAATAACGTTTATTGAAAAAACAAAAAAATTAAGTCACTGAAATAAGGCCAAAAAGCAAATATTACGTATATGTGTTTACAAGATTTCTGGGTTTTGGAAGTTGTTGTCACGGTTCGCAGATGCATTGTTTCCTTCTTGTCGTGTGCTCTGTGTTATGACAGCAGTAGGTGTGTTTGTGTTTGTGGGTGTGCCCAGGCCACGTGGGTGATTAGTGGACCCAGCTGCCACTCATCACTCTCCCCACCTGCTGCTCATTTCCTCAGTCATGAAATACTCACCTCATTCATCTCTCCATTGTCAGATCGTTGTTTGGTGTCCTGTTCGTGGTTGTCTTGTCTGTTCCTGACCGGAGTCCCAGTTGTTCGTCGTCTATCTGTGGATTACTGTCTTCGTGCCTTGTCTACCGTCTGGAACCTGGAATCATCTCACCGCCACTCTTCTGTCACCACGTCACGTCACCAGCCGACCATCTCAGTCCCTGCGCCACCTGAAGCCTGCACGTTTTCATTGACTGTGTTTCTGTTACTGCTTGTTGTTAAATAAACGGCGTTACTTGCATTTGCTTCCTGTAATCAATCATGACAGAACGATCTGACCCTGCTACGGAAGCAGCAAGCACTCAGCAGTCTTCGCTGGAGGATTTCGTCAACCGCAGCATTTGTCGAATGGAGTCACAGGAGAGAAATCTCAACGAGACGGGAAGAGCCGTGCAGGCTCTCGTGGCGCAGGTATCCGAGCTCACCCAGCAAGTCCAGTTGCTTCGTGCTCCCGCTGCGCCGCCCACACCGGCCGTTTCCCCACCCACACCAGCGAGCGTCGCCGCTTCGGAGCCTCGGCTCCCAGTACCCGAAGCTTATTCAGGTGAACCAGGATTTTGTAGAGCTTTTCTGACACATTGTACCATGCACTTTGCTCTGCAGCCCCGCACCTTCAGCACCGAACAAAGCAGAGTGGCTTTCATACTGACGCTTTTGACGGGGAAGGCGTCGCTCTGGGGAACGGCGGTGTGGGAGAACCAAGACCCCTGCTGTACCTCGTTCCAGTCACTCTCCGCAGAAATGAAGAGAGTGTTCGACCGCTCAGTCGCGGGGACAGAAGCCGCCAGACAGTTGGCGGAACTACGCCAAGGAGAGAAGTCGGTGTCTGACTATTCCATCGAATTTCGTACATTGGCGGCAGAGTGTCACTGGAACGAGGAGGCGCAGTGGGACATGTTCCTGCATGGGTTGGCTGACCGTGTCCAAAGGGAGATCTACGCGCTGGACCTCCCCACCACGTTTAATGGTCTTGTCGACCTGGCGCTCAGGGTGGATGCTCGGCTGACCAGGGCCGAGCGGAGAAGTCCAGCCCACAGGAGTGAGGAAGTCCTGAGGTCCGGCGGCGGGGACACGGTCAGTCCCATTCAAGATCATGAGCCCATGCAGGTGGGTCGAGCTCGGCTTTCCCGGGAGGAGCGGGAGAGGCGGAGGTCCCAAGGACTTTGTTTATATTGTGGCAAGGCGGGACATTTCGCTTACAACTGTCCGTTAAAAGGGCAAGCCCGGCAGTAAGTTTGAGGCTACTGTCGGGTGGGATCTCCGCTGGAAAGTCCTCAACCACATCCACCCTCCTCCCGGTGAGATTGGGATGGTCGCATCACCTTCACAACTGCAACGCACTTCTGGATTCCAGGGCAGAAGGTAACTTCATGGACCAATCTTTCGCCACCAAGTTCCACATTCCTTTCAAACCACTCACCGACAGAATCGCTGTTCACGCACTCAATGGACAGAGCCTTCCCACCATTTCTCACGTCACTGAAGATATCACCCTCATCACCGCTGGCAACCATTCTGAACTGATTAAATTTTTTATTTTTGATTCCCCTCACACCCCCGTCGTCCTTGGTCATCCTTGGTTCACCAAACACAACCCCCAGGTAGACTGGGTCCAGAATTCCATTGTGGCCTGGAGTGAGGAGTGTCATAAGTCTTGTCTTGTCTCTGCTTGTTCGTCTGTTTCTGGTTCTGTTTTACAGGAGGAAGCAGTGGATCTGTCTACCGTGCCCATTGAGTACCAGGACCTGAAGGAGGTGTTCAGTAAGTCCAGGGCTGCTTCTCTTCCTCCGCATCGTCCCTACGACTGTGCCATAGATCTAGTATCAGGGAAGTCTCCGCCTAAAGGCAAGTTATATTCACTTTCGGTCCCCGAAAGAGAGGCTATGGAGAAATATATTTCTGATTCACTAGCAGCCGGGTTCATTCGCCATTCCTCTTCTCCAGCGGGGGCGGGGTTCTTTTTTGTGGGGAAGAAGGATGGTTCCCTGCGACCTTGTATTGATTACCGGGGGTTGAACAACATTACGGTAAAGAATACCTATCCTTTGCCGTTAATGTCTTCAGCCTTTGAGAGGTTGCAGGGAGCATCCGTCTTCACAAAATTGGATTTAAGAAATGCTTATCATTTGGTCCGCATCAGGGAGGGTGATGAATGGAAGATCGCCTTTAACACCCCTAGGGGGCACTTTGAATACTTGGTCATGCCGTTCGGGCTTTCCAACTCCCCAGCGGTCTTCCAGGCACTCGTTAATGACGTGCTGAGAGATATGGTCGATCAGTTCTTATATGTCTACCTGGACGACATATTGATTTTTTCCTCATCTCTCCAGGAACACGTACAGCACGTTCGACGAGTGCTTCAGAGGTTGCTAGTGAATGGGCTTTTTGTCAAGGCGGAGAAATGCGTTTTTCATGCACAGTCTGTTCCTTTCCTAGGGTACATCGTGTCGACTGAGGGAGTACGCATGGACCCTGAGAAGGTTAAGGCTGTGGTAGATTGGCCAAATCCAGATTCCTGTAAGGCCCTACAGAGGTTTTTGGGGTTCGCCAATTTTTACCGGCGTTTCATTCGCAACTTCAGCCAACTAGCCTCACCTCTGATTGCCTTGACCTCCCCCAAAACTACGTTCAGGTGGTCAGACGCAGCTGAGGCTGCGTTTGCCAAACTGAAGGCTCGCTTTGTTTCGGCCCCTATTCTCGTTGCCCCTGATCCATCACGGCAGTTTGTGGTGGAGGTCGACGCATCAGAGGTGGGGGTAGGTGCAGTGTTGTCCCAGCGTGCTTCCGCAGACGATAAGATGCATCCGTGCGCGTTTTTTTCTCATCGCTTATCTCCCGCCGAAAGTAACTACGACATTGGTAATCGAGAGTTGCTGGCAGTCAAGTTAGCGTTGGAAGAATGGCGCCACTGGTTAGAGGGCTCTGGGGTACCCTTTATCGTCTGGACCGATCATAAGAACCTAGAATACATCAGAACTGCCAAAAGATTGAACTCCAGGCAGGCTCGGTGGGCACTTTTTTTCGGACGTTTTGATTTTACTCTCTCGTACCGCCCCGGGTTCCAAAAACATCAAACCCGACTCTTTGTCTCGTATTTTTGACCGTTCCAAACGCCCGTCTACTCCCGAGTGTATTTTTCCCGACAGATTAGTTATCTCCACACTCACATGGGAGATCAAATCGAGAGTCAAGTCGGCTCTAGAAGGGGTAACGCCCCCGCCCGGGTGCCCACCAAACCGATTATTTGTGCCGGAGGGATTACGGTCCATGGTCATTCAGTGGGGTCATTGTTCCAATGTGGCATGTCATCCAGGAGTCAGTCGAACTAAGTTTTTGGTTAAGCAACGATTCTGGTGGCCTCTCATGGCTCGTGACGTTCGCAATTTTGTCTTGGCTTGCTCAGTCTGCGCTGTTGGTAAGACTTCCAATCGTGCCCCAGATGGGTTACTTCAACCGCTGTCAGTCCCTTCGAGACCCTGGTCCCATATCTCGCTAGATTTTGTGACCGCCCTCCCACCCTCCCAAGGGAACACGGTTGTTTTAACCGTAGTGGACCGGTTCTCGAAGGCGGCTCATTTTATTCCCTTGCCCAAATGACCCTCAGCCAAGGAGACAGCGGTTACGATCATTGATCACGTCTTTCGGATTCATGGCCTCCCGGTAGACGTGGTCTCTGACAGGGGTCCCCAATTCGTTTCCAAATTTTGGCAGGAATTCTGTAGATTGCTGGGGGCGACTGTTAGTATGTCGTCTGGGTTTCACCCCCAGAGCAATGGTCAGACTGAGAGAGCCAATCAGGATTTGGAGCGAACGTTGCGATGTATGGTCTCCAAGAATCCTTCCTCTTGGAGTCAACAACTCTCAATGGTGGAGTACGCACACAATACTTTACCAGTGTCGTCCACGGGCCTATCTCCGTTTGAATGCAGTGTAGGTTACCAGCCACCTATTTTTCCCAGTCTGGAATCCGAGGTCGCGTCCCCTCTGCCCACGCCTTTGTCCAGAGGTGCCACCGAACTTGGACGAGAGCCCGAGAGACTCTCCTCCAAGTGAGGGAACGCACCAAGGCCAAAGCCGATCGCCACCGGTCAAGGCCTCCGGTTTACGTCGTCGGTCAAAAAGTGTGGCTTTCTACTAAGGATATTCCTCTCCGACCCGTTTCTAAGAAGCTTGCTCCTAAATTTATTGGCCCGTTCACTGTCACCAAGATCATTAGTCCGGTGGCAGTCCGCCTCAAACTTCCTCCAGTGTACAGGAGGATTCATTCCGTCTTCCATGTCTCCAAAATTAAACCTGTTTTTCATTCTGAGATTAATCCGCCAGCCCCGGTTCCCCCACCGCCGCGTCTCGTAGATGGGGAACCATCTTATTCTGTAATTCGTATTCTGGACTCTAGGCGGAGGGGACGCGGATTTCAGTACTTGGTGGACTGGGAAGGTTACGGTCCGGAGGAGAGGAGTTGGGTTCCTGCCAGGGACATTCTGGATCACACCCTTATCGATGATTACAATCGACAGGTAAGGGAGTCGGGGAATGCCAGGAGGCATTCCTAGGAGGAGGGGTACTGTCACGGTTCGCAGATGCATTGTTTCCTCCTTGTCGTGTGCTCTGTGTTATGACAGCAGTAGGTGTGTTTGTGTTTGTGGGTGTGCCCAGGCCACGTGGGTGATTAGTGGACCCAGCTGCCACTCATCACTCTCCCCACCTGCTGCTCATTTCCTCAGTCATGAAATACTCACCTCATTCATCTCTCCATTGTCAGATCGTTGTTTGGTGTCCTGTTCGTGGTTGTCTTGTCTGTTACTGACCGGAGTCCCAGTTGTTAGTCGTCTATCTGTGGATTACTGTCTTCGTGCCTTGTCTACCGTCTGGAACCTGGAATCATCTCACCGCCACTCTTCTGTCACCACGTCACGTCACCAGCCGACCATCTCAGTCCCTGCGCCACCTGAAGCCTGCACGTTTTCATTGACTGTGTTTCTGTTACTGCTTGTTGTTAAATAAACGGCGTTACTTGCATTTGCTTCCTGTAATCAATCATGACAGTATTAGACTAGAATTTTTGCTTCAAAATGTAAAAATGATCCAGCCTACTCACTCATATAAAACAATACAGAGATTTAAATTTTCTAAGACACTTTTTGTCAGGAAACACAATATGTGGGGAGGCGTGAATCTTCATGAATAATGCCGTGATTCACACCTGAGAAGACTAAAGATCCGCATAATGAGCTGCATAATGAGACCTTTCAGTCAGGTATGCTATGTGAAAAAACCTGCCGGCTGAGGAGCAATCCTTGATGATTTGGTCTGGAGTTGTAACCAATACTTCTGCATTGGTCGAAGACATATGAAACAACTTGAGCTGTTAATTTGGAAAGAGTTCTTCCTCTCCTAGACAAGCACATGTTTGGGGGCAGGGCAGGCCCCGGCCCACAGGCAACCCCTGAAGTCGCTGTGTTGTCGGAGAAGTAAGAGAGAGGGAGGAGCATTGTGTACCGTCTTTAAGCTCTGGGAGAAGTCACACCCCTAAGGGTTGACCTGACCAATGAAATGGGTAGAATCTCCAAGCGGCAAAATTCCTCTATGGGGGCTTTTTATAACAGAGCGTGTAACTGAGTTGTTGAAGAGGAACTATTAAAGAGTCTTGCAATTCTGCTGTGTTACAAACATATCGTATGCACAAGCATTTACATCTTCTCGATACAAAAGCATAGCCACTAAACATTGCATAATTGAAGTTATCTTAAATGTATCATAAAACATGTGAATACACTGTTAGTGCAATACAACAACAGTAATAATAGATACCATTTCCTGGGGATATGCATGTTCTTTATAGAACAGTGTCTATAAATTAATGCAGGAAAGTCTGTTTTCTGTGGGAAAAATGCAGGAAAGATGCAGGTTTTCTGTGTCCCTTTGTCTCTGCTTCTCCATGTGCAACTCACACATACTACAGGGCAATAAAACTAAGGTTGGTCTTCTCGGGGGATGGGGGACAGACCCCAGAGTAAGTTTTAAACAATTATTTGTTTAATATAACAAATAATTGTGTCTGATTTGTCTCAGTTGTTACACTCTGCAGTCATGTTCCCCTGACTTGTCAAGGCTGCTTGGACAAACTAGGCATAGTTATTGTACCTCTTTATGTTCAAAGGATGTAAGCATTGTTTGCATCTCATGTTAAACCAAACACTTAATGTTCTGCATTTCTGAAACTGTTTGTGTTCCCCAGCTGAATTATACTGTGCGTATTTAAATTAAGTATTCCTTAACACTTTCTTGATTTTTATCAGGGCTGTTGCACAAAAGCTCATGCCTGGGCCATGTGATGAACAGTCATGCCTGGGTGTTGAGGTAATGATCATTTACAATGAAAATAAACAAGAACATGTATAAGATTGATAGTCATTGTCACAATTCTTCATAATCTTTCTTTAAACAGGGGGGCTACCCCCACAACTTTCTGGGATTGACTATGGAGTATTCATAGTTATGTTGAGTTGCCAAGCTCATTTTCAGGATGTTTGTTTATGTCCACACAACATCCATTGTGTCCTCACCATGTCCATTATGCCCACTAAAGGTTTAGTTCACCCAAAAATTAAATTTTTGTCACTCATCACTCTGTCTCATGTCGTTCCACATGCGTAAGACCTTTGTTCATCTTCAGAAACCAAATTAAGTTATTTTTGATAACATCTGAGGGTATATGATCCACACATAGGCTGCAATGCCATTACACCTTTTGAGGTCCATAAAGGTAGAAAAGACATTGGCTGCGTCCGAAACCGCCTACTCACTGAGTAGGTACTTAATTTCAGTAAGTACTAAAAGAGTAGGTACTAATCTCATTGAGTATGAATGTGATCCGGATATAATCCGCCATGTCGATGTTATCATGTGACTTACAACGTTATCACAAGCGCAACAACTTAAAATATACAAGTGACTGGTTTAATTCATATCTGTAAATATCTTGAAATTGATTTATTTTGCCCTAATGTGACCCACAGTTTTATCCTTAATGATATATATTTTTTTATTGAATGAAAACCCAAAATCGTGATCTCTTGAATATGTTGTTAATTTCTTTATTTTATATGCATACAATTTTATCCACAAGCAAAAGTGGCTTAAATCTCCTGTTTTCCTTTTTCTTGTTGAATTTAACTGTCATTTCATCCCTTTGGCTTATAATAAATAAAAAAAATTCTGAAGCCTTATGATGAATTATTCAGATATTTAACCTTGTCATTGTGCTTTTTTTCTGTGTATATAATCGTTTTCTTTTTTTTTGTCATTATGATTGTTCATTGTTAGTTCTGTAATAATAATATAATAAAAAAAGATATGAGAGATGCACCAACACCTCACAGCACCAGTAACTTGACAACGCTACCTTGTACAGTTTTCCTCAGCATTTGCAATATCTGCACAAAGGAGATATCGGACAGCTGCTCGAAGATCTCACCTTTGGAGAAGACTGACGTATTACTACTAAAGATAAGATTACCCCAGAATGAACAGCATTGCTAGACCACCCTAACACTAATAATAATAATAATAAATAATAATAATAATAATAATAAATGCTGACCAATACTTAATTTTATGACTTTTTTACTGAAGATAATGTATTAGTAAAACAAGCAAAACGTAATGTTTTGTCATATGACATAGCTATGCATGAACACACACTAGACAAATACAGCTGATGTGAATACATCTCAATTTACAGTCAAGCAATGAATTAATGCATGAATTAATAAAATAAATATATTTTATTCACCGACAATAGGAAACATAAATGAGTTATAGAATGAATAAAAGTAATCATCACAATAAATAAATACATATACAATTCAACAACACATGAAATTTGGCAAAGCTTTAGTCAAATTTATTGATCTAACAATCAGGTATTTACAGTCCTTCTGCCATCTCAACACAGCTGCGCCAATTCTGCAGCTTTATTCTGATGAAGCAGCTGACCACCATGAACACCTTCGCCTGTTTTTGCCATCTATAATGTCCCTCTCTTCTGCTCCTCTCAATGGGGACATCTTTGATCCAGAGGATGAGGGAGATGATGATGGACCCCTGAACCCCACAACCTTGAAGCAGGAGTGGCAGAAGATGTGCGGGACAATCTGACTGCTGCTGTGTCTGCTCCAAACATTCATGTGCTCTCCATGAACAAGACTACATGTAAAACATTTAAACTGATAGAAACGTTTAATAATTCATGTCAGAATTCAGTTTCCTGCCATATTTCATTCAATATTTTTACAATTACATGCTTTTTTTTGTTTCAGCTTTATTATTTTAGTGGTGTAGTGGGCTAAATGTAAGCAGAAGGTTGCTGGTTCGATCTCCGCAGCTGTCACCGTCCTTCATCAAGACACTTTACTCCAGGTTACTCCATGAGGATCATCCCTGTAATAAGAGCACTGTTAGTCACTTTTGATAAAAGCATCTGCCAAAAGCAAACCTGTAAATAGGGGCTTAAAGGGTTAGTTCACTAAAACATATAAATTCAGTCATTATTCAGGTTTCTTTTCCCCACAAATGCCGCCGTCATCTTGCCTTGCAGGTCCTGCTCCACAGGGAAGAGGGGGAGGGCGGGCCGTAAATGGCCCGTGGGCTGGCAGTTTGAGACCAATGGCCTAAAGTATAGTTGAATTAATTGTTATTCATTCTTTCGCAGCCAGGTGGCGCCCACGGGCGGTAAACTCCGGTTTAGAGGCACTTCTCAGCAATCGTTTGGAGCTTTTCAAAATGGTTAGATGCATTGAAAAGCTGAGTTTGTAAGCTTTAAAATGATACCTATTTTGTGTTATTCCACGTTTGAAAACGAACATGGATGGGTCTGGGAACATTGGATACACACTGCATCCCGGAAAGATGAGAGACATGTTTTTAGCCATGTATGTCAAATCATTCCGTGAGTAATATCTTGTGATCAACGCAATACATTTTGTTGATTTTGGAATATACATATTTGTATTTAGTTAGCGGCTGTGCTGTTTTTGTTTTAAACGCATATTACTCAGACTCATTAGAGGGGGAAATGCAACAGAAGCATGTCGGACGCTTGATCTGAACCTGTAAAGTCTCTGGTTTTGTATGCAAAAAGAATTTTTGTGCTACCTATATGGGTTCAGTTTTTATTGGCTCTTAAAGAGAGACACGCAAATGGGAGCGCCGACGCTCCATCCGGTCTTAAAGGGTTAAAGAAAGGCTTTCTACAAAACAAAACTTAAAGTGAATTTCATTTTGAAAAAATTGCATCTTAATTTTAATCAATGTTTCATCAACCAATTGCCTGGATTTAATAAATAAGAAGCAAATATATTCATGGATGCGTGGGCGCGATCACTTGCACATGATCTGGAGCATTTATCTTATAGGCTAAATGAACTGAAACTATGCTGCTTGCCTCACAGACATGAGAAATATATCTATAGAAAGCTTGAAATGTCTTCTTTTAAACTAAATAATTTATAATGGTGGCCGCGCTACCGGAGCGCCATCTAGAGGCTGTTGCCCAAAAAGTATCAAAGTGACGCCTCTTGGGTTCCATACTCTATGTTACAGCTGCAGCCAGCCCCTATTCACCTTATTTTCCGCGACAACAAGGGTGGTGTTTTGTCATCTTACTTCCAGCTGAGGGACAATTTACACCCACCACCTTAAGACGAGGAGCACCTGAGGCAATGGCTGAAGGAGCTAAACTTGAAGTGCTCACCAAAGTGCCGTTATGTGTGGTCATACCATTTCATGGACAGGAAGCCAACTGACGAACACCCTTACCCCGAGAAATGGCTCAGCTACGATGTTCCAGTAAAGAAGTCACGCCGGGTGCTGAACAGGTTGTCAGATTCAGGTAAGCTAACTTAGCTAGCTGTGCATGTTAGCCTAACATTAGATTTGTGAAGTCCGCTCTATGAATACATTTGAGATTAGTAATAAGAAGTTCACAAAATACAACAAATCTTGCATTATTACCATTGCCACCTATGTATTGTCATATTTACGATAATGTTATGGTACATTACAGTCTAACAATAGCTCACGTTATTCCTGTAAGTTAGAGATTGCAGATGACAGCAGGCCAGCTAGCTACATCTCTCATATTGATATTGACCTAAGTATTAACACTAGAGTTAGAGATTGTATATATACGGTCTCGTCTTTAATACATCTCTCTCTCACACTGTTCTGATAGAGTATGGGTGCAATCATATTAATTCTCATGATGTATTATTACTAATGTAAAAATATGTGTATGGTTATTCAGTTGTTAAGTGTGACGTCACGCGTGACGTTTAGACTCTTCCGGGTCCAAGCGCTCCGCTTGTTAGATCCGTACAGTCAAACAACAATGGTGGAACCTGTAAATTTATTTACGATCACGTCCTTCTTAGTGAGGCACCCTTGGCGGTCAAAAAGGGTTTAAATTCCTTTAACACCAACAGAGTGGTTAGTGTAGCTCATCACTCAGGTGGCATAATTAAGGGTAGAGTCCAGGCATCAATGAAAAAGGTTTACGAAGTTGAGGTGAGTTAGGTGTAAAGGTGATGATACACGGGGCAGTGTTGTCGAGCGATGTTGCTTTGGGACTTTCCTATTGAAATTGGGCAACAAATTTAGATCTAAAGTATCCAGATAGAAATGTGTTACCCAGGGGTTAAATTGTAGCCTGGTAATACCAGACTCTGCTACTTCACTTTGCTTCGTAGACAGAGTCTGGAATGGCATAATAGAGAAGTGTTTTCTCTCTCGCTAGGTGGCGCTTGTCTGAAGTTTAAAATCATTGGTTACCCGTAAGCCAATCAGATACGTTTAGTTATGACGTATGTTATGCACCTGTACAGCCGCATCGAAGCACAGACATCATGCATCGAACTCAAATCTATGATTGAACTTCCACTGTAAAACTGTTGTAAACACATGATGATGCAAGCGAAATACCGGAGTGAACATGGCTGTAAACGACTTTTGCAGATTATGCGAAGTTAATGCATCCCGAAGTTTACATCCGTGTCTCGTTTCCCATTTCCGTGGTCGTTTCGGTTTTCGATTTCACTAACCTAATGTAAAACTCGGCGCTTAGCATCTACGTCACGGCTCTCAGCCCGCCCTCTGTTCGTTGATTGGCCCGGCTGTTTCCAGACCGGTGGCAAACAGAAAGCTCTGACGCTGTATCAGACTGAGTACAGAAGCTAAATGAAATTGAGCGGAAGTAGGAAGTCTGACGTAGTCAGGCTAGTTAAATTGGGCTGGGCCGTCCGAATTCAAAACAAATCAGCTCTGCTCACACACAAAAAACTCAGTTATCATGTTGCAATAAAAATTAACGTCCGGGAGAGACGTGCACGAGAGAAGGCGATGGATGATTCAAGGAGAATCGAGAGACAAAAAAACTGTTTGTGCTTGTCTTTTATGGACAAACAAGCCAACACACCTCCTTGGTTGAAGCAACCAATGGTCAGGGTGCCCTATTTGGCAGGTAAAACTTCCTTTGTCTTGTCTTGTGGCTTGAGTTGCATAATTTATGAGGTATCAGATCGGATAGTACTTTCTTCACAGTACCATTAAAAATAGAACAATGCATTTTACAGTTATGTGACATGCATTGTTGAATGAGGCTTACAGAGAGCTTTGAAATGAAACTAAACTTGCCATGTAAGAAAAGCATATAAAAGAAGTTATAGTTTACAGTCAAATGTAATCGTTAGAAATTACACTAGCATAACTACAGTCATTTAAACTAAGTTTAAACACTCGGGATACATACATGCACTTGACATACACGACGGGTGCATTTTGGCACAGTCATATTTTGAGAATAACTGTACATACAATCTCTAAGCATGTTTGTGTGTGTGTGTTGGGTTTTGGCTGTAATGTCTGTGCGTGCCCGGCTTGCTGTGAGTCGATCCAAGGTGGCTGCGGTCCCTTTGAAGTCATGGGGGAAGTATTCAGGAATCTATCGATATAGCCATAAAACAGGTCTCGTGATCTATTAGTGTCCGCCAGGCCGGAGCCAATGTGAGATTTATAAACACAGCCGCTGAGAACGAGGAACGACGGGATCGACCACTAATACCGGACTCAGATATTGTAATGAATGGAGACTCAGGCAGGGATCCATATGCAGCATTTATTTAGAGTAGAGTGGTCGTACAGGCAGGGTCAAACAGGAGCAAACAGGAACAGCAAGGGACAGGCAGAATCGTGGTCAAGGAACAAGCAAAGATCAGGACAGGCAGATATCACTCACAGGTCGGTATGCAAAGCAAGGGTCAGGACAGGCAGCAACGGGTCAGTAAACAGGAAACAGGCAGGATCAGTAACGATAAACAGGCAGACAATAAACACAGGGAAACGCTCAGAAATGATACACTGGGTAATCAAGACTTCGCGGTGAGGTGGTGTGTGTGAAGGTCCTTTATAGTCCTGGTAATGAGCTGCAGCTGGGTGTGGTGATTAGTGAGGAGTGATTGTGAAGTGAGTGCAGGTGATGAGCAATGGAGGATCATGGGAAATGTAGTCCAGAGTGAACATGAACAGACTGTGATCGTGACAGATATGGAGGAAAACGCAATGGAAATTGATCGTGGACATGATTATTGTTCAGTTCTGGAACCTGCTGCTCTGGACTTATCACTATGTGAAAATGAAGAGTTGAAGAGAGAGATAGAAGATCTGTGGAAACAGCTGGAGCAGGCCAAGGTGAACAGCCGCTTTGGCCTCCAGAGATTTGCGGGCTTTGATGAGGATATTCACTTTTACACAAGGTAAAACCATTTTTTGATTATTATTTGCCATTAGCACAATGGTAAAGTGTTTTTTAGTTATTGTTGTTTAGTTTTTAACTCACGTACCTCTCAAATTTCTGAATAGGGTTTTACCATCCATCATTGAACATGTTCTGAATGTCTTTATAATCATCAAGTATCACACAAGTGTCATACTAAATGTGATAAATGGGACTAAAGTGTGTATAATGCAGGGGGAACTTGTGTGTGTGTAGAGTAATGTGTTAGGATGTGTGTGAGTGTTGAGGAGTGGGTGTGTGTAAAGTCAGTGCAGTTTCATTATTTGAGAATCAAAGATACAGTTTAAGACTGTAGTAATTACCTAATATTGTACCATGTGTTATGCCTTAAATGTTTTAAAATAAACAATTTATTTCTTTGCAGATTTGCAACCTATAAACACATGATGGCCTTCTGGGAACAGATTGAACCTTCAACACACAGGATGATTCGCATCACCAGCTCCAAAGTCAGGGAGACTAGGCTATATGTGAAGACTCGGGCACTTCCTGCAATCAATGAATTCTTCCTCTTCATGATGCACCTTGCTTTGGGCCTCAAGCAGAAAGACCTGGCTCATCGCTTCCATGTCCATCAGAGTACAGTGAGCCGCATCATAACCACTTGGGCAAACTTCCTCTATTTTCTTTTAGGTACTGTGCAAATTTGGTTGCCGAAAGAGAGAGTATGAGTCTACCTGCCAGAGGAATTTGAGAATTTCCGAGAAACCCAGGTTATCCTGAACTGTACCGAGCTCCGCTGCCAAACGCCTTCATCTCTGCTATTACAGAGTGAGGTCTTTTCCTGCTACAAATCTCACTGCACCTTCAAGGCTTTGATAGGAATGGCACCTCATGGTGCAGTAACTTTTGTCTCTGGACTGTATGCGGGGTCAATCAGTGACCGGGAGCTGTTCAAGCAGTCGGGTATCATTGATGTCCTCACTCCTGACATGGCCATAATGGTGGACAAGGGCTTCTTGACAACCTGGTACCATGCAAAATCCACAGGCCTGCATTTGTGACCAAGGGCACACAAATGTCTACCGGAGAGGTGAGACACACTCAGTCTGTGGCCAGGCTCAGGGTGCATGTTTAATGCCTGATCCGGCGGGTGAAGGAACACAAGTTGTTGACGCAGTCATCCTCTTGTCCATTTCTGGTAGCAATAATCAACTGTTTGCCGTGTCATGTCTTCTCATTAACTACCAGAATGGGGCCACTTGTCAAGGCATGGGCCCAGTGAGTCTACACAGTGTCATTCTTGTCTGTGTCTTTATTATTTGGCAGTTTGAATTCTAAATATAGTCTGGAAACTGTCAAATTTTCTTACTATGATTGCCTAATAGATTTTGTCTCATCTGGGATGTTTTTTGACTTGCCACATATAATTCTGTGAACTGTCAGAATGGAGCACTTGTCAAGGCATGGTTTGAAATATTGTAAATATTTTCTGCAAACTGTCTAATTTTCTTACTATGATGGCCTGTTTTTTGCTTGCCTTTACTACTGAAGTTCAGAAGTACATCACGATTCTGTTCATGCATGGATATGAACTGGAGGATCTGGAACAGGCATTGATGAACATCTTAAACTGAAAGATTGTGCTGTTAACTGAATGTGGAGGACAATTTTACTGTTGCAATATCAAGAGTAAATCAGACATTCAGGTACAAGAACTACTACAGAAGATCGAAGGAATGATGAAGGGAAATGGTGGAAGATTTAACATGGAACGAATGAAGATGAGCAACAGCAAGTTAATAGTCAGTTGTAGGTTGTTTTATTGTTATGTTGTAAATGACAATGATAGAAACATGACAGTTTGTTCACTAAGTGTAAGTCACTAGATGGTCACACTGACCTTAAGGGAAGAATCCATAGTCTGTTTTAACACTGACCTTAAAACAGACTGTATGGATTTTTCCCTTAACAGTGATTTGATCGTTCTGTTGTAGTTTCAGGAGAAGATTCAGATTTTCCAAGCAGACACTAAGCAACCACCAAACTGTCCTGCCGCTTATTGTGGCTGTAAGGAAACTACTTTGTTTCTCAGCACATAAAGATGAACTACTTATTGTGGTTTCAGACTGTGGTGATGTGGTTTCTCCACTGCGTGGATCTTCATGTGTATCTTCAGTTGATTTTTAGAAGAGAAACTCTATCCACACTGATCACATGTTTGTGTGCCGCTTCTCTCTGCTGTGGATCTTCTCATGTGTTTTCAGATATGATGAATAACTGAATCTCATGTCACACTGTGAACACTTGTAAGGTTTTTCTCCAGTGTGGATCCTCTCATGTGTTTTCAGATGTGACGACTGACTGAATCTCTTGTCACAGTGTGAACACTTGTAAGGTTTTTCTCCAGTGTGAATTCTCTGGTGCTGTTTTAAACTGTTTGCCGAAATAAAAGTCTTCTCACACTCAAAGCACATGTACTCTCTCACACCAGTGTGTGTTTTCTCATGTTCTTGTAAATTACACAGCTGTGAAAAACTCTTTCCACACACAGAACATGAATGTGGCTTCTCCTTTGTATGAACTCTCTGGTGTGACTTCAGGTTTGATGCCCAGAGAAATGTTTTGCCGCATTCATTACATGCGAATTGCTTCTCTCCGGTATGAACTCCACTGTGAATCTCAAGACTTCGTTTTGTTGTAAAACTCTTCCCACATTGATCACATGTGAACGGCTTCTCTCCAGTGTGGATCCTCATGTGTTCCTTAAGATGTCCTTTTTGTGTGAATCTCTTCCCGCACTGATCACATGTGAACGGCTTCTCTCCTGTATGAACTCTCATGTGAATCTCAAGATATTGTTTGGTTGAGAAACTTTTCCCACACTGATCACATGTGAACGGCTTCTCTCCTGTATGAACTCTCATGTGAACATCAAGACTTTGTTTGGTTGATAAACTCTTTCCACACTGAGTGCAGGTTGTAGATTTCTTGTCTCTTTTCTTTAAAAAAGAATTTTTAGTCTTTGAGCGACTCAAAGGTTTTTTTCCAGGTTTGTCATGATGTTCCTCCTCCACTTCACTCAGTTCTCCACTCTCCTCACTTTCTTCCATCAGCTCTGAAATCACAATAAAAGTTAATTTTCATTATATTAAAGTAATTCAAAATGAGGATTATGAAGTGAAAGAACATAACAGTTAACCATGTACTGAAGTAGACAACTGCTATGAAATATTCTGATCACTTTGATCCCTTTTTAAATATTTACTCTGTCCCTGAAAAAATTATTATATTTAAAACATTATAGACAAATCACCTTGTTTCTGTAGTGAGAACTATTAAATATGTTTAACGAGTTCGTTTGCCCATATAATCTTTAGGATATTAGGTTAGCTTATTTGGCTTGCTGTCCACTGAGGAGGGGCTCGATGAAGCATCTTCAACTCGAGCTCTGATACACCCCCCAGTGAATAAATATAGGGTGTGATTACATAGGGCAAGGTACCTGAAATGAAGGTGGAGTTTGGGGAGGTGGAGGGATGAAACAGCTGAGACTGAAGAGAGGTAAGCAGCTGCTTATATACTCTGGCTGTTGATTGGAAGATTAGATGGGCTCTCTCCTCCCTAAATTACGTTTAGGAACTTCACTTAACGAGTTAGTTTGCCCATATAATCTTTAGGATATTAGGTTAGCTAATTTGGCTTGCTGTCCGCTGAGGAGGGGCTCGATGGAGCATCTTCAACTCGAGCTCTGATACACCCCCCAAAAAGTGCAGAATAAATTTGGGACAGCAAGTTGGATTTAGCATGGTTGAAAATGCTTAAGGATTTAATGTATATGGGATACCCAGATGCTTAATGCTTGTTACCCCCCCAAAATGAGCGAAAGATTAAAGCGACATGAAGAATAGAGTTGAGGTGAGGAGTGGCACTAGTGTTTCCTATGCCGGAACACAAGGTGGTTGTGATTAATTGGCCTGGAGTCATGAATGAATACTGCTGCGGCAGTGATATTTAATGAGGCTCCTGTGGGAGCTGGGCTGGAACGCGTCACCCTACTATGTCCACTATGTGGAGCTATGAGCAGGCTTCTGCTGCGGCAATATTATTATTTAAGGAACTCTGTCGGGAGCTTGCGTTTATTGCTGCTGTGTGAGTTTGACTAGGATGCATCTCGCCGCTGCACTGCTGCGGCAGTGACTTCTAAAATTACTCCTGCGGGAGTGGTTTTTGGGACTGGAGGTTTGAGTACGTGGTTGGAGAACGTCCCGTCGCAACGTCTGCAACATGGGGGCCCATGAATTCAGAAGTACATGGGGCCCCCCGGCTGCCAACAGAGGGGAAGGAGGTCCTCGCCCCAAAAGGGAAAACAGGCCACTGATATCCAGAGCGAACCTGCCTGCCGTTGAAAAAGGGAGCCTACGGTATATAGATAAAACGCAGAGCTACCGTCCTTCCAAGGTGGTTTGGATCACATAAGGACATGAGGGCCCGCTGCAATCCTTATGGGACATACGATCCTTGGTACCTCCAGTCCGCTTGTTCAGATAGGAGGGCCCACACTGCGATCCGAACGGGAGAGCCTCCATGGTTAAGAACATGGAGAATCACACTGCGATTCAGAAAGGGAGAGTCCCCACGGCGCCTGAACGGAAGCTCACACTGCGATTCGACCGGGAGAGCTCCCGCTGCGTTTCGAAGGAGAGAGCCCCGATAAAATAAACGGGAAGCTCACTCTGCAAGTCGAACGGGAGAGCCCACACTGCAAGTCGAACGGGAGAGCCTGCACAGTATCTGGACGGGGGAGCCCACACAGCAATTAGAATGGGAAAGCCCACTCCAGGAGTGGTAGCTAACACACATCCGAAAAGGGAGAGCTCTCACTGCATCCAGATGAATATGAGCCCTGCGGGGCTTGGTAAGAGGGGAGATGCAAAAATAGTAGGGAGAAGCGGTCCAGACTCAGAAAGATGCTAGTGTTTGTGATGTAGAACTGATCGAACATGTGTTGTTTTAAAAGCCGATCATTTTAATTTGGTGTTCGGATAGGCCCCTCTGGGCTGCTGTGATGGCTGCACCCATGCAGAAAGATAAGAAAAATGGATGGTTAAAAGGTTGTCTGGTGTTTGGCTGAGGGGGATTGGTTTTGTAAACCTTTGATGAGGAGGGATATCTGGGGACTTGAAGAGTCGGGGCACTGTTGGCCATGGATGAACTTGGAGAGCAATGTATGCCACTGAGGTAGATTTTGATTGTTCCTGAATTAAATTGGTATGATGGAGGTAAGAGATGAAGGATACTGAAAGGAGGGAAAACTCCTGGAAAGCTCTGTGGAAGTTTTTTGAAGGAACTCCAAGCTGTCCAGTAGGTTTGGAGTGTTCTGAGAGAAACGGCTTGCATTATGGTATTTGTGGATGTGTTATGAAGAGTTCTTGAGGGAATGGACCAGACGAATGAGAGTTCTGAATCAGGAGGAATTGAAGTTGATTGGAGTCTGCTTCCAGAGCCAATGTTCTAAATTTGAAAAAGATGATAAAACATCTGTGATTTTATTTTGGTGACCTGGGATATGTTCATCTATGATGATGAACTGGTAACAGGCGGAAATTCTAAGGGGCAATTAACATTTCGGAACCCCATAGATTGGCTGTTAGTACTATGGGATACAGGTTTATGAGAATGATTGCTTGGTCTATGTTGTGGTGGTGGAGAATTCATCTAATTTGGTTACTCCAATTGGGCTTATGCGGAATAAGGTGGAGAATCAAAATGGGCCGATCATGAATCTGGAATCTAGTTCTTTTTGATGAGGCCTTCCACTATATCGGGTCCAGCTGTTGCAGATTATAAGTTATTGCAGATCAAGCTGGAGTCAGGTATACTTTCCAGACTGCGGCTGAAATGTTCTGTCAGGCCTGAAAAAACTGGTTGGAAATTGTCTGAATGGTGTCCATTTCACTAACTAACTGGGAAATAATGATTGAAGAAGAGAAAGGCTGCTCACTTAGCTGCAAAGCTTGAGGTAGATATAAAAATGACTGCTCCAAAAGGAAGAAGATCAAATGTCTGCACCTGATGGAATTAGGGAACAGTTATGGGTTCAGAATGTTGGTTGTTCCATGGTGACTGCGTTGGGAGGAGCTGGAAGAGGGACTGCTGTTGCGAGAGAATGGGCTGGCAAGCGGCTCAGACCTGAAGAAGTGTTTGGTGTTGGAAAAAGATGGATGCTGGGAGGAGGGCTCCATTACTGACTGGTGTCCAAGATGGCTGAAGTGAGAGAAAGGGGTTGGTGGGCAAAAAGAGTGTTGAGATCATTTGCGGAGACAACCTCACGCTAGGATCTGTGCCAAGAAGAATATTAGAAGAAATTGGGGAACAGAAGGGAGGGGAGGAATGAGGTAAGTTGTAAACGGATAGAGGGTGAGGGACGACTAGCGGAGGCAGCCTCACGCTAGGATCCGCTTCCTGGGTGAGCAAGAAGTAACCATCTGCGAGGGCATCCTGCCGCATGGGTTTATCATGAAGAAAAAAGAACTGAAAAAGCAGAAGGAATTAGTGATGTTACATATTAAACTGAAGCTTCAAATCTCATATCAAATACACAGCTCAATTATAATGAATGCATATGTTTTCAGAGGACGGTGATAAATGAAAGACGTCTCAACTATCTTTCCAGTCACATGACTGCTGTGCGATTCAGAATGTTGAACCCAGACCACTACTCTACAGGTTTACGGAATTTAAAGTCCATTTACTAATATATACATTACATTACATTACGTTACATTACATGATCGTACATTCTGCCATAAAGACAGTATAAAACCCTATCATAATTAGAGCATGATTTACTTGCATCAAACTCTGTTAGTATTATTATTGTTATATTTAAATTTTATTGCAACACATTAGTATGGAAAATATATTATCAGAAGTCTACACGTTTAACATTGCCAGGCTTTTATTTGCTTAATGGAATGACTGAGCTGTACATCTATATTCTTTGGCTGCACTGGCTGGTTTATGGCTGCTGTAAATTTATTTATTTATTTTTAAAAGCTTCAAGATTCAAGAGGCTTCATTTCATAATCCATAGAAGGAAGTAAAGTGCGGGAGACAGGAGTAAGTTTGGATAGTTCTTGCCTGAGGAGTGGAGCTGCATATGGGAAGAGCTGGAAAAGCGGGACTGTTTTTGCGGCAGCTGTTGTTGATTGGGCGGAAAAACGGCGGACGAGGAAGTGCGTGCGGCGGCAACGGACTGTGGATTAGCGTGCTGTAAATGTTTATGTTCAGGACATCAGGTCAGAAGAGAAACTTCTGAGTCTTGCTTTTATGATGCTGAAGTGTTTGGCATGCTGGAACTGTTGTTAGAACTAAAGAAGATCGTAGAGTTTAGCTTTTGATGATCTGTGGGAGAAATTAATTCCAGAGCTGGAGAGGACTTGACGTAGGCTGTTGGCGGACCATTTGAAATGGGTAGAATCAGTGTATTAGCGGCGGTAGAATGAAGAGATGAAGTCTGTGAAGAAGACATCCGAGGCGCAGTTAAACGGGCGATCCTGAGCGTGGAGGAGAGAGTGGTTATCCGCAGCGTGGTCTGTATGAGCACTCAGAAAGAGCATCCGTGTTTGGATCTGTGAGATCCGATCTTACGCGAGATGTGACTGTTGGTGTCTCGGGGAAAGTTCGTCGTCTGAAGGGGGATGGTGGAATTTCTGTGGTGTCGGACATTGTTCAGTACGGCACTACCGGATGCTGAAACATCTGAGACTGAAGAGAGGTAAGCAGCTGCTTATATACTCTGGCTGTTGATTGGAAGATTAGATGGGCTCGCTCCTCCCTAAATTACGTTTAGGAACTTCACTAATGAATGACACAATTGCCATATTTTGATACCAACTTTTACATTGATATTTATTTTACTAAAACTTTAATGATTAAGGGTTGGTCACACTTTTTCTTTCACAGACTTCCACACATGAGAATGTGGGACACTGAAAACAAACTCAAGTGAATTTTGACCCTCAACCCCGTTATGAATTTTCCTCATCTTAAAACTGTGACACCCAGGAAGTGACATCATCTGGGCTCTTTCTACAGCATGATGGGAGGACAAGAAAATAATCTCAATCCATCGTCTCATTTTTACACAAACTGTACAGTGTTGATCACATTCATCAACCCTGTTACCAAAGTTACTGTAAGAAGAATAATCTATATAACTATGAATAACTTCTACATTTTATGAAAAGTACAACTTTATCAATAACCATAAATCAGTTTTTTGCTTAAGTCAAGCTTACAACCCTGTCAGCCATTCTGGAAAGTGAATTTACTTGATACAGTTTGGTGTTTACTGATATTACTTTTTTTTTTTTTGTCATTTTGTCAAACATGTCTAAAATTTTGGTCACATTATTGCAAATTTTGAACCAGATATAAAATAAATGTAAAATAATCTGTATTTTGACCTGATGTTGACAATCAATATGAACATTTTTCAAATCTCACTTTACTGACCATTTGTTGAATATTAGATTAACTGCATATCTAAATGTGTTGTTGAATCTTTCCATCATGCATGTTGTTCAGCATCATGAATGAATGAAGAATAAACACCAACCTCTTTGTTCTTCAGTATCTTCAGTGTGTTTCATTCTGCAGGGTTCTGGATCACTCATGTTCTCTCTGTCCTCCTTAATAAACTCAGTCTTTACTGGTTTCAGCTCTTTCTGTTGCTCATTGATGGGAATATTCCAGCATTTATTGATGCATTCCAGTGGGAGGAGCTTCACTGATGATGTGACTGATGTGGGAGGAGCTTCACTGATGATGAATCTCAGTGTGGGAGGAGCTGGTCTGCCAAAAAAAAATATATCAGTTACAGGGTTTGTTTTTTTATATATAAATGATAACAGAATATAATGTAACAAAATTATTCCAAATATGGATAATGGTAAGGAAAACAGTTCTACACATAAAGACAAAAATAATTGTTCATATTTGAGGTCCACAAATCCCCTCAGTCTGTTGACAGCAATGAAATGAGCTTTAAGTGTCAATTTACAGCAGATCTGAAGACATCAGCATAATAAATGAGGTGAAAACAGGAACTATTGACATGAAATAAAGAGTGTTTTCAGCAGTTTCTCTGTTGATATTGATGATCCTATCAACACTCATTTAACAAGACATTCACATCATCTCACTTTATTCTGTGAGAAACTGATTATTGGAGTCAGAATATATGAGAAAAGACTCTAAAACTGCTCTATTGAAAGACAATACTGTTATTTCTCACAACATGACGTGGATAAAACACCAATAACACAAAAACAAACACTAATGACACTCATCTTCATCAACCACTGCTGATAAATAACTATGAATTAACTATAACAATGAAGCATTGTTTGATTTTATGATAAGATTCATTGTAATAAAGTAATTAGAGATTTAACATGTAACAGTTTTATGTGCAGAAACTGAAAACTCTCCCCGTCTCAGACTCACAAATCCTGCTGGAAAGATCTCACTTAGGGAAAAGCTCTGAGATTTTAGATTTCTACTTAAACTATTTGCAATTTCTTTAAAGCTTTCATTCACTGAATGGACATCATTGTCACTTTCTGGAACATGTTTTTTATTAATATGGTCTTTTATCTAAAACTATTATAAATGTTTTGCTTTTAATTCAGTATGATGTTGTTATTAAACAGTGTTTCGTTTTGTTTCTGAATGAATCTGCGTTTTGAGCGAATCATTCGGATGAATCAATGATTTAGTGTTGCACTCATAAAGAGAGCCATTTACTTCATTCTTGAATGAATGAGTATAACTTTAATAAATAAATTGTATTGCCATATTAATAATTTAAATAAACATTGTGTAATTAATCAGATTACTTTATCTAAAACTAAATGTTTTGTTTTTATTTGGTAAAATGTTAATATTTACACTGAGTGTATTCTGATACATTATGGTTTGGTCTGTTCAAATAAAAATATTTCTTCTTTTCTCACAGTGATGGAGTGTGATCGGAGGAGGCCTGATATGAAACGTCAAAAACACTCCTGGAGAGTTTACATTTATGATGTCAAAGTTCATGAACAAATCTCATATTATTCCCCAGATAACAGGTACCAATTAAATATCACAAAAATATGCAAACATCATAGGTCCTATATATTGTCAGTCGCTGTGTCTTTTTATCATTCAGCTTTAACCCTGTGATTATTCAGGTAGGGTCAGGATAGTCAGATCTGCCTCAATCATAAAGTTCTCACCCGCCACAGCTGAAGATCTTCAGCAATGATGGAGCAGACTCTCTTGTGCTTCTTCTGCCTCGAGACTCAGTTTAAGTAAAGCTCTCTGTCATTGGTTGTTGATACATCACATACGCTGACAGTGGCGGGAAGTTTAACTTTACAGAGAGTCGCTCATGATGGCAGCTGTTATTAGTCCAGCTTGTGAAAGAAAAAGATAAAAGTTTTCAGAAATATGAACCAGAATGGGAGTCTGTGGAGTAAAATGCTTCCTCAGATGATGAACTCCATTAGTGTAGAAGATAAATGATCGAGGGACACGTAACAGCATCTCCAATATTGCTGGATAATGCTAGATTATAGAGTTTAAGATGATTTAAGTTTTAACTGCTTTGTATCGAATCCAATAAAATAAGTATTTTTATTGTTACAAACGCCTCCTGTGAGGCTCACGTGAGAGTGCGCACACACACACACACACACACACACACACCTCATTTACATTTAGTTCACACTTTAATTCATCCTCTCTAATCTACATGTAGCCTATACTGGTGATTACACTGGATTTAATACAGATCACTGCTTTGATATCTTAAATATGAGATGATTCTGTATTATTAACTCTACTTTGTGCTGCTCTTTATTTCAAAAGGTTTTGTGATCATTGTCTCTTCTGATCTAATTTCACTACTGCAATCAATGTACTTATTAGAAAATCAAACTTTCAGTTCATATATATTATATTGCTGTGGTTATTTAGCAGCAGTGGTTGATGAAGATGAGTGTCATTAGTGTTTGTTTTTTTTATTATTGGTGTTTTATCCACGTCATGTTGTGAGAAATAACAGTATTGTCTTCAATTAAAGCAGTTTATAGGACTCCAATAATGTGTTTCTAACAGCAAACACTCAGAATAAAGTGATATGATCTGCTAATGGTCTGAATGTCTTGTTGAATGAGTGTTGATAGTCTGAGGATCATCAATATGAACAGAGAAACTGCTGAAAACACTCTTTATTTCACGTCAATAGTTCCTGTTTTCACCTCATTTATTATGCTGATGTCTTCAGATCTGCTGTAAATTGACACTTAAAGCTCATTTCATTGCTGTCAACAGACTGAGGGGGATTTGTGGACCTCAATGAACAATTATTTTTGTCTTTGTGCTTTTAACTGTTTTCTTACAGTTCTTTACTACTTTTCTAGACATCTGTCAATATTTTAATGGAGAAACAGAATAAAGTTCTGAATTAGCATCAGTTGCTTTATGATAGACAGATATAAATTCTTAATGCAATTAGTTTATGGGTGAAAAACAAAAAGGGTTAATATAGCACAAAAAAAATAATTATTCAATAAAAAAAGACTATTTAGAATGAGAATATCTTGATGACAAATTCAAACACTGTATTGAAGGATCACAGTGAAGCCCAAAATACTCTTTGTCATTTTAAATCTTTATACTTTATACCACTTAAATTCAAACCACTAGCTTTCGCCAATTTGTCAGCAAGAAGTGTTTAATCATTTAAAATATAATTAAATTTAGTATGATCTCTAATTCTTTTATATATTTGTATTAAATACAGGTCAAAATTCCTTTTTGCATTAAATATATCCGTTACACTAAATGATGATGGGACATTAAAACATTCTATTTTCACAAAAGTAATTTAAAACATTAAACAGACACATTTAATTTAGTGAATTTTCTACGTAAAATCACTTTTGTCCATTTCATTTGATGCAGACACTACAGTTTGATATCTGGACTTTAATCCTATAAAAACAAACACAGTAACTGATTTTTTTATTTTATTTGGGCAGATCAGTTCCTCCAAGCAATCTGCAGTTAAGTCAACAAAGCCCCGCCCACTGCAATTTGCTTAATGAAGATCCTCCCACTGCAGACGCATCACCAGTCAAGCTCCTCCCACCAATATTACATCATCAGTAAAGCTCCTCCCACAGCAGTCACATCATCAGTTAAGCTCCTCCCACTGCAGTTCATCAATAAATCCTGGGATATTCCCATCAGACGAGCACTGAAGCGTCAGGAAGAGCTGAAAACTGCAAAGACTGAGTTTATTAAAGAGGACAGAGAGAACATGAGAGATCCAGAACCCTGCAGAATGAAACACACTGAAGATACTGAAGAACAAAGAGGTTGGTGTTTATTCTTCATTCATTCATGATGCTGAACAACATTCATGTTAGAAAGATTCAAGCACTTCTGCAAATTTAGAGAAACAGTAAAACTATGAAATTAAACAATGTTCTTTTCTAACAGAAGATCAGTAAAGGGAAGTGTGAGAAACTTTCATATTGATTGTCAACATCAGATCAAACTAAATATTTACATATTTTACATTTATTTCATTTGGTTCACAATTTGCAGGAGTGTTACATGAATTTAGCCATTTTCAATATAGTTTACAACATTGTTCAACTTTCCAGAATGGCTGACAGGGTTGTGAGTGTAACTTGAGCAAAATCTCTTCTTACAGTAACTTTGGTAACAGGGTTGATGAATGCAGTCATTCATTTGTGTAAAAACTGAGACAATGGATTGAGATTATTTTCTTGTGTCACATCATGCTGTAGAGAGAGCCCAGGTGATGTCACTTCCTGGGTGTTTTTGAAAGAAGGAAAATCATGTCAGAAGTAACAGGGTTGAGTGAATCATGTAGGACACTGATAATAACACATTTAAAGATGCAGTCAGTCTAGACTTTGAGCATGTGAACTTTCTACAGACACTGAAATGATCCTGATATGATGTCACACTCCGTGAATCTCTTTTAAAAACATAAATAAATAATAATCACTCCAAACTTATAAAATATTCAATCTACTCCACTTCACTGCAAACTTCACTCGATCTTGTGTTTCTGGTGTCCCACATTTACATGCGTATGAATGGAAGGAGAAGTCTGCTGTGAACGGCCCTTAATAATTACACAGTTTTTGGGAAAATAAATTAAATGTCAACTTAAAGGGTCATGAAACCCCCCTCTTTCAGCTCAAGTCTAGCTAACAATCTTTTTGAAAAATGCAACTTAAATGGGCGTGGTGGCTGTGAGAAGAGAGGAGAGGAGAGGGGAGGAGGGAAACTCTCATCGCCAGTAGCCCATGCATATCGACTGTTACTAAAAATCAGTGATAAAACGTGAGGAAATACTAAATTTTTTTTTAAAAAACTGGAAGAGTTAAAATCTAATTAAATGCACTGACACTTTATTTTTGTCTTTTCAAGAGTTACTGAATTCCCTGCTACATATATCCTACAGTAATTGTAATTCTATTTAAAACATATTAATGTACATGTGTAATTACAGTCATTATAAAATATGTAGTTGTTTATATACACACTATACATGCATATATTTGAAAAAAAAATAACGCTTAAAAAAAACTTGCGTACATAGCATAGATCAACGCTCGGTCTGGCACGCCATCTCGCAACACAGTTTAGGCTGACAATACAAACATATTAATTTCCAAAGACATATTTCCCGAACATATTTAAATATATTACATATTTAATTACACGAATTAAGCATACAATTGAGGTATTATCGAAATATCAAATATTTTAATAACGAGTGCTTATTTAACAAAAGGCAAGTAAAACGATCAGGTTTAAATTTTAGACACACATACCTCTGAAAGGATAGAAAAGTCCTCGGGACTTGGCACCGCATCAATCGCAAGACGCAACTTGCATTGGTAGTCAACAAGGCCAAAGTCCACTATTCTCCAATTCTCGAAGCTCTCTCTCGAAAAATGTTTGCTGCACACATATAATCTAGATGTGTCCGTGGTTGATGGCCAACCAACCGCCCGCAGCCAGAGTCTAGCCCTGGCAGCATTGCGGGGAAACATATGCAACCCATTCGAACTTTTGCACCACGAAAACAAACACTTGCGTCCCATGATTGCCTCACTCATCTACTGCGCGATATCACAGCTTGCTTGACATGTCTGTCGTTGGAAAGATCCACGTGGTGTCATGAATAATTAAGAGAGTGTTCTCATTGGATAAACTCAGTATCGTTAATAATTATGAAACACCGATGAGTCATCAAAGTACTATCGTGCTCTGCCACGTCACAGCCTGTGACGTGGACAGGATGAAGATTTTAAACCCGGAAGACGAAAATAGCATAAAATTTAACCATTTCCCCCCTACTATTAAATCTAACAGATGCTAACATTGTCTTCAATGGTGTTCAACACACATACCTCTGTTAAAATCTCTGAAATTTTGGTTTAGGGTTTCATGACCCTTTAAGGAAGTCTTGCAGTTTCTTGAGCCAGATTACGATGTTCCCTCATGGAAAACCATCACGGCAAGAATAGAGCTTCAACATGACAGCATGGTTTCCAAACTCAAAACTACTTTAGCGACAGTAGACTTCGTAGCCATTACATCTGACAGTTGGACAGCATTAACCACAGAGTCCTATGTCACTATAACATGCCATTTTATTGCTGATGGCAAGGTGAACAGTTATGTTCTGCAGACCAGAGCGTTTGAAGAGCGACACTCGGCTGCCAACCTGGCAGATCATTTGGTGACATCTGTAGAGCAATGGGGCCTGGATGGCAAAGTGGTCACATGCGTGCGTGCGTGCATGATAACGCTAGCAATGTTATAGCAGCAAACAGAGACGCAAACTGGGAATCTGTACCTTGTTTTGCGCACATACTTCAGTTGGCTATCAATGATGGATTTAAAGCTGCAAGCATAAATAGGCTCATTGGCAAATGTAGTAGACTTGTAGGACATTTCCACCATAGTACCATGGCCTCAAATACACTCAAGCAGAAACAAAGGCAGTTGGAATTGCCTCTGCACAAGCTTGTGCAATACTGCAAAACGCGATGGAATTCGGTTGCTGATATGCTTGCACGTTTACATAAAGAGCGCTGGGCCATCACTGCTGTGCTCTCTGACAGGACCGTAACCAAACTGGCGGATGCTAAAACTCTGGAGTTAATTGATGATCATTGGCAGACAATTGAGGAGATGTTACCTGTCCTCCAGTCTCTGAAAACAGCAAGTGAAGCACTGGGTGGCGAAAACTACGTGTCTGTGTCCATGGTGTATCCACTTTTGCCTTCTATGCAGGTTTGTATAGTTCAAACGTATGAATGAATGTAGGCTATTGTTTAGTTCAGGTTAATTTGATGTTGACCTGATCATGTTGACATGCTTGTTTTCCTCAACAAGAATATGTAAAACAATATAGACAAGATATGCCGACAGCTGTTTAAAGCTATGCATATTGTATGTTCTGTACAATAATTACGTCAGCCTGCTTATGGCATTTTTTTTGTGTTCGCTCTGCCTTTAAATGCTTTTTTCCCTTTGTACTTTTTTGTTTGAGCACATTGTTTAATGTTTTCTGCTACAAAACATAGGATGTAGCCTATAGGTTTGTTGTGTGTAGCCTATATACCCAGCTACGTTTGTTCAGAAATGATGAAAAATGCCTTTACTGAAAAATAACGCCTGTCTCATTAAACTTCATTTACATAAACGAATATTCGAATATTCGTTTTTTTATGAGCTCAAATATTTGAATTTAATATTTGAGGAAAATGCCCATCCCTAAATACTAGCAATTAGTAGACTGTTTTCACTCACCACCATGAGTCTGTATAGCCTAGTAAAAATTCACGTGATGTGATTAATGGTTACTTTTTGAATACGGATACGGAGAGGGCTTTTGATATCTACATTTACATAGTTTTTACTAAAAAAAATGTTCGCTTATGTACATTATTTAGATGATGGGGTTAAAGATGTTGTTAATGTTAAAGACATTAAACACTTTGCCTCGAAAAATACGGAAGATTTCTCAACTCACACTTACTGGATCCTGCGGAAGGGACACTTCCTAAAGGGAAAAATTTTGTTGATGAAAGGCAAGTATCTTTTCATTTACAACACTAAACCTAAAAGCTTACAGATCTGAGAACGTTTTAGTGACACATGAACTGTCTGTCTGTCGTTCTATCTATCTGTTCTATCTATCTGTTCTATCTATCTGTTCTATCTATCTATCTATCTATCTATCTATCTATCTATCTATCTATCTATCTATCAAGTAGAACTACATATAGAGTAAAAATGGATGTTACCTTTAGGTTAATCCTAGACTGAACATAAACAATTACTTGGTAAGACAACTATTCTCATTACTTTTCCAGAAACGTGTGAGGAAATTGAAAATGTGCTGGCAACTGGGAAAAGGATTCAAGTGCCAAAGCTGCTTGATAAAGTCCACCAGAGAACAAAACTTCAAAAAGGAAGGAAGCTAAGGATAATGCTGTAAGTAACATGAAAAGACTGCAAGATGAACTTCATTAACTGAAAAAATTCTCAGTCGCTTTGGTGCATTTCTCACATCACTATTTACATTTGCACAACAGTTAATGCAGTTCTCAAAACAATAAGGTCAAACGGCAAAACCTAGTTGATAACCTGCAAAAGTGTGTCACCTGCTCAAAATGGATAGGTCATTCCTCAAAAGCAAGCATTCATGTCAATGAAAGTGTCAAAGTCATCAAGATGAAAAGTCCTGACACCATTGTTTATGAACAAGATAGTCAAATGTCTTTGTCGTGTTTGCATTATAACAGGATTACTCTGTCAATGTTTTCCAGTGCAAAAAAGTCAGATCTTGGTGAGACTACCTGAAAATGCTCAAGACAGCACTATATACTATTTGCACAGCCATTTGAAAAATACAGTAAAGTTACACATTACTGTATTTAGTGAGGTAACTGAGGTCCCACTGCAAGCTTCATGTATGACACAATGACAGTAGTACAGTGCAGATTGTTTAGTGCTGAATTACTGTCCATTTATACACACCTGTTCTCCTTTGAATGTTTGAATAATTGAAATTACAGTGGCTCTCCCAACATTTGGCTGCACCCTTCAACCAGCCTCAGCCATTGTGAGGCCGTGATTGATAACATGATCCACAATTGTAGCCCTGATTTCATCAGGGATCTGCCTATGTACTTGGCCTCTTCTTTCTCTTCCCCTGTTTTGTCCGCTTCCCCTTCCTCCCGGCACCCTCACCCCTCTTCCACGAGGCAGACCTTCCATTTTTGTGTCACAGTATTGTAGAAATGGTACGCACTATGTCCTGCTTGGTTCATATATGCTTGTAAAGTGGGGGTTTATGGGATTCAGCTCTGACAGTGATTGTAGACAAGTGGCTTATCATTGGTTGCAATTAATGCTTCACACATCCCTTCTCATCAGTGAAAGTTGAGATTCTCCTGAGAGAAATTGTTCAATATAGAAGACATTTTCAGGAAAAAAAAAAGTTTTTAAAAAATGTGTAAAATTTGCTTGACAGATTTTGACAACTAGTTTAACATTTTTGTATGTAATGACTCAAGCAATGAAATGAGGACTATTAGTTTTTTATGGAATGACTATTCAGCATTCAAAAGTATAGTTCATTTTGACTGACATGACATAAGCAAATGATAATGTTATAAAACAGCAGAGAGTTGTATGAAAGCAATTGATGCATGTCCAAATGCAGTTGCAGTTTGTTCGAAGGAATGAGAAACTGCTACAATGATGTGCACAAATGACTAAATGTTGTGGAGGTTGAACTAACTGTTGTGCAAATGTAAATAGTGATGTGAGAAATGCACCAAAGCAACTGAGAAAAACTGTAAAGGGGCTCTATGTAGGAATGACACCCAGTGGTACTGCAGTCCAAATTCAAAATATTGTTTGCCCCGCCCCCTCGTTCAAAGACACAGGCGGCCAAGGACACGTAACATGAGGGAGCGCAATTGACAATGAAAGCTGAGGAGAATTACACACTGTAAGCTGATTTATCTGTTTTAATATGCTGTCGTTCATAGAGATATTTAGATGGATGCAGAGGCTTTTTAGGCCAGGTACAACGTGATTTTCTCTAACCCAGTTTGTTTGCTGGTTTCCATGGCTGCAATGCACAGTGTTTTCCACCAACTGGCAACCTGTGATGTCGAAATACAGACATTCCGACACGGTATGCACATTTCAATGTAGAATATCGGGCTGTAGCATTGTTTTCTGAGAAACAAGTAGGTGAACTTAGCATGTTCCCTCAATATCTGCAAACATATTGGGCTATTTTTGTACTTTCTTAAAGTCAAAATCTTACATATAGCCCCTTTAATCATTGTTTGCGACATGTAATCCAACATACAATTTAGCAAATCTAACTTAATGTTATGCAATCCTGGCTATTTTTATCAGTTATCAGAAATAATGTGCGATTTGTCATATGGACAACTCAAAATATTATTGTGTTTATTACATCACAGAAAATGAAGTTGGAGCTCACATGGGATGATAGTGCCATTTTGATCGTCAGTCAAAGGGTGAAGCACGAGACCATGACAAACGTCTCAGGTTACGATTGTAACCCTGGTTCCCTGAAAAGGGAACGAGATGCTGCATCAAACACATTGGGATCACCTCTGCATGATTATGTCTTGAAGCACTTGTGAAATCAAACCAATAGGGTGACGGGACGTCAGAGCGGGTGACGTCACAGACCAGGAAACTATAAAGCACTCCTGAGAACAAAGAACGCCAGCTTCTGATTTGGCTGAAGCAAGACACTCACAGACGTGCAAGGAGTATGGCTAAGTGATGCAGCGTCTTGTCCCTATTCAGGTAACCGGGGTTACAATCATAACCCGAGACGTTCCCTTTCATGGGAACATCGACGTTGCGTCGAACGCATTGGGAACCCTATCCCAACTATGCCATAGTACCAAGTGTCTTTCCACACTCTTGACAGAGCACCGAGGACCCCAGAGTTGAGCCCAAATCAAAGTTATAAAACCTAATGAAGGTATGCTGAGAGGACCACCCAGCCGCATCACATATCTCATGGAGGGGACCCCCAAGATTAAAGCCTTTGCTTTTAGCCATTCCCCTAGTAGAGTGAGCCCAGACAGCCAAGGGTGAAGGCTGTCCGGAAGACTCATAAGCAAGAGAGATGGTCTCAACCACAAACTTGCTCATTCTCCTGATCTGGATTAGTAAAAGGAGGACAAAAGGCCTGCAGTACAATCGGTCCTGGGACGTTGGTGGGGACCTTAGGTATATAACTAGGTCTAGTATGCAGGAAAGCCCTGACCATACCAGGCGCAAATTCCAAAGGGAGCAACCTAAATTGCTTGAAGATCTCCAATTCTTTTGAGAGAGGAAATTACCAACAGGAAGATTTTTAAGAGTGAGGAATCTCTCAGACACCTCCTCTAATAGTTCAAATGGAGCCTCAGCTACCCCTTCCAACACAATAGCAAAGTCCCAGTCCAGAGTTCTTGTACGCACACAAGGCCTCAGCCTCTGGGAACCAGAGAGAAAGCCTATAAATAGGAGGTTTCTTCCCACAGAAGAGTCCCCCACAGGAGCATGATAAGCAGAAACAGCCGCTAGATAAACCATCCAAGATTTATTCTTGGACAAATTGCAGCACAAGACTGATAGAGGAGTGGAACAGGTCCAGCTAACGTTGTCTACGGCAAGTAGAAAACAACTTCCATTTAAATGCATATAGCTTTCTTGTGGAGGGAGCTCTGGAGTGGAGTATGGTCTCGACAACCTCAGTTGGGAGACCGGATTCTATGAGCCTAGCCCCTTCAGAGGCCAGGCCCACAGTTTCCACAACTCCAGGAGGGGGGGAAATATCATGCCGCCCACTTGAGACAGAAGGTCCTGTCTGATAGGGATCTCCATGGGGAGCTGTCTAGAAGAGACACTAAGTCTGCAAAATCAAACTCGGGTCGACCAGAATGGCCAGAACAGTATGAGATGGACCCTGTCCCGGCGAACCCTCTCCAGAACTCCTGTCATTAGCATTATGCAACAACAAGGAGCCCCCAACACAGGTCCCTGGGACAGGGACCAAGGCTTCTTCCACATGACTAAGGCACAAAGGCATTGCCGCGTGACCTTAATCATGCGAAAAGGATTTCCTCTTCGGGAGAAAACGCCTTGGTCCGTAGACACCACTGTAAGGGTCTCATGTGCAGCAGGCCAAAAGGTTTCACATTGGATGCAGCTGCCATCAGACCTAAATGTCTCTGAAACTGTTTTACAGTGAGTGACTGGCCTAATTTCACCCCATTCATGGCTGAGAGAATGGAATTCACCCGAGCAAGAGACAGACGTGCCTGCATCGTGGTGGAATCCCAGACTACCCCTAAGTAGATGGTAGTTTGAGCTGGAAGAAGCACACTTTTCTTGGCATTGAGTCTTAGCACTAACCTTCTCCTGCGGGACATAACAGGTATTTTTAATTAACTTGGCATTTTTTGCCATTTCCAGACATTGTACTTTAATGAACTCCTCTTAGAGCTTTAATCAGATCAAAACCAAACATGCGAGACACGTTAAATCATGCAACACTTGGCTAAATGCTAATGTATGCGATTAACGCCACCAAAAAGGAAGTTGTTGTAACTCAGGCATACAATGTCCGATCTGCACCAAACTAAACGTGTTTGATAATATTTCTAGCCTTACAGTTTTTTCCAATTGCTAACACACTAAAATGACATGCACAGCACAATTATTTAAACTGACACACAGAGAGCAAAACTTCTTCTCAAGTCTCCAAAAGTCTAAACACCTTTTCTGTTTTACACACATTTTGCATTTCAAAATAGCACTTTTTAAATTCACTAAATACAGTTCTCTGCATAAGACACAACAATCTGACATAAAGTCACATGTTTGCCATTTCAAAACACTGCCATTCAAAATGACACTACATGAGCTAATTGGCCAATTACATGTGCCACCTGGCCAAACACCTCAGTGGTTAATTGTTAACACTTCAATCAGGATGTAAGCACTATGAAAAGACCACAGGTGAGAACCTTACAACAATGGAAGACATTGCAGAGAGAGGAAGAGGAAGAGGAAGAGGGAGGTTGAGAATAAGAGGGGGAGGAAGAGTGAGAGGTAGGGGTAGAGCAGGTAGAGGAGTTCATGGCCAAAGAAGACAAACACTTTCAAATGAAATCAGAGCAACCTTAGTAGATCATGTCATCAACCATGGGTTGACAATGCGTGAGGCTGGACAGAGAGTGCAGCCAAACTTGAGCCGTTTTACTGTCGCCTCTGTCATCCGGACCTTTAGACTGGAGAACAGGTATGTAACCAAAATTTCATGTAGTACACATGTAGTATACCCCATGTCATAGTGTATCAGTTGGGTGACACCTGTTTACTTAGTGTATGACATCAGCCATTCATGAACTGTACAAGTTTCCTGTACAATGTACTCTACTGTGGGGGAAAATATTTAGGCTGCATTGTCCAAGCCCTATATATATTTTTATTTTATTTTTTCTAAAGGACTGAGAGACGACACCATGGTGGAGGAAGGGGCCAAATGTTCACCGGGGTACAGGAAGCTGCCATTGTAAACTTGGTTTTGGAAAATAATGAAATCAGATTACGAGAAATTCAAAGCCACATCATCCAAGACAACACCTTATTCAACAACATTCAACGAGTTAGTCTGTCCACATTGGCTCGCATTCTCAAGCGAAACCAAATCAGAATGAAACAACTTTATAAGGTGCCGTTTGAGAGAAACTCTCAAAGAAACAAAGAGTTCAGACGAGCATATGTGGATGTAAGTACTATATTGACTGCAGTACACTACACACAACATTGTTTCCCAGTGTACTGGATAACACCATATTGAGTGATTTTTGTTCTTTGTTTTCAGGGAGTACTGGAAATGGATGCTCATGCAATCCCACATGAGTTCATCTTTATAGATGAGGCTGGGTTCAACCTAGCAAAGACCAGAAGAAGAGGGAGAAACCTCATTGGCCACAGAGCCATTATAGATGTTCCTGGCCAACGTGGTGGGAACATCACAATGTGCGCTGCCATCTCCAATATGCATGGTGTCCTCCACCGTCATGCCAAACTTGGACCATACAACACAGCCCATATTCTCACATTTCTGGACAGACTTCACAACATTCTCATACCACCAGAGCGTATGCATGATGCAGACCATCAAAGAAACCGGTACGTTGTAGTATGGGACAACGTGAGCTTTCATCGTGCAGCCCCAGTCCAAAACTGGTTTGCTGACCACCCAACATTTCTCGTGCAATACCTCCCACCATACTCACCATTTCTGAACCCCATAGAAGAATTCTTTTCGGCATGGCGGTGGAAGGTATACGACCGGCAGCCCTTTGTGCGCATGCCTTTTGTGCAGGCCATGGAAGAGGCATGTGATGAGATTGATGTGGGTGCAATTCAGGGATGGATAAGGCACTCAAGGCGCTTCTTCCCTCGATGTCTGGCAAGGGAAGATATTGCCTGTGATGTTGACGAGGCGTTGTGGCCAGACCCGGCTGTGCGGCAAGATGCTGCCTAATTATTTTTCTTGCCTTTTTTTTTTTGTTTTTTTTTTTTTACTGTAATATATTTTTTTTCAGAAATTTTCTTTTTCAGTTTACTTTTTTTGTAAGAATATTTTTGTTCAGTCCCATGTAAATATATCTGCTGTGCTTATGTTGTACTGACTTGTTTACTGTAGTGAAGGAAAAAAAATAAAAAATGTTGCAACAGCATGTGTGTGTATCTGCAAATATTTCTGTGCATGTGAAGAATCTGATACATATTTTAGTATTATGGCAAAGCATACTAAAGATGGGGGTGCTTTTCATTATGCCCAACAGTGTGTAGGTGGTTAGGCAAAAATCTGGTAATATGAATGAAGTGTGTGCCATTTCATGCAAAAGTTTGATTTTGATAATGCTCTGTGTAGTTTCGGTTGCAGTGCTTCATTTTGCAGGATATATGAGGTATTTTGCAGTTTGGGTGTGTGGTTTTGTGAATTGTGTTAAGTGTTTTGATAAAACCAGACTAGTTTGAAAAATTGTGTGTTAGCAATTGGAAAAAACTGTAATACATCTATATCACAATATTCAGTTACAGTCAAAGCGCCACCTGTTGGCAGCAGAAAGTGTGCCACTTTGAAATGACTTTGCCATAATTCTCCTGTATTTACTTGCTTATATGCTGTTTTGGATTTTGTTGTTGATATTGCTATTTACCTGTTTCAGTGTTTTTATTGGCTTGCTTTTAAGTTAAGGCCATATATGCTTGAATGCTTATGAAATTAAGTAAATGCAATACTGCTTTTGTTTGTTATAAGATAATATGACTAAGCAACAGTTGTGAAAGTTAGGTTTTTGAGTTTGATGATTGTAACCAACCACAAAAGTTAAATAGTTAAATAAGGATGAAGAGAGCATGTTGCAGTCTAAAGCGGAGGTGAGTCAGACGAAGACTTCGGTAACGAAGAGCAAGAGTGCTAGAAGACGACCGCGTAGGCGACAAAGGAAGGACATCCGGCTTAGTAAGCAAGAGATACAGAGACTGATACACCTACAGCAGGAAGATTGGATCTAGGCATGTGATGGTATCAAATTTTCATGTTGCGATTAATTGATGAAGCTTTTATCACGGTATACGGTATTATCACGATATTAAAATAAGTTGCAAAACCATTTTTGTCATAGTTTAACAGGTTTAAGAATTATTATTGTAATAAAACAAAAACAACTCTGACTGAAATTTTCAAACAGATTAAAATGCAAAAGAAGGCTATAAAGAACAACAGATAACACTTTACTCTATTTAATGCATTAACTAAGATTGAGCAATAGCTACATTTGATACAGAAAGTGTTATTTTTTGTTAATGTTAGTTTAGAAACACAGTTGATCATTGTTAGTTTTATCTTAGGTCCATTAAATAAGTTATTTTGATTTTAGTAACGTTATTAAATAGTAACTAAGAAATTAACATTAATTAATAATAATTAATACTTTATAAGTATTTTTATTGTCAGTTTAGTGATAATGAATTAACATGTTAACTAATGAAGCTGTAAGTTTTCAAAGTTTTACTGAACAATAACAAATACCCTTACAAAAATAACCTACAGGAATCCTGCAGGAATATTATGCAGATTTCCTACAGGATTTCCTACAGGATTTTCAGCTCATTTTCCTGAAGGAATACCTGCAGGAATTTTATGAAGGAATACCTGCAGGAATTTTATGAAGGAATACCTGCAGGAATTATATCCCTGCAGGGTTTTAAAATATAATATTCAAAGTTCCTGCAGGACTGTTGTGGATATATATGCAATTATACAGGTCTTCTTATGTCTTCTGTAGGATTAATGCAGGGGGAATAACTTCACAACAAACAATGCATTTTCACAAATTATTTATTGTATTTATTGAAACTGTAAGAGCAGAGCGAAGCAGAGACCAATTCACAGCCAAATGAAGCCTCTACACTGTTTTCCTGAAAAACAAGAAAAAAAAAAAATTTTAAAAATTTGTTTGTGTGTGTGTGAAAGAGAGAGAGAGAGAGCATGAACGTGTTTGTGTGTGTGTGTGTGTGTGAGAGAGAGAGAGAGAGAGAGCATGAGCGTGTGTGTGTGTGTGTGTGTGTGTGTGTGTGTGTGTGAGAGAGAGAGAGAGAGAGAGCATGAGTGTGTGTGTGTGTGTGTGTGTGTGAGAGAGGAAGAGAGGGAGAGCATGAGTATGTGTGTGTGTGTGTGAGAGAGAGCATGAGGGTGTGTGTGTGTGTGTGTGTGTGTGTGTGTGTGTGAGAGAGGGAGAGCATGAGTGTGTGTGTGTGTGTGTGTGTGTGTGTGTGTGTGTGTGTGTGTGTGTGTGTGTGTGTGTGTGTGTGTGAGAGAGCATGAGGGTGTGTGAGGTGAGAGAGAGAGAGAGAGAGAGAGAGCATGAGCGAGTGTGTTGTGTGTATGACAAATTATTACCTTACTCGTAACTTGTGCTCATCATTTAACTTTTCTCTTAGTGCTGCCCTGATGAACTTTTTTGGAACATCTGGGAACTTTTTTTGTACTGTGTCTGTAAATGCAATTCCACTTATCATATGTGATAACATTATTACAATTTTGCACTATAACTGCAACATCATGTTTGCGTAAAGAAAAAAGCAGGACATTTTTCTCACCTAGGATCATTACAACTTTGTCCTGGTCAAGAGCTGGCTTTGCCAAAGTGCCTGTGTTAGCATTGCCAGCCCTTCCAGACAGCCCATGTGTGGCCAGTGTCTCTCTCCCAAACACTGCCACTGCCAGATCTTTCACCATGGCAGAACATGATGTGCCCCCCCGTCCACAACTTGTCAGTACAGCTGAACTAATTCCTAGCCCCTGTGTCTGTCAAGAAAAAAAGTTAGGGACACTGTATCTAAAAGCATATAACTTTGACTACATACCGTGCAAAAGTGTTAGGCTTGTTAGATTCTTCAACAAAAAAGTGATATATTTTGGTTTAGTGTGCCAGCTGTTTTATAGTCAAGGGGGTGATCATATCAAATGTGTATTTTGTTACAAAAGTAAAATGAAACATGAAGAAGTTAACATGCCTTCTACAACTTCTGCACAACACTTTACGTGAATATAGGCTAAATAAACAAACTAATATATTTGTATTCACCTTTTCAGGGGGATTCTTCTGACTTGAATCTTGTGGTTGTTGAGCAACAAGACGAGTGTCCTGGTTCATGCTGCACTTGAGCATTGGAAGAATTTCTTAAAAAATACAAAATAAATGATTACTAACAGACAACCACACTGACTGATAAATTAATATATAGATGAATAGACAGAAATACATGAAGAAAAAAATAATACCTTGTTGCAGAGCTATATTAAGTGCTCTTAGATTCTCATTTTCTTTTTTTAATTTGAGAATTTCTCTCTCAAGTTGAGTTTCTCGGCTTGAATGCTCTTCAGCTTGACTCTCCATGCTGTTAATCTCTTGCATTAACATACTGTCCTTTCGGTGGACGAGCTAAAGATGGACACACAATATTAGTGTCATATCGGTGTCATTAATATTTGTTATTTAAATAAGCATAATGAAAAATAAGAGTAGCCATTTAAAAGATGTAGGTATTACTTGATGTTTGACTGGAGGCTCTTGATCAGATGAGGACGTTTTGGAGTGAGATGGGGACTGAGTTGGAGTGTACGTTTTTTTTTTTCTTTGCTACTCTTTTTGCATCATTTTGCAAACATGGCTGATTTTTTCTTTTCCCCTCTAGCCTAAACATCCTCCTCCTGAGGGTATCTTTGCTCTCTGAAGGGACAAAAATAAATTAGGAAATACATATCTTCTATATCATGATTAAGTCTTGTTTGCTGAACGTTTACCATCAATATCTATAACTGTGGCTGGGGAACTTTCCTCTTCATAAGCCACATCCACAACATCTCCAGGTTCAAACTTTTTTTTTAGTATGTCCTTTTTAGGGACAATATCATAGGTGGGAGGCTTCTCCCTCCATTCCACCAGAACCCATGTTTTGCTCATTTTCTAAATAAATAAATAATTAAATGCATACATATTTACATACATACAATTGAACGAACATGAATACATTTATTCATTAATAATAATAATAATAATAATAATAATAATAATAATAATAATATTATCATATATATATATATATATATATATATATATATATATATATATATATATATATATAATTATTAATCCAAAGGTGTACAAAACTCTAAAAAGTCTCCTTTCATCTCATTCACATTCATCTGTTGCCTTCAGCTGATTGTATCCATGACAACAGTGTTACCTTAACGCAACCAGGCCAGCCAGCGACTCACGGTCTCGTCCGGTGCAGATAATTTCTAATCTAAGGTAACAAAAAGGTACAATGATATCAATTATTAGCAAAAAAAAAAAAAAAATTGTTTTTTGTTAGCAATAGTTACGGCTTACTTTTTATAGTCATTTATTAAAAAAAGTTTTGATGTAGGCGGTATATGGTAGTTATAGGCTATAATATAATACCGGCCTATAATGTATCGACAGCAAAAAAAGAAAAAAGAAAGAAAAGAAAAACATCTTTATATGTTTTAGTGTTAAAAATACACATTATTTTAGAAATGTATAACAAAACAGTAATTTAAAGCATTATAACGATATAATTATATAATAAAAGGCGGACTTACCTTCACGATACAAAGTGACAGTTGATGAATGACGTGCAATGATGTCACGTGAATCGGCTGCGCGAAGCAAGTGAGCGTCAATGAAACACGTCACCTCAGTGAAAAGATAAATTTACCGGTTCTTTATGTAAATTACACGAGCTTCTTTTTCAGGGTGAAAGACAACACTAAGACTTTTACGACCAAACTTTTATTTTCTTTGAAAAAATATCCTTCTAAAATAAAATATGTCTTCCAATTAACTAAGTCAATTTCATCAATACCCAGATTCGTTATTGTAGTCATTTTTAGGAAATGTTCTCATTTGGATTAAGCTATTCGGGTAATGCAAAAAATATATTCTTTATTATATTTACAAAGAAATAACACTAACGTGTTTCTTTTTGAAGGATATGGAGTATAAAGTGTACTTAAATGAAGAGGCACCTGTTCCCGCAGCTACAAAAAGGCGATGGACACAGAATATAATAGGTTGCTGAATGCAAATAACTGTATTTTAGGCAATTTGTTTCTTATTGTACAATTGCATATTGACTTACATTAATCAAATAAGCAAGAAATCTGCTCTTTTTTCTTCTTCAGGAGCAAAAAAGAGAAGATCATACAAGACATGGCTTATTCCCGATATAGTTGAAGTATTTCAGGTTTTAATGTTGGTCTAAAAAACATTTTCAGTGATAAATTCATGGCCATTTGTTGTAGTCAAGAAACCATGTCTAACATGCTCCTGTATGTTTATAATTTCATACTTATAGGAAAACATTTCCAATGATAACAGTGGTGACAATATCAGCAAATCTGACAGGAGCTGCCCTGATGCTCATGTGAGAATAGGCTTTTTTATTTTTTTTATTTTTCAAAGTTAATCTTCTTTAGAATTGTGCTTCCTTGTTGTCATAAGGTTGGCAATTCTTTGATCCTTTATCAGCCAGAACATTTACAAAATTTAAGTACATGCATAAAACTAGTGGTCCAAGTACCTGTACATGTCTCACAGGGAAACTTTTCTACCGATGAAGAGAATGAGGTCGTCAGCGATGCTGATGGAAACTTTTCAGATGCTGATGTGAGAATGGATTTCTGATATTGTTTTTAATCCAATGCTTTTTGCATACATTTGTAAATATCGGTGTTCATATGGATTTTGTTTTAATGTGCAATAAATGCACAATTTCTGACAGGAAGGCTTTTCTGCTGATGACGAGGGTGATGTTTTTAGCACAGCTGATGAGAACTTTCCACAGACTCATGTGAGAATAAAGTTTAGAATATGTATCTAGTCTATTTTTTTTTAAAGCTCACACTTCTTTATGTGTCAGCTTGTAATTAGTGCAATATTTACTTTCTAGATTGTCAGAAACCACAGTGCAGTTTGTGAGGGAGGGAAGCACAGAAGAAAGAGAGGAGTGTGCCAATGAGGAAAAAATATATCCAAATGCCAAAATCACTAATGAAGAATCTCTGCTGTGCATACTTGCCTACAGCCTCAGGCATACAACATCCAAAGTGGCTTTGAGTGACTTGTTAGATCTTATCAATCTCCACTGTCCTGATTCAACCAATGGTGTTCCAGATAGCTTATACAAGTTCATGAAATCCTTTCACTGTGACACTTTTGAAGTCCAGTATATTTGCCCATCCTGCCAACATTTCTTTGGTAGTGAAATCCCCACCCATTGTGCTTCATGCAATGGTACCCCAGGGGACATGGAAAACTTAATCAAATCTGGCTCTGTCTTTATCAAGTTATCTATTTCAGATCAATTAAGAGGTAAATTTCAAGATACAGATTTTTGTCAGTCTTTGAATTACAAATGGTCAAGGACAAAGCGCAACTCACAAAATGTTGAAGACATATTTGATGGCACTATGTACAAATCGATTGATGCACTAAATGACCCAAAATTGTTGAATATTTCAGTGTCCTGGAATGTTGATGGTGTTCCAATTTTCAAATCCTCTCCTTTTCATATCTGGCCTCTTCAAGTCACAATCAACGAGCTCCCCCCTAATCTGAGGGCAAAGCATGTCATTCTTGGCGGTTTGTGGTTTGGGCCAAAAAAGCCAGAAATGAACTCGTTTCTGCAATCATTTGTTGATGAATTGCGTAGTCTTGAAAACCAAGGGTTACCTTGTCAGTGGAAAGGTGAAAAAACAGTACTCCATGTATACAGTTTGCTTTGCATTTGTGATTCAGTGGCTCGTTGTGCTGTACAGAATGTCAAACAATTTAATGGAGAGCATGGTTGTAACTGGTGTTATCAAAAGGGTGAAGTTGTAGAAAAGGGTAATGGGTTTACTAGGGTGTATCCTTTGCAGTCAACAGGGCCGGAGCTGAGATCACACAGAAAACACACTGAAGATGCTCAGCAAGCTGTTGGTTCTGGAACATGCATAAATGGCGTAAAAGGTCCATCTCCTCTAATGCTGCTGATGTTTTTTAATATGGTTTCTGGATTTGCATATGATTACATGCATGGCATATTACTTGGTGTTTGTCGCCAGCTGACTAACCTATGGTTTGACTCCAAATACCATACAGAGCCTTGGTACATTGGAAGAGAAAACGAGCAGATTGAAAGAAGGTTACTTGCCATTAAACCACCTACAAGTATAACAAGACCACCCCGTTCAATTTCTTTGCGTAAATATTGGAAAGCTTCGGAATACAGACACTTTCTCTTATTTTACAGCCTTCCCTGTTTGTTCGGCATTTTACCCAGACAATATCTTGACCATTTACTACTTCTAGTACAGGCTACATACATTCTCCTTCAAGATTCAATTTCCCCCCACGACATTGACAAAGCTGATGGCCTTTTAAAAGCATTTGTGGGCCGTTTTGAGTCTCAGTATGGAAAGTGTCATGTGTCTTATAATGTCCACATACTTGTACATGCAGCAGCATCTGTGAAAAATTGGGGTCCTTTATGGAGTCACAGTGCATTCTTATATGAGTCCCAGAATGGACACCTTCAGAAACTCTTTCATGGCACACAAGCTGTAGCAGAACAAATTGTTAACATGTTTAACCTTTACCAACATGTTCCACGTCTCATTGCTGCTGTATTCAATGATGAACAAACACGGCAAAGCAAAAGCTTTGTTGAAAAAATGTTGGGAGGCACCAATATTGTGACAAAGTGTATTGGTGGTTCTAGCGTGATGTTTCTTGGATGCCCACATGTACGACAGCCAACCCCAAGAGAGTCTCATATCCTTCAAGAGTCAGGTTTTAGTGCAAATAAAGCTTTCAGTTTTTATTCTAGGGCTGTGGTTAATGGCAAGCGAATTCATTCAAAAGGAGCTAAATCTTTATCTAAAAGAATCAACCATGCAGTTCAAACCAAACATGGGTCTATAGCATTAGTACGATCATTTATAGACGTAGGCAATGCGCAAGGAGAGGGTCATGCCTTCATTGATGTTATGAAAACAACATGTAATGACATCAGCAAAGACAGAGAATCAGGGATAATGGCAAAAAGCATTTTAAAAGAAAGAGGGATTGACTCAGTTGAACTTATCAAATGCACAGACATACATTCAACCTGTGTCTACCTCAAGGACCTACCAGGTCTTGCAAATAATTTTTTTTGCATCCAACCAAATATATGGGAGTTGGATTAAAAACAAAATAGCTGCATCTTCATGTTATAAAAGGTAAAAATGTACAGTATACAGACTCATATCTCTTGCATTTTGACATGTCGTGGATGCTTGCAGAAATGTATAATTTTGAAATGATTTAGAGAAATGTTTTTTTTTTATTTTTTTATAATTGCCTATTTATTCTTACTCTTAATTTTTTTAATTTACTTGTTAAGACTCATTGTTTTGTCTCATTGCTGCCAACAGCCAGAGCATAATATATCCAAAATAGTTCCATGAAATGTACTTGAATCTAATTAAATAAAAATTGTATGAATAAAACTACAGCAACTATCAGAGTTTTATTCTCTAGTCTAGACATAACCTATCCTGAATCCAAAACCTGTAGGGTTTTTTTATATATATTTTTTGACTTATTTATTTTTCATTTACAGGGAAAACTCCTGTAAGCAAACATTTTGTTTCTGCGTGAGGTGCGCGGCAGTCCTGCAGGATTTTTTTAAAATTCCTGTATGATTTTTCACTTGTGCTGTACAGCGCAGTATGTGCAGCAGTATGTGTAGGACATTCCTACATGTTCTAGAATGAACCCTTCAGTACAACAGAAACATGCAACACAAGTAAAAAATCCTGCAGGACTGCTGTGCAGTACAAGTGAAAAATCCTGCAGGACTTTATAATTCCTGCAGATTTTTAAAAAAATCCTGCAGGATTTTATAATTCCTGCAGGACTGCTGTGCAGTACAAGTGAAAAATCCTGCAGGATTTTATAATTCCTGCAGGATACCTGCAGAAAAAATGAAAATCCTGCAGGATTCCTGTAGGTTATTTTTGTAAGGGTAGTTAGCACAAAGTACATATCAAACATATAACAATATCTCATTTTTACATTAATGACTGCTACGTTAAATAAAGTTTATTAATAACGGTAGGCGAGTTATATTTGAACACTGTTGATGAACCCAGGGTTGGACTGGTAATCTGGGCATTTTCCCTGTGGGCCGACGCACTTTGAGGCCGATAATAGGTTATTCTATTTTATTTATTTTTGCTATGGACTGGCCCATCACGCAGGGACAGCGGCCCATTGGTTTGTCTTCTGAACTGACAGGACAAAGTGAGAGACACATCCCCCTCCCGCGCTGTTTTTTGTTTTTAATTGGAGCGCAGGAGAAACTGCAAAAGGCAAATACCCGCTCGCCGCTGCCGAACATGCGCTGAGGTTCTGCCGCCCTATGAAGGGATAAACAGCGCGAGTCGCTTGATGCCTTGATCCTTGCAGATTTGTCCCAGAATTTAGTTTAAAACAGTCGTGTGATTTGGGAACATTACAGGTTCGGCGGTGAATCTGGCTGAAAACAGCCGCGACCATGCAAAGACACGACGAGGTAAATTGGAAAACGCCAATACAACTACAAGCTTGTCGATCACCTTTATAGTAATTTACCTTTCAGCTACTAACAGTGAAGAAAAATGGTGTTTTGGCAGAAATGTATTTATTAAAAATGCTGCTATTATTAGGCCTACTTATATTTAATATTGCGGAATATAAATCAATTTCTTTCATAAAGGGGTCATTCAGAAACGTCCACTTTTGGTATGACAAAATGTCTTAAAATGTATTTCTTTTTTTAACATTTAAACTTAGACCACATTATTATATTACACTTTGACTTTATGAATACACATAAATGACAGCTTAATGATTTTTTTTTTACTTCTCTGGCATTTTTAAACATTTTATGAAATATTATTTCTCAATTTTTTCTGCACATGCAGTCAGAGTTACAGAATAATGACGCAAAAAAATAAGTAGATAATTTGTATTTATTTTAATCAGGTTAGTTAAAAGTGTGATTGAATGATGTTAATTCAATTGCTCAACCATGTATTTGCTATAACAATGAAAATATATGAAAAACAGTTATAAAAAAGTAATGATGCAATCCTTTAAATCTTAATTCTTGAGTGTAGCAGAATTCAATGGATGTAAAATTATTATGTCACATATGACACATTTTATTAAATGTGACAGACAAAAAACACAATGAATCTCCAGTGACGTATACATATGACCAAAGATCCTTAATTTTTCAACTATAATTAAGTAGATTGAACTAAATTTTTACATTTGGTGTTCAATAAAAGACTATCATTGACACTTAGTGAAAAAAGTCAGTAAAAGATCATAAACAACATTTTAAAACTGTCTATAAAATATGCTGTCCGTAAAGTCATTATTGTAAATGGTAGAAAACCCTGTTTCTGAGCTCAAAATAAAGCCCTTTCCCTCTGTACATGACTGTGGGGACGAGAGCTTCTGTGGTGCTTGAAATTATTATAATGAATTAAAAAACAAATGTTGCCACATTAATGGCTCAAGAAGGTTTAATTGTTCAAATAACATATTGTTTCATATTAAAATATATAAAAAATTGTAATCCTAAAGTGTTTTTCAAGTGTAATATTTCTGTAAAGTTTAGGGACAGAAAAGTGGACGTTTCTGTAGAATGATTGTATTTTCTATGCTTACAATATTTTATTACACAATCTATAGTTTATTATTTATTTGAGAAACCATATAGGCTACCCATGGTAATAAGAAGCATGCTTTACCTGTGCTCTGTCTACCATGATCTTACAGTTAAACCATAGTAAATTTCATCAGGGCAATTAAAGGATCATTTAACAAAACAGCTTTAAAGCTGCATCCCATGGAATAAGGGCAAAGCTTTAGTTTTTATTTCTTTAAATATGTTTTATGACATTTTTAATAGTCCTAAGTAAAATGTTATTTCAATGAGAGCATCATGAAAGATAGATATCAGTGTCTTACATAAATTAGGTGTTAACTCTTTAAAAATGTTACTGTTTTAAAGGAGTAGTTCAACCCAAAATGTCATCATTTACTCAACCTAATGTCATTACAAACATGAATTACTTTCTTTCTGTGTAACATAAAAAAGAGAATAATTGGAGTCAAGGGTAGCTTAACCAAAATGGTTTTGTTGACAACATTCTTCAGAATATCTTCTTTTGTGTTTTAAGCCGGGTTCACACTGAGCGATTTATAACAGTCCTTTACGATGGTTGCTTGTCAGACTGTACGAACATGATCCTCATGTCACACTGTGGGATCTCAGCTGTCATTAATGTCAGACTGTACGACAGTCAAGACGCGTTAAAAACGGACGCGCACATGAAAACTTGAGTTTTACATCATCAAAACACACACATTCGATGACAGTGAGCTGCGTTACACACGGGACTGAAATGGTGGCTAACAACGACATCTCTGTCATTAATTTTGATCACAGATTGTCTTGAAAAATGAAGACAATTTGATGTTCGTCGTAGGAGAAGTCACACTGGAGGATTGTGCACCAAATCTTCTGACACTGCCAGAATTTCGTCGGAGGTAAAATTTGATCGCGACGGTCATTAACCGGCTGAAGGTGAACATGTCAAACTAGCGATCAAAGACAAAAGATTTTAGGTTAGGATCATAGGAATCTTTTAGGATTTGCAAAATTTGTCTCAGACGACCAAATCGTGGCCAGAATCGCACAGTGTGAACCAGCCTTTACAGAAGAGAGAAATCATACAGGTTTGGAACGACATGAGAGCGATTAAATGATGACAGGATTTAATAGCATTAAATTTACTTCACGGCATGAAAATCAGTGCTTTATTACTGCCGAAGTGAATTTCTATGTGACAAAAGTACAATATTAGTTTTAGTATTATTAAATTTGTTAACTGCATTTGTACTAAATTCAATAATATCCATCATTATTTGTCCCTGTCCTAGTTTTGTTTATTCATTTATTTACTCCAATTTAAGGCCCTAACCCCAGCAAAAAAAAAAAAACATTCACAGGGAACTCATGCGCCACATGGGATGGGTTTGTCCGGGGCCGAATTTTAGCCCCAGTCCAGCCCTGCTTTTATCTATACCATTTAAGTGACTATATTCTGATTATAAATACGCTACTGAAGCTCAACACACCAGCAAATGACATCTTTCGGAAGTTTTCGAGCTTATATTATTGTGGAAGTTCTAAAAGAACGCTCTGTGCATGTCGTCTATTAACACACATGAGTACTACAAACTCAAAACTTGATAGTTCTGCTTACTTAAAATTGGGAACATCATAACTCAAAACTTATTCATGTTTACAGTGTTCTTATACATTTTTAAAAATTGTATTTTTCATTGTAATATGTGGATTATTGTAATGCCATACGGAACACCATTTTTTTTTAAATAAGCACTTTTTAACAAGGCTGAGTTGGAAATGTTCTCTAGGCTTTTAATCAAGAATAGGACATCTGTAGATTTGTTTGTTGCAAATTTACAGACAATGCAATTGAGATGTTTACATTTGCTTTTTGGGGTAATGTTGACTGAAAACAGTTTCCCATTTGTATTAGCAAAATTGCACAAGTTTTGCAGTTTATAAAATCTTTAAAAACAAATTGCATTAATTATACATTAATTTCCCTTAAAGAAAAGTAAATTGAGTAATGCCTTGTTCAGACTACACAATTTTTTTGTCTGTTACGATAGTTACTGTGTCAGATTATGCGATTTTGACTCCAAAAATCCTGTCGTGTCCTGGACTTGAAACACGTCAGACTACACGTTGCTACGCGACCAATCGTCGCTTGTTGTCACGACGCGCGTGAGAAACAAGAGCGTAAACAATGACTGAAGCGGCGTGTTTTGTACTGGCTGTCATATGTGTTTAGAAAAGCGCAAAAAAGAAAGAAAACTCGAACATGGACACGTTCCTGGCTTGCTCGGAGAGGACAGGATGGGCTGTCAATCCTCCAAAGAGAACTTGAGGTAAAATATCGTTCTCTTCATATTAAATATTTTGTTATTAGCCAGTAGTAAAAGCTTGCCACATCGTATAATCTATTAAGCTTACATTAAAGCAATATACAGCTACAATGTTTTTTTTTTTACAATCACCAATGTAATTTAACACTTCTAATGTACAGAAGTACAATTTGTTTATGTACGTTCGTCACATATAGGGTAATTGAGCCTCTAACAAACAAATCTCAGTTCAATGGTTTAATGCCTTTGATTGATTCATAACTCCATCGTAGGCTTAATGACAATTATAAGTTGAGTACACGCATAAAAAAAATGCTATGCCATGCCATTTCCTTGGCATCAATTTTTTATTTTTATTTTGAAGTTTTGCATTATGTCCATTATTTGAAGATTAAAAAAAAGTTAAACATTGCTTTAGATTAAAACAAAAACAAAATTGACTTTCCAACATGTTTTTTTTTCTTCTTTACACTGTAGGACAGTGACAAAAAGGGTTTCCGTGATCTGCTCAGGATGGATGTGGAGGATTTCAGCTACTTGCTTGACAAAGTTACACCATTCATCCAAAGAAGAGACACAAAATGAAGAAGAGCCATCAGTGCGAGAATGCGGCTGTCACTAACACTACGATTCCTTGCTACCGGTAAAAAGTACATTGTAAAAATCGTATACCCCTAGCTTCACAGACGAGGCTTAAGCTAGTCTCAGACTGAAATGCATCTTTGAGCTGCTTTTAACTGAAAGTAACTTGCACTGACTTATCTTAAAATGTCAATGCCATTGTTTTGTGTCAAGATGCACACCAGTAATGTTTTTACATTTAAGATTATAAAAGCTACTTATATGTCCTAGTAAATGTAACGCCGAATCCTGGTTTAATCTAAGCCGTCTGTGAAAGCAGGCCATGGTGTATTATACAAATTACACACATGCTCCCCTCCACAGGAGAGACGTTTAGATCTCTGAGCTTCCAGTACCGGATCGGTCGCAGTACTATCAGTGAGATAGTAATGGAGACGTGTCAAGCCTTGTATGACGTCTTAAAGGAGGATCATTTAAAGGTAAGGCATTTGATTTAAATAACAGACAGATGTACATTTCACAACAGTAGGTGCTATATCAAAAACAAGTGTTTTAACCACAGAGTCAAAACCAGAGTAGATAATGGATTTCTAAATTATATTAATTTTAATGATTTAAAAAAAATGCATTTCATGACTTTTTGTAAAAATGTGAGAACATTACATGTCTTAATTATATATGCTGTTTATCTTTTCAGACTCCTACAATGGAGACAGAGTGGAGAGAGGTGGCAATGAGGTTTCAAAACAAGGTGCCATAGATGGAAAGCACATCTACATCCAGCCACCTGCAAACTCTGGAAGTACTTTCCACAACTACAAACCAAGATTTTCAGTTGTACTCATGGTAGTAGTCGACGCCGACTACAAATGTAATTATGCAAATGTTGGCGTACAAGGAAGAGTGTCAGATGGAGGAATATTTGGCCAGTCAGACCTCCGAGCTGCCATGGACAGAGATCTACTGAATGTCCCCCGTCCAGAGCCACTCCCAGGGAGTAACATAACTTTGCCCTATACATTTGTTGGTGATGAAGCATTCCCTCTCCGAACCGACCTAATGAAGCCATACCCCTTCCGAAATCTGGACCATGGGCAACGAATATTTAACTACAGGCTTTCAAGGGCAAGGCGTACAGTTGAAAATGCATTTGGAATTTTGGACTCCGTGTTTTTCTTTCCAACATTCCTGACAAAGTGACCGTAGTGACACTAGCTGCACTCTCTGTGCACAACTTCCTCAGGAACAAGGCATCAGATGTGTACCTGCCTTCAGCCTTTGCAGATGTAGAAGACGCAAATCACAACATGGTTCCTGGAGCTTGGAGAAGGGAGGGAGAACTTCCCTCTGTGGCAGCAAGCGGTGCACGGAATGCCACAACCACCGCCAAAAATTATCGGGACAATTTGAAGGCATATTTTCTTTCACCTGCTGGATCTGTTTCCTGGCAGGAAAATATGATTTAAACATAGACACCAACTGCACTGCAAAAAATGTTTTTCTTACTTAATATTTTTGCCTTGTTTTGTCTTGTCTTAAATCAGGAAGCATTTACTATAAGAAAAATTAAGTAAGATAATAATTTTTTTTAGCTTGTTTTAAGCAAAAAGAATTTTATTCAGAAAATAAGCTATAATAGCTTACGTAAATTTACTTAAGTTTACTTAAGGAAATATAAAAAAACAAAATACAACAAACGTAATGTTTATAACAATATTAAACTAACTTTTTAAAGTCTTAATTATATATGTGTAAATTTAAAAAAATGCAGAATGTATAATGGTCAAAATTAATATTTGTTTATTAAAAGCACACAGGATTAATTTTCTTTATTAAAATTAAATTACACTCCCTTTTCTTTACTCTTTACAAAAAATTTATTCACTTTTTTAAATATGCAAATATTGCAGAACAGAATAAACATCAACGGCTGATAAACTGCCAGCAAAAAACAGCAAAACCAACAATGTGACTGCAGTCTAGCACCATCAAAAAACAAAAACAGATCAAGACTTGACCCTGCATCCTGTCTCTTTCCTGGTCATATGCCTCTTCTGTTGCCCTGAGATAGCTCACTGGAGGTGTTGCAGGAGGTACATGATTGGATGTGTTTTGGTAGGGTTGATTTTTGTGTGTCCCTGCCAAGTTGTTTGGGGGCGTAAAGCTCGTGGGGTCTAATGCTAATCTGGCCTCATTCTCATGTGCATCATATAACATCATAAGGATCTCATCTTGGTCAGTGGGTCTTTGATCAGCTTCATCTCGGTCACTACCTGTTTGCCAAATGTTTGATCGACATCCTTATTGGCATCTACTAGTGATTCAGACATATTTTTAAGAACGTTAACTTTCTCTATTTCAAGTTCATCTGATGATTTGTCTCTTGACTTTTGTTTGGCCTTGTAATGTGCCCTTTCAGGATTGATTGTGACCTTGTGATGATGGTGAGATGAGGAGGTTTCTTGAGTTGAAGGTGTAGATGTGTGGTGGAGGTGGAGGTGGATGACACTCACATCCTCTTCTGTCTCCTGGTCTTCTCCACCCTCATCTGTGATGCATCTGTGATAGTTCATCCAACTACGATAAAACAAGTTGTATAAAATATCTGGCACAATAAGTAATATACAATACATGTTTGAAAGCAGATACTATGGAAAGCTCACAAATTTATTTAAAAGTTGGAAAGAACTGTTACATTCAGTGTAGACTGAGACACACGGTGAACAACAAATGGTTGTAGAAACTGCAGGTTATTTAAAATGCATTTCTGTCTGGTAGTTAATTCTTTGTCGCCGCTGCCACTCGGCTTTGGACGGAGTACTTTACCATATTGTGTTCGGAGGGAAGCAGCTTTTGTTTGGACCTCACCAACTGTAGGTAAGAAATTAGGATACAAATATAGTACATTGTTTCTTTGTAGTTCTCACTCACTCACACACACTCACACCCTCATACACACACACACACACACACACACTCACACACTCACTCTCTCATGCACAAACACACACCCACACAACTCTCACTCACACACACTCACACCCTCATACACACACACACACACACACACACATACTTGTATTTGCTACATTGCGGGGACTCATGAGTAGGAGGTTACATGTGGGGACAGCAATTTCTAAATACAATAAAGCCATAATTTTAAGTCAGAGGTGTCAGGAGGAATTTTTGATCCAAAAAAATCATATTTATCAAAAAATCTTAAGTTTAAAAAGCTTCATTTTTGTCAGGTTTTTCTATTCTGGTGGGGACGTCGCTATTGTCTCTTACCACAAACCACCATCGGGTGTCACTACTATGAATTATCTATAGATGATCTATTTTATAAGACAATCATTAAAGAGTTGTTTAAAAGGGATAAATTCTGTCTGTATTTATATTTTTACTGAATAGACCATTTTTTTGGGGATGTAAACTTCCTGTTTAACACATCTAATTTTCTTCAGTTTTGAGAATCTGAAAAGGTCCAAATAACAACTAAGACAAGTTATGTTGTATGACAAGCAAGAAATGTTCATGGCGCATTGACACCATGGGTATCATGGTCTAAATAATAATGATCTGTGCGTACTGGAATCCACTCTGAATTAAAACACCACATGCCTGCCATTCATACTGCTATATATTTCTATAAATATTAGGCTTGTAACAGTACACAAAACTCGAATAGATCAAATGCATCACTTCTTTTATTCAATATTCAATACTACTTGCACAATATGCAACAGGCTGCATATAAATAAAAATGTGCAATTTCAGCTTCAGCAATTGTTCACATTAACACTGTCTTTGTGAATCCAAAAACTCAACACAAAACTGACTTCTTAATTCTCTTAAACACTTATTTAACTTGTCAGTTTGTTAACTTGAAAGCTCTATTAACGAACTGAAATTTGTTTTGTAAGCAAACACATTTTGAACATGTTGCCTTCAACAAACAGGAAAAAACATCTAGGTAAAGGCCCTTCCACCTTTGCTTTTACATTTTTTGCTTTAAGAAACCAACATGAACTTTTTGCCTTCAAAAACATAGTGGGAAAGACATCTAGATAAAGGCCCTTTCACCTTTTGCATTACATTTTTCGCTTTAAGGAATCAATATGATTCTTAACATAAAATTTCACCCCTTCCCAACTTCTCCCTTGAAGTGCTGCTGGGGAGCTTTCAATGCACTCCATACACCGAGCTTTCCCAGGAACCTTTCCTGACCTGACTCAGCTCTATATTTCTTCACGCCCTGACGAAACTTAGCAATTCACAAAATTAACAGAATGCATAGCTGATATAAAAAACTGGATGACCAGTAATTTCCTACTACTAAATTCAGAAAAAACAGAGATTCTAATTTTTGGACCAAAAACTTCTTCACATAATAACCTAGAATACTCTCTAACACTTGATGGCTGCTCTGTTAAGTCTTCGTCGTCAGCTAGAAACCTGGGTGTGCTCTTTGATACCAATCTTTCATTTGAAGGCCATGTTACTAGCATCTGTAAAACGTCTCGGTTACAAAGGTAACCCTCGTTCCCTGAAGGAGGGAACGGAGACGTACGTCGGACAGACCGACGAATAGGAATCTCGCTAGAGAGGCCAATCTACTTCGAGTGTAACTAAACGAGCCAATGCACATTGGCATGCAATCATATGCATCAGCTGCTCGCCTCGCAGCGCGGGTATATAATGAGCAGCAGGTGCGTTGCATCTTCAGGTTTTCGCTGAGGAGCCGAACCGGATAGGCGGCAGCATCAGCGGGGTACAGCGACTGTGGCGACGGGACGTACGTCTCCGTTCCCTCCTTCAGGGAACGAGGGTTACCTTTGTAACCGAGACGTTCCCATTCAGTCGGTCACGTTCGACGTACGTCGGACAGACCGCCGAATAGGAATCCCTACCAAAGCGCCACAGGAGCTGCCCCCTTCCAGCGCTCTGTTGCAAGCCACCTGAACCCCCTTGCCTGAGGATGGTGGGACAGGGCTTACACAGAGAGAGTCGATCACTGCTGTTCCCCAAAACCCATTCAGTGAGACTATTGGATAACGCTGGGAAAGCGTACCCTTCGCTGGGAAAGGAACGCTGCGGAAGCCACATCCTTCCCCGAAGGAGTTATGTGGAGAAGTACATATGGACTAACCCTGTAGGGCTGTGCTACATATGGAAGAGCTGGGGTGACTCCAACCCGATGAAGGGTAGGTTCTCCCAGAGGGAAAGACACGGGCTTCGTTTAGGAGCAACCGTGGAACCAACCATATGGGATCCCCGTAGGGTCACACATATGGAACCCAGCCTAAACCCGGTTCTCAAGGATACAACGGAGTATAGGCCTGGCGCCAGACGCTCCGCCACGTCGGCTGCCGAAGGGATATCGGAGGACTCGACAGGGTCTGCCTTGTAGGGACTCTCTGGAGAAAAGAAGCGCATGTAGCGCAGCAAGCCGACACTAAGCCGGGGCCTCTCCGTGCCTCTGACCTGTGGCGAGAACATGGGAGGAGACCGGCTCGACACGAAGGCTATAGTATCTAGCGAACGTGTTAGGTGTCGCCCAGCCCGCAGCTCTACAAATGTCTGTCAGCGAGGCGCCACGAGCCAGCGCCCAGGAGGATGCGACACCTCTCGTGGAGTGAGCATGCAACCTGAGCGGGCAGGGCACACCCTGAGCTTGGTAAGCCAGGGCGATGGCATCCACTATCCAGTGGGCCATCCTCTGCTTGGAGACAGCCTTTCCCTTCTGCTGGCCTCCATAACAGACAAGAGCTGGTCTGAGGTCCTGAGGCTTTAGGTTCTGTCTATGTACAGTCGCAAAGCGCGGACTGGACAGAGTAAAGCCAGGGCTGGGTCTGCCTCCTCCGAGGGCAGCGCTTGCAGGCTCACCACCTGGTCCCTGAAGGGAGTGGTAGGAACCTTGGGCACATAGCCAGGCCGGGGTCTTAGTACCACGTGGCTATCACCCGGCCCGAACTCCAGGCACGATTCGTCGACCGAAAATGACTGCAGGTCCCCTACCCTCTTGATGGAGTCCAATGCCACCAGCAGCAAAGTCTTCATAGACAGAATCTTTAAGTCTGCTGACAGCAAAGGCTCAAAGGGAGCAATCTGAAGTGCTCTCAGCACCAGAGTGAGGTCCCAAGAGGGTATGGAGAGGGGACGAGAAGGATTTAACCGTCTCCCCCCTAAGGAACCTGATGACCAGGTCGTGCTGACCAACAGATTTGCCATCTAAGTGGTCGTGGTAAGCGGATATAGCAGCAGTATGGACTTTTGAGGGTGGAGGGGGACAGCCTACGCTCCAACCCTACTGCAAGAAGGAAAGCACGACTCTGATCGAGCATCTTCGGGGGTCTTCCCGGCGAGAAGGGCACCACTCGACGAACAGGTTCCACTTTGGAGGCGTAAGCACGTCTCGTAGACAGTGCACGTGCCGAAGTGATGGTGTTAAGTACCTCAGGGGGTAAGTCACCTAGAACCTCCGCATCCCGTCCAAGGGACCAGACATGGAGTTTCCAGAGGTCTGGACGCGGGTGCCAAAGAGTGCCCCGTCTCTGAGAAAGAAGGTCTTTCCTCAGAGGGATGGGCCAGGGAGGGGCTGTCGCGAGGAGTGAGAGTTCTGGGAACCAGGTCCGGTTGGGCCAGTAAGGCGCAACTAACAAGACCTGCTCCTCGTCCTCCCTGACTTTGCACAGGGTCTGTGCAAGTAGGCTCACTGGGGGAAACGCATATTTGCGCAGGCCCCGGGGCCAGCTGTGAGCCAGTGCATCTGTCCTGAGTGTCCCCTCGGTCAGAGAGTAAAACAACTGGCAGTGGGAGGTTTCTGGTGAGGCAAACAGGTCTACCTGAGCCTTTCCGAATTCTCTCCAGATCAGCTGAACCACCTGGGGGTGGAGTCGCCACTCTCCTGGCAGCGCAGCTCGTGATAGCTCGTCGGCCACACAGTTGAGCACACCGGAGACATGAATGGCGCGAAGCGACCTCAGATGCTTCCGACTCCACAGGAGGAGATGGCGGGCGAGTTGTGACATGCGACGGGAGCGTAGACCACCTTGACGGTTGATGTACGCAACGGTCGCAGTGTTGTCCATACGGACCAGTACATGCTTGCCCTGAAGCAGGCCTTTGAGGCGGCTCAGAGCAAGGCGTACTGCCAGCAACTCGAGGCAATTGATGTGCCAATGCAGATGGGGTCCCGTCCAAACCCCTGAGACTGCATGCCCGTATTACGTGGCACCCCAGCCGGTGGCAGAAGCATCTGTGAACACCACAGCATGCCGGGACACCTGTTCTAGGGGCACTCCTGCCCGAAGAAACAAGGGGTCCGACCACGGACTGAAGGTTCGGCGGCACTCCTGAGTGATTGGCACCCGGAATGTGCCGCGCTGCCACGCCCATCTCGGGACTCGGCCGTGAAGCCAGTGCTGAAGCGGTCTCATATGAAGCAGACCGAGCGGTGTTACAGCCGCAGCAGCCGCCATATGCCCCAGGAGCCTCTGAAAGAACTTCAGTGGGACCGCTGTCCTGCCATTGAATGTATTCAGGCAGTTCAACACTGACCGAGCACGTTCCTCTGTGAGGCGTGCTATCTGCTCGACCGAATCCAACTCCATACCGAGAAAAGAGATCCTCTGCACCGGGGCGAGTTTGCTCTTTTCCCAGTTGACCTGAAGCCCCAACTGGCTGAGGTGTCTGAGCACCAAATCCCTGTGTTTGCACAACTGATCCCGGGACTGTGCTAGAATGAGCCAGTCGTCGAGATAGTTGAGAATGTGAACACCCCGTTCTCTCATGGGAACAAGGGCTCCCTCCACGACTTTCGTGAAGACGCGGGGAGACAGGGCCAGCCCGAAGGGTAGGACTCTGTACTGATATGCTCGACCTTCGAACGCGAATCTCAGGAATGGCCTGTGTCGCGGAAGAATTGAAACATGGAAGTACGCGTCCTTCAGGTCGATCGCTGCAAACCAATCTCGGGGACGGATGCACTCGAAAATGCGTTTCTGCGTGAGCATTTTGAATGGTAGCTTGTGGAGGCTCCGATTCAAAACTCGCAGGTCCAAGATCGGTCGTAACCCGCCGCTTTTCCTGGGTACAATGAAGTAGGGGCTGTAGAACCCCGACCTCAAATCGGCTGGAGGGACCGGCTCTATCGCGTCCTTCGCCAGTAGGACTGCGATCTCCGCACGCAGGACAGGGGCATCGGCATCTTTCACTGTAGTGAAGAGGACGTCCCTGAACTTGGGGGGGGGGAGCCGGGCGAACTGAATCGCAAAGCCGACCCTGATGGTCCGAAGGAGCCAGCGAGACGGACTGGGGAGCGCTAACCCGGCTCGCAGAGACCGTACAAGCAGGACCAAAGGGACCACCGGTGTACCCGCAGCAGGGCAGCGAGGTGGAACACAGGGACACGGCTCGGGGGGCTCTCTTTGTGAGGCGGCCCGAAGCGGCGTCACAGTGTGTTAGGCAACACTTACCTGGCTCCACGGATGGACAGAGGGAGCAGTCGAGGCTTTGGCTGCCCGCTGCTCGCTGCTGTCCGCTGGCGACAGAAGAGGGGGATGAGAGTGGTGAGGTTTTTCTCCTCCCACTGCTCTCCAAACCCTCTTCAGACCTGGAAATGGAGGAACTGCTCTTTAAAATTTGGGTACCGCTGCCTCTTGGGTCAGTGGCGGAACAGAAACAAACCCAATAAAGGATTTACCACCTGGCCCTCCTCCAGGGGTGGAAGAGCAGCCCCCATCTCTGGGTCGCCCGTCTCAGGGGTGATTCTCACCAACCAGTTAAACAGCTGCAGAGACGGGAGGCGTCATCTCCCCGCAATGGATACAGCAGAGCCTGCTGGGCCGGAGTTTCTTGCAGGGGACGACACCCTTGGCGACGAGCAGACTGAGGGGCGGCCCAAGAGGAACTCAATGGTTTGTCATGGGAAGCTCCCCTATCCGCTACTAACTGAGGAGAACCACTGGGCTCAGTCCTCGACAGTGTCACCGAAAGGCCACCTCGTAAGATGGGAGCATTGAGAAAGCATTTAGCTTGACAACCTCTCACACCTCACAAGGTAAGCCAGGGGGCACTTCTGGACCACGGAGGTGGACATCGTCTGGCTGAGGGCCTGCGCCGTGACTTTGATCACGGTTAGTCAACAAGCGCAGCTCAACCCCAGCACAGAACTACCCTCATGCAAAAAGAGTGCCTTGGCCTCACATGCAGGGTGGGTGTGGTCTGTGTACAGCCACCCCATCCAAGAGGGTAGTGAGAGAGGAAAAACTTATGCAGATTCTGGCACCTTTGGCATTCCATATTTATGGCACCAATATACCCCCATACTGCCAAGTTTTCCATGCACATCTGGAAGACCCAGGAAAGCATGGCTGTAAACTCTGAATCTGAGTCAGCATAAGCACACACCATTACAGTGGGCAGCGTCACCCTCATTTCCAGAGCATAACAGCACTCTCTCCGATGCTGCAATCGACGTCTGTCCCTCAGCTGGAGCTCTGAATGAAATGCTAGGTTCCCCTATGAAAAGGACCAGCAATCCAATCCAGAAACTGCACAGCTTGCAATGCGCTAGAGAGGGAGGGGCCCTAGGGGGTTGGTTCCCCGAAGGAACCCCTCAACCTCATGTCACCCAAGCCATATCAGCAAAGTAGACCTCTTCTGGTGCACCAGAGAGGGCGCTACAATGGAGATTACGCAAGGGAACCGCGCATCTAGAGCGCCGAGCGAGCGCTGGGTTGCCGTGACAACCCGCGCTGCAGCCCGGCAGCTCGACGGCACACGACACGCAGAGGAGCGAGAGGTTTGCTCTCGCTGATCTCCGCGGTCTCCCAGAGTGTCGGGCAGACCCGCGGCTGTGCTTTTACACACAAGCGGCAGCTGGCCAACAACAGAGGGGACTCAAGCTTCCCGGAGAAAGAAGAGTCACGACCGGCGTGTCGACGTGATCATGTTCTCATATGAAAACATGAACACCCACGAACATAATTTCAGCACGCGCCCAGACATGCGAAACGGTGATCGTGGCCGTCAGTGAGGACAGGAACGATCGCATCCAGAAACACAAGTAGGATGTCGTCTTTAAAAAGACGCGAATCTACTTGTGTAAGCTCTTTCAGGGACTTTACTCTTTTAGAAGTGCTGAAGCACGCAGGGGAACGGCCACCGCAACACAGACAGGGATTGTGTGCAGCCTGTCATGTGCTTTCTCTCTCTTTGAAGGCGCTCACTCTTACCAGCCGTAAAAACGGCTTTTCAGCGCTCAAAAGCGCACCGTACCGGCCGTGAGAACAGCCTTCTGACGCTGTCAAACAGCTATTTGCTCAAAAACGGCAAACGAAACAGAAAAAGAGAGGACGTCGACCCCGCTGCTGTGCTGTTCGCCCGCACTCGGAAAAAAAGAGAAGTTCAACCAAAAGCTTGACTCGTCTTCTAGCAGACACTCGCTTGCAGAGAACAGGAACAAACACCGTTCGGCTCCGAAGCGAAAAGCTGAAGATGCAACGCACCTGCTGCTCATTATATACCCGCGCTGCGAGGCGAGCAGCTGATGCATATGATTGCATGCCAATGTGCATTGGCTCGTCTAGTTACACTCGAAGTAGATTGGCCTCTCTAGCGAGATTCCTATTCGTTGGTCTGTCCGACGTACGTCGAACATGACCGACTGAATGGGAACTGCATTCTTCCATCTTAAAAATATATCTAAACTACGACATATGCTCTCAATGAAAAATGCAGAACAGTTAGTTCATGCGTTCATGACCTCAAGGCTAGATTACTGTAACGCTCTACTGGGTGGTTGTTCCTCCCGCTTGATAAATAAACTACAGCTCGTACAAAATGCAGCAGCTAGAGTTCTTACTAGAACTAGGAAGTATGACCATATTAGCCCAGTTCTGTCGTCACTGCATTGGCTTCCTGTTAAACATCGTTTAGATTTTAAAATCTTGCTAATTACTTACAAAGCACTAAATGGTTTAGCCCCCCAGTACCTGAGTGAGCTCTTAAAGCATTACAGTCCTTCACGTTTATTGCGATCTCAGAATTCAGGCCAGCTGATAATACCTAGAATATCAAAATCAACCGCAGGCGGAAGATCCTTCTCCTATTTAGCACCTAAACTCTGGAACAATCTTCCTAGCATTGTTCGGGATGCAGACACACTCTGTCAGGTTAAATCTAGACTAAAAACACATCTCTTTAACCTGGCATACACATAACACATTATCAATTTATATTTTCAAATCCGTTAAAGGATTTTTAGGCTGCATAAATTAGGTCAGCCGGAACGGGAACACTTCCTATAACACCAGATGTACTCGTTACATCAGAAGAAGAATGGCATCTACGCGAATATTAGTCTTTCTGTTTATCCCGAGGTTTACCGTAGTCAACCAGATTCGGGCCGTATTCAGATGAGACAGAGGACCAGTGCCATGACACGACCACAACGCAGCCCTGAAGTATCAGCAGAGATCGAGTCAACTAGATCATCCATTGTGAAGACATCATCGACACGACAGCCAGTAGCACAGTTCCTCAACAGACCGTCCATAACGGTGTGATGAATACGATCCTCAACTGGATGGACCTTAAATAAATACTTTGAATGTTGCGATCCTATCAGACTTATGATAGCAACCTGAATCATAACAAAGCACTGTTCGCCAGAGGAGAACTGGCCCCCCGACTAAGCCTGGTTTCTCCCAAGGTTTTTTTCTCCAAATTAACACCTGTTTGCCACCTGATGTCACCTGTTGGAGTTTGGGTTCCTTGCCGCTGTCGCCTTTGGCTTGCTTAGTTGGGGACTCTTGACATTTGTTTTGGGGCTGCACGAAAAATGGTCAAACTGATAATCACGATTATTTTTGCTCAAATTATAATGACGGTTATTAATTACGTTTATTCTATCAAAAGAGTAATGTAATTATGGCTATTTTGCAAGTTCTTTACCAACCTACACTTCACCCAAAAGGCCTGTAGGTGGCACAAAGACTTAATTTAACCAACTATGATAACTTCGTTAGATGGTAAATCAATACAAAACATGGTTTTGGTGAGCGCTATGTAATATGTATTCACATTAGATTCTAAAGCAACACAATTCGCTTGCAATAAGACAAACCAGATTCAAATTTCCCGGCAAATTCGTAAAGCAAAGAAAAATCATTTCTAGCTGATCAACATTATGAAAACTGGTAAAACCTTTAGGAACTTCAAAAGATAAAACAGCGAAATTCCTAATATTAATTACAATATTTCCAAATTATGTTCATTTTCATAGAGCGGGCCAATATCGTGACGATTATTTAAAATCAATCGAGAGAAGCAGATATTGTTATTGTGATTAAAATATGATTTAATTGTGCAGCCCTAATTTAATCTAATTTGACTTTACATTTATTCAACAGTGCTTTTGATCTGCCTGTATTGACACTATTCTTTAAAAGGAAAAATGATATACCAATTATCAATGTAAAGCTGCTTTATAATAATAATAATAATAAACTTTATTTTCTATAGCGCCTTCAAAAGTGACATCTCAAAGCGCTTCACAAAAGGAAAAGTGTATAAAAACATACACCAAATAAAAACATACTATCAAAACAAATATGTCAATATCAATCAATATCAGTATAATCAAGTAAAAGCTACCCTAAAGAAATGAGCTTTAAGGGAGGATTTAAAAACACCAAGGGATTTTGCTTGCCTAATCCAAGCAGGCAAGGAATTCCAAAGTCTTGGAGCGACTGAAGAAAATGCCCTATCACCCATAGATTTTAGACGGGTATGAGGGACGATTAAAAGGCCAGTTTCTGAAGAACGGAGGGCACGCACAGGTGTGTAGGGGGCTAAAAGCTCAGAGAGATAGTGAGGAGCCAAACCATTCAGAGCTTTGTAAGTAAGCATGAGAACTTTAAAATCCACCCGAAATCTGACAGGGAGCCAATGTAAAGATGCCAAGACTGGAGTGATGTGATCTCTTGTCCTGGTTCCAGACAGAATTCGGGCGGCTGAATTTTGAACCAGCTGTAATTTATTTAGGGTAGCATTTGAAGCCCCAACCAGCAAAGCATTACAATAATCAATGCGAGAAAACACAAAGATATTGATCAGCTTTTCAGCCACCGGGAGTGACAGCATAGGACGCAATTTGGCAATGTTTTTTAGATGAAAGAATGATGTCTTTACAGTGTTTTGAACATGGGGGACAAATGTTAAATGTGCATCAAAAATCACCCCTAAATTTCTTAATTTTGTTTGAAATTCCAGTGTAGAACCATCCACATTTAAAGTTGAAGACCCAGCTTTACGTATCTGGTGGGGTGAACCAATGAGCATTACCTCCGTCTTGCCACTGTTCAGACACAAGAAATTTCCAGACATCCATTTTTTTATCTCAGAAATACATTGAGAAAGAAAAGACACAGCCACATTAACATCAGGTTTTGAATGTACATAAATCTGAGTATCATCTGCATAAAAGTGAAAGTTGAGACCAAGTGATCTTAAGAGATGACCAAGTGGATAAATGTAAATGCTAAAAAGTAAAGGGCCCAAAATTGATCCTTGAGGAACACCAGATTTCACAACACCAATATCAGACCTGCAACCGCCCATAGCAACGAACTGCTTTCGATCTGAGAGATAAGACTCAAACCAGTGTAGTGCGGTCCCAGAAACACCAAAGACAGACTCTAACCGAGTAAGTAAAATTGAGTGATCAACAGTGTCAAATGCGGCACTGAGATCAAGAAGAATCAAGATAGAAAGACAGCCAGAATCAGAAGCTATTAACAAATCATTAGTGACCTTAACTAAAGCTGTTTCAGTGCTGTGGAGTTTACGAAATCCCGATTGAAGTGGCTCAAAAAGATTGTTTGCAGTAAGATGAGAATTCAATTGATTAGCAACAATTCGCTCTAAAATTTTGGCAAGAAACGGAAGATTGGATATGGGACGGAAATTATTGAGATTATCAAAATTGATGTTATTTTTTTGGTACGGGGGTCACAGCAGCAATTTTAAATGCTGCTGGCACTACACCAGTACACAAAGAATCATTAATGATACTTAATACAGCCGGACATAAAGTAGCAAAACATGATTTAAACAGCCTGGTTGGTACAGGATCAATAATGGAAGTGGCAGCTTTCATTTTTGAAACCTCATTGCAAAGAGAATTCAAGTCCATTGTGGAAAAGTTTGAGAGATGGGTACCAGAAAATTCTAAGGCAGATAAAGTAGAAACAGACAAAGGAAGAGAAGCAATACATTTACGAGTGTGATCAATCTTGGAATTAAAGAAATCAAGAAACGTATTACAAAGGTGAGTTGAGGCAGAGCCAGTCAAAGAATTGTCACATTTAAGTAGTTTGTTGATTGAATGAAACAATTGTCTCGGGTTATTCTGATTGTTATCAACAATCTGTGCAAAATAAGCAGATCTTGCTGCTGCAATTTTAGTCTTATATTCAAGTAAAATAAGCAAATATATTATATATTCAAGCAAATAAATCCAGGCCGGATGAGAGAACAGAGTTAATCATGAAGACTTTGTCTTCCAATGCATCAAATGGCGAAAAACAACTTAAAGAAGAATCAACAAATTCAGTAAAATCAGAAGGGTCAATAGATCTCCATTTGCGATAGTTTATAATGCGAGAAGAGGAAGTGTTCATGTCAGGCAACTCCATGTTAAAATAGACAGCAAGATGATCAGACAGGCCTAAGTCAGAAGTGGACAACTGAGACACAAATTAACCATTTAGGATCACTAAATCAAGAGTGTGGCCTTTATTATGAGTAGGACAGTCAACCAGCTGGTTCAAATCGAAGCACTCCAATAAAGATGAAAAGTCTTTTGTTGTTGTAGAATCTTTTATATCCATGTGGATGTTAAAGTCACCCAAAATAAGAGTTCTCTCAAATTTGAGGCACAACAAGGATAACATATCTGCAAATTCAGACAAAAAGTCTTTATTTATCTTAGGAGGCCTATAGACCGTGACTATGGCAGTGGAGAGGGAGGCAGAAACACTCAGTACTAGGCATTCAAACGAGTTAAACTGAGGGACATCCACAGGGCTTATGATGAGTTGTTGATTATACAGAACAATGATACCCCCACCTCTACCAGAGGATCGCGGGAGATTAAACAAACCATATCCAGAAGGAGTAAGTTCATTAAAAAGAAGACCATCAGACTCTTTGTGCCAGGTTTCCGTTAGACACACAAGGTCGAGTTTTTCTTCTGTAATGATGTCAGATAACATCACAGCTTTGTTGTTGATAGAGCGCGCATTGAAAAGTGCTGATTTCAATACGCGTGGAGCAGTTGATAAAACCGGGGAAACCCCCACTTGCTTAAGAGCCGACAGGTTGTTAAAATTAACCCCCATAGGCCTACACGAAAGCCTTTGAGATTTGCGCAAACATGTAGGGTAACCAAATGTATTAGATGACAAGCAAGAGAAACTGCGTCCTGACGAGCGATGTATATAGCGCTTAGGTCTCAGTATTCCAATATGATCGCAGCGAGCATAGATGTCATTCGCCAGATAAAACTTTCCTTTGAGGTTCAACAGTTCGCGAGTAGTGTACCTTAAAGCCATGTTGGAGAAGTCCACACGAGCCGTAACCTCACAATGGTGTAAATCCTGAGAGACACAGCAGGAGAGTAGATTCCAGCAGGAAACAAATAATAAAAACAGTAATCCAACGCGTGATGCGTTATTCCACATGGCAATAGAATAGGCAGTCTTCATACGCTCCAAAACCCTCTAAAAACTCGAATTAAAATAAAAACAAAAACAAACGGGAGAGGAGCGGCAGCCAAACGCGCCAGCGTACCCTGTCAACCGGAGGAGTTGGCTTTGACACAATCTGCATTGTAAAAAGCTCTATATAAATAAAGGTGACTTGACTTGACTATATCTCTTTTCACAATACATATCGTTTCAAAGCAGCTTTACAGAGAACGCATGTCAAAATTACAGTTTAAGAAGAATGCAGTTAGCAAATAATGTAATAATTTGGGCAATTAATTTATGATACTGTTAGTATTTAACTTTAAGCTAGAAGCAATGAGCTCCTGGAATTTTTTTTTTATTACATATCAACAATAAATTAGGATATATAAATTTGGGAAAGTGCATATTGCATCTTCTGAAGTCCTCGCAGGAGTCGACGCCGTCTCTTCACAGGTGTTGTTCATCTGAGGTCTTCTTAAGAGGCTGGATCCAAACTGAAGCTGATGTCCTCTCTAGTCGCCTCGGGACAGAAAAGCAAATAGAGAATAATTAGCGTAGCTGCTGTTCATAACATTAAGTAAAGATACGTGCAATTGATCTGACATGAGATGTATTATGTGAACGCTTGGCTAAAGAGATGCGTCTTTAATCTAGATTTAAACTGGGTGAGTGAGTCTGAGCCCCGAATATTATCAGGAAGGCTATTCAAGAGTTTAGGAGCCAAATGAGAAAACGCTCTCCCTCCTTTAGTGGACTTAACTATCCTAGGTACAACACTGAAACTTAAGGAGTTGGTTTCACTGGACATTTTTAAAGTGATGTTAAATGATTTGGAGACAGAAACATCGGTTTGTAGATGTTTTGATTAGTTTGTATGTATTTAAATATGTATGTATGGATGTTATCTGTTAAACCCACGTGAGATGTGTTGCCGTCACTCTGGGCCAGGATGCTTTTGTAAAAGAGATTTTGCTTTTTTTCCCTGTAAAATAAAGGTTATATTAATAATAATAACATTGTAAGTGTATTATTTAGTGGAGGACTGTCAACATGACCTCAATGACATTATGCACAGATGTTGGCATTGCAAACGCGTCTGCCGTCAACAAGAACAAGCCATGATCCTTTCTCCTCGTCTCAATAGTTGCCCTGCTGAATCTCAGTGGAGGAACTGCGTCTTCTTCAGAAAAACACACTCGTAAGACTGCCACTGGACTGTTCAGCATAAATGTAAATAGGAATGTGCATTTTTCTTATAAATACAATCATCATATTTAATGTATGAACACACTTTATTATGTTGAAATTTCATTTTACACTTTTAATAAATTGTTTTCTATAATCACAATTTAATAATTGAATGAGTAACATTTACAATAAAATTATTAAACTCTTAACCTACTAAAAATATTAAATGTTTTTTTACTTGCATTATGCCATATAGGTAACCAAGTTGATACGTTGACAAAACATTTAAATATTAACTTAAAATCACAGGTGGACTTCAAGAATAAACAATTTAAATCAAGGGGGTTCTGTTTACAAAAAAACAAAACAAAAAATAACAGCTGAATCCTTTTTTACCCTTGAAAAATGACAAAATACAATAAATAATGTAGATAAGCGTTGTGTGTCTTTCCAAATTCCAACCAGGACTTTTATTTTGGAGTCACGACATGACGTCATAAGACTGCGCCGCGCTGCTGCATCTTGTGATTCTGCTGAAGAAAGTAAAAATCGATAGAAACAGTTAACATTGTTAATTATTCTCTTCTTAAATATGGAGTTTATTAAAGAAGAAAGTGAAGATATAAAGATAATTATTAAAGAGGAGACTGGAGACATGAAGATTGAGTTTAATAAAGAAGAAATAAAGATTGAAGAAACATTCAGAGTGAAACATGAAGATATTGAGGAACAAACAGGTTGGTTTTATTCTCACAGCTGAACTCATTTGATCATTATTAAAATGTCCAGCTCTACAGAAATAGAGAATATACAAAAGTATAATCTTACAGAATACAAAACAAAACAATTATTTTTTGCAACATTAAACCCAGCTCAAAAGTGCTGTACTAACATTTAACATACCTGAACATAAATAGCAGTAATTGAACAGTAAATCAAGCAATAAATAAGTCCTAATTGAAATATTTTGTACATAATCCCTATGTCTATAACCATTTAAACAAATTAGATTTTTGAATGGGATTTCAATATGGATTGATTCAATATGGATTTCATATGGATGTAGTTCAAAACAGATTTGTAAAAATCGCATTTCATGTGATTTATTTATTAACCCCTTAGCTGTCACCGTCCCGTATACGGGACACCTACGTAGGGCTGTGACGGTATGGGATTTTTCTTACCGCGGTGAAGACGCAACATATCACCGCGGTTTGACGGTTAATCGCAACCCCCCTCCCCCGACCTCTGTGGAAATATAATGACTTAAAGGGGTACTTCACCCCTGGAAAGATGAATGTGTATTTAAAATTGGTCATTTATGTAGTAGAAATGTGAAATTATTTTTGAATTTGGAGCTTTCTAGACTGAGAAAAGGCAGAAAATGTATTTTTGACTAATGTGGATGAAAGACAACAACTCCCATAATGCACTTGTTTTGCTGCCCTTGCGAGGCCACGCCCAAACCACGCCTATCGGTTACAGGCGGCATTCAGGAAAATTCAAACAAATAAATCGTGAGTTAGTTCATACATTTACAGCGAAATGGTGCTAAATTGCTTTGTACCTGGATGTACACCCAAAACCAGGAAAGGACAAGTACGTTTCCATCATTTTCCGATTAAGTTAAAGATTTGGAGCGATGTAAACATTGGCTGCGGGCCATCAAACACCCGAAGTTTGGAGATGACACCGTTATAGAAAACCTAAAAAAACGCAGAATATGTAGTCTCCATTTCAAGCACAAGGACTACAAACCAAATATCTTTGCAATGAAGAGAACCATTCTGAAGGACACCGCGATAACATCTATATTCACTTTCCCAGAGGACGAACAGCCTGGCCTGATCTATGTCCGTGAGTAAAGGTGCGTTCACGTGGCCTCGTAATTCCTGTAGTTACGAGATTCTAGCTTGTAAAAAGCGTTCACGTCCTCGTGGAGCTCGTAATTACAGCTTGTAAGCTGGGAGTTTTCTGAAAGCTCCCAGATATACCACGTGGCCGCGCTGTACCACCTGACAGCTGTAGATTCATTTAGGCGTTGACAGTGCTGCCATGGAAACGCATAATTCCCAGTTCAAGGACCAAAAGGAAGTGAACAGCTCCGAATATAACGTCGCGTGTTGTCATTTCAAGATTCCGGTAAATACGAGGTGACGTGAACGCAGCTTAAACACAAACGGGCATATGTATGGGCGTGGTGAAAAAATGCGGAACTACTTGCTATTACTGGCAGTAGTTTTAAGCCTCTGGCCAAAAAAGCATCCGATGACGCAAAATGACGATTTTTGCGTCATCGGAGGCTTTTTTACAGAATAAAAATGCATAAATCTCTCATCTCGGGCTGATATGAAGGGGGAAAGCACGCCAATTCGAAAATACTAGTGGTATTCTACTAATACAAAGCTTAATGCTAAATCCTGAAGTAACCCCTTAAGAACGCATGCAGCTTGTAAATGAACATGGAAATAAAGCAGTCGGTCTTCTTTATTATTTAAACGGCAAATTATATTAACAATAATAAAATATTTTTTTAAATGAATATATAAATAGACTAATTAAAAAGGGCAGAAAAAAAGGCACTGACTTGCTGATGTGCACGAACACCAGCAATGTATTGGACCGGGAAATAATGTTGCTATATTATACACTGCAGCACGAACTGGGGGGGTATTCATAATTCTGGAGGGGGCCGTAAACAACTACGGACAGAAAACCAGATGAGCCCAGAATATGAAGGCAACACATTTAATTGTTTTCCTCCCATAAAAAAGACAGTGCCATTAAAAGACCAAACTAAGTAAACACTATATTAAAGCATATACAGAAAAATTGGTTTGTGCCAAATTTGATCTTTTAAAGGGATACTCCACCGTTTTTTCATGTTATTCCCTTAACTAAGACGAGTTGATACATACCTCTCTCTCGTCTCAGTGCGTGCACTAAATCCCTCTGTCTTGCGGCGAAACTTTGTTAGCACTTAGTTTAGCCCAGTTCATTCAATAGGGGCCAAGCAGAGAAGCTACCAAACACCTCCACGTTTTCCCTATTTAAATACAGTTACTCGAGTAGTATAACTCGACCTAGGACGGTGACACAAAACAAAACGTTGCGCTTTTCTAAGCGTGTAAAATGGATAACTATATTGTATGGCGGAATACCATAGCAAGTGCTCTGGAGCACTTTGACTTGGCGCAGTAATATCTTCACTCGTGAAAAGTCCTCTCACCGGCCCCCGCTCCCTCTCCTCCTCCCTCTCATTTCCGTCAATAGAACCAATGTGACTTTTACAGGAGAGGGAGCGGGGTGAAGATATTACTGCATGTATGTTTCAGTCGATGGATGCGCAAAACGTTACAACAACGATAATCAGACAGCATGGATAAAACAGTCACTCTTTGTAAACTGTTAACAGCGAGTGCCGTCTGCTCTAATGTTCAGTCATTTACGCCGTCATCACCCGGGTGTTGATACAGGTGAGACCTGAACAGCACGCGTTGCTATCTGTGTTTAAACTAAACTTATTTAAGCCTTGCTGATTTAAACTTTCAAGACCAAGGCGCGAAAGAGAACTCGCGCGCTGTGAGAAGATTTGTGTGCGCTCATCCGAAGCGCGCACACGCTTATTCCAGTCAGCACGCAAATACTGAGTTCTCTTTCACGTCTTGCGCTTCAGCGGACAAATTCATACAAAATTGATTTAAAAACGTCCTAGCGAGTATCCTAGCAAACATAGTCGGTTATGAAATGAACATATATTAGTCGAGAAAGACAGCGCATGTATGACAGTATATGTACTGGATCGTGCATGTCTTAAAGGGGAAAAAACTATTCCTGCTGCCTGCATTTAATGTTAAATCAAACAACAAAGAAATCACTCACTGCTCTTGACTGAATAGTTTTTGTAACTTCAATAATGATTAATCTTTATTTATTTTATACAGTAAAGATGCAGTGATATTTTATATTTGATTACTTTATCCATTTTCTGTACTTGAAAACTACTGTTAGATACCTGAAAAACCTGAAAAGCACTGTTCCTGGATCCTGCATCTGTTTTTTTCTCTCTTCTTTATTCTTTTTTATGTATTATAAAAGTATCGGATCGGGACTCGGTATCGGTAGATACTCAAAATCAAATGACTCGGACTCAAGGGCAAAAAAACGTGATCGGGACATCCCTAATTATTACAGTATATTACAGACCTAAATGGACAATTTAAAAAGGGTTTTGTTCTTTTGGTTAAAACTTTTTTTTTTTTCATGGTAAAGTTGACATTTGCGTGGAATTGCTCTACATTAAAATTGTAATTTGATTACATTACTGATGTAAAAAGTAATCGGAGTACTAATTACTTTACATTTAAGTTACTTTGAAACCTACAAAAATGCACCACCAACTGAAACTTTCTTTCTGTAATTTAATATTGACTGAAAAATATTACAGAAGTATGAAAACAGCAACTTGACTTAAAAATATTAATTAATCATCTATAGGTAGCTTATTCATTCAAATGCAATCATAACAGTCGCCTGAGGGCGCTCAATGACCACGTCATCTGTGAGCGTGAGATTCTAACAAAAAAATAACTTATAAATATATGAAATATAAACAAATAAATATATGAATATTGTACACTTGTTAATGTTTATTTTTCTTTGCAGTTTTTTTTTATAGTATTTAATGATTATGAATACATATTAAGCATGATAAACCATACAATCGATCAAACTACAAAGCTGGCAGGTATGGTATGTATGATTACAAAAGTCATTAAGATTGTTATTAATATTTTATGAAGTGACATGTAGGATAAAAGTAGTTTTATCACGTGTTGAGCCGTTTCTGTGATAACTCAAGCTCTCCGATGCACAGTTAGCCTATAGGCTACGTCAGTGTCTGTATTTACTCACTTAATTTCGTTCACTCTTTGCAGATAAAGTGCACTCAAATGACATACACTATATAGGGATTAGTGAATCGGAGAACGAGTGAGCGGTTTCGGACACAGCTTAAACATTCCTTGCTGTGTGTAGCATGTATGTGTGTGGTAGCTTATGTTTGTATACCTGCATTAAAGACAGGAAAAAATTGCTGAAAACATTTATAATAACATTTGAAACATTTGAAAACAGTATTGTTCAGAAGCCCGATCCTGAACAAATCACCTAAACAACAAATCTAGCTTGTTTAGATGAGGTTGGACTGCTCTCGTCTCCTCTACGAGTTCTCTGGTGATTCATAATGACGCATCCGCGCCACACGTGATTTCTTTAGAAATGCACTTTACCTAATATTTTTGTTCTTGTAACGCAAGTAACATCAGTAACTGTAATCAAATTACATAAATTTAAAATGTAATGTGTTACATTACTGCGTTATCAGGAAAAGTAATTAGACTACAGTAGGGATGTCCAGATCCGATCACGCGATCGGAAATCGGGCCCGATCACGTGGTTTCAGACTCGATCGGAATCGGACGTTACCTCCCGATCAGGACTCCGATATATATGTATTAGGGGTGCAACGTTCTCAGTAAAAAAAAAATTGAACCATACGGTTCGGTACGCACTTGCACCACGGTCCACCTCGAATGACGACGCATCTATTGGTTAATATTGTTTAAAATAGCAACGTGGAAAACAGACAGACAGAGTTCAGATAATGTATGTTTCAGTCGATGGATGCGCAAAACGTTACAACAACGATAATCAGAAAGCGTGAACAAAACAGTCACTCTTTGTAAACTGTTCACTGCGAGTGCCGTCTGCTGTAATGTCCAGTCATTTACGCCGTCATCGCCGTTGATAGCATGAGCGCAGGTGAGACCTGAACAGCACACGTTGCTATCTGTTTAAACTAACTCATTTAAGCCTTGCTGATTGTATTTCTTGTATTTCAAGAACAAGATGCGAAAGAGAGCTCGCGCGCTGTGAGAAGATTTGTGTGCGCTCATCCGAAGCGCGCACACGCTTATTCCAGTCAGCGCGCAAATACTGAGTTCTCTTTCAAGTCTTGCGCTTCAGCGGACAAATTCATACAAAAATTATGTCAACATGCCCGTCTTAGCGAGTATACTAGCAAACATAGTCGGTTATGAAATGAACACATATTAGTCGAGAAAGACAGCGCATGTATGACAGTATATGTACTGGATCGTGCATGTCTTAAAGGGAAAACTATTCCTGCTGCCTGTATTTAATGTTAAATCAAACAACAAATAACACAGAAATCACTCACTGCTTTTGACTGAATAGTTTTTGTAACTTCAATAATGATTAATCTTTATTTATTTTATACAGTAAAGATAATATGCAGTGATATTTTATATTTGATTACTTTATCCATTTTCTGTACGTGAAAACTACTGTTAGATACCTGAAAAACCTGAAAAGCACTGTTCCTGGATCTGTTTTTTCGCTCTTCTTTATTCTTTTTCATGTATTATATAAGTATCGGATCGGGACTCGGTATCGGTAGATAATCAAAATTAAATGACTCGGACTCGAGGGCAAAAAAACGTGATCAGGACATCCCTAGACTACAGTAACCCAAATCTGGAAATCTAAAACTGCAAGGAAATTAAAGCCAAAAATCTTGAAAAGTTGTGTTTCAAATTCCAGGTTGATCTCAAAAAAGAGCTTTCAGTACGATTTTGTTTTTTCACTAGATGACACCCAATCTCCATTACTGAGCACCACCATTTCAATATATGGTTTGAGTGATCTGAAGCATATATTTCCATAATTTCATAAAATATATGAAGTAGACATCCTATATAGAAGTAGTTTGGGAAGTTTGGCAGAATTTTATATGAATTTAGCCTTTTAATAAACATAAAAACAACATGTATGTGGGTTATAGATTGCTGCCACAATAAATGTATATATTTTTTTTCTATTAAAAACATTTTCAGACCTTTTTTTTCTCCAAAAATTGAATGGATGATTTGAACTCCTGGCATGAAAACAAAAATGTCTCAACCAGTCTTTTCATGTTTTTCATGTTCATTGCCATTTCAAAATAAAGGTCTGAAGACGCCTTATATGAAAATGTGCTTGATGCTTGCTAATTTATAAATTACTGCTCCTCTAATCGTCTATAATTTTATTTTGAAAATCATTTAAGCTCCATGTCGCATTGATTTCATGTTGCATTTTCATTGGCTGGTCAGTAGACGTTGGTCGTAGCAGCAAACACAATGAAAGATGATCATGCTGAATTTATGATGCTGTCAGAAAATTACTGTAGGCTATCTTTGGTAACAAGACCAGGAAAAAGGCCATCTTTGAACCTCTCTCACTGAACGACATAAGACCACCGATTCAGAGTAGGGCTGTCAAAAGAAAATGGCTGAAAAGCTAAATTCGAAATTCTTTCTGAAATATTTGAAAAATTTGAATAATAATCAAATTCTAAAGGCAATACTTAATGTTAGAGGAAAAGAGTACTTGTCTACTATGGCCACAAGAGAGCGCTAGCAAGCACAGTAAGCAAATACACATCAAATCAAGCGTCGCATATTTTATTGAAATGAAATGACATTCACTTTTTTTTCAAACAACTGTTTTAAATAAAAGATGTCATTAATGTGCATGAAAGGTAACAAAAAGTGCATAAAAACTGTAAGTACATCACTAACCTGAGTAAACACGCTTCAACAGACAGCGTAATGTTTGTAGTGTAATGTTAGCATAATGTTTGTCTACTAACGTTACATGAACACAAATTAGCGACCTGCCATTCAGAAACAATCCGTGCACTACAAATCAAAACACTTTGTTGTTTCCAACTGATGAAAACACGCGCTCAGCTCTGGGGTGTGTTTCCCGAAAACATTGTTAGTCAACTATGGCCGTAAGTCCTGCTGAACTCTCTTGATAACGACGGAACTTGCGACCAAAATTCGCTTTGGGAAACGCACCTCTGACCGATGTGGCAGGTATGGTCAATGTCTTTGCCAGCTGCGTAATATGTGGAAACAAACATACCGCACAGTTTTTGCCACCAACTGAGAGGGTTTTCGTCAGCTGGTAGCGTAGCTTCTCTTTCATACATATTCATCTGCTCCAATGGACTGATGCCGCCTTCAGCTCTGCTTAGGGTCTGACTAAATACGCTGTCGAACTAGTTAGCCATAGCAGACAGCGCAGTCTTTTTTTCTTGCATCAACATCAGCACCAAGTAGGTTATGTAAATCGCCATTAAACAAAAGAAGAAGAATGAAGTAGAATGGTGTGCTTTTTCTTAACGTCTGTTTCCATGGTGAATTATCGATTCGTCTCTCTGTTGAGAATGTCCAGTGCAGAGCTATTCCATTACAAATTCAGTTGGGCCAGATTTTCAAACCAAGAAGGTTAGCTGTGCCAGTCATTTCAGCGGCGAAGCAGCTCGTAACGACAAATTTTAAAACCAACACAAACAAATGTATTGAAAAACATAAGATTTATTCATTGTTTCTCATTTAACATTGATCAGTTTGCACAGCTCTTGTTGTAAGATGCAATCAGGGCTTGACATGAACTTTTTTGCTCACCTGCCACTGTGGCTAGTGGTTTTCCAAATTACTAGCCACTCAGCATTTTCACTGGCCACCATTTTGATGTTGGTAAATTACATTTTATATGATTAAAGTTTACTTTGTTATACTTAAATTACTTTATTTTGAGTCATTTTACTTGATTTAGAAGATTTAAAACCCTTTCAAACTTTTAAATGCAGATTTACCACCCAAATCAAGACTACATTGTATATCAGCTGGTATGTACATGGGGTGCAGGAGACATTTTTAAAGTGGGGGGGACCAAGCTGCGATCCGGGAGGGGGGTGTGTGGGTGTTGTACTTGTATTATTACAATAATAATATATTAAAATTAATATGGTAGTTTTATTTCCTTACATCTGCTATATTACAATATGTCATCAATCTCGAGAGTATGTATATTAGTTAATAAATAAGTAGACGGATCCACTATTGACTGTAGACTGTTTCTTGTATTGCTCATTCAATTTTACTAGTTTTTATTGTTTGAATGGAGGCTGGTGAAGTTTAATAGAGTATTTATTTATTTATTTATTTTTCATTTTGTGCAGCACTTTGGAAACTGTTGTTTGTTAAATGTGCTATATAAATAAAGTGGATTGGATTGGATTGATGGACTAGTGGCAGCATTTTCATTTAGCGTGCAAGAGGTTCTGGGTTCTAATCCAAACATGTATGATTTTTTTTTTCTCATTAAAACAAAAGATGTTCATCACTGATTGTATATCAAGAGCAGGGACACGTTTATGCGTATTTTGTTTTGTGATTTCAAAGTAACGAATAGAGAGAATTGAAGCGCTCGTCCGTGTGAAGTCTGCGCAGTGAGCACGAGCACGGAGAACTCTGATAACAGCGGCAACGAGCACTTAACATGATTTCAAAAAGAACACATCCCAGCGCCAGATCGACTGTTTTAACACAAATTGATTATCAACTAGGTGTTTCTTTTGTATTAGATATCACTTTCACTTTCGATATCAAAGTGCACGCCACTGATAAGCATTGTAAATGCAGTATTACAGTATACACCAATTAAATGCGCAGGTTTTCTCTTGTGTGTCCTCCACTCTGCATTGCTGGTCGAGTCAACAATCACTTTCATTTCGCTTTCAGATATCTCTATAGATGCCATCAGGGTTCTAAATTAACTTTTTTGATCACCAGCTGGTGATTTTTAATCATGTTGGTGGTAACTTTCTAAAGTTACCAGTCAATCAGAATTTCCACTAGCCAATTTTTTTTTCTGGTGAAAATAAGAGAAATTATGAGTGCCACTGAATGCATTTGATCATTTTTATTAACATTGTTGGCATGAAAAACACATATAAAGTACAATGCATAGAACAAAATATGCACAGAAAGTGCAAACATTTCATCAATCTATCATTTGAATCACATATCTTCAGAGCTCCTCTTCTTCTTCAGAGGTGCCATCAGAATCTGAGCCCTCTGTTCCTTTTGATATGTTTGCGCACAGCCACGTACACACTGTAAGTTTCAGGAGTGACAACCGCATTTAAATGTGGGAGTGAATCCACTAAATTATCATTAGGCCTACATGTGTGTAGAGAACACGACTCACTCTTGAAAATGCAATGATTGACAGCTTGGAACCCATAGCGACGTTCTGGCGTCTCTCATGTTTGGTATCCGTTATCGTGACCAAAGTAATATTAAAGTGATAAAACACTTGTTATTTTCACAAATTTAACACACTAACGTTACATTTGACGGAGGCGTCGTGTTTGTTTATGCTTCTGTAAGCCTGTTTCACACAGAGCACGTCTGTGTTGCCATGGTCACTCATTATAAGCGTATTTGGGCTTTTGTTTAAGCTCGTCTCATAAAGCAAACGCATTAATTGAGTTATTAAAGGGGACCTATTATGCAAAATTAACTTTTGCATGGTGTTTGGACATAAATGTGGGTTGGCAGTGTGTGTACACAACCACCCTATAGTGATAAAAATCCACCCACTCCGTTTTTTTTTAATCCAGGCAGAGATTCAAACACAGTGAGGCAGTCCAATCCTGGCAACAAAAAAGAAGGGAAATCCAAAAGGCAAAAACAGGTCAAACAGGCAATGGTCGTGATCAGAAGAGGTGTGACCAAGGCCTTTGAGGGATAGGCAGGGGTTGCAACAGACCGGATGGTAACTCTTTGGGTGTCTTGGATTGAGCGCAGACAGAGCAAGACTTTACATAGTTGGCCACGTCCTTAACCATGGATGGCCACCAAAATGAATTCTGGGTTAGATAAAGGGTTCGTGAGATACCAGGATGGCTTGAGTATAGCGAGGTATGGACCAATTGCAATACTTGGATTAGAAGACTTGCAGGAATGTAGTGCTTGTTGGGTGGACAGCCAGGTGGTGTGGGGTCATTTTGTTGTTCACGTTGGATCTCTTACATTAAGTCCCATGTAACTGCGGCTATGATGATGAATGATGGTAGGATAGTTTCTAGTTTGAAGTCGGCTTGTAGGTGATCGTGTCTTCTGGAGAGTGCATCAGTTTTGCCATTTTTACTGCCTGGACGATAGGTGATTGTGAATTGGAACCTCGTAAAGAATAATGACCATCTGGCTTGGCGTGGGTTAAGTATCTTGGCGCTCTTGATGTACTCGAGGTTCTTGTGATCTGTGATGATTTGAAAGGGATGGATGGAACCCTCTAGCCTATGTCTCCACTCTTCTATAGCTGCTTTAATGGCAAGAAGTTCCTTGTTTCCAACATCGTAGTTGTGTTCTGCATCTGTGAGCTTGCTTGAGAAGTAGGCACATGGAAACAGCATGCCTGGTTGTCCGTGTCGCTGAGAAAGAACTGCTCCTATCCCACAATCTGAAGCATCTACTTCAACAATGAACGGTAGGTTTGGGTCTGGATGTTTTAGTATAGGAGTCATTGTAAAACTGTTTTTTAGATTAGTGAAAGCTTGAGTGGCTTGATCAGTCCATTTGAGTCGTGATGGTTTACCTTTGAGCAGGGACGTCATGGGTGCGGATGAACCTCAGGTAGAACTTGGCAAAGCCCAGGAAACGTTGAATTTCTTTGACTGTGTTGGGTTGTGGCCATTCAGTGATTCCTGTGATTTTAGAGTTATCCATCTCCACACCTTGATAGCTGACGTTGTACCCCAGGAATGATGTTCGCTGCACATGAAATTCACACTTTTCAGCCTTGAGTTGATGTTTTAGTAGCCTGTTAAGTACGGTCCTGACGTGACTCTTATGCTCCTCTTTGATCTTGGAATATATCAGGATGTCATCAATGTAGGTGACCACGTACTTGTTCATGATGTCCCGGAAGATCTCGTTAATGAAGGATTGCAAGACAGCAGGAGCATTGGACAGGCCATACGGCATAACCCGGTATTCATAGTGCCTCCTAGTGGTCAGGAAGGCAGTTTTCCACTCATCACCCTCCTTGATCCTAATGAGGTTATATGCACTTCTGAGGTCGAGCTTGGTGTAAATCTTGGCCTCACGTAACTGTTCAAGTGTGGAACTAATGGTAGTGGATAGCGGAATTTAACTGTAACTTGATTCAAACCTCTGTAGTCGATGCAAGGCCGAAGTCCTCCATCTTTCTTCTCCACAAAGAAAAAACCTGCAGCTGCTGGAGAAGTAGATGGGCGGATGAAACCAGAACTGAGGGCCTCTTCGATGTACTCCTCCATAGCTTGACTCTCAGGACGTGACAGGGGATAAATCTTATTCTTAGGTGGCATAGCGTTGGGTAGGAGGTCAATCGCACAATCCCAAGGATGATGAGGTGGTTGTAGTGTTGCCTTGGTTTTACTGAAAACCTCATGGAGGTCCTGGTAGCATGACGGGATGGTTACGGGTTTACACTCAGGGCTTTCGATGCTCATGGATAGATATGGTTTCAGGATTTTGTGAGTTAAACAGTGGGAAAAACAAAATGGTGACCATTGCGTGATCTCACCATGGAGCCAGGAAATGACTGGGTCGTGAACAGTTAACCAGGGATATCCAAGGATGATTTCATGACGTGGAGAGTTGATGACGTAGAATGTGATCGTTTCTTGATGGAACAGTCCGACTTTGAGTTGCATGGGCAGAGTTTGCTGAGTGATACCTTTACCGATGGGCTTATTGTTGACAGCGTTGACCTTAAGTGGAGGGTTGCAGGCTTGAGTAGGAATCTTGAATGCCGTGATGAGGTCTTGGTGGATCAAGTTGAGGGCTGAACCAGAGTCTATCAGCGCTGTAAATTCAAAGGATTCACTATCAGTAGAAATCTGTACCAATGTCATGAGTGATTTTGTGGTAGGAAGCAAGAGGTTATCAACACTCACCCGGTTGTGTTCAATGGTGCTCCTCCGGGCTTTGAGTGGACATGATGAGTTGCGGTGGCCTGCTTCCCTGCAGTAAAAGCACAGATTATTGACGAGCCGTCGTGATCTCTCTTCACTGGATAGCTTGGTGACTTCTAGTTGCATAGGTTCAGGATTAGCCTGGTCATTAGACTGGATAGGGCTGGAAACTGGCTGGGTGGGCAGGTTTCCCTGAAACAATGACTTGAAATGGGCCTGATTACTCCGCATGAGATTGTCAATCTTGATCGCCAATGTTACATAGTCAGAAAAAGAGAGATCCTCACCCTTACATGCCAGTTCAGTCTGTAGTTGGAGGTTTAGACTGCGTTGAAACATGGCTTTGAGAGAAACGTCATTCCAGCCACTTTGTGCAGCGAGTGTTCTGAATTCAATTTGCGTACTCTGCGGCTGTTCTGCGGCCCTGGGTTAACTGAATGAGACGAGTCGAAACATCCTTGCCACCTGCTGGATACTCAAATACTTCCTTGAGTTGTTTCACAAAATATGTATAGGATGTACGAAACAAAGGATCATAGTCCCAGACAGCCGCGGCCCACTCAATCGCTTTACCAGTCAATAAAGACATGAGAAATGCATTTCTTTTCATCAGAATCAAAGTCACATCCCTGATGCATGAAATAGATGTCGACTTGCCGGAGAAAGCCTTTACATTGATCCGCAGAACCGTTAAATTTCTCAGGTAAAGCAAAGCTTACCTTCCTGGGCATAGGCGATTGTAAATGTTCAGTGAGGTAGTCATTAGCTGCTTGGACTTTAGCCAGTTGGTCTCTGAACTCCTTGAGCACATCGCTTTGGTAAGCGAATGCGGCCTGTAGACTGGAAACATCTGCTGGATTAATCGGTGGCAAAGTATTCTGTAAGGACACTGAGGCGGCGTTAGAATCCATATTCAGTGTTTATTAAAAAGCACAGCAAACAAAACCAAATTGGCAGGCAGAGACAATAAACGTAAGGCAGGCAGAGGTTCAAACACAGTGAGGCAGTTCAATCCAGGCAACAAAACAGAAGGGAAATCCAAACGGCAAAAACAGGTCAAACAGGCAATGGTCGTGAACAGAATGGCAAACAGACAATGGTAGAAACGCTCGGTAAGGCAGTTAAACTGGCAATACTTCGCAAGGTATCAATGGCAATGGCCATGCTTAAATGTCCACCAAACAGGAAGTGACAGGTGAAGCAGAGGGAGTGGCACACAGTCAGTACTCAGACGAGGGCTCCCTCTGCTGGTGTGGCGTTACATTACCAAAATCAAAACAGTCTATAAATGTCCATGAAAACTTCAGTCAAGCCAGCTCGCGCGTCAACCTGAAATCAGCCTCCTTACTTAAAGTGTCAAATTTCTCAGTTTCTGAATGGACAGTTTGGCTTGATTGACAAACGCTAACGTCCAGGCATGATTTAAATACCATCGACCTGTCCTAAAATGTTAGCAAGCTTTGATCGAGTGTTTGGAGATTGCGTGTTTCTCCGTTCGAGAGCGCATTTCCTGTTCTTCACATCCGCAACAAAACAGTTGATTATTTACGAACGAAAGCTCACAGAAACGTGAAAATGGTCTCATTTGAAAGAAAATATCCTAAGCTAAAAGGTGATATATTGTGACTGATTTAAGCAGCCCTTATCAAAAGTGCGGGGGTCGATTTCTGTCTTTTCCAAACTGCAGGGGTCCTGACTCCCCTGTACCCCGTGTCAACGGTGCGCCTGTATGTACAGTTGGGCAAGAGGTGGACAATATGATTATGGGCTAATATGAGACATAAGTTATTTGTGTTAGACTATATAAAAGAACAAAAAAGCAAATTACAAAAACAATAGTAAATTAAAAATAATCTTTATTCAGATACAGTAGCTTTATTAAACATATAGCCTACATTTATATAACATCTTTTGTTGTTTGATTAACATTAATGACATACAGGCCTATTTAATATTGCTGCTGAATGCATGGACGTAACTGATGCATATCCAGTTATTGCCCACCTGTTTATGTCCTCTTAAGCCATTACCGACTGTATTCACGTGAGATACTCCGTACGATGGATATTTAGACATCTGTGTACACATGTATTTGCCTGTTCATTCGCAAGGAGAACTGATTGTGTGCGAGAGAGAGACCGCTTCTGTTGAGTGTCATTTAGCGCAATTCCGCCTATCCCTCCTTCACTGTATTTCATTGGCAATTTTACGTTTCACTGTTGAGAAAGTCATATTGATAGTAATCTAGGCTTCACTGTTGAGAAAGTCATATTGATAGTAATCTAAGCTACTACCGGCACGATCTGCATTGTTTGTGTGTTGCTAGACTACGCTGGGCCACTCGGTGGTTGCTTCGGGGACGCGCGTGGCACGAGGGCCACCAGTTGAATAGCCCTGGTCTAGTGTGTTAACCGGGAATATACTCGGGGTTGGCTGAACTTACTAAGCAAAGTTTGGGTTAATCAACTGAGAGTTCAGGGTATATGTGACAGTAAATTCCGGAATACACCCCATATCTGCCAAAAAAAAAAAAATAATCAGTTAATGAGTTTGTTTATATAGGGTTAAAGTCCAGATATCAAACTGTAGTGTCTGCATCAAATGAAATTTACAAAAGCGATTTTACATAGAAAACCCACTAAATGAAATTTGTCTGTTTTAATGTTTCAAATTACTTTTTTTTTCTTTTTTAATTAATTAATTATTTTTGTGCCATATTAAGCCTTTTTGAATTTCACCCATAAACTAAAAGCATTAAGCATGTATACCTGTCTATCGTAAAGCATCTTATGCTAATTCAGAACTTCATTCTGTTTCTCCATTAAAATATTCAGGGGTGCACATAACTTTTTGGGTCAGTTACTCAAGTGAGGACCAGGAGATGGTGTTTGGTACTCACCCCATATGTATTGTGGTCTTAAGTGCAGTCTTCCTCACTGCCTTCCTCAGTGTCACCCCCACTGTCCTCTTCTTCAGCTTCCTGCATGGTAGATGATAAAGATGCACTTCCCTGTCCTTGGTTTAGCCTACGGTTAGCTGTCTCCATCCACAGGTCAACAGCTTGCTTTGGGTCAAATGTCTCTGTGGTCTGCTTCGACAGGTGAATCTGCATCAGGGCTGAGAGACGAGCATGTGACAGACGGGATCTGTACTTGGTTTTTATTATGTTGAGATGTGAGAATCCTCTCTCACAAGCTGCACTGCTTAAAGGCAGTGTAAGGGACAGCTTAACCACCTTGTTGATGTAGGAGTAAGCAACTGGGTTACTTGTATTTACTATTTGGACCAAGTCATACACAGAAGAGGCTCCCAGGCGTTTTCCTGCCTGCTTTAAGCGCATCCATTCTGTCACAGTGGTGTCTTTGTCAAGTTGCAATATGGCCTCATATTTCTTGAGAATGCTGCAAACTGTTGCATTTCCAAAACTGTGGAGGTCTTGCATTTCCTGAGGCCATGTTGAAGGATCAAATACTAAGAAATGATCACATGACTTGAGGGAGTCATATCTGATTTCAAACTCTTCAATTAATCCTCTCAGTAAGTTTGTCTTGTCTCTGTCAGCATCAGCATTAGAAACAGTGTGTGCCCTGTGGCCTTCACCATCAAGCAGAAGTGTGAACTGTCCAATGGCAACCATAAGTTCATCCTTACATTCTCCAATGGTCAGCTTTTCCTTCTGAAACTTAATGGATGTGGTCTTCAAAATGTTACCAATGTCAAGCATATTTGACAGAAAGCACTGAAAATGCTCAGTGCAGATATGCTGCAAGTCACTGTTATCACTTGTAGCCAGTTGCATTTTAATGGCTGGCAATAGTCTTGATATTTTTAACAGTGTTTCATGCCTCCATGCAGACCATCTGATATTATGAAACTTACCCAGTTTCACAAAGGAGATCCCATTTTCTTCACACAGCTTCTTCAGTTCAGCAGTTTTTTTTGCTCCACCTTTTTGTAAATAAAACTGCAGCAGCTTGACCACAGAGCGATTAAATGTCTCACAGTAAGGAACGTTGCGATCAGCTGATTTTGCGCAATTCTCCAGTGTGTGTGCGGTGCACAAAATGTGCACAAGTGAGTCTCCAACCGCAGCAAGTCACCGGAGTTTTGGCACAACGCCGTTGTACATACCGACGTTGACAGCAGCCCCGTCTGTGCACACAGCGACCAACTTTGTTGTCCAGTCATCCAAGCCTGTGTCCTGGAAAAGTCTCACAAGTCTGTCTGTTATGGCCTGCGCAGTTCAGTCAGCACCCAATTCAATCAGTCCAATAAAGTCTGAGGTAAACTCTCCGTTGCTGGACACAGACACAATGTAAACAATTTCCTGCTCAGTTTTTGTGATGTCCTCAGATCCATCAAAAAGCAGCCCCCAAAATTCAGCAGACTGCAACTTGGCTCGTAAATCCTCGCTGATGGCGTGGGCGATGCTTTGCATGATCCGTGTGCCCCCTTCACGTGAATGATAAGCACCTCCGACATTTACTCCTAGCCGCTTCAGTAACTGAATATCCTCAGAATAAGAAGACATGGGACGTGCGTGTTTAGCTTTATGGAAGGCGAGGAGAAAAATGTTAAACAGAGCTTGCCTTTGTTCTTCATTCAGCTTGTCTCGCCATCTGGCAAGTGGGCGACTGGAAATTTCTTCTTGGCTAGCATGTTTATTAGCAATGGCTTGCACCACATTCGTGTGCTCCTTGCTCTTTTCATGTTTGTCAAATAAAGGATGGTTGAAATTCTTTGAGCCTTTATAAAACGCACCTGTTTTGTCTGCTAGATGTGGATTTGAGCGGCAAATCTTGCACCACATTTCAGTGCGCTCGTCGTTAGCTTCAAGCCACGGCACATCTTTGAGCCACTTTTCCGAAAAAAATCTTTTTTTCGACTCTGGCTCCAATTGGCGTGTTTCTTTGTAGGTGGCGAAACGCCAAAGAAGCTGCTTAATGTCTGTTGCTTTTTGGACATCGCGGACAGTAGTTGACAAGTAACATGTAAGTTGTAAGTCTAGATGAAAAAATCGGTCAGTACGCAAAGGCGCGGAGTAACACAGGTGGCATTACGCATTCCTGATTTTTGTCGCGCATGCGTACCTGCGTACCAGTTATGTGCACCCCTGAAAATATTGACAGATAGCTAGAAAAGTAGTAAAGAACTGTAAGAAAGTCAGTTAAAAGCACAAAGACAAAAATAATTGTTCATATTTGAGGTCCACAAATCCCCTCAGTCTGTTGACAGCAATGAAATGAGCTTTAAGTGTCAATTTACAGCAGATCTGAAGACATCAGCATAATAAATGAGGTGAAAACAGGAACTATTGACATGAAATAAAGAGTGTTTTCAGCAGTTTCTCTGTTAATATTGATGATCCTCAGACTATCAACATTCAGAAGATCTAATAATTGTTTCAGGGAAATATATAATATATATGACATCAAAGTTATCAGAATATTGTAGAGCAGTCGTCTACTTCAGTACATGAAGGTTCACTTTTAAGTTCTTTCACTTCATAATCCTCATTTTGAATTACTTTAATATACTGAAAATTAACTTTTTCTTTCATTTTAGAGCTGATGGAAGTGAAGGAGGAGAGTGAAAGGGAGGAACATTATGACAAACCTGGAGAAAAATCTTTGAGTCACTTAAAGACTAAAAAGACATTTCTAAAGAAAAGAAGAGACAAGAAATCTGCAACCTGCACTCAGTGTGGAAAGAGTTTCACTAACAAACAAAATCTTGATGTTCACATGAGAGTTCATACAGGAGAGAAGCCGTTCACATGTGATCATTGTGGGAAGAACTGCACACAAAAAGGAAATCTTAAGAAACACATGAGAGTCCACACTGGAGAGAAGCCGTTCACATGTGATCAGTGTGGGAAGAGTTTTACATCAAAACAAAGTCTTAAGATTCACAGTGCAGTTCACACCAGAGAGAAGCAGTTCGAATGTCATGAATGCAGCAAAACGTTTCTCTGGGCAACAAACCTGAAGAAACATCTGACAGTTCATACAAAGGAGAAGCCACATTCATGTTCTGTGTGTGGAAAGAGTTTTTCACTGCTGTCATATTTAAATAAACATGAGAAAATACACACTGGTGTGAGAGAGTACACGTGCTTTGAGTGTGAGAAGACTTTTACTACATTAAAGTATTTAAAAGTGCACCAGAGAATTCACACTGGAGAAAAACCTTACAAGTGTTCACACTGTGACAAGAGATTCAGTGATTCATCATCTCTAAAAACACATGAAAGGATCCACACTGGAGAAAAACCTTACAAGTGTTCACACTGTGACAAGAGATTTAATCAGTCATCATATCTGAAAACACATGAGAAGATCCACACTGGAGAGAAACCTTACAAGTGTTCATACTGTGACAAGAGATTCAGTGATTCATCATCTCTGAAAACACATGAAAGGATCCACACTGCAGAAAAACCTTACAAGTGTTCACAGTGTAACAAGAGATTCAGTGATTCGTCAAATCTGAAAACACACGAGAGGATCCACAGCAGAGAGAAGCCACACACGTGTGATCAGTGTGGAAAGAGTTTCTCTTTTAAAAATCAGCTGAAAATACACATGAAGATCCATGCAGTGGAAAAACCACATCACTGCAGATTGAAATCACGATAAGTAGTTCATCTTTATGTGCTGAGAAACAAAGTAGTTTCCTTACAGCCACAATAAGCAGCAGGACAGTTTGGTGGTTGCTTAGTGTCTGCTTGAAAAATCTGAATCTTCTCCTGAAACTACAACAGAATGATCAAATCATTGTTAAAACAGACTGTGTGGATTCTTCCCTTAAGGTCATTGTGACAAACTACCATGTTTCTTTCTATTATTGTCATTTACAACATAACAATAAAACAACCTACAACTGACTATTAATTTGTTGTTGCTCATCTTCATTCATTCCATGATAAATCTCCCACCATTTCCCATCATCATTCCTTCGATCTTCTGTAGTAGTTCTTGTACCTGAATGTCTGATTTACCTTTAATATTCAAACCGTTTACATTTCAATTACAATTCAATTCAATGTGCCAAATAATAAAGACAGACAAGAATGACACTGTGTAGACTCACTGGGCCCATGTCTTGACAAGTAGCCCATTCTGACATGACACTGCAAACAGTTAATTAATGCTACAAGTAATGGACAAGGGGATGACTGTGTCAAACAAGTTGTGTTCCTTCACACACCCTGAGCCTGGAAACAGACTGAGTGTGTCTCACCTCTCCAGTAGACATTTGTGTGCCCTTGGTCACAAAAGCAGGCCTGTGGATTTTGCATGGTACCAGGTGTGACGACCTCTGCTGTTGGTCTCGGGTATTGCTGCTTGGTACCTGTTCCCACAAATTAGCAATCTATTGGATTCACCTGTGACCAGTGCTTCAGGCGCTCCTTTAAAAAGAGATCTCCAGTTGAGCCAAGGAGAGCTTTGGGAACTTTGGCTTTTGGACTTTGTTTTGTTTGATTTGTTTTCTGCATTTATGCCTCAACATTACATTACATTTCCAACCATGCACTCTGCTTTACACATTGACGTTACTGATGACACAGAAACATTGTGACATCCTTTGTTTTCTTTTTATTATTTAATGTTACCTTAATTTAGTAGTAAATAAACATCTTCTTGAGCTTAATATTTGGTTTGTGTGTGTCCCTTGTTTTTGTTGCTTACCTTGAGCCAGGGGTCGTAACACCGATTGTCAATTAAGAAGCCCTCGTTCACCATTATGGCCATGTCAGGAGTAAGGGCATTGATGATACCCGATTGCTTGAATAGCTCCCGGTCACTGATTGACCCCGCATACAGTCCAGAGACAAAAGTTACTGCACCATGAGGTGCCATTCCTATCAAAGCCTTAAAAGTGCAGTGAGATTTGTTGCTGGAAAAGACCTCACTCTGTAATAGCAGAGACGAAGGCGTTTGGCAGCGGAGCTCGGAACAGTCCAGGATAACCTGGGTGTCTCGAAATTCTCAAATTCCTCTGGCAGGTAGGCTCATACTCTCTCTTTCGGCAACCAAATTTGATAACCCAGTCTCCCTGGTGAGTTTGGAGCTGGTGACACGAATCATCCTGTGTGGCTCAATCTGTTCCCAGAAGGCCATCATGTGTTTATAGGTTGCAATTCTGCAAAGAAATAAATTATTTATTTTTAAACATTAACACATGGTTGTTACAGTACAGAAGGCACAGAGACAGGAGTAAAACAAACAGTGGTGTTTATTGACCTCAACAGAGTCAAACAGCAGTGCAGGTGAGTGAATAGTGATGAATGGTGGTGAGTAAGCAGAGAGGTAATACTGTCCTTTTGTGATCGCAGGGTTGGAGAACAGAGCTGACGCTGGAGATTGGAGACAGGGAACACTCACTCACTCTCTCACACACACACACACACACACACAGAGAGACGGGACTGCACATGAGGAACGCTGGAGACAGGTAAGATTGCTGGAGTCCTTAAGGTAAGGATTCAGGTAAGTGAAGTGCAAACGAGACCGGACGAAGAGTGTGTGTGAGTCTTTTGTAGTGCGGGTGTTACGCCCTTAATAGGGAGCAACAATGAAGGAGGATAAAACGTTTACAGCAGTTACAATATTTTTTATTCTTGGCTTTATATAGCAAAGACTGTCTCAAGTTCTCGCAATACGCCGCAACGCCGACCAACATCTCGGTCCTGGCCAGGGTTCCAGGTGACAGAATGGAACGCTCCATGAGGACGCCAAACAGGAAGCTTTTAATGACAGGCACACCTGTGCAGTTTCGTTGATAATATGGCTTAAGGAGATTTACATGACAGACTTGGGATTTCTTTCTTCGGTCTGGCGTCAGAATCGTGTAATTATCCATGGCCCCGCAATGTATTATCTTATACGGCCCAGTATATCTGGCTTGAAACGGGGAATCTACTACAGGCAGAAGCGCAACAACCTGATCTCCAACACTAAACTTCCTATGTTCAGTGTTACGGTCAAACAACTTTTTCATTTTCCCCTGAGTTTTATTTAAACATTTCCCAGCTAACTCCCCAGCTAATGAAAGCTGACGACGAAAACCCAGCATGTACTCTGAAAATTTTTTTGGTGGTTCTGAATCAACCCATTGATCACCAAAGACAGCTAACAACCCTCGGACTTTGTGTGCAAAGACCAGCTCGTTTGGGCTAAACCCAATGCTCTGATGCGTAACCTCCCTGGCTGCTAACATCAGCCACGGAAGACCCTCTTCCCAGTCCCGCTGCATTTCCAGACAGTAAGCTCTCAATAGTGATTTTAACGTAGAATGAAAATGTTCGAGTGCCCCTTGACTCTGGGCGTGATACGCTGTTGACAAATTATGTCTAACACTCAGCTCGAAAAGCACCTCCGCAAACAATTTCGAAGTAAAACTACTTCCTTGGTCCGATTGAATGATTTTCGGTAACCCAAAAATAGACACAAACTGAGTAAGCGCTTTCACAATAGATTTTGTATTAATCGAGCGCAATGGGTACGCAGCTGGATAACGCGTAACTTGACACATCACGGTCAACAGGTACTCACTTCCAGCCTATGAACGAGGAAGATGACCGACGCAATCAATAATGAGATGTTCAAATGGTTGACATACAGACGGAATTGGACGCAAAGGAGCTGGTTTTAATGACTGATTCGGTTTGCCCGTAAGCTGGCACGTATGACAGGTCTTAATAAAACTTGAAACGTCTTTTTTAATACGAGGCCAGAACTAACGAAGAATTCTGTCATATGTCTTCTGAACACCGGCATGACTGGCGAGCTGATCATGAGCCATCTTTAACACTAACGAACGAAACTTTACTGGTATCACGACCTGAATGACAGAATCTCCCATACCATCCACAGCATGCGGGGACCACTTTCTCAGTAACACATTCTGTTCGATAAAATAGCCTTGTGCTCTGTCACGAATTTCAGTGCTATCAATAACCTGTTCAAATTGTGGTTTTAATGTTTCATCATTCTGCTGTTCAGTAGACAACTCTTCCCGAGAAACCACTATGGGATAATCACTGAAAATGAAACACGATTCAGGGTCACTGATTTTCTCTTCAGCCCTAAGTTGAGCACCAGAACGAGTCACTGCACACGCGACGAACACTTTCGGAAACTGTCGCGCACTGTCATCCAGACCATCAGTACAGGACGGTGCATCAGTCACAACCAGAGAGGGCGATTCATTAACCCAAACACGTCCGCCGGCCAAGTTATTTCCAAGGATCAGTGAAACGCCATCAACAGGTAGAATAGGGTGTATACCAAGATCCACCACTCCATGCACTAATTCACAGGTCAAATCAACTTTATGCAGGGGTACGGATAATGTATTAAGCCCAATGCCACGAATCAAAAGCGAGCTACCAGTGTGCGATTCAGTTGAGAAGGGCAACACCGACTCCAAAATAAACGACTCCGATGACCCCGTGTCCCGGAGTATTTTCACTGCCACTTTCTAAACACTACCTGGAAGCGACACAAAACCATTAGAAATGAATGGTTCAAATAACTGCTGATGATCCTCTACATCCTCGGGTGCTAACAGCGATATTCCTTTTAAAGTACCCTCCTGATTCAATACATGAACAGAAGTAGCCAGGAGAGCAGGTTTCGCGGAATGAGCGTGTCTAACAAATTTTGATTTAAGCACTGGACAATTTGACTTCCAATGTCCTTTACCCAAACAGTAGTTACAGTTATCATAGTCACTTGTTGTTTTTTTCACAAAACGCCTAGCTGGACCCATAGGGACAATGGAAGAATTTCCCTGTGTATGATCCCGACGATGGGTGACAGGGTTTATGAATAAGCTCCCAGTCATCTACCAGCAGTGCAGCTTCTGAAGCAGTTTTAACCTGACGCTCCGCAACATAAGTGGCTATCATCTCGGGAAGTGTATTTTTGTATTGTTCAAATAAAACTAACTCTCTCAGCTTATCCATTGTTGTACTATCTGCTGCTACACACCAACGATCAAACTGCACAGTCAAATCTCTCACGAACTCAACATTTGTTTCATTCACCTTTCGTTGTAACGTACGGAACCTTTGCCGATAGCACTCTGGAACACGCTCATTAATTTTTAACACCGCCGCTTTAATGGCTTCATAATTCTGGCTGTCAGCATCAGATAGCGTAGAATAGGCTTGTTGCGCTTTCCCGGTTAAAGCGCACTGAAGCAGCATAGCGCGTTCAACATCACTCCAATCATACGCTACTGCGACTCGCTCAAATAGGAGAACACCTGCGTCCACCGGCTTACCCTCTTCATGTAACTCTAATCGACGCCTTTCAATCTCTAAACGCTGTTGCTCTAATTCTTGCCGGCTTTTCTCCAACTGCAACTCCATTTGGACCTTCTCACATTCCAAGCGACGTTTCTCACACTCAGTATCACATTGTATGAGCAACAACTCTTTCTGTTGCTCAAATGAAAGAGAACTTAAAACAGACAACGGAAGGGTAGTTGAAATAGGCGTACTTACAGCAGACAATGCAACTGAATAAGGCAATTTAGATCCTCTCAAGATTTTAAGATCACCCAGCGCAGTTTCAAGGACTAGCTTAATTCCATCTTTTGACCTTTTTTGATTATACGTCAACTCGATTTCATAATGCGCAGCTAATTCCAACAATTGCTCTTTGGTCATTTCCTTTAACAATTCTTCAGACGGAGACTGAAAAAATGTTTCAATAACATCGGTTGCCATAATTACCACTAATCACGCTTACGAAACACGCTTAACAAATATTACACCCACAACAAAATAAAGAATTTTTTTTTTTTTTTTTTTAAATAACAATCAAGGTTTATTTAAAGAAACTAAACCATCCATTTAACTAAACAAACCCTAGTCTTCAGTTGGCCCAAGACCGGGTACTTATGCACTAAATCCCGCAAGTTTGGAAAGAAGACCAATTACCAAGTCACCCTCCAAACCTCGGATGCGCCCCCGAGACAACTGCTCTAAGCCCCAAGCCAACCAAAAATAACAAACTAAAATAAAAAAAAAAATATGTGCACAAAGACACGCACTAAACCTACCCGGAAGGTTTGTTCTTTAAATAACCTACACCCAACATCTCATGTGTCACGATCACCGTCAGTTCCTGTCACTTCCTGGACTACATTCCCCATAATCCTCTCTGCCAATCACCTGCACTCACTCCACCAATCACTACACTAATCACCACACCCAGCTGCCATGCATTACCTGGACTATAAAAGGGACTCAGACAGAGATCCATTTGCAAGCTTTATTACAAAAGTAAGCGTGGTCGTACAGGCAAGGGTCTAAGCAGGGGCAAACAGGAACAGCAAGGGCTAGGCAGAATCGTTGTCAGGGTACAGGCAGTAGATCGAGGCAGGCAGATATCATTCACAGTCCAGGAAACAATAAACAGTCCAGAGGTATGTAGCAAAGAATCATAAACGGGTAACCAGACAGGATCAAGAACAGATAGGCAGACAGGATACAGGGAAACGCTCAGTAATGTTACACAAGTGAAAACAAGACTTCGCGATCAGGTGATGAGTGTGTGAGTCTTTTATAGTCCAGGTAATGCATGGCAGCTGGGTGTGGTGATTAGTGTAGTGACTGGTGGAGTGAGTGCAGGTGATTGGCAGAGAGGATTATGGGGAATGTAGTCCAGGAAGTGACAGAAACTGACAGTGATCGTGACACATATAGTCTGCAAATATAAAACACACCCCTCACTCTTTTTGTTAAATGTCAGTTTTAATGGCCAACAATAGCCAAATACCCATTATAAAAGTACAAGCAATAGGTATATAAGCTACAATAAAAAATAAAGCAAACAATTCAGTCAAACATACAAAACCAGCACTCTAGTAGGCTACAACAGTAAACTATAATGCCTAACTATATGAAGTTATGAGATTAAACTTTTAGTTCAACAAATTATACATTTATGAGACCAAAGATCACCCTTTAGATTTACAAAAGATGAATTATATTATCTTTAACCACTACAGAGTCATGAGAGCCAGCGTCAACCAAACCAACCAGCGTCAGAGCCAAACGTCAGAAGGATTAGCTGAGGTTAGGCTGTTCTCTGTGGGGTACATGAGCGCTGAGCGCCCGGTGATTGCCTGGATCTCACAACTCCAAATAGGTGCTTCTTTTTATCAGTAAACAACAAATTTGAGCTTTAAACCAGTACATTCCTACATGCCTGAACACTCTTAATTTTACATATCATGACATAATAACAGTAATATGTTTAAATTACACAGGTTTTCTACTATACTAATGACGCTTACTGGTTAGTGCGTGATGCATTCTGGGATACCTGGCTGTCTCAAGTCCTCACAAGTCACCTCTCGATGCATCCTCTCATGTGTTTTCAGTGATCCTGACTGACTGAATCTCTTGTCACACTGTGAACACTTGTAAGGTTTTTCTCCAGTGTGGATCCTCTCATGTGCTTTCAGAGTTGATAACTGACTAAATCTCTTGTCACAGTGTGAACAATTGTAAGGTTTTTCTCCAGTGTGAATTCTCTGGTGCACTTTTAAATGGTTTGCTGTAGTAAAAGTCTTCTCACACTCAAAGCACATGTACTCTCTCACACCAGTGTGTGTTTTCTCATGTTCTTGTAAATTATACAGCTGTGAAAAACTCTTTCCACACACAGAACATGAATGTGTCTTCTCCTTTGTATGAACTGTCAGGTGTCTCTTCAGGTTTGATGACTTTAGAAATGTTTTGTCACACTGATCACATGTGAACGGTCTCGCTCTGGTGTGGATCCTCATGTGTGCTTTAAGACTTGATGATCGTGTGAAACTCTTCCCACACTGACTGCATGTGTGTTGCTTCTCTCCGGTGTGGATCGTCATGTGTTCTTTAAGGTCTGATGATAGCGTGTAGCTCTTCCCACACTGATCACATGTGAATGGTCTCTCTCCGGTGTGGATCCTCATGTGTGCTTTAAGGCTTGAAGATTGACTGTAGCTCTTCCCACATTGATCACATGTGAACGGCTTCTCTCCTGTATGAACTCTCATGTGAACCTCAAGATGTTGTGTCTTTGAGAAACTCTTTCCACACTGAGTGCAGGTGAAAGATTTCTTGGCTCTTTTCTTTAGAAATGTCTTTAGTTCTTCACTCTCATTGCTTTCTTCCATCAGGTCTGAAATAAGAGGAAAACATTTCATTTAAATTTTCAGTACATCAAAATAAGTTAAAGAGAGAAATATGAAGTGAAAGGTCATAAAATTGAGTCTTGCTGTGATAGACAACTGCTCTAAAATATTCAGATCATTTTGATGCAGAGTCCAGAATTAATCAAGTATTGACATTTTATACAAATTGATTTTATTTTTCATTTTATTCATTTTATTTTAAAGTAAAAAAGTATCATGCCAATTACACAATTAGACATTTAGAAGACAATAAATACCAGAGTATATCAGGTATATCAGAGCTTGAGTTGAAGCTGCTTCATCGAGCCCCTCCTCAGTGGACAGCAAACCAAATTAGCTAACCTAATATAATATAAAGCTTATATGGGCAAACAATCTTGTTAGATGTATAACTGACTGTGGGACATACTGCAATGGCTGATCTGCTGTCTTCATTTAATTACCCAGGCCAGAATTGATTTTTGGGGTCTTTTTAATTTTAAAGTTTTTGGTAACATATGATTAGATTTTATCATACATTAAAATTGTAGATTTTTAATTATAGACTATTTATGTTGGTGAGACTATACAAACTATACAAAGATGCCAAAATGTGCTTGAAGACAAATATTACAATGCTATAAGGAGAATACAAAGTATAAAAACGAAATGAGGGGGAAAGGAAGAATGAGGGGTGGGTGGATCAAGTTTGGTCAAGGCGTGTCCTGTGTTTTATCTTAGCCTTTGCTTTAGCAGGAAAATCAAGCCTTACACATTTTTTAAATTTAAAACATTAGAGCATATTCCTGTAGTATTTAATTTATTTGCCTAAAACTGTGTAAATATTAAGGGCCGTTCACACTAGACTTTTCCTTCCACTGACTTCCATTCATGCACGTGTGAATGTGAGACACCAGAAACACAAGATCAAGTGAATTTTGCGGAGTGGAGAAGATGTAGAAGATTGCATATTCACTCAACCCTGTTACTTCTGACATGATTTTCCTCCTTTCAAAACCAGAGGATTTCTTAAAACTGTGACACCAGGAAGTGACATCATCTGGACTCATCATGGGAGGACAAGAGAATAATCTCAATCCATTGTCTCAGTTTTTACACAAATGAATGACTGCATTCATCAACCCTGTTACCAAAGTTACTGTAAGAAGAGATTTTGCTCAAGTTACACTCACAACCCTGTCAGCCATTCTGGAAAGTTCATTTACTTCATACATTTTGGTGTTTACAGTTTATTCTTAAAAATAACAGTGTTGAAAACTGTAAATTCTAGTAACACTCCTGGAAATTGTGAACCAGATATAAAACAAATGTAAAATATTTAGTTTGATCTGATGAATGTTGTTCATCATGAACAGGTGAAGAATAAACACCAACCTCTTTGTTCTTCAGTATCTTCAGTGTGTTTCATTCTGCAGGGTTCTGGATCACTCATGTTATTTCCAGTTTTCAGCTCTTCCTGAAGCTTCAGTGCTCCTCTGATGGGAATATTCCAGCATTTAAGCATGAACTGGGAGGAGCGTCACTGATAATGTGACTGCTATGGGAGGAGCTTCATTAATTCATTGCAGTGGGCGGGGCTTTGTTAACTGAACAGCAGATTGGCTGGAGGAGCTGATCTGCCCAAATCAAAAATAAATCAGTTACTGTGTTTGTTTTTATAGGGTTAAAGTCCAACTTCTTGCTGACAAATGGGTGAAATCTAGTGGGTTGAAGGAAAGTGGCAAAGTCTACATATTTAAAATGACAAAGAGTATTTTAATTGTCAGCTGATTCTCATTCTAAATATGCCTGAAATATGCTGGTTTCCCTTTGGTGCTATATTAAGCCTTTTTGTATTTCACCCATAAACTAAATGCATTCAGAATTTATATTGGTCTGTCGTAAAGCATCTTATGCTAATTCAGAACTTTATTCTGTTTCTTCTTTAAAGTAATGACAGATATCTAGAAAAGTAGTAAAAAACTGTAGGAAAAACAGTTAAAAGCACAAAGACAAAAATAATTGACACTTAAAGCTCATTTCATTGCTGTCAACAGACTGAGGGGATTTGTGGACCTCAAATATGAACAATTTACAGCAGATCTGAAGACATCAGCATAATAAATGAGGTGAAAACAGGAACTATTGACATGAAATAAAGAGTGTTTTCAGCAGTTTCTCTGTTAATATTGATGATCCTCAGACTATCAACACTCATTCAACAAGACATTCACATCATCTCACTTTATTCTGAGTGTTTGCTGTTAGAAACTGATTATTTGAGTCACAATGTGTGAGAAAATCCTATAAACTGCTTTAATTAAAGACAATACTGTTATTTCTCACAATGTGACACCAATAATACAAAAACAAACAATAATGGCACTCATCTTCAACAACCACTGCTGCTTAATTCCTATGAATTAACTATAACTATGAAACTTGTTTTGCATGTTTAACATGTAACAGTTTTATGTGCAGAAACTGAAAACTCTCCCTGTCTCAGACTCACAAATCCTGCTGGAAAGATCTCGCTTAGAGAAAAACTCTGAGATTTTACATTTCTACTTTAACTATTGCAGTTTTTGTAAATCTTTAATTCACTGTCCATAACATCATTATTTTTATGGTCATTTATCTAAAATGTTTTGCTTTTAATTTAGTTTGATGTTGTTATTAAACAGTGTTTCGTTTTGTTTCCGAATGAATCTGCGTTTTGAGCGAATCAATCGGGTGAATCAATGATTTAGTGGTGCACTCATAAAGAGAGCATTTACTTAATTCCTGAAGTAATTCCATTCAGCCGCTTGAACAAATCAAATGAATGAAAGACTCAATAACTCACTCATTAAGACATTTACTGCCAACTACTGGAAGTTTTAGATTCTTTTTTAGAGTATAACTTCAATAAATAAATCGTATTTCCATATTAATAATTATCATTTACTCACCCTCATGTTGAATCAAATACAATGTTTGAAGCTACTTTTTGTAATGTCTCTTAGATGATCTTTTGGGGATAATTCCTGAGCTAAATTTGACATGTGATTAAATTGCGATTAATTAGTCACCACATTGTGTAATTAATAAGATTAATTTATCTAAAACAAAATGTTTAGTTTTTATTTGGTAAAATGTTTAACAGCAGTGGTTGATGAAGATGAGTGCCATTAGTGTTTGTTTTTGTATTATTGGTGTCATATTGTGTGAAATATCAGTATTGTCTTTCATTAAAGCAGATTATAGGATTTTCTCATACATTGTGACTCCAATAACCAGTTTCTAACAGCAAACACTCAGAATAAAGTGAGATGATCTGCTAATGATCTAAATGTCTTGTTGAATGAGTGTTGATAGTCTGAGGATCATCAATATGAACAGAGAAACTGCTGAAAACACTCTTTATTTCATGTCAATAGTTCCTGTTTTCACCTCATTTATTATGCTGATGTCTTCAGATCTGCTGTAAATTGACACTTAAAGCTCATTTCATTGCTGTCAACAGACTGAGGGGATTTGTGGACCTCAAATATGAACAATTATTTTTGTCTTTGTGCTTTTAACTGTTTTTTACAGTTCTTTACTACTTTTCTAATATCTGTCAAAATTTTAATGGAGAAACAGAACAAAGTTCTGAATTAGCATCAGATGCTTTACGATAGACCGATATATAAATTCTGAATGCAGTTAGTTTATGGGTGAAATACAAAAAGGGGTTAATATATCAAAAAAGAAAATAAAGCATATTTCAGGCATATTTAGAAGGAGAATCAGTTGATGACATTCAAACACTGTATTGAAGGTTCACAGTGAAGCCTAAAATACTCTTTAATTGTCATTTTAAATCTTTATACTTTGCCCCTTTCCTTCAAACCACTAGATTTCACCTATTTGTCAGCAAGAATTATTTAATCATTTAAAATATAATGAAATTTAGTATGATATCTCTTATTTTTTATATATATTTTTATAAAGTACAGGTCAAAATAACTGATTCCTTTTTGCATTAAATATATCTGTTACACTAAATGATGATGGCACATTAAAACATTTTATTTTCACGAAAGTAATTTGAAACATTAAACACACTTCATTTAGTGGGTTTTCAATGTAAAATCACTTTTGTCCATTTCATTTGATGCAGACACTACAGTTTGATCTCTGGTCTTTAACCCTATAAAAACAAACACAGTAACTGATTTATTTTTGATTTGGGCAGATCATCTCCTCCAATCAATCTGCAGTTCAGTCAACAAAGCCCCGCCCACTGCAATTAACTTAATGAAGCTCTTCCCACAGCAGTCGCATCATCAGTCAAGCTCCTCCCACAGCAGTTCATCAATAAATGCAGGAATATTCCCATCAGACGAGCACTGAAGCATCATGAAGAGCTGAAAACTTCAAAGAACATGAGTGATCCAGAACCCTGCAGAATGAAACACACTGAAGATACTGAAGAACAAAGAGGTTGGTGTTTATTCTTCATTCATTCATGATGCTGAACAACATTCATGTCAGAAAGATTCAAACACTTCTGCACATTTAGAGAAACAGTAAACCTATGATACATAATGTTAATTTTTAATACTTGGTTTGAGAAACCGTCATATTAATTGTCAACATCAACTAAATATTTATTTTACATGTATTTCATATCTGGTTCACAATTTACAAGAGTGTTTCCAGTATTTAGGCATTTTCAATACAGTTTTCAACATTGTTGTTGGTTTTTTTTAGGAATAAATTGTGAACACCAAAATGTATGAAGTAAATGAACTTTCCAGAATGGCTGACAGGGTTGTGAGTGTAACTACTGTGACTGGCCCTTAATATTTACAGTTTTTAGGAAAATAAATTAAATATCAACTTAAAAGTTGATGTCAAAATATGGCTGTTAATAACACATTGGATAATTTGGGCACAGTCCTCTCTTATAACAGATCGCTAATGTTGACATGCATTTCCTGTAAAACTGCTTAGAAACGTTACATATTGTGAAAAGTGCTATACAAATAAATGTGAATTGACTTTAAATGAAAATGGATTTTGTCATTGATCAAATATATTTAATATTTCTCACTACAGAAACATGCTCTAATGTTTTCAATATAAAAATTGTCTAAGACTTAATTTTCCAACTACAACAAAAACTGAGATCAAACACCCTACAATAAAACAAACAAAAAAGCAATTTAAAATGCAAAAAAGAGGTTAAGTTCATTACAACAATGCTTTTTAAATTTCAGCCTATATGCAGCCGTTGAGTACTACAGCCTTTTTTTTATACCATCATATGTCACCAAAATTACCACAATTTTAGATTTTGGCTGCCTGAACTTGCTGGATTTTTTTTTTTACTTAAGTAAAGTAATATAACATAAAAAAATATATATCCTAAGTCAGGTATACATTTCTTATGTTTAGATTTATACCTTTGAGCAATTGATGTTATGTATTTCTTATTTTTAAATAGTCTTCTAAATGTCTAATTGTGTAATTGGCATGACACATTTTTACATGTCAAATAAAATGTTATACTTGATTCATTCTGTGCATCAGAATGATCTGAATATTTTATAGCAGTTGTCACAGCAAGTCTCAATTTTATAACCTTTCACTTCATATTTCTCTCTTTAAATTATTTTGATGTACTGAAAATTAAATGACTTTCTTTGTAATTTCAGAACTGATGGAAGTGAAGGAGGAGAGTGGAGAACTGAGTGAAGTGGAGGAGGAAGATCATGTCAAACCTGGAGAAAAACCTTTGAGTCGCTTAAAGACTAAAGAAATCTATCTAAGAAAAATAAATCTAAGAAATCTACAACCTGCACTCAGTGTGGAAAGAGTTTCTCAAGGAAACAATATCTTGAGGTTCACATGAGAGTTCATACAGGAGAGAAGCCGTTCACATGTGATCAGTGTGGAAAGAGTTTCACACAAAAAGGACTTCTTAAGAGTCACATGAAAGTTCACACTGGAGAGAAGCCACACACATGTAATCAGTGTGGGAAGAGCTGCACGCGATCATCAAACCTTGAAGAACACATGAGGATCCACACTGGAGAGAGGCCGTTCACATGTGATCAATGTGACAAAACATTTTGTGGGGAATCAGCCTTCAAGAGACACCTGAGAGTTCATACAAAGGAGAAGCCACATTCATGTTCTGTGTGTGGAAAGAGTTTTTCACTGCTGTATTATTTATATCAACATGAGAAAACACACACTGGTGTGAGAGAGTACATGTGCTTTGAGTGTGAGAAGACTTTTACTACAGTAAACCAATTAAAACTGCATCAGAGAATTCACAATGGAGAAAAACCATACAAGTGTTCACACTGTGACAAGAGATTCAGTGATTCATCAAATCTGAAAACACATGAGAGGATCCACACTGGAGAAAAACCTTACAAATGTTCACACTGTGACAAGAGATTCAGTCTGTCATCAAATCTGAAACGGCATGAGAAGATCCACAGCAGAGAGAAGCGGCACACACACGTGTGATCAGTCTGGAAAGAGTTTCTCTTTTAAAAATCAGCTGAAGATACACATGAAGCAGAAAAGCTGTGTAATTCAAACATACTACAGTTATGTCATGTAGTTTAAAGAGTTTTTCAGGCAAGAATATACTGGTTTAAAGCTCAAATTTGAGGTTTATTTTTAAAAGTAGTGCCTATTTGGTGTTTGGGCGCTCAGTGCTCATCTACCCCGCCGAGAACAGCCTAACATCGGCTAATCCTTCTGACATTTGCCACTGGTTCTGATGTTTCTGTAGTGGTTAAACATGAGATATAATTAATCTTTTGTAATTCTAACAGGTGATCTCTGGTCTCATGAATCTATAATTTGAACTAAAAGTGAAATCTCATAACTTTATATAGTTTTATATATTAGAGTTTACTGTTGTGGCCTATTTGAGCACTGACTTTGTATGTTTGATGAATCATTTTATTGTAGCTGCTTGTACTTTCATAATGGCTATTATTGACCATTAAAACTGACATTTAACAAAAAGAGTCAGTGTTGTGCTTTATATTTGTAGTGTTACAAGCTCTCATAGTCTATGGTTGGGAGACAGTAAACAAGGTTAAATTAAATTAGAAAGAGAAACAAAACCAAAAAACATGGAGGGTTGCCTTCAGTCCTCTGCCCCAGAAATGTGAATGAGCCACTTATTTATATAATATTTATTTTAATTATGCAGGGAAAATGGAAGCAAACTGTCTTCAGGAGAGGGGCTAGCCAAAACAACAAACAAAAGAATTACTAACTGTTAGAATGAAAACTAAATGACCTATGCAGGTAAAAGAAATAAACAACATAGGCTTCCCTCCACTCCTTGGCTAACCAAAAACAGGCATAAACATTACAAAAGAAAAAGTGGCACCCCCTCCCTACAGCTTCCTTTAACATAAAATTTATTTAATGTAAGAAAATACAATACCTTTTAGTTACCAAAACAACGTTAGAAACAAAAAAAAGAAACCACTTCCTGGTAACGATAGGCCTCAGGGACAAGTTTGTACGCTAGTAACACTGCAGACTTGACCATGTCATAGTCAAGAGAGCTTTCTATAGGTAGAGATGAGCAAACTTCCTGGGCTTTTCCTGTAAGGCTACACTGGAGTAACAGAGCCCACAAATCTTTCGGCCAATTTAATTTATTAGCAACACATTTGAATGCAACAAAGTAAGAGTCGACTTCTGTTTCTCTGAATGGAGGCACAAGTCTTATATACTTACTGGCATCAAAACTATCACTAGAGGGTGCATGCGAAAAATCCTCAGTGTCTGTACAGAAATTAAGGGTGATGAGACTGACGTAGGTCTAGTACTGGGGTAGGCAAGTTCGGAGTAAATGCGTTAAATCAAACTCCAAAATAAATACCACTGCTACAAATACTTACAATACTTTCCTCCACACCTACAGTCGAAAACAGTCAAACAATCTTTAGAGAAAAGTACTTACCACCAGCAAATTAAATGGACGGACAAGCTCTCCCAGTCTAGGGTCAGGAGACAGTAACAGGGTTAAATTAATTTAGAAAGAGAAACAAAACCAAAGAATGTGCTTCTTACAGTCAGACTGATGGCTGGGCCCATAGTGATTATTTTTCTAAAGGCCCGCTTTTCCGGTTTGATAATGAGAGGCTCTTTTAGGCTTAAAAGAACCCTAAATTCCATCCTTTAATGTGGAAAATGAGAAATCTTCGGTCTTCGAGCCGCTGAAAAGTAAGCTGGGTCTATTTTATGTTTAAAAATGGCCAGAGGTCCAGTATGGCCGCTCGGGTGCCTCCTCCTTCTCGGAGCAAGTCGCAGAGACGGCAGGACTCGAAGAGGAAGAAGCAGGTTTTAAGGGAGGTGGTCAATCGCAGATGCCAGCACCATCTGTAATCGATTACCTTTCATTGTGAGGGTGACTTTACACCTGCCCTTGCCCCTTCTTCCTCCGCCTCTTGGGTTTTTGATTCGTTTAACATACTCTGGCACTTCTTAAACAGTCAGGCTAATGGCTGGGCCTTTGATGAATATTTTTCTAAGGGCCCGCCTTCTAGCTTGATAATAAAAGAATCTTTTTTAGGCTTCAAAGAACCCTAGATTCCATCCTTCCTTGTGAAAGAAAAGGAAAAGAGGAGTCTTCGGTCTTCAAGCCGCAGGAAGGTAAGCTGGGTCTATATTTATGTTTCTAAATATGTTGACCTTGTGTTCCTGTATAGTTTTTCCTGAGTATGTAGTCGGAAAAGGTAAGGGGTTTTTGGGCAAACTAAAGTTTGAGTTAGTACTCGTCAGTTCAGTTAATATTTATGTCTAGTGTCGGCCTTAATCGGCTGCCTGACATTGTTTGCTTGTTGATCTTCACTTTATTAACTCATATTCAGTGGAATTCAGAGGTGAAGCCCAGGCATTGCTATGCTTCGTGTGGCCCTGTAGGCCTACAGCTTACCGGCCCAGGCTAGGACTGGGTTTAGGTGTTTATTATTATAAATCACCCTTTGTATTACTATCCCTTGGTATGTTGTATAGTTCCTAGTTCTGGCCTCCTCTCAGAGTATTGTGGCGGAATGTGTGCTCCTCTTGTTTTAAGAGTAAAAGGTGTTTTTACTGAGTGCATGGCCTGTTGGGTGGTGTGGTCATGATTGCCACTAGCCGATGCAACGTGTTTGTGAGTTGTAGGCCTTCTGGGCCTCCTGTGTAACATGTTGGCATTCGTTTGTGTACTCCTCTCACTTTGAGAGTAACGTGTTTTACTGAGTACATTGCTGAGTGGCTGGCCTCTCAGGGTGAGTTTTATAGTAAACTTTACTGTGGTTTGGTTTTCTAAATTTCCTTCCTTGAGCCTGGTTTATGTTTATACTTTAGCTCTAGTTGAGCTAAGTAGCTACCTCATAAGTAGGTTGGTTCTATTTTGCTCCTAGAACTTTAGTGGCCACTAGACTAATGCCACATGTTTACAAGTAATAGGCCCTCGGGGCCTCCTTTGAGAGCATGTTGGTGTATGTAATAGTGTACTCCTCTCGCTGAGAGAGTTTTAGAGGTGTTTTACTGAGTACACTGCTGGTTGGCCAGGGCCCCAGGTGACTTATTGAACCTCTCTGTAGTTCATTTGTTTGTCCTCCCTGGAGCTTGAAACACTGCCACGAGCTGACACAATGTATCTGTCTGAAGTTGTAGGCCATTTTTTGGGCCTCCTTTAGATTATGATGGCGTATGTTGTACTCCTCTTGCTTTAAAGAGTAAAAGGTGCTTTTACTGAGTACACTGCTCATTGGATTGTATTAGGTGGACTGTTATGTGGACACTTTACAGTCTTATCTGCTGTTGCTGTTGTGTGGTTGTTTCTTGCTCCCAGCAAGATTGGTGTTCAAGGTGAGTGGCCTTGACAGGCCGCCCTTGGATTTTTCCCACTCCCACTTCTGGGGTTGTGACTTAAGCAGAATAACACGTATGAGTTTCTATTCCACATAGAACTATTTTCATGTTGTAGGCCCCTCTCTGGCCTCCATGATTATGTGCCTACAGTATGGTCTATCTGTTCGGTTGAGCTTTGTACTCCCCTGCTAGGGTTGTCTTGTATAGTGCTTAGCTCCCTAAGCTGATTTTAGGTTGAAGGCTTCCATGAGGCCCTCCATTGAGGATCAGCACCAGGCTGGTTTGTGCTCCCCTGTAGCAGGTTTCTCAGTGCACAGCCTCCTCAGTGCAAATAATCAAGCGCTGAGTAGATCCTAGGATTGAGCAGATTACACTCCCCTCAATAAGAGGGTTCATAGCATTCAGCTGAGTTCTGCTCTCCAGGATGCCCATCTCTACACGTGGGTTTGAGTTGCTTACTGCCTTTTTGCAGTCGCTCTTACTTGCTGTCTTCTCTGAAGAATGCGTTGTTGAGATTCTGTATTCAGACAGGGTTGGCCAATGCCAAGTTTGTCCCCCGTCAGACCAGGTTGGCCTCCCTGGTGGCATTGGAGTGACTACGTTCCCCCTTCTAGTGTTTCCTTTCGGTTCCAGGGCCACATTCCCTTAAAGGGAACTTCTTTCCTCTGAAGATTTGGTCCCAGAAGCCTTGGAGCAGCCTTGGTAGGCTTTCTACAGAAGGCCTCTTTGAGGTTTAGCTTGGGCTGTTGGCTGTAGGGAATGTTGTCACTGACAGCCTTTGTGTGACCCGAGGGTGAGTTGCTATCTGATGTTTCTTTCGAAACTGCTTGATGTCTAGCCATCTTATGGCATGTACTTTCCTTAAGCATGGCGGTGTGGGTATATCATTCCCCATAGCATTCTGAAATGCAGAGTTGAGTTCCCTTTCAAAAGGGAACATCTCAGGTTATGTATGTAACCATGGTTCCCTGAGAGCAGGGACTCTCAAGACTCTGCGTTGCCCAGACGATAAGATACTAACTGATTCTCTAGGCGCTCCTTATATACTTCTGGGTCACGCTATGATGATGTCATAGGCTGTCGCCGGCCAATAGAATTGGAGTGGTTTGATACTTGGCTTTCAGACATCGGTTCACGTGTGACATTCCCCATAGCGTTCTGTTCTCAGGGAACAATGGTTACATACGTAACCTGAGACGGTTTCCTACATTTTTTTAAATATAATTTAAAGTCGAGGAGAATTTCCAAAAGCCTGGACCAAATATTACACAGCATTCAAAAATTTGCTAGACCTGGCACCAATATAAAGGACTATAGAGTGATGCAGGTATGACATCACTTTGTAGGCCAAAACCCGGAAGCAAGTTAGCATTTTAGGACTTCCGGTTCCATTGCCCTAAAGTCAATGGGTTTTTTTAATGGGTTTTTGCTAAATCTCCTGAAATAAGGTCTGTTGTTCAAAAAGCCTCTAAATATTTTCACGTTTTGATCTATGACATAAAACACACCAGTTATAACCTGCTTGTGATTTTTTTTTAAACTTTATTGTGTCTTAAAAAGTGGCAGGGACTTTTGACGTCATCATGACAAACAAGACATTTGGACAGCATTTCTCATGAAAAAGTGGATAAGTATTCATACACAGCACAGATCATAATCAACAAGTATGTTTTTAAATAAAATTGTTTTTTAATAAAGTTTAAGGAAGCTTGGTGGTGGTGACGTTGATCCGCGACCATGGTGTGCTGTAGTCCGTTTATAGCCTACTGTTAGCTTTTTATATCTGATGACTTTATTTAGGTTTCACAATGTATGTTGTGTTAACTTGTAAAGATTATCTTGATAGATAAAACATGTAAGTGTCATAACCCTACATAGGGTTTCGATTGAGGGAACCCTAACTTACCTTCAATGCCGCTAACTTACCTACAAAGTGACATTATACCTGCACCACTGCTCATGTTTGGAAGGTATTTTATCTTATATTAAAAAACAACAACATTCAAATGGCATTTTAGTATTATAAAGGGTTTACATTGTTTTGCTGATCATGTCTATTTTCAGGGCTCCTAGGAGTATTTAACAGCAGGTTTAAAGGATGAAAAAGAGTCTGAATCTTCGGGTAAAAAGGTAGTACAATTATATGTATTTTAACAAAAAAGCTCTGTTTCTGCTTCTGTAATAAAGTCAAAAATTAAATAGTTTCTAAACTTTTTAATTTAATTTTATGAATATACCTTTTAAAATATTAAAAGAACAGTATGTTTCTCATGATAATGTTGATAAGTTACCATGAGGTTACCATGAGCTTTATTTATCAGGAAACTTCAGGGATCAAGAGTGGCTCAAAAGTGAGATATATCAGCTATGTAAAGTTATTCAGTTTATTTTTAATTTGAGTTTGCGTTTGGAAAGAGTGCCAGAATTATGGAAAACATCTTGTGTGGTACCTGTACCCAAGATTACTACCCCTAAAGAACTAAATCATTATAGGCCTGTTGCATTAACATCTCACCTAATGAAAACATTGGAGAGGTTGGTCCTCGACCATCTCCAACCCCTGGTGTGTTCTACTGTGGATCCATTACAGTTTGCCTATAAACAGGGTATTGGAGTTGATGACGCAGTGACTTTTCTCGTGCATCGAGCACTCTCTCATTTGGAGAAAGCCGGAAATACAGTCAGGATTATTTTTTTCAATTTTTCAAGTGCTTTTAATACTATTAAGCCTTCAGTACTCAAGAACAAGATAGAGAGAGCTGGAGTGTTTCCTAGTTTAGTTAACTGGACTACCGACTACCTCACAAATAGACCCCAGTATGTGAGGTTGCAGGACTGTGTGTCTGATGTTGTGAGATGTAGCACAGGGGTTCCACAAGAAACGGTCTTAGCTCCATTTTTATTTACTTTATATACATCTGATTTTCGGTTTAATTCGGCTAGTTGTCATCTTCAGAAATTTTCAGATGACACTGCAGTTGTTGGGTGTATAACTGATAATAATGAAGATGAATATAGAGAATTGATTATGAACTTTGTTGATTGGTGTAAGCTAAATTGTCTTGAGCTTAATGCAAGTAAAACCAAATAAATTATAATAGATTTCTGAAAGAACACGCAGTCTGTACTTCCTATAAAAATATTGGGGGCGTGGATATTGAAATTGTGAAATCCTACAAATATCTGGGAGTTTACTTAAATAATAAATTGGATTGGTGTGACCACATTAATTACTTGTACAAAAAGGGCCAGAGTCGTGTTCACTTGTTGAGACAGTTGAGATCTTTTGGGGTTTGTCAAATCCTGTTAAGGACTTTTTATGATACTGTAGTAGCTTCTATTATTTTTTATGCTGTGGTTTGTTGGGGTGGGGGGATTTCTGGGAGAGACAAAAACAGACTTGACAAACTGATTAGGAAGTCAGGCTCAGTTATAGGGTGCTCTTTGTCCTCGGTTGATGAAATTGAGCAAGCAAGGATGGTTAGTAAATTGTCTTCCATCATGAAGTGTATATCTCACCCCCTCCATGACAGTGCAGGCTATGTGCAGTTCATTTAGTGACAGATTTATTTATCCACGTTGCTCTAGGGAGCGTTACAGAAGGTCTTTTCTCCCAACTGCTGTGAGATTATTTAATCAATTGTGATCATGACTTGAGTTTGATATGTCTGATATGGGTTTGTTAATAATGTATTTATTGTAGTATGTTGTGCTGCTGTGACAATTGAATTTCCCCTTTGGGGATTAATAAAGTAAATCAATCAATCATTCAATCAATCAAATAATACATTCAACTACATATATTCAAATAAGTAAATTAATAAACTGACTTGTGCATTATCTTGAGCCAGGCAAAAAGGTCCATGTGTGAATTCTCAAAGATTGAACCCTTCGTAATCTCCTGTGAAAAGATGAAATACAACGTTAAAAATCATGACATTTGATAAATGCACAAAAGTTAGATAAAGCTTACTTTCTTAATGATCTATACAGATAGTGTCACACAACATTTACTCACTTATGACAAATCGGAGCAATATTTCACTGTAGACCAGGTAACTGAGGTTTTAATGACAGATACAACAGTTCCAGCTCTCTGATTCCTAACACTGTTGTCTGACACACATTCATAAAATGTCTAATATATTTTTGGCTATAGACTTGCTGCTAAAATGATACCAGGTTTAGAGGAGAATTATGCTTTCTGATATGTTGCATACAAACATGGATTTACAGTAATTAAATTACTATAATGTAATGAAAATGATTTGGTTATTTAGACTGAGGGAATTTTCTGTTGCTTGTGCATTAGGTAAGGTCCATATAGCAATCCAGTTACACAGGCTCCATCCCAAAAGTGTTCAGTGGGGGTCCCACCAAATTTCACCCACAAGTCTTAAACCTATTCAACGAATCTGCTACTCAAACAATAATGTAATTAGGTTTTTTTGGCATTTGCACATTCCAGTTCAGAACCGCCACCAGGGGGGCAAACAGTTTAGTTTTATACCGACAATTGATATACTGATTTCTTGGTTTAGTGCAGTCCAATCAAGTCCTTCCTTTTAAAAAACCCCCTCTAATATCATGTTTTTATCTGTAAAAATATTCCTCTCTCACGGTGATCTCTCTGTGGGTTTTGTGATTGTTGTCATTTATGTAGGGAAAACACCCTAGGAAGTAAAATTAGCTCAAATGAAATATTTAGGGAATTATAAAGAGTTTTTTTAGATTACGACCGAGCAACTGATTCGTCCAGCGTCCATTTGCTCGAGCCGTAATAAGCTCTTGTAACGGATATAAATATCCAACAATCGTGAAAACACTGATTAGAGCAGGTAACTTGATCACAGTTTAAGACATTAAATCATAAAGCACATAATACAAGACACTTTCCTTTTAAAATCTACAAGAGATTTTATTTATTCTAACACAAACTAATCTAACACAAAGGCACGCACATACACACACACACATTCATACGCGTTGCAGTAAGAAGGAAATGGGAGAGAAAGAGTTTTGAAAGAGAGAGAGAGAGAGAGAGAGAGAGAGAGAGAGAGAGAGAGATCTGATTAACCGAATTCCTATCAATGCATTTCAAGGACCAGAACGAACCATGAATCATTCATTTATGCACCAGTTCAGTTTTGGTCTGGAGGTACTTGCTTGCGTTGACTTAAAGGTGAATTTCCCTCGTCGTGCAGAGAGGGGTTTCCCAAGTCGATGATTGGTCCAGATCAGGTCCGTGTGGAACAATGAAGGAAGTCTCTTTGTCGCTGGAGTTGAAGCGGCAAAAGTCGTTGGTTGAACTTTGCGGCGAAACGTAGGACACGAGACTTTCAGCGGTAAAGGAAAATTAAGTAAAGAAAAGAAAAGTGAGTGAAGGTTGGATGGCTTGAATGAGCGGCTGGTCTGTTCTTCTTGTTACTCCATTGTTCTTGGTACTCTGGTCATGGTTTCTCTTACCAGAACTAACCAACTCCAGTTCGTTTACTAACCAACTTCTCTCCCCTCACTATCTTGCAATATGATCATTTAAACTTAGTTGTTTGTCACACCTCTGAGGAGTCTTGGCCAATCAGACATTGTCCTGTTTCAAGAGGGCCTTCCTCTGCCCCCAATAAAACATAAGTGTCACATCCCGGTCTGTCTCTGCTTTAGCAGAGTGCCATTTTAACATAATTGCTATTAAATGGAATACAATACATTTTAAACAGATTTCATTCAAGTCAGGATATAGGAAAGGGAGAAAGAATCAAATTAAGTCCAAATAAGGCATACTTTCAGTCATTCAGTCAAGAGTTAACACATTTACATGAATTGTGAGTGTTTCTAAAGCCTAACTGTTTACAGGTAGTACTTGTGGACACATAATGCAAAATGTATGTAGTTAAAAGATGTTTGATAAGTCCGTTAAAATTGTTGGAACAATTTTGAAGCAGATTTATTTGTTCAATAGTCTCTTTGGCTCTCCTGTGAAGTAAGGAAACAAAAGGGTCTGGATTGTCTCTCTGTCTTCTTGGGTGACCCTTTGGTATGTCGCTTCTGCTATCAGGAAGCATGTGTCGTAAAAGTAATCAGCCTGGCTTTATCTGCAGACGGTCCGGAGCCGGAACCTCAATTCTGAATTAGAATTATGTTTTGAAAGAATCATCTAAAGGATTCATTTGTCTGGTTCGTCCACAGTTCTTACATTTATAATTAACATCTCAAACAAGCCTACTAATGAACTTATGTGACATCATTAATAGGAAGTGACATCATAGAAGTCTTCACCTTCTTTAATAATTATAACTAAATTATATTTTGAAGGTAGGCTTGTTTGAGATGCGCCTAACCTCGCCTGAAGTTCAGCCGAGAGTAGGCGGCTGCAGTGAGGAGAGGAGTGAAAAAAGTGCAGGACAGACGGACAGTTTTCTGTTCTCCTAGTGGATCATCAGAAACTACGAGATCAAAGGCGGATATCACGGGATTCACACTCTGTGTTGCTGATAAACTGGATTAAATTTAAGTTATGTTGCTTTTATATAAAAATAAACACAATGAACAAGACACCCAAAGTACTTGTTATTTATTTCCATTCAAAAGATGTGTGTATCACTCATTTTAAATTTAATTATAGACATGTTTTTATATATATTTTTTATAAATGACAACAATCACATAACCCATAGAGAGATCGCACTGTCAGAGAGTTTGAGAATATTTGCACATAAAACATAAAATTTTAAAATCGTAAAATCATGGTATTAGAGTTTTAAAATCAAACATTTTAAAAGAGATCAATACATCACGGTTGTTTAAACCAATAAGCTTTAAGCTGTGTCTTCAGCAAGTCGTTTCCCATCATGCTTTTGGTCAGCGCAGTCGGTGGAGAGCAACTGCAGAATCTGATGAGTCCGCCTCGCCCTCGCGAGAGGTTTTTGACGCACGTCGGCATGACATCAGAGCAAGGCAGCCCACCCTCGGACACAATTCTAACCGGCATGCATCTCGCGGTGATCGGTTCTGTGCAGAATTTAATCATCTCAATGCTGTTGGTAAGTGTAATTTTATCGTGGTAATTTTGTCTTTAATTTCAACTAAGTATTACAAAAATGTGTCAAAAAACTACACTCACCTGAAAAACAAACAATAGGAAATCTGATGAAACATTGAAAATTAATTTAATACAAACTTAAGAAAACACCACAGAAAACCGGATAATAGGAATTCCACAATTACCTGAAAAAAAAAAAAAAAAATAAGTATAATGCTCACCTGAGAAAATACATGAACAACAAATGATTTTTATTTTTTATTTTTTGAAACAATATTATATAGGTGCAGCTCCACAAATTACAGATGGGACACACTGCAGGACAATGACGGAAAGCTCATCCACTATTAGAACCTGTTAACACTGGTGTTCCACCCAGTTATGCTCCGTTCCATCCTGTTAGTTCCATCCTGTTCATCCTGTTAGTCATTTTATATAATAATTTGACAGCAACATTACATTTTTGGCATACTTTTGTCTTATTTTGTGAGGTGAGGAGGACTAACAGCATATATATGTTTTTGAACAAAAAATGTGTATTATTTACCACCCTATTGGCAAAAATGGCCACAAAAAAGGACCTATTCTTAATAATGAAGACATATTATATTCATCAATAATTGTTTTGTTATTTTTTTGAAAATAAAAAAATAATAAGATGGCATAAGTGACATATACTATCCAAGAAAAGCTCATTTTTGTTTAACATTTACATTATTAACATGTTGTGATGACTATGCATATGTCCCTAACAGGGTGGAATATTTTCATGGCCAGTGTCTGGACAATCTACCTATAATTATTATTTTTTGAGTCGCCGAGCTTGACCAATATGTATCCTAATAGTTAAACGTCACTATTTTGGTAGAATGCAAAAAACATAAAAATCATGTACCTTTTTTTCCAACACTTATGAAGCCAAAATGTTACTGCATACCAGGAATGACCCATGAATGAACTCTGCTTAATGAACTCATACAACCTTTTTACCAAATTTGTTCGTATCATATTTAATACAAAGATGGTAAAACAGTCTATGCATTTCTGTGATTGTAGACAATGCAGCGTCTGAGCAGGACTTTTATTTTGGAGCGGCGGCATGATGTCATAAGACTGCGCCGCGGTCCTGCATCTGTTGTGATTCTTCTGAATAAAGGTTTGTTTTAAGAACTTGAGCTGTTTTAATCGACAGAAACAGTACAATGATTAATAGTTGTGTGTTTTGTTTTAAACAAGCGATGTGAGTTTATTTACTATTTAATGTAACATTGTGATTCTTTATCTAACTGTAATGAAGGATATTTGTGTGAGTAAAACTCATCCACTGATGAGAAACAGTAAACCTGCGTCTCATTTCTCTCTCTATAAATCATAAATCAGTTTATCATGAACACGAGTTCAGTCTCTGGAGAGTCATGATGGAGAAACTTAACTTTTCAACTGTGAGTCAATTGAGTCAAACACTTTGAACAATGATTCAGTGAATCACGACTCGTGCTGCTCAAACAGTGAACATGAACGAGAACAACAAACACTAACAAACTAACTAAACATGTTTTCATCAGTCATAAATGCCTAAATATGAAGTTTATTCATTTGCAGCGTTAGTTTTTAGAGATTTTGTCTAACAAGGTCATTTAAGACCATTAACTCTGTTAATTATTCTCCTAAAGATGGTGTTTAAAACAGAGAAGAGTGAAGATATAAAGATGGAGTTTATTAAAGATGAGACTGAAGACATGAAGATGGAGATTAAAAAAGAGGAGGAGAGTGAAGATATAAAGATGGTGTTTATTAAAGAGGAGGAGAGTGAAGACATAAAGATTGAGTTTATTAAGGATGAGACTGAAGACATGAAGATTGAAGAAACACTGAGTGTGAAACATGAAGAAACTGAGGAACAAACAGGTTGGTTTTACTCTTCACAGCTGAACTCAGTCATTTGATCCTTATAAAAATGTTCAGCTCTACAGATATAGAGAATATACAGTATAATCTTACAGAAAAGTGTCCTAATTCACTCTCAACTTCTTTAAGTTCACTTACTTGAGTTAGAGTTTGTAATTAAGCATTATTAACTCATTACAATAGTGAGTAAATGTAGTAATGTGTAACTATATCACTTTAAATTCAGTGTTTCCATTAAGGGTGCGTTCACACTTGTAGTTTGGTTCATTTGGTCTGGACCAAAGAAGAAAAAAAAACATTTAGTCCTGGTCCGATTAGCATTCAGATTAGCAATTTTATTTAGCAGTGGTGAGCGTCCAGCGTGCGACACGGTAAACAGATCAACATTGTAAACGAAATTCTACAAAACTTCAGTGAAAAAAAAAAATAAATAAAATGATCATGCAACGCGATAAAATAGCTTCTATTCCCTGCAAACGATACCATTAAAAATGTTAACGTTCCACTTAATGGCAGAAACAAAATAAAAGGTAAGCAAGAATCCGTATTAATTTCAGTACGAGTAATAGAGGGCGATCCTGTCAAAATGGCGGCACCGCCCCGGCATGCAACGAGGCGTGAAGTCGGTTCGTATTCTCTATTGCCTATTTTGAGACGGAACTTACCGAACCGCCAAAACAATGCTGTTTTCTGAGGTAAATGCGCTCGCTGTGTGTGCGTTGCCTGCGTGTGATGGTATTTTGGCCAGCTGGGAACTCGTGAAGAGCTTATAAAATGTGTAAAGTAGTCAAAACAGCGGCGGGAATCCATCCGTCACACACACAAACTATCTGCTGCGCAGAGACGCGCATCTGATGCCTGTGATGGGCAAACTCGCAACTATGACAAGAAAAACCCACATGCGTGAGGATTCTGTCCTTTTTATGGTCTCGTCTTCCTGTTTTTGGTTCGTTTACATGTCTTTGGTCCGTGTTGCGTTCACATATCATTCGAACCGCACCAGAGTTCGTTTGGAAGCGGACCGAGACCCATCTTTTCAGCGGTCTCGGTCCGCTTGTTTGGTGCGGGCCAGGGTTCGGATAGCAGCGTTCACACATCTTCAAATGAACCTCACTAACTGAGCAATCGCACCAGGGTTCGTTTTAATAGAACCAAACGTGAACGCACACTAAATCTGATCCTGGACCACAAAACCGCGGGTACAAATATACAAATATACCCGCGCAAGTTGCAGAAAATATTAGTAAATTAGTAAGCAGCTACCTAATTCAGTAACTTGCTAACTAATAATTTTGATGCGATATAAGGTCAGTAAGAGATTCATTGTGCAGTGTAGCCAGCTTCATTGTTTATTACAGGAGTTTACACAACAGTGCAGAACTTGAAGTTTGAAAATTATATAGATCGACATGATGATAACCAGCATTGGACGGGACAGAAAATAACTAATAGACCTGCCACATATTCAATTACGTGTTATGGGTTTCTTTGTTGTTCATCGACTTTGTCTTTGACTTAAACAAAACATTAAAGGTGCCCAAGAATGCTTTTTCACAAGATGTAATATAAATCTAAGGTGTCCCCTGAATGTGTCTGTGAAGTTTCAGCTCAAAATTTTTATAACTGCCTATTTTGGGACATCATCATAAACAATTCACTGATTTACACTCGATGCCGCCCCTTTAAATGCTCACGCTCCTTGCCAAACGAGCTCTCGACTATATTACAGCGCATTTACAAAGTTCACACAGCTAATATAACCCTCAAATGGATCTTTACGAGATGTTCATCATGCATGCTGTATGCATGGTTTGAATTATGTGAGTAAAGTATTTATTTGGATGTTAACGTTTTATTCTGAGTGAATTTGAGGCTGTGCTCCGTGGCTAATGGCTAATGCTACATTGTTGGAGAAATTTATAAAAAATGAAGTTGTGTTTATACATTATACAGACTGCAAGTGTTTAAAAATGAAAATAGCGACGGCTTTTGTCTCCGTGAATACAGTAAGAAACAATGGTAACTTTAACCTCATTTAACAGTACATTAGCAACATGCTAACAAAACATTTAGAAAGACAGTTTACAAATATCACTAAAAATATCATGGATCATGTCAGTTATTATTGCTCCATCTGCCATTTTTCGCTGTTGTTCTTGCTTGCTTACCTATTCTGATGATTCAGCTGTGCACAGATCCAGACGTTACTGGCTTTTGTAATCCCTTAAACATGAGCTGGCATTATGCAAATATTGGGGCGTACACCCCGACTGTTACATAACAGTCGGTGTTATGTTGAGATTCGCCTGTTCTTCGGAGGTCTTTTAAACAAATGAGATTTATAAAAGAAGGAGGAAACAATGGAGTTTGAGACTCACTGTATGTCTTTTCCATGTACTGAACTCTTGTTATTCAACTATGCCAAGATAAATTCAATTTTTGAATCTAGGGCACCTTTAAAATAGTTCCAATATTTTTTGCTTTACTAGTTACGAGAATAGTTTGTCATAATGTATGATTAAGAGCTCATATTAAAAACAGATTTTATAGTTAAGTCATGGCAATAAACTATGGAAGTGTCTGCTGCTAAATAAAAAATTAAAAAGGTAATTGCAACTTTTTATCTCAAAATTTTAAAAAAATCTGACCTTTCATAATTATGTATAATATATAAACTCGCAATTGTGTTAAGTCAAAATTACAAATTGCATAACTGTGAAATAAACTCGCAATTGACCCTTCACCGGGAGTTTGATTGACACGCGATCTAACCAATCAGAACGCAGAATCCGCCATTTTGTCCGACAAAGCAGTCACGAGTTACAAGATTAACTTTGGTGGAGTTAAACTTGAAAAATTGTGTATATTGACATCTCTGCAATGTATTTTTCACTGTGTGTGGCGTGACCGCGCCACAGCTTGTCGGACAAATCAACAGCAACTAAGGGGGGCGGGTCTTTGCGAAGGGTCAATTGCGAGGAAAACAGTCAGAATAGTGAGATACAAAAACGGTAATTGCAACTTTTTTTTAAATTCTGTGGCGGAAACAAGCTTCCATAGTCATAATGTATGATTAAGAGCTCATATTATTATTATTACTTTAGAGTGTGATCCTTGTCTTTTATTTCTGCCATAGTAAAATTTAAAATGTCCTGGAAAAGTCCTGGAAAATGATCGCTGAAAAAGAGTGGGAACCCTGAAATGGTTATCGTGCCTTTAAAATGATAATTTTATAGTTACCGTATTTTCTGGAACATAAGTCCATCTGCAAATCAACGCCATAGCAGATTCCAAGCAATCCGAGCAAAGAGCTTAGAGAGGTACATTTAACCCTTATATTCCCAAACAAAGAGTGCACAAGTTTTAAAGTAGCTAGACAGATTCTGCCAGTGTTGGTTCAGTGTAGACCAGGGGTCTCAAACTCAAATTGGCGGGGGGCCGTTTCTGTGATTGACACCTCATAGGAGGGCCATATTAACAAGCGCAAGAAAATTTTCAGAAAATTTACTTTCCTTTGCATTATTTCTCATTTACTTCAAATTTCATTAGGCTTACTAAAATATTTTATACCTATACTATTAATATTTTATTTACCATACTAAATGTAAACAGCAGTGGAGGGGTCAGAAAAAAACAAAAAACTAGAGCTATATATCAACTTTATTTTGCCAAAAAATATAAATCTCTCATTGTTACATACATTATTAGTTTTTAACATTTAGTGGAAGTATTTTCCCTTACTTTATGTTAGCTTAAATAACATTAAAAATCTTGCACTGAACAACACTGTACTGAACAAATACAATCCCTGAATACATTTGTACACTCTTCTGTTTCTTGACAGACACCTGCAGCACTTGTGCTCACACAGCTGAGACACATTTGTCCAAGATGCCGTTTGAGCATCGGTAACGTTTAATGGTTGCATCGGACGCGTTTCGGTGGTTTAAATCGACGCTTGTGACTTAAAGTCGAGTGCTTTTACTGTAATTTAGGAAAGCGCGCTCATAATAGAAGCGATGCGGTTGAGAGCGCGGCTCATGGTTGCATAGCAACGACAGACGCCACTGGAGCAAAAGAGCACTGGAAAGAAGAATGCGGCTCGGCCGCTTATGTGACGCGATATGTGAATGCCCCCATAGAACGGTGACTTTTTCTTTGCATATCAGACAGGTAGCAACTAGAGAACAATAATAATAATAATAATTTAGCGGGCATGATTATGTTTTATTTTTGAGATCAGTTGCGGGCCGGGTGGAGGGGGAGGGCTATTTGAGACCCCTGGTGTAAACAATGATGTACATCTGAGTCTTTAATATGGAGGGAAGTTAGCAAGGGAAGGGCCTATTCAAACACACCTGCCCCTAAAGACCTTAGTCATTGCTTCAGGTGTGTTTGATCAGGGTTGGAGCTGAACTCTGCAGGAAATGTAGATCCAAAGCCACTGGAAGGCAAGCCTGCAACCTTTAGCCAAAAAAGCAAAACGGCTAATGCTAACGCTCTGCCCCCGTGGTACGCAGGGAAGAAGACCAGAGGCTGTTTTTTGAATGGATGTCAATGGATGAGAGGCTTCACTATGCTGATTAAACAGCTTTTGTGGGGAAATAGTTAATCATTTAATTTATCTACAGCCTGTTTGTTGATCTTCAGCATGTTTTACACTAAACAATACTTTAGAATAGATGTGTAACATTTTAGAAGAGGTGCGCGTCAGACTACATCCTAGGCTACGCGTGGTACTCACAGCCTACGGTGTACCTACGGGGTACACACGACGCAGAAGTATGAATCGGCCTTAAGTCTTCAGGAATGCTTGAAAATTACAGGCAGGTGTATTTGATTAGGGATGAAACTTAACTCTGCAAAAGAGTGGCCCTCCAGTACCAAAGCTGCCCATTCCTGATCCATACAATAGGATAGGGTATAGATCATACAGGTTGTTGATTTTGATGCTTTAAATGTCTAAATTGTTTTGTCTATTTTTGTCCTAGACCTGATGGCACTGAAAGAAGCGAGTCATGAACTTAATGAAAGGGAAGAAGGGAAAGAACATTATAATTTAATGAGTGAAGAAAAACCAACAAAGGTTTCCTTACAAAAAGGAGCTCAAAAGACAGGAATTAAAAGTTATTTCACCTGCCAACAGTGTGGAAAGAGTTTCAGTCGAAAAGGTAACCTTAAGGACCACATGATGATTCACACTGGAGAAAAGCCTTACACCTGCCAACAGTGTGGGAATGGCTTCAAACGGGAGCAAAGCCTCAGGCAACACATGAGAATTCACACTGGAGAAAAGCCTTACACCTGCCAACAATGTGGAAAGAGTTTCAGTCAAAAAGGAAACCTTATAGTCCACATGAGAATTCACACTGGAGAGAGTCCTTTCACCTGCAAACTGTGTGGAAAGAGTTTCATTAGAAATGTAAACCTTAAAGTCCACATGAGAATTCACACTGGAGAAAAGCCTTATGCCTGCCAACAGTGTGGAAAGAGTTTCAGTCAAAAAGGAAACCTTAAAGACCACATGACAACTCACACAGGAGAAAAGCCTCAAGCTTTGATTCATTATTTTCTAATATCAAAATAAAATTGAACAGCTCAATATTGCAATAAATCGAGGTTGACAACAGTTTACAAAGCTTACGCTACTATTACAAACTCAAAATTCCTATTTTTTTTGCATCGTTTACGGTTGATCAAATCTATCAAACCGAGAAAACCAGAATGAGCTTTCATCATTTACATAAGTTGTATATTTTTTTTTACTTTAAAAGTTGTCACCTTTTATAGCGTTTTGTGTCTGCTGATACTGAAATGAATATGGAACCAGCTTACCTTATTGTTTTTGACTTGGTTAAATATTCACATTCTTCATGGTATCATTTGCAGGGAAGAGAAGATATTTTATCCCATTGAATAATTATTTGGTGTTTTCACTTCAGTTTTTTTAGAATTCGGTTTACAATGTTGATCTGGTTACCATGAGAACAGTGTCACGTGCTGCAGCTTCAGCCATCATATGGGAGAAAATGTCAGAATAAATAAATGTGTTCAAAAACTGACAGATGTCGATCCATTTCTTTGTTGGTAGGGTGTAAATATTCACTTTCCCATATGGCCATGAAGGAGAATGGGATGGGCATTCAGTAGACAGACATCGACACACTGTATTTTTTTTTTTTGTATTTATTTCAACAAATGACAACCAAAATCAAACCCATAGAAGCTTGTGAACAGTTTTTAAGTGGCTGTGTGCAAGTTATACTCATTCACAAGCCGAGTGAGAGTCATACTCGCAAATGTAATGTTAATTAAACTGCAAGCAGCGCTGAAAAAGCCCTCGCACCCGGGCTGACTGCCACCCATTGGCCTTCGGAAAAGAGTGAACAGTGGGCGACATGAATATAAGCGAGTAAATACAGGAGAATTATGGCAAAGTCATTTCAAAGTGGCACACTTCCTGCTGCCAACAGGTGGCAGTTTGAGCATAACCGAATATTGTGATATAGATGTGTTCAGGCCAGAAATATTATAAAACGTGTTAAGTTTGAAGCAGATTGGACATTGAGTTACAACAATTTTCTGTTTTGTGGCATTAATCGCATACATTAGCACTCAACCAAGTGCTGCAAGATTTAACGTGTCTCGCATGTTTGGTACTTTGTGGCATATTGAAATGTGTTTCTGGTGGTGAATTACATGTAAAGCATGCCATTTCCTGTTGCCAGCAGGTGGCGCTACCACTAATTGAATATTGTCATAAAGAAGAAATGTCTTTAGGTCAGGACTCTTATCACACATGTGAAGTTTGGAGCAGATCGGACATTGTATGCTTGAGTTACAACAGCTTCCTCCTTCATGGCAAAACATCAGACTTTGTCAGGCCGCCACGGACACGCCCTTAAGCGAAAACTCAAGATCTTTGCAAAGTAACATCACTAAGACCTTAAGATTAGACTGACCATATATGATGTTGATCTGGTTAAATCTCTGAGGAGTTAATCACAGTGTAAAACATGTTATTTCCTGTTGCCCACAGGTGGCGATATGACTATAACTGAATATTGCCATGTTGATATCTTCAGGTCAGGACTCTAATAAAACATGTAAAGTTTGGGGCAGATCGGACATTGTATACTCGAGTTACAAGAACTTCCTGTTTCATGGTGAAACATCAAAGTTTGTCAGGCCGCCACGAACACACCCTTCAGCGAAAACTCTATATTTTCACGATTTAATGTCACAAAGGCCTTTAGATTAGACTGACCAAAAATGATATTGATCTGATAAAAGCTCTAGGAGGAGTTCGTTAAAGTACAACATCTGGAAAATGGCAAAAAATGGCAAGTTAATTCAAGACATCTGACTTCCTGTTCGGTTTGAGCTTTCGCTCCAAGAGACTTTTTTTGTAAGTATCGGGCTGTTAAATGTGTGTACCGAATTGATTCATTTTAACTTTAAACATGGATCATGGGTTGATCTATTTTTGGAGTTTCCATTGATAAAATGCTGTTCTGAAATGATTCAATGGCTGCATCTGAAAACCTGCAGCTGCCTTACTGTCTTATAAGAGAATGACTTGTACAGCAGCGTTTTTGCATGAAGGCACCTCACGAAACTGATTTCAGACAGACTTCTGAGGCAGCGTAACAGTTTAATGATCTACAGCAAAATAGCACAATTAAAATAGCGCATATAATTAATAGCTACAGTAGTAATTTCTTGATATCAAAATTTAAATATGTTGGACAAAATCCTATATTTATACGCAAACTGAGCAGCAAACACAACTTTCGGATGCCATCTTTATTTTTCTAGCTCAACTGTCACAGAATGGAAAGCACAGGATTGTGGGATATCAAAGGCAGCTAAGGATACATCTATGCTTCTTTCAAAAATCGATCTGAGGAATGTATCTCATGAGACAGGAAGTGAAGCTAACATTGGATTTGGATGTGCCTTGATGTCTTCCTTCCTTAAAATGTGTCCTCAGAAGGCAGAATTTTCCAGGATGCAGCCAGTGAGTCGAGGCTGTAATGTGATTGAATCAGCTGTACCTCATAAACCAATCAGAAGTTTGATCTACTTGTATAAGAAGATCTGGAGGTATTGGAGCTGGATAAATGGATCCTCAGGTTGGTCTGACACAGAGGCTGCGTCCGAAACTGCCTACTCAAAGAGTACTTAATTTCAATAAGTACTTACTTAAAGAGGGCTAAAAGTGTAGGTACTTAATAGCCAAATTTTGTTGAGTATGAATGAGATTTGGACATAATCTGCCATGGTGATATTATCATGTGACGACGTTATCACAGGCGCAACAACTTAAAATGATATGAGTGACAGGTTTATTTAATCTGTCTGTAAATATCTTGATATTGACTAAACTGCTTATTTTGTGGTCTTGTTGAAAAAAACAGCTGCCCAGTAATTTTGTAATTGTTGTAATTGTAGCAACAAATATATTTTGGGTTGATTTAAAGTTCTTATATTTTTAACTACTAATGTGAGTTTATATTTTGTTACGAAAACCCAAATTCGCGTGAATGTGTTAATTTATTTATCTTATATACAAAAATGTTCATCCACAAGCAAAAGTGGCATAAATCTCCTTTACGTTTTCCTTTTTCTTGGTGAATTAGCTCTAGTTTCATCCCTCAGGCTTATAAATAAAAACTTTTATGCATTATGATGTATTAAAAATATTTAACCTTGTCATCATGCTTTATGTCTGTGTATATAATTGCAAACTATGATGTATACAAGAAGTTTTTTTTTTGTTTTTTGTCATTATTATTGTTCATTGGTAAAGATTAAACTATGGTATTTTCCCTGATCTTGTATGTTATTATAGGTCCTGCTCCTGCAATAAAAATACAAAAATACAATAAAAAGCACAGAACTATAGCACCAGTAACTCCACAACCCTACCTAGTTCGGTTTTCATCATTGTTAGCAATTTCTGAAGCCAATGAAGATGTCGGCAAAACTGCTTGAAGATCTCACAATTGGAGAAGGCTGATTTTATAAATTTTTTAAAATGCAAGTATAAACTACTCAAAATTAAGATTACCCCAGAATGAATTGCTTTGCTAGCCCACCCCAAAATTTACACACAATTATATTGATAATAATAATGCTGATAAACCAAAACTTACATTACTTTTCATTTTACTTATTTAGTAAAACAAGCAAAATGTAATGTTTTGTCATATGACAGCTATGCATGAACACACACTAGAAAAATACAGCTGATGTGAATACATCTCCATTTACAGTCAATTCATGCATTAATTCATTGTTAATTCACTGATAATAGCGTAGTAAAAAAGTAAAAGAATTAATAAAAGCAATAATGACAATAAATGAATGCATATACAAATCAACAACACACAAAACAAAGCTTTATTCAAATGTATTGATCTAACAATCAGGCATTTACAGTCTTGCTGCCATCTCAACACAGCTGTGCCAATTCTGCGGCTTTATTCTGATGAAGCAGCTGATGAACACCTTCATCCATCATGTCCTTTGATATTGATGCTTGTGTAGCGAATTAACTCAAAGGGGAAATATTAATAATTATTCATAACTCATCATTAATTATGAATATGTAAATCAGTTAATTGGATTAACTGGATGTAGCTACATTAAGGTTAATATTACAATCAATTAACGTGTTCGTCCAGTGAACACTCAGTGTTGATTGTTTATTAATTCTAAGAAATGTTCATTTCCAGGTTATGGAAAAGCAACTTTCTTATTGTACAGTACAACTCAGAGCGCGTAGTCAGGATCTAAATCAATTAAGAGACAATTTATTAGCAGACGGAGTCAGAACCAAACATGTATTGTGCACAATCTTTATTAACTAACTAACAAACACATAACATACATGAAGGTCACACACATACGTAGGTAAGAATGAGCAATGATAGAGTTGAACCGGAAGTGGAACTGTTAATAGAGCTATAGGAAAATCTCAAAGACAATCTGGAAAAGAATCATCAGTTTCCGCGTTAATAAAACACCTTTGCTGACAAAGGTTTGTTTTACAAGTCAATACTTAATTGCTGTTTAGTGTTCAAATGTATGATACTTGAAAGATACCTTTAGGCTGAGGAGCATCAGATCTGCAGGCTGAGGAGAAATCTTGATGATTCGATCTAAAGTTGTTGCCAGTATCTTTTGTGTTGGATGAAGTACTATGACACAACTTAAACTGTTAATTTGACTCTTAGTGGGCAAAAAGTTCTTTATCTCTCTCATAGACGACAACACGCTTCCTGTCAGGGCTTTTACGACTGAGCAAGATTAACTGGCAGAGATCAGTATCAGCAGAGACCGAGTCAACTAGATCACCCATTGTGAAGGCCTCATCAACATGACAGCCAGTGCCACAATTCCTCAACAGACCGTCCATACCAGCGTGATGAATACGATCCTCAACTGGATGGAACTGGATTAAATACTTTAAATGTTGCGATCCTATCACAAAGCACTGTTCGCCAGAGGAGAAATGTCAGTTTTAATGATCAATAACAGTCATTATAAAAATATAAGCAAAAGGTACATTTACATTTACAGGTATAAGAAGCTACAGTAAAAATTTAAGCAAACAGTTCAGTCAAACGTTCAAAGTAGCGCTTTAATGGACTACAACGGTAAAGTTAAATAGCCTAAATATATAAAGTTATGAAACTTTACATTACCCTCAGCCAAAACGATTATCCAGGGAACAAATTATATATTAATGAGACCAAAGATTGCCTGTTACATATACAAAAGATGAATTATATCTCATGTTTAACCACTACAGAGTCATCAGAGTCAGCGGCAAACATCAGAAGGACTAGCCGAGGTAAGGCTGCTCTTGGCGGTGTACATGAGCGCTGAACGCCCAGTGATCGTCTGGATCTCACAACTCCGACAACGTCAGATCAAATTTTCAAAAAGGAGCTTTCTTTATCAATAAACCACAGATTTGATCTTGGTGCTGTTGCTCTGTGTCTGCTGTTGAATTATCCAGGTTGTTGATGAGGAGCGACCCCTGATGTGATTGTGAAGCACTTACAGTGTACAGTAGTACATAGTAAAATGCTATATAAATGCCTCATTCATTCGTTATCCATTTTTTAATATGTGTTCTTGTCTGTTCTTGTGAAACGTCATCAGCTGCTGCCCGAGTACTGATCCAATTCAAAGGTCACATCTAGCCAAGTACAGTTCAAATCCCCGAATGTGTTCTTGATCCGACTTTTATCGAGGATACATCGAGAGGGGACTTGAGACAGCCAGGTATCCCAGAATGCCTCTCACATCAACCAGCAACAGTTAAACTACATGTCAAGACATAATAACATGGAGGACACTGGGGGGGTATTTTTCCCAAAGTGAGCCATCAGCTCCAGTCCACTACAATTTGGAGTGGTTAAGGCCCGGGTATATGTCATTTCCCACGTTCTGCTCCATCTCGCGCACAGTTGAGTGTGCAAGCCGTGTCTCGTGTCCATCATCTTTCAATTACATCTTTCAAAGTATACTAAACCACGGATGCACGTGGATCACCAAGTTTGACACATGCACAATAAAACATTTTCTTTAGTATTACCAGACATCATGTCATCTATGGGACATTCGCTGGGCAGGAACGAAGAAGAAAAATAGTGCATCCACCATTGCAACATAGTTCAGAAGATGCACCAAGAGAACAGGAATTAAAAATGATGGGGAAAGCATGCCTCTGAGTTTGTCTTGTTTTTGAATCGCTTTTCACACTCTTCTTTGACGACTGCACATTGTGCTAAGTACTGTGCGTATTGCCACCTAGTGGACTCTTCCGTCTTGCTTGTGCATGTGCTGTTGCATATGCACCATCTGCACAGTCTTGAAATTTGAGCTGCCTGCGGACGGGGTGTGCGGCTGGCCATGAGCCTGCTGCTTGACGAAAATTATGAATGTCAGATTCACAAACGAGGACGGCCGAAGTATACCCGGGGCTTCAGTGATCACAAAAATTCAGCTGCAGGCTGCCACTGTTCAGAGAGCAAAGCTAAGTTACACAGAAGAATTTTTTTGTTCAGCACATAAAAATGAACTACTTCATTTCAGACTGTGGAGATGTGGTTTCTCCACTGCATGGATCTTCATGTGTATCTTCAGGTGACTTTTAAAAGAGAAACTCTTTCCACACTGATCACACGTGTGCGGCTTCTCTCTGCTGTGGATCATCTCATGTGTTTTCAGAGATGATGACTGACTGAATCTCTTGTCACACTGTGAACACTTATAAGGCTTTTCTCCAGTGTGAATCCTCTCATGTCTTTTCAGAGATGATGAATCACTGAATCTCTTGTCACACTGTGAACACTTGTAAGGTTTTTCTCCAGTGTGAATTCTCTCATGACGTTTTAAATGGTTTGCTGTAGTAAAAGTCTTCTCACACTCAAAGCACATGTACTCTCTCACACCAGTATGTATTTTCTCATGTTGATGTAAATAACACAGATGTGAAAAACTCTTTCCACACACAGAACATGAATGTGGCTTCTCCTTTATATGAACTCTCAGATGTTTCTTCAGGTCTGATGACCCTAGAAATTTTTTGTCACATTGATCACATGTGAACGGCTTCTCTCCAGTGTGAAATTTCATGTGTTCCTTAAGATTTCCTCTTTGTGTGAAACTCTTCCCACACTGATCACATGTGAACGGCTTCTCTCCGGTGTGGATCCTCATGTGTTCCTTAAGATGTTGTTTGGTTGAGAAACTCTTCTCACACTGATCACATGTGAACGGCTTCTCTCCAGTATGAATTCTCATGTGAACATCAAGACTTTGTTTGGTTGAGAAACTCTTTCCACACTGAGTGCAGTTTGTAGATTTCTTGGCTCTTCTTTTCTTTAAAAATGTCTTTTTAGTCTTTGAGCGACTCAAAGGTTTTTCTCCAGGTTTGTCATGATGTTCCTCCTCCACCTCACTCAGTTCTTCACTCTCCTCCTTCACTTCCATCAGCTCTGAAATGAAAGAGAAAAAAGTAATTTCACTTTCAGTAAATCAAAATAATTTAAAGAGAGAAATATGAAGTTAAAGGTGATAAAATTGAGACTTGTTGTGATAGACAACTGCTACAAAACATTACGATCATTTTGATGCATTTGCATAAATTAGTTGCAGATGTCCCTGAAGGCCTGTACACACCGGGACGAATATTGCACGCATTTATCGCCAGTGTTTTTCGAGACGTTTTTTGTGTTCACACCCAAGCGATTTTCACTGGTGATGCACAGTGAACGTGCAAATTCACTCCCTGACAGTATGTGGCGCTTGTGCTTAATGGTAGTGCAAATAAACATATTTATGTTATTAATAAAGTTAAATAAGATAAAAATGCAGATAATAAATGCCATATAAATGAAAGATGGTAGTCAGAAACAGTAGTGCAAATAAACATTTATGAAATAGACATTCTCAACTATATTTCTTGAATGTAAAAAAAACAAAAAAACAGCCAAAATATAGAAATACACATCTATCGGTATGGCCAAGAAGTGTCAGAGCATGATGGGAGGACAAGAAAATAATCTCAATCCATTGTCTCAGTTTTTACACAAATGAATGACTGCATTCATCAACCCTGTTACCAAAGTTACTGTAAGAAGAGATTTTGCTCAAGTTACACTCACAACCCTGTCAGTCATTCTGGAAAGATCATTTATTTCATACATTTTGGTGTTTACAGTTTATTCCTAAAAATAACAGTGTTGAAAACTGTATTGAAAATGCCTAAATTCTAGAAACACTCCTGGAAATAGTGAACCAGATATGAAACAAATGTAAAATACGTAAATATTTAGATTGATCTGATGTTGAAAATCAGTATGACAGTTTCTCAAACTTCCCTTTACTGATCTAGAAAAGAACATTATGTATCATTTCATAGTTTAACAGCGAATCTTTCTAACATGAATGTTGTCGTTAAAAGTTCAGTATGTATTTGATAGTTTATCTAAATGTGCAAGAACATGAATGTTGTTCAGCATCATGAATGAATGAAGAATAAACACCAACCTCTTTGTTCTTCAGTATCTTCAGTGTGTTTCATTCTGCAGGGTTCTGGATCACTCATGTTCTCTCTGTCCTCTTTAATAAACTCAGTCTTTACTGGTTTCAGCTCTTCCTGATGCTCTGATGCTCTTCTGATGGGAATATTCCAACATTTATTGATTAACTGCAGTGGGAGGAGCTTCACTGACTGAACTACAGATTGGTTGGAGGAGCTGATCTGCCCAAATCAAAAATATCAGTTACTGTGTTTGTTTTTATAGGGTTTTAATTTTTAGTATCTGCATCAAATTATATGTACAAAAGCAAATTCAAATAGAAAACCCATTAAATGCAAGTGTCTATTTTAATGTTTCAAATTACTTTTGTGAAAACCAAATGTTTTAATGTCATTATCATTTAGTGTAACAGAAATATTTAAAAATGAAACATTTATTTTGACCAGTACTTAATAAAGTATATAAAGGAGTAAGAGATCATACTAAATTTTGTTATATTTTAAAAGTATAAAGATTTAAAATGACAATTAAAGAGTATTTTGATCCTTCAATACAGTGTTTGAATGTCAGAAAATGATTCTTATTCTAAATATGCCTGACTAATTGTTTTCTTTCTTTTTCTTTCTTTGTTTTGTTGCTATATTAACCCCTTTTGTATTTCACTCTTAAACTAATTGCATTAATCATTTATATCCATCTATCGTAAAGCAAATGAGGAAGAATTAGAAACAAAAAGTTATAAATTAAACTTTATTGTTTCTTCCTTAAAATATTGACAGATGTCTAGAAAAGTTGTAAAGAACTGTAAGAAAAACAGTTGAAAGCATAAAGACTGAAATAAGCAGACATAAACACCACAAATCCCCTCGGTAAATTGACAGCAATGAAATGAGCTTTAAGTGTCAATTTACAGCAGATCTGAAGACATCAACATAATAAATGAGGTGAAAACAGGAACTATTGACATGAAATAAAGAGTGTTTTCAGCAGTTTCTCTGTTAATATTGATGATCCTCAGACTATCAACACTCATTCAACAAGACATTCAGACCATTAGCAGATCATCTTACTTTATTCTGAGTGTTTGCTGTTAGAAACACATTATTGAAGTCCTATAAACTGCTCTACTGAAAGACAATACTGTTATTTCTCACAACATGAAATGGATAAAACACAAACACTAATGACACTCATCTTCATCAACCACTGCTGCTAAATACAACATCAAAATAATATATATATGGACTGAAAGTTTGGTTTTCTAATAATAAGTACATTGATTGCAGGAGTGAAATTAGCTTTATCCAGCAATATTGGAGATGATGTTACGTGTCCCTCGATCATTTATCTTCTACACTAATGGAGTTCAGCATCTGAGGAAGCCTTTTACTCCACAGACTCCCATTCTGGTTCATATTTCTGAAAACTTTTATCTTTTTCTTTCACAAGCTGGACTAATAACAGCTGCCATCATGAGCTACTCTCTGTAAAGTTAAACTTCCCGCCACTGTCAGCATCCCGTCTGGATGATCATGTGATGTATCAACAACCAATGACAGAGAGTTTTACTTAAACTGAGCCTTAAGACAGAAGCATATATATATATATATATATATATATATATATATATATATATATATATATATATATATATATATATATATATATATATATTGCAATATATATTGCTATACATCATCATAGGCCTAAGATTTTATTTACCACAATTAAATCAATAATTCAGTTCAATGAGGAACCATCGGCTGAACTTTATGAGAATTTTTTTGTTTTTTTCTGACAACGTGATAGTCATTCGTTCTTCCTTCACTTCACAGTTCCCAGATCTGACTCTGAATTCACTGGCTACTCCGGTGCTTTTATCATTTTCAGCATGTTTCTTTAAAGGATCTGGGTGATCTGGTTAACCGGATGAAAATAACTTCCGCCTCACTTGATGTTCCCTCAGAGTTTCTTTCTCTGAAATTGGTCCCAGTTTTCAAGTGTTTATTAATTCATCTTTGGATGCTGGGTTAGTCCCAACACATGCTCTACAGGTGAGCCTGATATGAAACACCAAAAACAATCCTGAGGAGTTTAAATGTGGGATGTCAACGTTCAAAATGAACAAAGCTCATATTAATTTGCAGATTACACAACATAAATATTACAAAACACACACAAATGTCACATATACTGTCAGTCACCGTGTCTTTTAATCATTCAGCTTTAACCCTGTGATTATTCAGGTAGGGTCAGGATAGTCAGATCTGCCTCAATCATAAAGTTCTCACCCGCCTCAGCTGAAGATCTTCAGCAATGATGGAGCAGACTCTCTTGTGCTTCTGTTTTGAGGCTCAGTTTAAGTAAAGTCTCACAGGAGACGGTCATAACAATATAAACACTTTTTTATTGGTTACGGTACAAAGCAGATAAAACTTAAATCAGCTTAAGCTAAAAATCTCTTTAATCTTCACTTAATGCAGTTCATCTGAGGAAACCTTTCACTCCTCAGACTTTCATTCTGGTTTATATTTCTGAAAACTCATTTTAGTGTATTTCATTTACATTGAGTTCACACTTTAATTCTTCCTCTCTAATCTACATGTAGCCTATACTGGTGATTATACTGGATTTAATACAGATCACTGCTTTGATATCTTAAATATGAGATGATTCTGTATTATTAACTCTACTTTGTGCTGCTCTTTATTTCTAAAGGTTTTGTGATCATTGTCTCTTCTGATCTAATTTCACTACTGCAATCAATATACTTATTATTAGAAAATCAAACTTTCAATTCATATCTATCATATTGCTTATATGATAGATTATTGCTTAAATAATGTCATATTGTGAGAAATAACAGTATTGTGTTTCACTAGAGCAGTTTATAGGATTTTCTCACATATCATGACTCCAATAATGAGTTTCTAACAGCAAACACTCAGAATAAAGTATTGATGATCCTCAGACCATCAACAGTCAATCATCAAGACATTCAGATCATCAGCAGATCATCTCACACTCTTTATTTCATGTCAATAGTTCCTGTTTTCACCTCATTTATTATGCTGATGTCTTCAGATCTGCTGTAAATTGACCCTTAAAGCTTCATTCATTTCATTTCAAAGCTTCAAAATTTCATTGCTGTCAACAGACTGAGGGGTTTTGTGGTGTTTATGTATGTTTATTTCTGTATTCATGCTTTCAACTGTTTTTCTTACAGTTCTTTACAACTTTTCTAGACATCTGTCATTATTTTAATGAAGAAACAGAATAAAGTTTCCAAGGAATTGTGGTTGCTAGATGTAAACAAAGCATGGCTGACTGTATGGGGCTTATGTTAATTTATAATCATTTCCATCGCCAACGATGCCTATTGCTCGCTTATTTGAGGGAAACGGAGGAGAAAAAAAGGCACATAAGGCAAGAGAAGCTGTTATGGCTTTTATTTTATGTTATTTGTATATTTAGAAATGTATTTGGTATTAATTTATTTTTATTCTAACTCAATGGACTGAAAACTAGCTAATGCTAGAATTGCTGCTGATAATGCATAACATTTGCAGATAAATAACGTTAGAGCAATACCTTATTTTAATGAACGACTTGGCCCTTCTGTAACGTTAGAGAAACCTGACTTCTGAAGGCATCTGACCACCAGCTTATGGGCATGACCAGCAATGTGAATGTGAGAACTAGACGTTTTGTCTGCTTCAACTCTCTCTCTCTCACACACACTGACGAGGACTACAATCCTTAAGTATTAAAATAAAATCTGAATTGTCTGCACAATAATTATTTTGTTCATTTAATTAAAGATCGTGCCTAAGTCCTGACTGATTAGCCCCTGATACGTCACTCAACATAGCCACACACACAGTTACATATTGCCTAAACTTTATTGAAAACACATAACAAAAATGGAGAAATTTCTTGTGAGGACCAACAAGCCAACCGACGCACCACCAGCTGCAAAAAAGCTTCGAAGGTACAATGAAGCATACCTGCAGTTTGGGTTTACAGTCACGGCTAGGGTTGCCAACTTTGTCACTATGAAATGAGGGACAAAAGGTGGGCTGATTTTGTGCGAAAATACAGTGTATGATTTTTAGCTATTTGTCATAATGATAGTTAATTTAAAGGGATAGTTCACCCAAAAATGAAAATTCTGTCATCGTTTACTCACCCCCAAGTTGTTCCAAACCTGTATGAGTTTCTTTGTTCTGCTGAACACAAAGGGAGATATTTGGAAGAATGTTTGTAACCAAACAGATCTCGGTCCCCATTGACTTCCATAGTATATATTTTTTCCTATACAATCGCCGAGACTCTCATTTTGCCGGCAGCGCAAGACATGTGCAGAATAATGATAGGCAATAGTGCAGCAGCCAAACTCGGTGCAATACTCCTGTCCAATGACACAGTCGCTAGGAGAATTGTAGACATGTCCAATGATATCAGAGAGCAACTGATAGAGTTCGTAAAAAAAAGAGTCCTTACTACGCGCTGCAGCTGGACGAATCCACTGATATTGAGCGTGGCCTAGCTGCTCGCGTTCAGCAAGTAGCTCCACTTGTGAAATGGACACATTGCATGGTTCATCACGAAGCAATAGCTGCTAAATAAAATGCCGGTTCTCTTTGACTCCGTGCTGAACCAATCCGTGAAAATGATCAATCTCATCAAATCACGGCCGCTAAACTCTCGCTTGTTTGGGGTCCTCTGCCAGGAGATGGGGTCAGGGCACGAACAGCTGCTTCTGCACACTGAAGTTCGCTGGCTCTCCAAGGGGCGGGTGTTACAGCGGTTGTATGAGCTGCGAGAGGAGGTGAAGTGGTTTTTGACAAATCAAATCGGATCTGGCGAAGCATTTGGATGAGACTATGTGGCTTGCGCCTATGTCTTATTTGTTAGATTATATTTGACCACTTGAATGGCCTGAACCTGTCTTTGCAAGGCCGCGAAACTCATATATTTGCTCCTTGCAGACAAAGTGCACGCCTTCACACAAAAACTAGACCTCTGGCATGGCCGCATCAGTCGAGGGAACTGCGACATGTTCCCCAGCCTTACACACTTTATCACTGATGCAGGCACGTCACACGATTTCTCCTCCCTATTTCAATCAGCGTCTGAGCACCTGTCAGCAATGAGAAAACTATTTGCGACATACTTAAACTAGGATTATGGCTCTTTTGCGTGGGTTCGAGATCCGTTTGTGTGCACAGCAAACGTAACATTTCTATGCTAACTGCCCAGCTAACACACGACGTAACAGTTACGTAATGTATTCGTACTTTTTGGTAATGTCATGACTTACTAACTGACAACGTAACTACGACGTCGCATGCCAGTAATTTCATTACCTTCAGATTACCATCTCACAACGTCGTCAGTACGTTCTCCTAACGTTATAAGATTACCAAGAACGTTCCAGATACGTCCTCTATTCGTAATATATTGGTAATTCCATGACTTACTAGTAACGTAACTACAACGTTGTATGCCCGTAATAATATTACCATCAAATTACCATATCACAACGTCGTCAGTACGTTCTCCAAACGTTACAAGATTACCAAGGACGTTCCAGATACGTCCTCTATTCGTAATATAATGGTCATTCCATGACTTACTGGCAACGTAGCAGCAACGTCATGTGCTCGTAATTTCATTACCATCATTTACACATTCTTTATATGTTATTATTACCAGAATTTGCAATATAAAACGTGTAATTAAATGTCAGACACAAGACTGAAATGTCCCCTTAAGAAAAAAAAGGTTTCTTTTCACCAAATCAGAGTATGGATGACTGTTTTTTATATATAGTGACGTGACATACAGCGCGCGCCTCCACAAATGTAGTGCGCGCGTGCCCACAGTATGTTGATAAGAGTGTAAAGTTAATTTTTCTGAGAGAAGAATTTATTTTTCCGAGGTGACAACGAATAAATGGCTTTTATAAAAATGTATAAAGTTAACTTTGGAAAGACGCAAAACCTTTTTTTATTGTTATGTTTACGTTAGTGCAGGTGACGGTTAGAGTTGCCATGGCAACCGGGAAAACATTCAAGCTGCTGGAGAGGACAGCGTCGACGTTTCTCCGTGTTTCTCGTCAGTTTTATAGCAATAAAGTTCAACAACTGCGTCAGATTGGTTAAGTAACATTACCCACAGTCTACTTTAAGTACTTTTGTTAATATTTTTACCTTTGTGATTTCCTTGATCGTCTGAAATATATGTTATGCAAAATGTTACATTAGCATAGCATATGTTTTTAATGATTCTGAGAGCAAAACGTCTTGAATGCTTTTATTTTATGTTTCGCTGTAGGCTATATGTTTTTATTTATAGTTTGAGTGTATTTCATTATTTTTATTTGGAGTTTTATTCATGTTCTGTGTGTTTTTCAAAATAAATGAATTGAATTAATTTCGAGTCTGCATTCATCGTTCACAGCTGTTGGAATAGCCTTTACATTAGTTTGGGCAAATGAGGACATAAATTAGGTTAAACTACTGCATGTCCGCCCATAGAAAAATAAATAAAAATAAGAATTACCAACTGATGACCAACACACAACTATTGATACACAACGTTGCCACGACGTCGCAGTTACTAACTGGCAACGTCACAAAGTTACGTTGTGGCGACGTATAGGCACCTTTCACTTTTCCGGTTGCCACGACGTAACTAGTTACGTCGCCAAGACGAAAGTTTGGTCACCAAATTACGTTGCAGTTACGTAACAGTCACATATTTTGGTTAGCTGGGAAATCAGCAATCATCATTCTAAAACCATTTATCATCATCAAACATAAAGTATTATAAAGTTACTCATGCCATTATTAAATTAATTATAACAACATAAACCTTATTTTATTCTCTTCTGTGTCGCTCGTGTTCAGCGCGTCTCATGAGGCATCTGCTTACGTCATACAAACACGTGTTCGTGTAATACATCACGTGTTCTGCGCTCAATTATAATACTAACTATTTGTATTTATACATAATTAATTCACAATGTATATTAATAGATCGTTTAAACTTTTTAATTAAACGTGTAACTAGTAGATTATTTTCTTTAGGCTCCACATTTAACATGGGTTACATATGTCACTTCAGATAATAAGAAAATTATCAAACATCCACACTCGAGTCTTTGGTCTTTCAAATAATGTATATTTGTAAAGAGTAATGTTGGATTTAATGATAAAAAGCCATTATAAACTTCAAACTGTGATTCAGTACACTGTCCAGCTAGAGAAGTTTCCATTGAATATAAAATAGACTCAGATTTTAACTGTCATTGTATCAACATAAAATGAACCAGAATTAATTTCTCTTTCCCGCAGGATCTTTTCCCCCTCTGATCCAGTTACTGACAGTGATGATGCTCCAGTCCTCCACAGTCGACCTCATGGAGGATGAACTGCTTCTGCTTCAGTAAGACATCAAGGGATTGTTTAATAGATGAACACACCTCAGACACCTCTTCACTGTTCCTGCCACTGCCGGCATCGGTGCGGCAAAGTGCCATAATCGATTATGTTTATTTTCTGGCAGACAATAAAGTTGTGAAGTTTCAAATACTTCCGGTTTCGGGGGAATAACAACAGCAACAAGCAAGATGGCTGAGGCGGAGGGAGATGACCGCAATAGACGGGTCCTTTATACATCCTCTGCCCTGGATCCTCGCTTTAAGGGGTTACCTTTCCTGACAGAGGAGGAGAGATTGGATGTCCCCGCAGGAGTGACTTCAGAGGCTGCATCCCTGGAGGAAGTAATTCATTTTTACTTGTAAAATAATTTAAATTTAATTAATCATTTAATAATTGTAAATTCATAATTTAATAATTGTCAGTTATTACAAAATTTAATTATAATAACAATGTAATGTTAATTTAATTATTTAATAATTATGTAATTATTAAGCAGCTACATAGTCAGTAAAATGTTAGACTGAGAAAAATAGTTATGTGTAAATACATAAATATTGTCATATGAGCTGCAGCATTGGCTGAGAAAGTGATGCTAACTGCTGTTTTTTGCTCTTATTTATTTATTTTTTCAAACAGTATGAGAGAAAACAGAGAACAGAAGCAGATGAAGCGCCTGGCAGAACAGGAAGTACAGGAACCAAGGAAGAGTTGCTGTCCGTGGATGACAATGTGTCAGACTCAGCAGGCCCCTCCACTCCCAAAAGAAGGGCCTCATCGCTGCTTTTAAGTTTGCTGGGACCTGCTTTCATCAATGACACCGGTGAACCTGCAGTACAAAGTAAGACCGCCGATGCCAGTGCTGAGGAGGAAATGGACTTGTACTGTAGATCCCCAGCTGTGCCTCTCTCTGAGGATCCCTTGGACTGGTGGCATCGCCATAAGGGCACATTTCCTCTCCTCTCTTGGTTAGCAAAGAGATACTTGTGCATCCCCGGGACAAGTGTGTCAGCAGAGAGAGTCTTCTCCACTGCAGGAGATGTTATCACTGCAAAAAGAAGCTCTCTCAAACCGGACCATGTCGATCAGCTTGTGTTTTTGCACAACAACCTTGAAATTCCCAAATGCTAAACAGTGAGAAGTTGTAGGCTTAGGTTAAACTATACATTTCCTCACTCTGAAACGGATTGTTGATGATGGTGATGTTGAACTCAGACGGAAGAAGTTGTTTGTTTGCACAAATTTGGTAGTAGGCTAAGCCTACACACTTTATTTTTTACAATACTGTATTTCACATCTTAATATTGTATTGTATGCAGCTGATGCGATGGTAGGATCAGGGCAGGCATATAATTGTCATTGTCTTAAAGCTGCTAAGCTGCTGTTGAGAATAGTTTGCACTTTACTTTACTACTTGAAAAAAGTTTCACAGTAATAAGTGGTTACTGTGTGTTGTTGCACTGAATATTTTTATTCCTGGGTGGTTGTTGTTAAAATAGTGTTACTTATTATTTTAATATTTGCACAGGACTTCAGGAAGTGCCCTGTCTTAGAGCTGCTATTTTATGGAGGACCAGGGGTGCCACTTAAAAATAAAAAGAAGAATCAAGTAAAGCAGAACTAAGCAAGATTCGCGAAGCTCCCCCTACAGTTTCCTTCAGTGAATCACACGGTCATAAATACTCCAAGCGCAGCTCTGGACTACAACGACTACAACGCTCGCCAGCGCAGTAGTTTTGCAAATACAGTACAAGAAAGAGGAGGTGGGTAATTTGCAAATACAGTACACTCGATGGAGGTGTCTTATAAAGACATAATATATACATTGTTTTTGAATTACCGTAAAGCATTTTGTCACTCTCGCGTGAACGTGAACATGAGGCGAGATTGTTTCGGGTCGGTGCAGCTCAACTTGCAAGTGCTGTTTTCTGGCGTAGACGTGCCAGAGGGGGTTAGTGCACGCCTCAAACACACCACTACAAGTCAATTAACCATCGTAAGGACTTAGAAAACCATTTATGAGGGTAAAAAAAGTTACTTTTTTATGTTTGAATTATTAAATTAATTAAAGCAGAACTATGTATATAAATGAATCACTTTTTATATGGGCAAATTAATAGACATATTTAAAGTTGTTTATTTAATTCTTGTTTTTAAATGTAGTTTAATAAAACAATAAAACAATTTAAAAAATCTTTTTTGAACGTATGAATAAATAGACAAATTTGAAATGGGATATTTAATTCATTTTTTAAAACGTAGATCAATAAAACAATAAAAAAATACATTAGTAAATCATTTTAAATGCGCATTTAAATCGCTTTTTTAAAAAGAATTTGGCAAATGCTTTTCTTTCTCTATTTACCAATTGCTTTTCTTTGTCGGTTTGCCAAATGCTTTTCTTTATCAATTTGTCAATCGAGTTGTAAAATGCCATTGGACAGTACACACTTGGGAGCAACCAATCAACTTTAGCCTCAATTTGAAGAGCCAATCCTCTCTGACTTGTAACACTCACTGTCATTGGACAGTTAGTACGGTGACCGGGAGGGGACATGTTCGGTTCATTTAGTTTTGTCGTGGCCACAACATATAAACTCGTGGAAACGTGATAATATGTCGTGGCCACAAGATATTAATTCGTGGGAACGGCCACGAGATTGTTTTGTCGAGGTAACGACATCCTTATGCCGTGGCCATGCGATGTAAAGTCGTGGCCTCGAGATCATATGTTGAGGGAACAATATATTTTTCTTATGGTCACGAGTTAAATGTGTAAACAACTTGTGCAACCATAGCAACCTGGAACTATCACAAATGGACAATACCATAATAATATTTTTAATTAAGAAAAAGAACGGAATTAAGAAATTATTATATTAACATAGTGCATATTATATTGTATTGCGCGCGATGTTGCAGACAGCATTCGAATGAAGTTTATAAATCAATGTTTAACAGAAAACCGACCGCCATTGCTCGTAGTTTCTTTTGCGCTTTATTTAAGCTATGATAAAGTAATTATGCAGCGAATGAATTTTTTTATGAATTTCTATTGAGGTGAATGTCTAAAAAAACATTTTCCATCTAAATTAGTTAACCAATGATTAAAGATGAAATAGGACTTTAAGCATTTTTTTTTAATGTTTGCTTCTAATATTACACTTAACAGTATAGAAAAACACAAAGTAACCCGAGTTTTGCATTGTGTGTATCTGCTCGGTTGTGCAACTGGTGAACCGAGCGCGCTTGTGTGGCAGCGACCCGGATTTGAATCCATGGGTGTACATATATCTGTTCCCAATGTCTCTCTGATCTCCAGATAAGTGAGCTTTACTGGTATACTAGGGGGTGTGTGTAAAATACCAGTAAAAGGCAAATTCCTAAGCTGTGCCATTATTTTTAAAGATCACTTTATTGTATTAGAAGCACACAATAATGATGCAATTACAATTAATACAACCTGAACTTCAGCACTGCTTTTGGACAACTAAAATGCATTTAGTACAAAATGAGTTGATCCACTTGAACAGATTTACAGTGTGCCACAAATACATTTAGTTACACTAAATTACATTTGAATAAACTGTGCTTAAGTGTACTATTTTTTTCACTAAGGAAGGATTGATTAAAGCCAACTTCCAGGTAAGTACAAGGTGTGGCGTTAAATTGTGTGGACACTGAAGCTGTGTGAAATCCACTGTCCACAGTAATTCAGGAAAATGGCTGGGCTTGACACGACGCTTGTCTGAAACATGGTGGTCTGGCCTGGAAGAACGGAGTCCAAATGTAAGCCTCCAGCACTTCCTGTCAGGCTGCAAGGTGGGGCTCGCACCGCTATCAGTGGGACGCGATAATGTTCAGAGAGGGTTGGTGGCACACAAACAGTTCACAAGTAGAGGACAGTTGCCATCAGTATCATCATGCAGGGGTGGAAGGGAGACGCTCCAGGGTTAAAGCGTGAACCGTCCCCGGGGTCCCAGTCTGATGACCCATACAGCTGAGCTATAGGCCCTGAGCTGCCAATGCAGGGGAACCTGCCAAATAATGAGGGCATGATATTAAGGTCAAGAGGTGGCAAGAAGGCCTAAATCTGTCAAAACAAACATCTCTTTTCCATCTCTTTACACTCATCAAGGTTTGACACAAACAATTTTACTGTCACTCATGTCAGAGCTTTATATGTTTTTCAAGCAATGTCATTTCCATTTTGTACCTGTTGTTGGTCTCACCTTTGCACACACGTGGTCTTATCCACGCCCTGGGGTTAAAGGAGTGAACCGTCCCCGGCTGATGACCCATACAGCTGAACTATAGGCCCTGAGCTGCCAATGCAGGGGAACCTGCCAAATAATGAGAGCATGATATTAATTATGGTCAAGAGGTGCCAAGAAGGCCTGAATCTGTGAAAAAAAATTAAAAAAATCTCTTTTTCTTATGCTTACTTTTCTTATGCTTCAGTTTTTCTTTTAAACCAGTCATGATCCAAAATGGCCTGTAACGTCATCCGTGACTTTACATCATGAAGACGCTGAAGAAGATCCAGGCATTCTGTAAACGTTTTTAGAAGAGATCTGATTGGTCATGTTTGATTGAGACATGTAGTTCATGTAAGGTAATGTTAACATGAAACACACTGCATTTGTTACTATGACTTTCTCTGGATGCCCACTGATAATGTCACTGTCACTCATGTCAGGGCTTTATATGTTTTTCACACTAGTTATTGGTCTCACCTTTGTCGCGTGGTCTTATCCAAAAGCAACGAGTTATTCTCGGGACCAGCAGATCCAGCAGTACGCGTAAGTCCTCAGTTGTTGCCCATTCAGCGTATTTTCTGATTGCACTGATTAATAGAGGTTCATCATCTCCTGTAAGAAACACATGCTCAGTGTTCAGTAAAACACCATCAGTGAACTGTAGTAAATAAGTCATCAGTGAACTGTGCTTAAAAAGCAGACTCACGTCTTTCTTCGACGAGCAGTGTGTCTCCAAAGTCCATCAGCTTTACATGCAGGGTATTTTTGTGGACAAGGATGTTTCTCATATGCGTGTGACGATAAACACCTCGACTCATGCAGTGATGAAGAGCAACAATGAGCCTCTGAATGATGAGTTTCACCTCGGTTTCTATCAGGCCACTTCTGTTTCGCTCAACATACTCAAACAGGTTGATGTAGGAACGTGGATACTCCATAATCAAGATGTCTTGATCTTCCATGACAAAGTGATCATATAATTGTACGACATGCTTGCTAGTTGGAGGCTTTTGCACCATCAACATTGCAGCTGCCTCTTGACTTAAAGGGTAGGAATACCCAGGCTAAAGAAAAGAGATTGACAAAAGATTAGTTAACTCCTTACTGATCTCAAATCTCCTAAATAAAGGCTCGATACACTTCATTTTCCACTCTAGGGCTGCCGAAGATGAAAGCAATGCACTTTACAACTGATGTTTCAATGATAGCTTATACTGTCTACATACAAACGTATCAATTACCAAATTAGAATTTAATAAAACATTTTATGAAGAATAAAGTCTTTTCAACTCACCAATTCCACTAGTTTCTCAGACCGGTTCTTCTTAATAAATTTGATGAACACCTGAAAAATTAAGACATTTTTGTAAAGTGATTTATTCTTGTTTGTGTACATGGTAATCTAATCAAAACTGTAAACACTGATGTTTTCATCAGGACTGAAAGAGTAAAGACAGAAATATACAGAACATATGAATATATATGTGTATACAGAAAGGGAAACATACTAGTTTGTGATCGGAGTAGCGAAATCCTATATGATTACTGACACCAGGTCTCGACTTCAGTTTCTTTGCCACATAATAAAGAGATTCAAAGGATCCTGAAAAATGCACAACAACATGTTAATATACAGCATGAGAATGAACTCCAGCAGCATCTGCTTGTGACGAAATACACCTGTGCAGATCAGCAGAAGACGAGGAAAAATGAAAACTAAACCCAGAAGCATCAGGCTGACATAGACATGAATCAGAGTGGTAATATCTGGAGACTCACGGTCTGTTGGCTCAGACTCCAGCGGATTTGTGCCCGTCGGATCCACGCCGGATGTGTGTGGAAGCTCCTGCGATGGATCCTCAGGCACAAAAGCACACACTTGGGTTTCTTTCTGGGTTTGGAAGGATCCTTTTATCGACTTCCACGCTCTCCGGAGGCCAGCAAAGAGTTTCCTCCATTGTGTGCGCTTTTCTGCAAACAATCAGAGTGAGAAAGAGCGGTAACACTTTACTTAAGGGGTGTGCATAAGACTGACACGACACATGTCATGAATATGAAGGAGGTTTTATGCATGTTTATGACAACTGTCATTAAGTGTCATTCGCTTAATTATGTCATTTTTAATGCAAAGATGACATTGTTTGAGATGTCCGAGTTATGACAACTTGACATAAACCAATACATCATAACCTGTCAGTGTCTTTGTCATGACAACTTGACATCATTTAGCTTTATGGGTTAACATTGCATTAAACTGTCATGTGGTTGGTTTTGACATTGGCTGTCATGAGGCCATTATAATAGGCCTATTTACTGTTTGTAAACATTCGGGATGCGTGCGCATCATGGTTGCAGAAAACCCGGGAGTGATTACCAGTACGACTAGAGAGTTACGACGAAGCGGTTCAAAGTAGTTAAGATTTAGAAACATTATAGAATATTTTGATTTGTTATTTTTTTTAAAAATGTTGTCGACATATCACAGCAGCTTCACCCAGCGATAAGCACTGTTATTTCAAAAAAATTAACATTACCGAGTGGGATAACGTACAGCTTACGGATCCGTTTGCCATAGCACCTTGTCAGTGGTTAAATGACGAAACGAAATGGCCAAGCATCCAGTGGCCAGAGATATATATTTACCTGATTGTGTATACTCAGGAGAAGCTAAAAGCGCATAAGTCTCTTGACGTGTACAACTTTGTTTTTTGTTTTGTTTGTCACGAATTAAAAGAATAAAAAGTTAATTTCGAGTTTATATCTCACAATTCTGACTTTTATTTCTCGCAAATCTGAGTTTATATCACAAAGAAAAACAATTGTGAGATCTCGTTTCTGTCTTTTCTGAATTGCAATTTATCCCGCAATTCTGACTTTTTCCCCCCAGAATTGTGAAATAAACTCACAATTGCGAGTAATAAAGTCCGAACTGGGAGTAATAAACACGCAAATGCAAGAAAAAAGTCAGAATTGTGAAATTAAAATAGACTGTTTAAAAGTTATCTATGTGAAATGTTATAGGTTTAAATATTATTTCAATGCTGTAACTGCTATGTATGTATGTCCTCTGAACTGCATATGTGAATATTATGTAGACTTACTGTTTACATCAAATTCCTGCTTTAATAGTAGACTAATCCTTGCAGGTGTCATCAGTCCAGTCTGTGAAACGTCTCCGTTTAGCTTCAAATGACGTTTTCTACGATGGTTTTCTTTAAAAATGAAGACTATATTTTTTTGCATTCCGATTCCAACATCCAGAGGCACAACAAAACATTTTTCTCTTATTCTGCGGATTTTGCACATTTTCCTCCAATTGCTACCGCTATTTTTCTGCAACCACTATGCGCGCGCAGCTGCAAGTGACGTCATTGTGACGTCTATAGTGTCATGAATATGTATCTTGAGCTCAAGTACAGTGGTACAAACTGAACTTGTCATTAAAATGTCATTAAGTGACAATACTCTGACAAATAATTTTATAACAGCGTCATGAATATTTTTCATTTCATGTTTTTTTGTTTTTGTTTTTTTTAAGTTTCCACCAACAGAAGGTCAGATAATAGACAATTTCACATTTCGCAAAAAAGATGACAGTGTTATAAAATAATGGTAACACTTTATTTTAGGGTCTTTTAACGTTGCTTATTACTATTAGCATTCATATGGCTAAAATATTGGCTATTTATGAGCACTTATAAAGCACATATTAATGTCTTATTCTGCATGATCTTATTCTACATTCTTAATCCTACCCAATACCCAAACCTAACAATTAACTATAATAAGCAGTAAATTAAGAGTTTATTGAGGGAAAAGTCATAGTTAATCGTTTATATATGTGTTCCCTATACTGAAGTGTTACCAAAATAATGTAATGTAATGTTAACCCATAAAGCTAAGTAGTTTTTTAAGTTTGATAATTACTCTGCTATGTCATGTTTATGACAGGTTATGATGTTTTGCTAATGTCAAGTTGTCATAACTCGGACATCTCAAACAATGTCATCTTTGCATTAAAAATGACATAATTGAGCGAATGACACTTAATGACAGTTGTCATAAACATGCATAAAACCTCCTTCATATTCATGACATGTGTCGTGTCAGTTTTATGCACCCCTTCAAGTAAAGTGTTACCGAAAGAGCTTTATTACCAGGTATGTTTACACATGTGAGACAGAATGACAGTGACAAGACACAGATAATAAAATAGAAGAAGTAAACAGGAAATAACAACATGCAAAAAATATATTTAAAAAAAAATACACGATATACAAAAAAAGATAGTACATGTATTAATGTTGATTAGAAACATTGTTTTTATCAGCACAGATTTCACATCGAAGTCCCAGTGTAATCATCCTAATTGTGTGTACCATAAAGGGCACTAAACTAATGCCAGTTTTTCCCCAAATTGGTTATTAATCTGTGTGCACTCATGACATACTGAGAAAGCAAGAGGGAATGAGAATAAATAAAGGTGTGCGTTTGTGTGTTGTGAAGTCAAATGTGTTTGTGTGTGTATGGGTGTGAGATTGGTAAAGAGAAATCTGATTGGCTAGTTTAGTTTTTAGTAATTAGCACTTTTTCCACACACTAAAAAAATACAGATCTTTTGGTGGTCTTTCAGGTGAGGAACCAGCAGAAGACGAGGAAAAATGAAAACTAAACCCAGAAGCATCAGGCTGACATAGACATGAATCAGAGTGGTAATATCTGGAGACTCACGGTCTGTTGGCTCAGACTCCCGCGGATCTGTGCCTGTCGGATCCACTCTGGATGTGTGTGGAAGCTCCTGTGATGGATCCTCAGGCACAAAAGCACACACTTGGGTTTCTTCCTGGGTTTGGAAGGATCCTTTTATCGACTTCCACGCTCTCCGGAGGCCAGCAAAGAGTTTCCTCCCTTGTGTGCGCTTTTCTGCAAACAATCAGAGTGAGAAAGAGCTTTATTGCCAGGTATGTTTACACATGAGAGACAGAATGACAGTGACAAGACACAGATAATAAAATTGAAGAAGTCAACAGGAAATAACAACACACAAAAAATATATATTTTAAAAATACACAACAGACAGTATATGAATGAATGTTGATTAGAAACATTGTTTTTATCAGCACAGATTACAGCTACATGATTCACGAGTAAAACTGTCCTAATGCAGCGAGTTCATGTGAATAATTAGCAGCTTTTCATTGTTTCTGAACACAGCAAATTTCCAACAACACTTGAAAAGTTAAAAACACAGTGCTGATGCTGTTACATAGAAGTCTCAAAGTAATTGTGTCCTGCGGGTTATTTTTGATATATAATGTCATTTTTGATTCATTAAGGTTGTCAGTTACCTGTTGAATCGTCCTCCCAGGCGACTCTAGGGACAGCCGGTGGTCGAGGCGCCTCTGTCGGGAGCTGTTGGCAGCTGCTACTGCAGGGCTTTCTGTCAGCCGGCTTCACAGCGCCACCCAGCGGCTCAACTTGAGCGTCCTCGATCGAGCCAAAGCTGCTGCAGCTTTCCAGCTCCAGTGGAAAGTTGGCAAACATAGTGTCCAATGTGACAGTCGTCAGATGCTCCATCTCAACGATCTGTGAACACTGTATTTGCCTGTTGGTTCTAGCGGTAGACTTGTAACACTCAGTACTACAGATCGATCGCCAGTGACCATCGAGCAGCTTCAAACTCCGACAAAGAGCTGAATTTCAACTGACTCGATTTACGAAGCGGCCGCGCGCACTGTGACGTCACAACAACGCGTTCCACGATTCCAAGCGGTCTGACGAAGGAGCGGGGCACAATTTCATTGGTTTAGAATTCAGCAAATCTTATTGGCTTAGACGCTTCGAGCCTGAGCGTAAACATTCCTTAATGTACGATTTTGTGAATGATTTGGCCATAAACAGAAATATTAAGTGCTAACTATGACTGTATCTTATTATCTGTTTAGCCAATAGATTCTAAGTAAAATATTAATGTTTCATTGTACTTAAGAGACAGAATAGATGAAGTTATTATTTACAAACGAACGCTTACAATTAATTGGTAGAGTTATTAAAAGTACACTTAGTAAGAGTAGGATTTCTAGATGGACAATGTGCTCCATGATATAAAAGCTAGTTAACCCTTAGAACGTGGATGTAGAATACTGATAATTCTATAAAGAATTTAAAAAAAAAAAAAAATTTTCCAATGAAACAGACAGCAGAAAAACTATAATTTACAATTACAAATATACTTTGTTTTAAAGAGCACAAACCCCTGTTTAAGTGTCAAACATTTACCTCTCATTGTTTAGATACTCCCCATTAAAAACAATGAAAAAGAAAACTATACCATCATCACGACTAACAGCTAGACACCTATAGTCTCGTTGTGAAATAAACACATCATCAGTAATATTACATTATAATAATAACCTGAATTTTTTTTTTTTTTTGAAAAATCAAATTGCATCATTTCAGGTTTTTCTATGAGAAAGGCCGTTACTGCATAAGTGAACTCTGATAGCTACAAGGGCACTGCTAACTACAAAAAAACAAAATAACTTTTGCTGTGCTATTTGACTTTAGCTGACTGAGTGACCAGTGCAGTAGGTGACAGTCTGACTTTATAATAACGACGTCTTATAATATTCATTCATTTAAGCATCATCGTCGTCGTCGTCGCATCATGAGTCCCTCGCTGTTAATCATGTAACTACCCTGCTTACCGCTTCTATTATACTCTCCTGCTTACTCTGTCCCTCATTGGCTTCACTGTCAGACACCTGCTGCTCCTCTGCCTTACAGGTGTCTCCTCCATGTTCTTCTATGTTCACCTGTTTTTGCACGTCAGGTACTGGAAACTGAAGCTACAGTAACCGCACTAAACATGCCAGTAATTTTTGCACGTTGAGGCATCAACCTCTAAATTTTTAGATTTTTTTGCCCGCAACTTCTCCGCACCCCCCTTGCACTTGCGCTTTTGTTTCTCCATCCTCCTAATCCACAGATGTTCTGGTGAAACAGAGGGGACGGGCTGGAGTCTGTTAAGAGATGTGATTGGGCCAGACCAGTGTCAGTATGGAAAATGAACCAATGGGCCACTGTCCCTGCTTTATGGGCCGGTCGTTGGCCAATTTTATGTTTATTAAAAAAAATCATATATAGCGGCCCCGCCCTCAAGTGCGTCGGCCCACCGGGCATTTGCCCGGTATGCCAGATTACCAGTCCAGGCCTGTCGTTAAATCACTGACCAAACTCGGAGCACTTCACCAGCGGTGACTCTCTCCTCGCGTGACATCCTGAGCTCGCGCAGCATCCTGAACGTTCTATAGCCTAACCGTTATATCGCACTTTGTAAAGAAACTGGGCTGGCGGATATCGCGTTTTGTGAAAAAATACATTTTGTAGTAGGCTTAAAATGTACATTTTTAAATCTTATTAATGGCAGCAATTCACACATAGATTAAGGTACATCTGAACAGTGATTTCCAATAATAAAATCCTAATGTCCTTTCGTTTTGCAACGAAACTCTTCAAATATTCTTTGTAAAAATATTTTACAAATTCTTTTTTAAAGCTAAATTTAACAACATTAAATCAACTAAATGAAGTTCTTTAATTATTCAGTATATGTTGAACAAAGTTGTGACCTTCCCATAAACAGACTAAACAGAGAGTTTGAGTAAAATTAAATAAAAACTAAATAAGAATAAACGTAAATAGTTTTAGACCTGGACAAATTTGCTTTGATGAAACAGCCATTACATCTGTTATGTTAAAATTTTACTTTGACAAGCCAAAAACAGTTTTTAAAGTAAATAAGTGACTTCCACTTCTCAAATGTGCTTTTCCTTTTCAAAGTCTGGCAGAAATTATGGGTGGTTCTAAAATATATGGTCACATGACAATAAAATGGCATGGTTGCCAAGAGCTCATCTCACCCCACTCTCCCCTAGTCAATAATAAAGTATATAATATTGTCAGTAAACAAACAGTATAATACAAGATAAGGCAAGGCAATTTTATTTGTATAGCACATTTCATACACAATGGTAATTCAAAGTGCTTTACATAAAGAAGAATAAAAAAATTAGAACAAAGAATAGAAATAACAGTAAAAACAGAGAATTTTGCTATCTGGATGGAAGAGCTAGGAAGTCTTCGGGAGTTTTTTGTTGTTGTTGTTGTCCATCAGAGCAGATCTAAATGGATCTTCCTCACATGACAGGACCGCTGTCTAGCTCTACCTGTTAAGGCACTTCAAACTGATAAACAAAGTTTAAATCTCCCCTTTTGCCAAGGCACCTCTGCTCTTTCCACAGTGACGACTTCTAAAACAGCTCCCCTTTCCAGTGGATTTTCTTTTGGCCCTTAACGTAACCTATAAATCTGAAACTCTTTCCACACTGATCACATGTATGGCTTCTCTCCAGTATGAATTTTCATGTGGTGATAAAGCGTCAATTTATGTGTGAAACTCTTTCACAAACTCTTACAATGATCGTAAAAGGCTTCTCTCCAGTGTGAATATTCATGTCCCCCCTAAGGATTTTTCATGTTTTATAAGTATTAAATAAGTATTTGACACATCAGCATTTTTATCAGTAAGGAGATTTCTAAGTGGGCTATTGACACAAAATTTCCACCAGATGAAGCCATCAAGCCAAATATTGAATTCATACAAAGAAATGAGAACGTGGTGACCGTGCATGTATGGCATGGTGGTTCAGTGCACTGCTTATAGTTTTCTTTGAAACAACAGTACCTGCTGATGCAAGGTCTTCCCGAAGTTCTGCCCGAGTTGTTCTTAGCTCTTGCAGAACTCTCCTGATTATTCTTTGGACTCCTCGGACAGGGATCTTACGTGGAGCACCTGATCGTGGCCGGTTTATGGTGAACTGATGCTCTTTCCATTTCCGGATAATGGCCCCCACAGTGCTCACAGGAACATTCAGCATTCTGGAAATGCGCCTATAACCATTCCCATCAAAATGCTTTTCAATGATAAGATTACGAAGATCTTGAGAGAGTTGTTTGCTTTTACCCATCATGAAGTCTTTCCTGTGTGCCTCCTGGGTAATGAGAAGCCTTTACAGGCCATCAATTAGGACTAAAGCAGCTGATATCAATTAGTACTGATAGGAGGCAAGGTTTCTCACTCAATACTGACAGATTTCAGGTGATATCCTGGCTTTCTATGCCATTTTGTACCTTGTTATCTTCATGGGTTCAGCGTAAACAAGGCTTAGGCCGTGTGTCCAACAAAGCGTTTTTAGCCAGCTGAAAATGCTAGGCGCTCTGCTTAAAATGCCTATCTGTGAGCACTTGAGAGCGCTTCTGCAGTGCAGCATTTTTTTTCCGTTGAGACGCTTTGTTGCTATGATACCGAATATCCGCGGCACTGTTACTTATAACTGATTTTGCAGGTAATTTGTTTCAGACTAAAAATGTTGACACAATGTGGAATTACTTGCTATGTATGTTCGGAGACCAGCAATATTAAATTCTCATCCATTTTGTTCTGTTCTCTGCTTGTTGATGTTGTTGTACAGCAAGACAGTTGGTCGGTGTTGTACTTGTCCTGCCCCTCCTCAACTCTGATTGGACGGCTGGCTAAAAAGTGACAGTAATGAGCGCAGCGTTTTACTCAAAGTTGAACATTCTTCAACTCGAGGCGACCAGTAAAAAAAGCCGAGCTCTCAGCGCTTGAGCGTGAAAAAAACGCTTTGGTGGACACACGGCCTTAAGGCTTCTCTCCAGTGTGAGTTCTCATGTGGTCTTTAAGGTGTCCTTTTCTACTGAAACTCTTTCCACACTGTTGACAGGTGAATGGGTTCTCTCCAGTGTGAGTTCTCATGTGGGATATAAGGTTTCCTTTATGACTGAAACTCTTTCCACACTGTTGACAGGTGAATGGGTTCTCTCCAGTGTGAATTCTCATGTGGGATATAAGGTTTCCTTTATGACTGAAACTCTTTCCACATTGTTGACAGGTGAAGGGTTTCTCTCCAGTGTGAACACGCATGTGGGATATAAGGTTTCCTTTAAGACTGAAACTCTTTCCACACTGTTGGCAGGTGAAGGGTTTCTCTCCAGTGTGAACACTCATGTGGGATATAAGGTTTCCTTTTTGACTGAAACTCTTTCCACAATGTTGACAAGTGAAGGGTTTCTCTCCAGTGTGAACACTCATGTGGGCTGTAAGTTTTCCTTTCTCAATGAAACTCTGTCCACACTCTTGGCAGGTGTATGGCTTTTCTCCAGTGTGAATTCTCATGTGGGTTTCAAGTTTATCTTTTCGACTGAAACTCTTTCCACACTGTTGGCAGGTGTAAGGCTTTTCTCCAGTGTGAATTCTCACGTGGTCTGTAAGGTTTCCTTTTTGTGTATAACTCTTTCCACACTGTTGGCAGGTGAAAGGCTTTTCTCCAGTATGAATTCGCATGTGGACTTTAAGCATGTGTTTACGTATGAAACTCTTTCCACACTGTTGGCAAGTGAAGGGACTCTCTCTAGTGTGAATTCTCAAGTGGACTCGAAGGTTTCTATGTTGATTAAAACTCTTTCCACACTGTTGGCAGGTGAAATAAATTTTAGTTTCTGTCTTTTGAGCTCCTTTTTGTGAGGAACACTGTTTTGATTTTTCTTCAGTCATGAAATTATGTTTTTTCTCTTCTTTTTCATTAAGTTCAAGACTCGCCTCTCCCAGTGCCATTAGGTCTAGGACAAAAATAGACATAAAACAATTTAGACATTTAAAGCATCAAAACCAACAACATGTATGATCTATACCAGGGATTTCAATCTTTAATTGGCTGAGGGCCGTTGCTGTGATTGACACCTGCCATTTTAGGAGGGCCATTTTAACATTCAAGCACAAGGAAGCGCAACATTTCTGAAAAACTACTTTCCTTTGCATTATTTCTAATTTACTTCAAATTTCATTACTAAAATATTTTTGCCATACTTAAAAAATGTAAACAGCACTATCATTGTTACATACAGTATTAGGTTAACAGTTGCAAATATTTTCCCTTACTTTATTTTAGCTTAATTAACATCAAAATCTTGCACTGAACAACACTGTACTTAACAAATGTAATCCCTGAATACATTTGTACACTATTGCATTTCTTGCCAGACACCTGCAGCACTTCTGCTCACACAGCTGAGCCACATTTGCCCTAGATGCCGTTTGAGCATCTGTAACATTTATTGGTAGCATCTGACAAGTTTTGTTGGTTTAAATCAACATTCGCGACTTGCGCGGGTGCTTTTACTATAATTTAGGTAATCACGCTCATAAAAGAATCGTCGCAGTCGCGAAGCACCTGTGATGTGGCGAGCTTGTTTTTCCAGGTGCAGAGCAGGATTTTATTTCTTATCTCCATATAAATATTTCTAATACTAGTAGAGCTAATGCAAGGAGTAGAAAACTATTTTTCTTTTGCTGAAACTTCCTAGTCATCATGGAGAGCGCAGCTAATGGTTGCATAGCAGCAACAAACGCCACGGGAGCGAAAACGCTTTGGAAAGAAGGAGAAAGCGGAGAAAGGAGGCGGCACGGCCACTTATGTGATGCAATATGTGAATGGCCCCTTAATAATAATTTAGCGGGCTGGATTATGTTTTATTTTTAAGTTGCAGGCCGGGTGCCGTGGGGGCCGTAAGTGGCCTGCGGGCCGGCAGATTGAGACTACTGATCTATACCCTATCCTATCCTATCAGGGATGGGCAGCTTTGGTACTGGAGGACCACTCTTTTGCAGAGTTAGGGTGCTTTCACACCTGCCGCATTTAGTTCGGTTGAATCACACTAGAGTTCGTTTCCCCCTTTGGTGCGGTTCGTTTGGGCAGGTGTGAAAGCAGCAATCACACTCAGGTGCGCACCAAAAGCCAAACAAACAAGCATACCGTGACCTGCTTGAAGAGGTGGTCTCGGTACACTTTCAAATGAACTCTGGAGCGGTGAGATGAGAAAGCAATCAGACCCAGTTAACGGTCCAACGAACCAAACAATATCATAATTCATAACGGGAAATGTGATATAAAAAGCCTAATTCTGAGAGTGATCACATTATTTACCATAGTTGAAAACCAACGAGCGCCTCTGTTGTGTAATTTTACGTCTCCGTGCGAGAATGCAGAAGTATAAATGAAAACAGATGCATAGCCTACGGTGCAGAAGCATAAATCAGCCTTTACGATTAAATAATGGGGTTGGGTTCAATTTTGCTGGTGTGTTTGATCAGGGATGGAGCTAAACTCTGCAGAATAGTGTCCCTCCAGGACCAGAGTTGCCCATCCCATCTATAGATCTTACAGGTGCTGGTCATATAATTAGAATATCATCAAAAAGTTGATTTAACTAATTCCATTCAAAAAGGGAAACTTGTATATTATATTCATTCATTACACACAGACTGATATATTTCAAATGTTTATTTATTTTAATTTTCATGATTATAACTGATAACTAAGGAAAATCCCAAATTCAGTTTCTCAGAAAATTAGAATATTACTTAAGACCAATACAAAGAAAGGATTTTTAGAAATCATGGCCAACTGAAAAGTATGAACATGAAAAGTATGAGCATGTACAGTACTCAATACTTAGTTGGGGCTCCTTTTGCCTGAATTACTGCAGCAATGCGGCGTGGCATGGAGTCGATCAGTCTGTGGCACTGCTCAGGTGTTATGAGAGCCCAGGTTGCTCTGATAGTGGCCTTCAGCTCTTCTGCATTGTTGGGTCTGGCATATCGCATCTTCCTCTTCACAATACCCCATATATTTTCTATGGGGTTAAGGTCAGGCGAGTTTGCTGGCCAATTAAAAACAGGGATACCATGGTCCTTAAACCAGGTACTGGTAGCTTTGGCACTGTGTGCAGATGCCAAGTCCTGTTGGAAAATGAAATCTGCATCTCCATAAAGTTGGTCAGCAGCAGGAAGCATGAAGTGCTCTAAAACGTCCTGGTATATGGCTGCGTTGACCTTGGACCTCAGAAAACACAGTGGACCAACACCAGCAGATGACATGGGACCCCAAACCATCACTGACTGTGGAAATTTTACACTAGACCTCAAGCAACGTGGATTGTGTGCCTCTCCTCTCTTCCTCCAGACTCTGGGACCCTGATTTCCAAAGGAAATGCAAAATTTACTTTCATCAGAGAACATAACTTTGGACCACTCAGCAGCAGTCCAGTCCTTTTTGTCTTTAGCCCAGGCGAGACGCTTCTGACGCTGTCTGTTGTTCAAGAGTGGCTTGACACAAGGAATGCGACAGCTGAAACCCATGTCTTGCATACGTCTGTGCGTAGTGGTTCTTGAAGCACTGACTCCAGCTGTCTTCAATATTGAACCTTTTCACAATATTCTAATTTTCTGAGATACTGAATTTGGGATTTTCCTTACTTGTCAGTTATAATCATCAAAATTAAAAGAAATAAACATTTGAAATATATCAGTCTGTGTGTAATGAATTAATATAATATACAAGTTTCACTTTTTGAATGGAATTAGTGAAATAAATCAACTTTTTGATGAAATTCTAATTTTATGACCAGCACCTGTATACTCAATACACCAGTGGTTTTCAAATCTGGTCCAAAGGGACCCAGCACTGCACATTTTGTATGTATGCTTTATTTTTCAAATCTGGTTAAGATCATCAGCTTGTTAGAAGATTGCTGACGATGATGGTGGAATTTGCCAACTACAATTCCTGTTCATTACTAAGGTGAGAACCGGACCCAATATAAACCTAAATATACTCAAGAAAAGTGCTTTACTATTCAATAAGTAATAGAAGATATATCCATTGACATCCATTCAAAAAACAGAGGGGGCGAAGTGTTAGCATTAGCAGTTATGTTTTCTTGGCTAAAGGTTGCAGGCTTGCCTTCCAGTGGTTTTGGATCTACATTTCCTGCAGAGTTCTGCTGCATTCCAGGCAGGTTTTTGAGCCCTTAAGTCACAACTTCAAACCATGACTCACAACTTTGTAGTGTTCAAGGCAAGTCGCGCCAAACTGCCTGAGTGTAAACAAACCAGAATGGTGGACCATACAGGGCTTATGCTTATTTACAATTATTTCTATTGCCAAAGGTGTTTTCTCCTTGCTTATTTGAGAGAAAATGGAGGAGGAAAATGGTGCATAAGGCAAGAGAAGCTGTTATACCTTTTATTTTTATAAAATAAAATTGTATAACATTCTTATTTTACTTAACTGATATCTGTCTGCATAAGGAATCCTAAAACTTTTTTTGAGACTATTAACAATATTGTTTCTCCTGCTACATCTCGTTTCTGTGTTTTCTAGTGATGATTGCAATAATTTTTTGTCTCATTTTGTGGACAAGGTTATGGCTGTTAGGACAGTCATTGCACCATCAGCAAACCTTATATAACCAAACATTATATTTACGGAACAAAGACACTCAATTTTGGACTCATTTTATCCCATTTCCTTGAATGATATTATTAGTTTAGTGATGAAGCCTTTCCAGAGCCCTGTGGATATTTTACCTACATCTCTGTTGATGAAATCCATAACATCTATTGGCCCATGTTTGGTTTCAATTATAAACTTATCTCTTAGACTAGGCCAGGTTTCTAGTTGTTTAAAACAAGCTGTTGTTCAGCCTCTCTTGAAAAAGAGCAATCTTGACACTACATCATTTAACAATTATAGTCCTATTTTGAAACTTCCTTTTATCTCTAAAATCTTAGAAAAAGTTGTGGCAATGCAGTTAAATAATGTTCTGGAGGCCCATAATATCTGTGATAAATTTCAGTCTGGCTTCCGTAAAAACCATTCAACTGGAACGGCCCTCCTTAAGGCCTTTGCACACTGAGTCTGGAATTTTCGTATTTTTTCGTATTCGTAATCCAAAAAATCGTCACGCACAGAGACCTTGCACACGGAGTCCGATGTGTAAAAATTAATGCGTTGCTAAAAAAAAAAAAAAAAAAAAAAATCACAAAAAGTCTTCAAGCAGTGAGCACGATTTAGTTGTCTCCTCTCTTCTTAAAAAGAGAAAAAGAAAGGAAATATTGGGTCCATTCAATTCTGAGATTGCATAGAGAGAAAGGAGAGTTCACCTCATCAAGGAGCTGCGGGATTATCCAGAGCGTTTCAGAGTTTACTTCAGGATGTCAGTGGCTCAGTTTGATGCTTTACTACTAGCACAATCTGTCTTTATATTCTGTATCTTTGTTTGTCATTAAATGCTGCTGTTTTGTGCTATAGAAGATGTGGATCATCTTGTCAGATGGCATTCTGGATTTTTGCGTTTGCGTACGGTGGCTCTGAATTGTCAAAACGTCTCTCAAAATGCGTGCCACGGATGCGAAAAACACAGAAAATCGAACCTGATCCCAATATTTTTTGACGGATGAAAGTTTCGGAGGCAGTGTGCAAACGTGATTGACATATCTTGAGGTCGAATTTATTTTTTAACGTGCGAAAGTTTTGCATGAGAATTTCGGACTCAGTGTGCAAAGGCCTTTAGGGGCCTTTAGTTTCAAATGATATTTTGATGTCTGCTGATTCTGCTGAATGTTCTGTGCTGGTCTTGCTAGATCTTAGCGCAGCGTTTGACACTGTTGACCACTGCACTCTGATTGGTAGACTAAACTCTCTGGTGGGCATCTCTGGACTGGTTTTCTTCTTATCTTTCTGACAGCAGTTTTTCTATATCCATGTCAAGTCAAATTTATTTATGTAGCGCTTTTACAATAGGTAATTGTTCAAAGCAGCTTTACATATTAGAAGCACAGAAAAAAGGGAAGTGGTTAAAAATAAGCTGTACAACCAAGCGTGGTAATATGTAACATATACAAGATGGTGCTACATTAAGCCAATGTCGGCTGACTCCCAGGGGTGGAAAAAAACCCCTAGGAGAAAAACCCAGCGTGCTAGCACTGGGAAAAAAGTCCTAGGAGGGAAAAAACCCCTTGGAAGATATATATAATATATGTAAATGGATATGGAGATCAAAATCTGAATTATACATTTTTATTATAGAGATTAAAAATAGATTATATATAAATATATGTAAGCGGATACGGGGATTAAAAATCTGAATTATAGATGCAGCCAGAACTGGATCTGTAGGCCCATTGTCTCCTGGGCTACGTTGTAGTCAGGTCCAGACACAGGTTCTCCATCTGATCTGGATACGGCCTGGATCCAGCACCCGGCAAACCTCAGGATAAGCAGAGAGACAGATATTAGCGTAGATGCCATTCTTATTCTGATGTACAGGTGTATCTAGTGTTATGGGAAATGTTCTCGGTTCCGGCCGACCTAATTATTGCAGCGTAACAATCCTTTAACGGATTTGAAAAATGTTAATGTATTGATAATGTGTTATGTGTATGCAAGAGCAAAGAGATGTGTTTTTAGTCTAGATTTAAACTGACAGAGTGTGTCTGCTTCCCGAACAATGCTAGGAAGATTGTTCCAGAGTTTAGGTGCTAAATAGGAAAAGGATCTGCCGCCTTCAGTTGATTTTGATATTCTGGGTATTATCAACTGGCCTGAATTCTGAGATCGCAATAAACGTGAAGGACTATAATGCATTAAGAGCTCACTTAGGTACTGGGGAGCTAAACCATTTAGAGCTTTATAAGTAAGTAGCAAGATTTTAAAATCTATACAATGTTTAATAGGGAGCCAATGTAATGTTGACAGAACTGGGCTAATATGGTCATACTTTCTGGTTCTAGTAAGAACTCTAGCTGCCGCATTTTGGACCAGCTGTAGTCTGTTTAAAAGCCGAGCAGAACAACCACCCAGTAGAGCGTTACAATAATCTAGTCTTGAGGTCATGAATGCATGAACCAACTGTTCCACATTTGTCATTGAGAGCATATGTCGTAATTTAGATATATTTTTTAGATGGAAGAAGGCGGTTTTACAGATACTAGAAACATGACTTTCAAATGAAAGATTGGTATCAAAGAGCACACCCAGGTTCCTAACTGAGGACGAATATTTAATGGAGCACCCGTCAAGTGTTAGAGAGTATTCAAGGTTTTTTCGTGAGGAAGTTTTTGGTCTAAAGATTAGGATATCAGTTTTTTCTGAATTTAATAATAAGAAATTTCTTGTCATCCAGTTTTTAATGTCAGCTATGCATTCTGTTAGTTTTGTGAATTTGTAGGTTTCGTCAGGGCGCGAGGAAATATAGAGCTGAGTATCGTCAGTGTAGCAGTGAAAACTAACACCATGCTTCCTAATTATCTCTCCTAAGGGCAGCATGTACAGAGTGAAAAGCAACGGTCCTAGTACTGAGCCTTGTGGTACTCCATATTTAACCTGTGATCGATACGACATCTCTTCATTAACTACTACAGACTGATAACGGTCAGATAAGTACGATTTGAACCATGCCAAAGCAATTCCACTAATGCCAATATAGTTTTCAAGTCTTTTTAAAAGAATGTTATGATCGATAGTGTCAAAAGCAGCACTGAGATCTAATAACACTAATAGAGAAATACAGCCACGATCGGATGATAAGAGTAGATCGTTTGTAACTCTAACGAGAGCAGTCTCAGTACTATGGTATGGTCTAAATCCTGACTGGAAATCTTCACAGATTCCATTTCTTTCTAAAAAGGAACACAGTTGTGTTGAAACTGCCTTTTCTAGTATCTTTGACAGAAAAGGTAGATTCGAGATTGGCCTGTAATTCACTAAATCTCTCGGATCTAGTTGAGGTTTTTTAATAAGAGGTTTAATAATAGCCTGCTTAAAGGTTTTTGGCACGTATCCTAGTGTTAAAGATGAATTAATTATATCAAGAAGTGGACCTACGACCTCTGGAAGCATTTCTTTCAGTAGTTTAGTCGGCATTGGGTCTAACATACATGTTGTTGATTTTGATGATTTGATAAGTTTAGATAATTCTTCCTCTCCTATAGCGGCGAATGATTCTAGTTTTACCTCAGGGACACTACAGTGCACTGTCTGAAGCGGAACTGTAGATGGTTGCATGTTTTTAATTTTCTCTCTAATATTATCAATCTTGCAAGTAAAGAAGTTCATAAAGTCATTACTGCTGTGTTCTATGGAAACGTCAGCAGTTGAATCTCTGTTTCTAGTTAATTTAGCCACTGTGTCAAATAAATACCTAGGATTATGTTTGTTTTCTATTAAGAGATTTGAAAAATAAGTAGATCTAGCATTTCTTATGGCTGTTCTGTACTAAATCATTTTTTCTTTCCACGAAAGGCGAAAAACTTCTAGTTTTGTTTTCTTCCAACTACGTTCAGCTTTTCTAACAGCTTGTTTTAGAGCCCGAGTGTGCTCATCATACCATGGCGTTGGATTAGTTTCCTTAATCTTCTTTAGACGTAAAGGAGCGACTGCATCTAATGTGCTGGAAAAGAGAGAGCCAATAGTTTCTGTTGCAGCACCGAGTTCTTCTAAGTTGTCAGGTATACTAAGGCGATGAAACTGCTCGGGGAAATTATTTATAAAGCAATCTTTAGTGGTAGACGTGATGGTTCTACAATATTTATGGCTGGGTGGTGGTTTTGTAGCCTTGGCTAATTGTATTATACACAAGACTAAATAATGATCTGATATATCATCGCTCTGCTGTAGAATTTCAACAGCATCAATATCAATTCCATGCGACAGTATTAGATCTAGGGTATGATTACGACAATGAGTGGGTCCTGACACGTGTTGTCTAACTCCAATAGAGTTTAAAATGTCTGCAAATGCCAATCCAAATGCGTCTTTATTATTATCTACATGGATATTAAAATCACAAACAACAAGGACTTTATCCGCAGCCAGTACTAACTCTGATAGAAAATCAGCAAATTCTTTGATAAAGTCAGTATGGTGCCCTGGTGGCCTGTATACAGTAGCCAGCACAAATGTCAACTTACATAATGTTACATAAAGCACCATCACTTCAAAGGAATTATATTTGAAAGTCTTTTGAGTGATTCTGAATATATTACTATAAATTACAGCAACACCTCCCCCTTTGCCTTTCTGTCGAGGATTGTGTCGATAATCATAACCTTGAGGACTAGATTCATTTAAAGTAATGTAATCGTCTGGTTTTAGCCAGGTTTCTGTCAAACACAGCAAGTCTAGTTTATTGTCTGTGATAATTTCATTTACAATAAGTGCTTTTGAAGAAATAGATCTAATATTCAGTAACCCAAGCTTTATCATTTGTTTATCTGATTTATTTGTGATTTTCATTTTTTGAATATCCATTAGGTTCTTTCATGTCAAAATCTGTTTCTTTATCCTGTGGTGTGCCACAAGGCTCTGTGCTCGGACCCATGCTTTTTAACCTGTATATGCTTCTTCTTGTCAAGATAATTCGCAGTTTCAAAATAATATCTTATTTTTATGCTGATGACATTAAATTATATATGTATTTTAGTCCTGATAGACTAGACAAACTGTCTCTTTTGCAGGATTGTTTAGTCTCCATTAACAATTGGATGGCAGACAATTTTCTGCAACTTAATACAGATAAAACTGACGTGTTGATTATTGCCCCAGACAACATTACCCCTAAGATTAGGCAGGTTATTTTAACTATTCCCAGAACATGTCTTAAGACAAGAGGTGATCATGCTTTCTGTGCTTCCTTTCAAGTTGAACTATTGGTTCGGTGAAGTCTTTTAAAAAACATCTAGAGACGCATCTTTTTGGACAAGCTTTTAATTAACTACTCAATTTGACTGTACTGATGATACTGTAGAGTATATTTATTTTTGTTTATCTTGTTATTTTTATTGTAAAGCATTTTGTGACCCTCCTCGTCTGTGATAAGTGCTATATAAATAAACTTTACTTACTAATCAAATCTAATTTAATGCTATTTATTGCCAATTTTTTAATGCCTATATATATATATATATATATATATATATATATATATATATATATATATATATATGTCACTAAATGTTGATAGATGATGACTTACAGCAATTAGAAAATTCATCATGTTGTTGTATTAGCAATCTGTCAAGTGTCAGCCCTTTATATTTGTTTGCTTCTATGTTTGCTCACATAATATATTTTAATACAGCCAATTACCCAATAAAATTGTTTATCTGTATATACAGCTATGGAAAAAATTAAGAGACCACTTAACATTGATTTCTGAACTAGGAGTGGTCTCTTAATTTTTTCCATAGCTGTATATTTTTTTGTTTTTGTTGTCAGACAATATGAAATGGTGACTGAAACGCAGCCCATTAAAACTACACGCAGGGCTCGACATTAAGCCTCGTCATGTAGACACACGTACATAGGTCACTTGTATATTATAGTATTTTTTTGGGTGGAAATATAAATGTGTTCTGAAGTAATATCCTTTCAGAATATTGCAGCTTTGATGTATTTAAATCTGCATATTTTTGATGGATTATAACTGTATTAATGTTATGGGATTGTTTTAAATATTTTTTGAAAATACAATTATGAAATGTTTGGGGGAAAATTATACTTTTAAAAATGAAACTAAACCACCAGTAGGTGGTGGCAAGTAACCGTCTTAATGAGTGGGTCATTTATTCATTCATTCAAACGGCTTATGTAATAACGTTACACTGTGCGTTCACTTGGTTCACTAAAAGTTCATAAATGCAATCAATTGTTCTATGATTTGAGACCCTGGACCACAAGACCAGTCATAAGGGCCACTTTTTTGAAATTGAGATTTATACATTATCTTAAAGTTGAATAAATAAGCTTTCTAGTGATGTATGGTTTGTTAGGATATGACACAATCATTTGAAAACCTGAAATCTAAGAGTGCAAATAAATCTAAATATATACCTGAAGGCATTTTTAGATTTGTTTTTCTGAGTGACAAACACAAAAGTAAAAACTCATAACTCTAAAACTATAGCAAGGAGAGTCAAAAGGTAGGTATCATTTGATAGAACACTTTTTACTTTTTAAAAATATATATATAAATTACATTACAATGGGATATTCTCACACTGAGAAACTCCTGATAAAATTCAAATCAAATATATTTCTTACAATTTTACATCGCTTTTTTATTTGATATGCAATTAATGAAGGAAATAAGAAAGGAGAAAAATTATTTGGTCTGGGATCTGGATCAAATTTTGTGGTGATAGCATGAAGTAAGCAAAAGTTACAGCATTTGGAAGCAAGTGAGCCTGTTTGTTTAGCACCTACAGTTAGCGCCTGTGCGCTGTTTTTGTTGTAAACTCAATTTGTGCAGAGGGGGCGTCACATGACCCAGAGCGAGATGGCTGCTCCGCTCTAATATTCATTTATTTTCCCCTCTGAATCTTTCATTCTAATTAACTTTACAGACTTTCAATTATGTCTGATTCAACTTTGGACAAAGATTTTCCGATTTTCGGATCAACACGCTCGCAGAAATCCAAAGAAAAAGACAAAAAGAAGACCACTCATCCCTCGCTGCTAGCAGAAGCTAACGGCAATGCAACAGAGGCCCAATCAGACATGGCGCTGATCCTTTCTGAGATTAAAGCCAACGGCTCTCGTCTTGAAGGAATAACTAATCGGCTGGAGGGAATAGCTGGATCCGTCTCCTCTCTACAAAATTTGTTCACGGCTCTCACTGAAAGGATTGAGGGCATTGAGACCCGTCTAACAGAGGCTGAAGGGAGAATCTCATCCGCGGAGGACTCGGCAGCAGTGTCCGAAGGCCAGCTTGCTAATTTACTGACTAAAGTGGAACAACTTCAGTCAAAAGTGGACGACTTGGAGAACAGAGGTCGACGAAAAAATTTGAGAATAGTTGGCCTACCAGAAGGAGCGGAAGGCTCCGGTCCGCTCGCATCGTTTCTCCATTCCGAAATGGTAGACCTGCCCGCAGACTCTCTCACCCTCGATATCGAACGGGCCCACAGATCTCCTTCTTTTGCGCCTAGCAATACGAATTCAGCCCCGAGGAGTGTTTTGGTTCGCTTTTTGCGGTTTACAGAAAAAGAAATTGTTCTGAAGGCAGCGTTGAAGAAGGCGCGGAGCTTCGGTTTTACTTAGACTTATCCTCCAGTGTCCTGCAGAAACATCGCGAGTTCACCTCAGTTGTCAAGATCATGGTCTCTTGTGGCTTATATCGCGGATTCGCATACCCTGCCAGGCTCAGATGCTTACACCTGGGGAAGATTCGCTTGTTCGATGATCCGAACTCGGCTAAAGCTTTTTTGGACTCACTGGACAGATAACTTTCTTTTTTTTCTTATCTTTATCTGCAATGTAAGGTACTTTCTATTTGTCGGAGGATTACTTTCTTTTTTGAGACCAACAGACGTAAGTGATTAAGTGTAGCTTTTTCTCTCTCCTTTTCTTTTTTCTTTTCTCTTATTTTCTTTTCCTTTTCTCTTATTTTCTTATCCTTTTGTTTTGTTTTATTTATTTATTTTATTTAGACCACTACTGTAGATTGTTGCTTTTGATATTCATTATCCAGAATATTTTTATTTTTTTTTTTTTTTGGAAGGGGATTTAAATGGTGTAGGATAGGGTTGCTATACTTTCACTTTTTTTTTTTTTTTTCCCCTTCTCATTGGGCTCTGTCATTTTAATTATGTATTCTATTTTATAGTTTATATAGGACGGACTCTTGAGGGGGCTATTTTTCTCAGTGGCATTAGTATGATGACGTTTATTTTCGTTCATCATCTCATTCTGTGACTTTTTGATGTTCTTTGTGCCCTATCGTTTGGGGATGGGGCCTGGGGGGGGCGGACTTTTTTGGGGTAATTCAGTGTTCAATATGTGGTACTGTTCTGTTCAAATTCAGTGTCTTCTTTGTGCAAGAATTATGTTTGTCAGCTCATCAGCATCTTTGAATTTTGTTTTTGTTTGCATGCATGATATAGTCAAGTTAGTAACTTGGAATGTGAAGGGTATTGGCCATGTTATAAAGAGGAAGAAAATTTTGACATTTCTCAAAAAAAAGAGCGTGTATCCATAGCTCTGCTGCAGGAAACCCACTTATCGGATAATGAGCATTGTAAGCTTAAAAGAGACTGGGTGGGCCAGATATATTACTCTTCTTTTACGTCAAATATTAGAGGGGTAGCAACTTTAATTCACAAGAACATCCCATTCAGTCTGGATTATGTAGAATCTGACTCTGAGGGGAGATTCGTATTAATCTCCGGCTATATTTTTGGAGTGCATCTCACTATTGGACATGTATATGCCCCAAATATTGACTGCCCCAGTTTTATATCTCAGACAGTTTTGCAGTTTAACCGGTTTTGCGGAAACCTGGGGTTCTTGGGCGGTGATTTTAATTGTATAATTGATAATAATTTGGATAAATCCACCCCACAGACAATGACAGGCCACAAATCCTCCCGTACTTTACATAATGTCTGTAAAGACTTAGGCCTAGCAGATATTTGGAGGGAGCTACACCCGAAAGACAGAAATTACACATTCTATTCTCACCCTCATAATTCTTATTCCAGGTTGGATTATTTTTTCGCACCGTCCGATTGCATTCACCAAGTGAAATCTTGCTGTATTGGCCCTATTGTTCTGTCTGACCACAGTCCTGTTTATTTAGACCTTGATGTCAATTTGTCCATTCCCAAATCTAATTATTGGAAGTTTAACGTTTCACATCTGAACAATGACGATTTTTGTATGTTCCTAAAACAGAAAATAGTCAATTACTGGCAGGACAACCAGAACTCTCCTGTTTCTTCGGCGACAAAGTGGGATGCTGCTAAAGCGGTGTTACGGGGCCATATTATCTCCTATGCCTCTTTAGTAAGTAAACTCAAGACCAAAAAAAGGAGAGAATTAGAGACCGAAGTGATCCATTTAGAAAACCAACACAAACAAATACCAAATCAGATCAATTGGATTCAGCTGATCAGAGCCAGAGCGAAACTAAATTTAGACCACATGGAGCATATTAAGAAATTACTGTTTTTTAGTAAGCAAAAATATTATGAATTCGGAAATAAACCTAGCCGTCTACTTGCATATCAACTCAAAAAAAAAAAAAAAAAAAAAACACAACAAGAAAGAGTTGTAAAGGCAATCAGGACTCCAGAGGGCAGGGTCTCTTTTGATCCCCAGATAATCAATGATACTCTTTCCAATTTTTATAGGACCTCATACAAATCTGAGGGCTGTAGTTTGAAGGGGGATTTATCGGACTATTTGCGTAAAATTTCTCTTCCTGTTGTCTCTGAAGTAAACAGAACTTTTTTAAATGCCCCCTTCACTAAAGAGGAAATCTGGCAAGCTATTCAATCCATGCCATCAGGCAAAGCTCTGGGCCCAGATGGGTTTTCACTCGAATTTTACAAGCAATTTTGGAACGATTCGCCCAATCTTAAAGCCTCTGATTAATGATCTAATTTCCCATTTCATTTCTGGGCAAGATTAACGTAATTAGGATGAACATCCTACCTAGGCTGAACTTTTTATTTCAAAGTCTGCCCTGCTATTTGACTGCTGCTTCTTTAAAAGTTAAATTCCATTACATCAAAATTCATCTGGAATAAAAAAAAAAGCCAATACTCAAATTTTCTACCCTACTGAAACCCAGAGAATTAGGAGGGGTTGCACTTCCTAACTTCCAGTTATATTTTTGGTCTGCCCAGATTAAAAATATGATAAACTGGTTTCTAAATAGAAGAGATTCTCAGTGGGTGGGGATAGAGGCTTTGAGGTGTTTTCCAAATTTGTTGTGTATTTACAGTGTACATAAAATGTAAAGATATAAGAAAGATATTTTGAAGTATTTAAATATTCCATGCATCCTAACTTTGAAGTCTCCTATTTCACTCAACTCTGACTTACCCCCTGCTATTCAGAACATTAGTCTTCGACCATGGAGACTGAGGGGAATTCAGGAGCTGGACCATTTACTTGACAAGGAAAGCTTGAAACCATTTCAGTTGTTAAAACAAGAATTTAATTTACCAAATAGCGATTTCTACAAATTCTTGCAATTACGACATTTTCTGGAATCACTTCTAAAGGACAAGAGAATACGCTTGGATATTTTTGATATAGAAAAACAATTGTACTCTTCATTTTCTCTAAAAAGGAAGATCTCTGTTTTTTATACTATGCTATCTAATGTTGGCTCCTCCTCCTTTGACCCTCTGAAATTAGCATGGGAAAAAGACTTTGGAACAAATCTCAGTGACGAGGACTGGCTTTCGGCATGCTCCAGCGTCTACTTTAGAGGCGCATCAATAGAGTCACAAGCAAAATTTTAAGTTTATTTACAGAACTTATTTAACACCAGTTCGCCTCCACAAGATTTTTCCTAATGTTTCTCAATTGTGTTTTAAGTGCAAGTCTAATATTGGCACGGTTATGCATGTATTTTGGGACTTTGACATGATCAAGACCTACAGGAAAGAGATGCATAAAGTTGTACAGAGGGTCATTGGTAAATCTTTTGCTCTATCCCCGAAGGTCTATCTCTTGAACTGTAAAGCTGAATTGCACCTCAGCCATGATCTAGAATGTGGGCTACATCTTTGTACCTTTCTGGCAAAAAAATGTATACTTTTGTTATGGTCCACTCCTCAGGTTCCTTCTGTCAATATGTGGTTGACTCAAATTGCTACTTCCCTACCTTTAGAAAAATTAACCTGTGACTTACACCAGAGGTCTAATGATTTTTGGCGTGTTTGGTCCCCTCTTTGGAATTTCCTTGAGAATGTAGTTTGATTGTCTACATTTCTTGATTCTTGTCTAGTTTGGTGCTATTACCCTTCACTCGTCTATTGAACTACCATTGTATGATTGCATGATGAATGACTGTATGTACTGCCATAAGACACCTGTACCACAGTTTTGTTATTTTAAAATTGTAAAAAATAATAAAAACGTATTTATTCTTCAGTCTCTGATTTTGTATGCAAAAATAATTATTGTGTTATCTACTTGGTTTCATTTACTATTGGCTTTTAAAGTGAGACACACAAACAGGAGTCCTTGGCATACATTCCTTACAAAAATACATTTATATATTTATGGTAAAAAATGTACAAAATATCTTCATGAAACATGATCTTTACTTAATATCTTAATACTTAATACTAATGCTTTTTGGCAGAACAATTTATAATTTTGACCCATACAGAGTATTGTTGGCTATTGCTACAAATATACCTGTGCGACTTACGACTGGTTTTGTGGTCCAGGATCACATTTAATGGAAACACTGAATTTTAAAGTGATGTACACATTACTACATGTACTCACTAGAGTAATGAGTTATTTTAGAGCTGGAGTAAGCATTATTAAGTCCACTTGAAGGAGTAAATGAACCGACTGAGTGAATTCGGACACTTCTCTGTAAAATTACACTTCTGGATATTCTCCATTTCTGTAGAGCTGCACATTTTAATAATGATCAAATTTGAGAATAAAACTAACCTGTTTGTTCCTCAGTATCTTCATGTTTCATTCTGAATGTTTCTTCAATCTTTATATCTTCAGTCTCATCTTTAATAAACTCCATCTTTATGTCTTCAGTTTCCTCTTTAATAATTATCTTCATATCTTCAGTTTCCTCTTTAATAAATGCCATCTTTAAGAAGAGAATAATTAACAAGAGTTAATGGTCTTAAATGACCCTGTTTGACAAAAACACAAAAAACTAACGCTGCAAATTAATAGACTTTATATTTAGGCATTTATGACTGATGGAAACATGATTAGTTAGTTTGTTAGTGTTTGTTGTTCTCGTTCATGTTCACTGTTTGAGCAGCACGTGTCGTGATTCACTGAATCATTTATCGAAGTGTTTGACTCAATTGACTCGGAGTTGAAAAGTTCAGTTTCTCCATCATTACTCTCCAGAGACTGAACTCGTGTTCATAAACTGATTTATGATATATAGAGAGAGAAATGAGACGCAGGTTTACTGTTTCTCATCAGTGGATATGAGCTTTACTCACACAAATATCCTTCATTACAGTTAGATAAAGAATCACCATGTTACATTAAATAGTAAATAAACTCATTTAACATCGATTGTTTAAAACAAAAACACAACTATAAATCACTGAACTGTTTCTATCGATTAAAACAGCTTAAATTCTTAAAACAAACCTTTCTTCAGCAGAATCACAGAAGCAGGAGCGCGGCGCAGTCGTATGACGTCATGTCGTCACTCCAAAATAAAAGTCCTGTTCAGACGCGGCATTGTCTACAATCACAGAAGTGCATTGAAATCTAACTGATTCTCCATTTAACTTCATATGTTTTGTATTAAGGAGACATTATGCTGTTAGAAATACATATCGGTCAAGCTCCAGCACTTTTTATAAATTAACTGCAAGCAGGCAATATACGAGCAAACCACAAATACAAATTCAAGTTTAAATACATTTTCATTGCATAGTGATTATGAAATGTAGATTCGCAGAAAGATAATGTGTCCCTTTCTCAACAAAACATTTTAGTTAATGGTAAAAGTCTTTTGATGATCATGAAATTACTGCTAAAAATATTTATTCCCCAATAAAATATGCCATTTGCACATTCTTTTCTAAATAAAATCTAACAACAAAAATATTTAGTCAAACTTTAAAACAATACTAACTGGCCCTCATTTAGTTCACTATTAATAGTTCATTATTAATAAATCACACACAATGTTTAATTAACTTGTTAAAATAACTTGTTTATTTTAAGAAAAATTGAAGATGACAGGGTTCAGCAGGAAAAACAAGAAACCCTTAAGCAATATAAAGATGTCACACTCATGTTCAGGCAGGAAGACTAGACAGACGTATCCAGTTCAAAACAGTCCATGTTAATTATTATAATAATCCAAGCAGGCTGACAGGCACTGTAAACGCAATAGTGAACGGACAGGGAATGAATGTAAGGGAACAACTTATAAGCACAAATGAGAATAATGACTGGAACACAGCTGATACATGTAAACTAATAATGATGGTAACAAACACTGGTGTCAAAAGTATTCACATTCATTACTCAAGTAGAAGTATAGATACTAGGGTTTAAAAATACTTCTGTAGAAGTTGAAGTATCAACTCAAGCGTTTTACTCAAGTAAAAGTATAAAAGTACTGGTTTCAAAACTACTTAAAGTATAAAAGTAAAAGTAATGTAGGGGAAAAAATGCCATTAAGGACAAAAGCTTAGGCCGCGCCACAGGGGCCTATTGTGTACTCCACCTCCTCAAAAAAACATTTTTCTAAAGGCCATAATGACCATAATGTTATATTAAAATGTTGATGTTGAAAAATTTGGTTGCCTATAAGTATTCTAATGGTGCAAAAAGTCAAAATTCAGAGGCATTAATAACCTTTATTGGAATGTAAATGTACATCCAAGCTTAACTGCAGAAATTTGTGAGGGCAACGGACAAGAAAAATGCGGGTAGTTTTGGTGTACCCAGGGCAGGCTTAATAACAATCAGGGCTTGACATTAACACCTGCCAGCTGTTTTCAGCTGTTTCAGTTCACACCGCACCAACAAACGCCAGCAAACTCTCTGTTGGCGTTTGTTGGATAGGTGTTGGCGTTGGTCGGAGTCTGTTTACCCGACTGAACATGTTTAAAGGTGCCATCGAATGTTTTTTTACAAGATGTAATATAAGTCTAAGGTGTCCCCTGAATGTGTCTGTGAAGTTTCAGCTCAAAATACTCCGATTTTTTTTAATTAATTTTTTTTAACTACCTATTTTGGGGCATCATTAAATATGAGCCGATTTATGCTACTGCCCCTTTAATTCTCATGCTCTCTGCCCCCAAGCTTGCGCTTGCCTTAAACAGTACATAAACAAAATTTACACCCTCAAATGGATCTTTACAAAGTGTTCGTCATGCATGCGGCATGTATGCGTCGGATTATGTGAGTATTGTATACTGTTATATTGTTTACATTCTGAATGAATTTGAGGCTGTGCTCCGTGGCTAACAGCTAATGCTACACTGTTGGAGAGATTTATAAAGAATGAAGTTGTGTTTATGCATTATACAAGCTGCAAGTGTTTAAAAATTAAAATAACGACAGCTCTTGTCTCCGTGAATACAGTAAGAAACGATGGTAACTTTAACCACATTTAACAGTACATAAGCAACATGCTAACAAAACATTTAGAAATACAGTTTACAAATATCACTAAAAATATGATGTTATCATGAATCATGTCAGTTATTATTGTTCCATCTGCCATTTTTCACTATTGTTCTTGCTTGCTTACCTAGTCTGATGATTTGGTTGTGCTGCTCCAGACGTTAATGCCTGCCCTTGTCTAATGCCTTTCATAATGTTGGGAACATGGGCGGGCATATGCAAATATTGGGGCGTACACCCCGACTGTTACGTGACAGTGGGTGTTATGTTGAGCTTCGCCTGTTCTTCGGAGGTCTTTTAAACAAATGAGATTTATATAAGAAGGAGGAAACAATGGAGTTTGAGACTCACTGTATGTCATTTCCATGTACTGAACTCTTGTTATTTAACTATGCCAAGATAAATTCAATTTTTGAATCTAGGGCACCTTTAATCGGCGTTTGTTTGGTCGTCTGAGCATCCAACAAACTCTGACGTAATCTGACCTGTTCACGAACCGTTGCCATGACGACGAGGCAAGTCCCCTTTAAAGACAGCTGTTTGATCGCGCCTGCGCCTCACAAAGCACTGGAAACGTGACATCGCAGCTTGTTCGTTATGAAAAATAAAATACAGTTTAAAAAAAAAACATATAAAAGGTACAATAGTCTGTAGTGCAATCCGTGCCATTCAGCAAGAGCACTGCTCCACTTCACTGAAAGAGAGAGGTATACCATGAGAGCAATGCAGGTTTACCTTAAGTTTCGTTTTAAATTAATTCGTTTTGGCTTGTTTAGTTACATGGTTGTATATGACTATGTGTCACATAAATAAAAGGGTCGCGCTTAAAAAAAAAAAAAAAAAAAAGTTTAAAAACCGGTATACGATTTAAACGTCTCTCTATCGAACTAACATTACGTTACCTAGCTTAATTTGCAGAGGACGAAGAGAAAGCACCCGTTTGATAGCCTAAATGAGCCAGTAGTGTAGAAATAATAACTTATAAGAAATCATCTTTTTTGAGTAATGCCCCCAACACTGACTATTACTGCGTTCACGTCACCTCGTATTTACCGGAATCTTGACATGACAACACGTGACGTTATATTCGGAGCTGTTCACGTCCTTTTGGTCCTTGGACTAGGAATTATGCGTTTCCATGACACCACTATCAACACCTAAATGAATCTACAGCGGTCAGGTGGAACATGTGGGAGATCTCAGAAAACTACCAGCTTACAAGCTGTAATTACGATCTCTACGAGGAGGTGAACGCTTTTACAAGCTCGAATCTCGTAACTACAGGAATTACAAGGCCGCGTGAACGCACCTTTTAGTCCTCCTTGCTGGAGTGTGACGTGATTTGATGTGCAGGTGTGATGGATTACGTACAAACCAATAGGGTGTCAGAATGGTACGTTATATGTTTTATCTTCTCATCCAACCACAATCAAATTCACTCTATCCGGATGGCGCGATTTATCTGGATATTTTTTTTTTTTTTTTTTTTTTAAAGCCGGAATGAAAACAAGCCGAAATGAAGAGTAACGAGGCTATTTTTAAAATGTAAGGAGTAGAAAGTACAGATAATTGCGTGAAAATGTAAGGAGTAGAAGTAAAAAGTAAGCTGAAAAATAATTACTCCAGTAAAGTATAGATACCCGAAATTTCTACTTAAGTAAGGTAACGAAGTATTTGTACTTCGTTACTTGACACCTCTGGTAACAAAGGATACAGACGAGTGGAAAACAGAACAAAGGGACATGTGACATGAAAAACTTGAGTCCATGGAACTGAACTAAAGAGAACTGATCGTGACAAGAGAATGATTTCAGGAATTCATTTTCTGATTACTTTAACTGATCTTCCACATACTACCAAACAGACGGATCCATTTGAAGAGAGCGCCTGTCTTGAACTGTTTAAAATATCTGTTTATTGGCCATGTCAATTAATTTTAAAGTCATTCAAAACATTTTTTTCAACAGTATGACAGCATATAATCATAGAAACAAACAAAAACAGCAAAGAAACGCCACCATGTATCAGTGGCTGCAGAAACTATGCATTGTAACAGTTGTGGCAGATATAATGTTCTGCACCCTCAGTGCATGCCTCATGTGACCAGAGCTGGCAAAAGAGACACTGCACCCACACTTCCCTCGGCAAGGAAGAATTGCATGTTTCCCCGCACACAAGACATTCCTCATCCTTGTCCTGGAAAACCGTGTTTGCAGTGTTTTTGATAGTAAGGAGCCTTTTCTTTGGAGCAGGCGGCTTCTTCTGGATCCTCTTCTGTTGCTCCTCCTCCAGAGCTGCCCTCACTGGAGAATCTGTGAGGATCGCTGTTGACCTGCAACATTCAAAGTAAAAAAAATAGCTGTCAACATCTGTATAAATTTACAGGCAGTTATTGCTCATCCTCTGTCCACATGGTAGCAGCATGTATTAAGAAATAACGTCTCGGTTACAAAGGTAACCCTCGTTCCCTGAAGGAGGGAACGGAGACGTACGTTGGACAGACCGGCGAATAGGAATCTCGCTAGAGAGGCCAATCTACTTCGAGTGTAACTACAACGAGCCAATGCACATTGGCATGCAATCATATGCATCAGCTGCTTGCCTCGCAGTGCAGGTATATAATAAGCAGCAGGTGTGTTGCATCTTCAGGTTCTCGCTGAGGAGCCGAACCAAGCAGGCGGCAGCATCAGCAGGACAACGACTGTGGCGACGGGACGTACGTCTCCATTCCCTCCTTAAGGGAACGAGGGTTACCTTTGTAACCGAGACGTTCCCATTCAGTCGGTCACGTTCGACGTACGTCGGACAGACCGACAAATGGGAATCCCTACCAAAGCGCCACAGGAGCTGCCCTCTTCCAGCGCTCTGTTGTAAGCCACCTCAACCCCCTTGCCTGAGGACGGTGGGACAGGGCTAACACACAGAGAGGGTCGATCACTGCTGTTCCCAAACCCATTCAGTGAGACTATTGGATAATGCTGGGAAGCGTAACCTTTCATTAGAAAGGAATGCTGCGGAAGCCACATCCTTCCCCGAAGGAGTTATGTGGAGAAGTACATATGGACTAACCTTGTAGGTTGTACATATGGACTAACCTTGTAGGTTGTACATATGGACTAACCTTGTAGGTTGTACAACATATGGAAGAACTGGGGTGACTCCAACTCGATGAGATGGGTTCTCCCAGAGGGAAAGACACGGGCTTCGTTGAGGAGCAACCATGGAACCAGCCATATGGGATCCCCGTAGGGTCACACATATGGAACCCAGCTTAAACCCGGTTCTCAAGGATACAACGGAGTATAGGCCTGGCGCCAGATGCTCCGCCACATCGGCTGCCGAAGGGGACATCGGAGGACTCGACAGGGTCTGCCTTGTAGGGATTCTCTGGAGAAAAGAAGCGCATGTAGTGCAGCAAGCCGACACTAAGCCGGGGCCTCTCCGTGCCTCTGACCTGAGGCGAGAACATGGGAGGAGACCGGCTCAACACGAAGGCTATAGTATCTAGCGAACATGTTAGGTGTCGCCCAGCCCGAAGCTCTACAAATGTCTGTTAGCGAGGCGCCATGAGCCAGCACCCAGGAGGATGCTACACCTCTCGTGGAGTGAGCATGCAACCTGAGCGGGCAGGGCACGCCCTGAGCTTGGTAAGCCAGGGCGATGGCATCCACTATCCAGTGGGCCATCCTCTGCTTGGAGACAGCCTTTCCCTTCTGCTGGCCTCCATAACAGACAAAGAGCTGGTCTGAGGTCCTGAAGCTTTGAGTTCTGTCTATGTACAGTCGCAAAGTGCGAACTGGACAGAGCAAAGCCAGGGCTGGGTCTGCCTCCTCCGAGGGCAGCGCTTGCAGGCTCACTACCTGTTCCCTGAAGGGAGTGGTAGGAACCTTGGGCACATAGCCAGGCCGGGGTCTCAGTACCACGTGGCTGTCACCCGGCCCAAACTCTAGGCACGATTCGTCGACCGAAAATGACTGCAGGTCCCCTACCCACTTGATGGAGGCCAATGCAACCAGCAGCAAAGTCTTCATAGGATCTTTAAGTCTGCTGATTGCAAGGGCTCAAAGGGAGCAATCTGAAGTGCTCGAAGCACCAGAGCAAGGTCCCAAGAGGGTAGGGAGGGGGTTGAGGAGGATTTAACCATCTCGCCCCCCATGGAACCTGATGACCAGGTCGTGCTGACCAACAGTTTTGCCATCTATGTGGTCGTAGTAAGCGGAGATAGCAGCAGTGTGGACTTTGAGGGTGGAGGGGGCAGCATGCTAACCCTTGCTGCAAGAAGGACAGCACGACTCTGATCGAGAATCTTCAGGGGTGTTCTCGGCGAGAAGAACACCACTCGACGAACAGGTTCCACTTCAAGGTGTAAGCACGTCTTGTAGACGGTGCATGTGTCAAAGTGATGGTGTTAAGTACCTCGGGGGGTAAGTCACCTAGAACCTCCGCATCCCGTCCAGGGACCAGACATGGAGTTTCCAGAGGTCTGGACACGGGTGCCAAAGAGTGCCCCGTCTCTGAGAAAGGTCCTTCCTCAGAGGAATGGGCCAGGGAGGGGCTGTCGTGAGGAGTGAGAGTTCCGGGAACCAGGTCCGGTTGGGCCAATAGGGCACAACTAACAGGACCTGCTCCTCGTCCTCCCTGACTTTGCACAATGTCTGTGCAAGTAGGCTCACATATTATATACAATAATATATATATATATATATATATATATATATATATATATTAACAAACGCATATTTGCGAAGGCCCCGGGGCCAGCTGTGTGCCAGTGCGTCTGTCCCGAGTGTTCCGCCGGTCAGAGAATAAAACAACTGGCAGTGAGAGGTTTCTGGTGAGGCAAACAGGTCTACCTGAGCCTCTCCGAACTCTCTCCAAATCAGCTGGACCACCTGGGGGTGGAGTCACCACTCTCCCTGGCAGTGCAGCTCGTGAGAGCTCGTCGGCCACACGGTTGAGCACACCGGGGTCATGAATGGCGCCAAGCGACCTCAGATGCTTCCGACTCCACAGGAGGAGATGGCGGGCGAGTTGCGACATGCGACGGGAGTGTAGACCACCTTGACGGTTGATGTACGCAACGGTCGCAGTGTTGTCCGTATGGACCAGTACATGCTTGCCCCGTAGCGGCTCTTTGAGGCGGCTCAGAGCAAGGCGTACTGCTAGCAACTCGAGGCAGTTGATATGCCACTGCAGATGGGGTCCCGTCCAAACCCCTAAAATTGCAAGCCCGTTGTACGTGGCACCCCAGCCGGTGGTCGAGGCATCCATGTAAACCACAGCATGCCGGGACACCTGTTTTAGGGGCACTCCTGCCCGAAGAAACAAGGGGTCCGACCATGGGCTGAAGGCTTGGCGACACTCCTGAGTGATTGCCACCCGGAACGTGCCGCATTGCCACGCCCATCTCGGGACTCGGCCGTGAAGCCAGTGTTGTAGCGGTCTCATATGAAGCAGACCGAGCGGTGTTACAGCCGCTGCAGCCGCCATATGCCCCCGGAGCCTCTGAAAGAATTTCAGTGGGACCGCTGTCCTGCCGTTGAACGTATGAACAGGCAATTCAACACCGACTGAGCACGTTCCTCTGTGAGGCGTGCTATCTGTTCGACCGAATCCAACTCCATACCGAGAAAAGAGATTCTCTGCACCGGGGCGAGTTTGCTCTTTTCCCAGTTGACCTGAAGACCCATCTGGCTGAGGTGTCTGAGCACCAAATCCCTGTGTTTGCACAACTGATCCCGAGACTGTGCTAGAATGAGCCAGTCGTCAAGATAGTTGAGGATGCGAACACCCTGTTCTCTCATGGGAACAAGGGCTCCCTCCACGACTTTCGTGAAGACGCGGGGAGACAGGGCCAGCCTGAAGGGTAGGACTCTGTACTGATATGCTCGTCCTTCGAACGCAACATGCAGGAATACCCCGTGTCGGGGAAGAAACGAGACATGAAAGTACGCGTCCTTCAGGTCGAACGCTGCCAACCAATCCTGGGGACGGATGCACTCGAAAATGCGTTTCTGCGTGAGCATTTTGAACGGTAGCTTGTGAAGGCTCCGATTCAAAACTCGCAGGTCCAGGATAGGTCGTAACCCACTTGGGTACAATGAAGTAGGGACTGTAGAACCCTGACCTCATATCGGCTGGAGGGACTGGCTCTATCGTGTCCTTCGCCAGTAGAACTTGGGGGGGACGCCGGGCAAACTGAATTGCATAGCCGAGCCTGATGGTCCGAATGAGCCAGCGAGACGGGCTGGGGAATGCTAACCAGGCTCTCAGAGACCGTACCAGCGGGATCAGAGGGACCACCAGCGTACCCGCAGTGGGGCAGCGAGGTGGAACACTGCGAGGCGGCCCGAAGCGGCGTCACAGTGTGCTGTGCAACACTTACCTGGTTCCACGGTTGGGCAGGGGGCGCAGGAGAGGCTTCGGCTGCCTTCTCAAACTGCACGGTGCTGTCCTCTGGCGAAGGAAGAGGGGGATGAGAGTGGTGAGGTTTTTCTCCTCCCACTGCTCTCCAAGCCCTCTTCAGACCTGGAGATGGAGGAACTGCTTTTTTTTAATTTGGGTACCGCTGACTGTTGGACCAGCGGCAGAACAGAAACAAAGCCAACAAAAGGACTTACCACCCGGCCCTCCTCCGGGGGGGAAAAGAACAGCCCCACCCATCTCTGGGTCACCTGTCTCAGGGGTGATTTTCTCACCAACCACTTACACAGCAGCAGAGACAGGAGGTGTCATCTCCCCGCAACGGACACAGTAGAGCAGGCTGGGCCAGAGTTTTTTGCAGGGGACGACACCCTTAGTGACGAGTAGACTGAGGGGCGGCCCAAGAGGAACTCAATGGTTTGTCATGAATGAATGAAATGCTAGGTTCCTCTATGAGAAGGACCAGCAATCCAATCCAGAAACTGCACAGCTTGCAATGCAATAGAGAGGGAGGGGCCCTAGGGGGTTGGTTCCCCGAAGGAACCCCTCAACCTCATGTCACCCAAGCCATATCAGCAAAGTAGACCTCTTCTGGTGCACCAGAGAGGGCGCTACAATGGGGATTAGGCATGGGAACGGCGCATCTAGGATTACTTGTTAAAATGAGGCTCAGATCATCTTAAAAAAATGCAGCTTTACTTCGAGACATGGTCACTGATTTCAGAATGTCTTTTTACACTGCAGAAGATCTGATAACACATTTTTTGTTTTTCAGACAAATGTTCGGACCTCTTTTCCCCTCAAAAAACACCTGCCCAAAGCAGTGAGGATGGGGACTCGGATGTAGATGGTGAGTTGAATAGTGTTTTACATCAAGGCAAATAATCCTTTTTAGAAAACCTGCCTTTAGTTATAGGACCCTAATAAATAAACCATTCACTATTGAAGGATGTGTTAAATTAATGTGAATAAACTCTGCCATTGTTAAAGACTGTTAGTCAGATTTTCCTGTCAGCCCTTCAGTACACATGAACGTTGAAGATCCAACAATACCAGAGGATTCACACAGTAACAGGTACAAATGCTTTTCTGTTGCAGATCAGAGTCGGAGAGCAAGCCAGGCCAACAGGCCCTCACCGAAGAGAAAGAAAAGTGGAAAACAGACAACCATATCGAAGGGTATGTTCGTTTAAAGTGTTTGCTGCGCTCTGTTACTGTCTACCAGAGCCAAATATATGCATGACTGAGCACAAAACAGTGAACAATTGTTGATCCTTAAGGAACACTCCAATTTTTTTTTCCATCTCTCCTGAAGTTAAACATTTATGTCTTATCGTTTTCAAATCCATTCAGCCGATCTTCGGATCTGAAGGTACCACTGTTAGCATAGCTTAGCATAGATCATTGAATCGGATTAGACCAGTAGCATCTCACTCAAAAATGAGTTTCTATATTTTTCCTATTTAAAACTTGATTCTTCTGTATTTAAATTGTGTACTAAGACCACCTGAAAATCAGAAGTTGGGATTTTCTAGGCCAATATGACTAGGCGCAATTTTCTCACTCCAGCTTAACAATCAAGGAATTCTGTAGCCGTAACCATGGGAGCGGCAGTGATATTAAACAATCCTAACCCTAACCATGGAAGTTAACTAGCCAGGGACTGTTTTCAGGCATTGCATAATATCATTAAATACAGAAGAATCAAGTTTTAAATAGGAAAAATATAGAAACTCATTTTTGAGTGAGATGCTACTGGTCTAATCCGATTCAATGATCTATGCTAAGCTATGCTAACAGTGATACCCCCAGATTGAGATCAGCTGAATGGATTTGTTTCACAAATGTTTAACTCCAGGAGAGATGGAAAATGAGCCTATGTTAAAAAAAGTGTTCCTTTAAAGCAGGGATGGACAACTCCGGTCCTGGAGGGCCAGTGTCCTGCAGAGTTTATCTCCATCCCTGATAAAAACTCACTTGCCTATAACTTTCTACTAATCCTAAAGACCTTGATTAGCTAGTTCAGGTGTGTTTGATTAGGGTTGGAGCTAAACTCTGCTGGACACTGGCCCTCCAGGACCGGAGTTGTCCATCCCTGCTTTAAAGGGTTAGTTCACCAAAAAAAAAGTAACCCATAAGACTTTCGTTTAACTTCAGAACACAAATGACCATCTTTCTGATGAAACCCAAGAGCTTTCTGACATTTTAATGTCCCTCTAAAACCCACTGTCACCCACACATGGAAGGCACCTGTTGAAGTGCTCAAGAAAATGCTCTATTAACCTAATCTTTAAACATCTCTTGAGAAGAGGAATTCATTTTTGCAGCATCTTTGATAATTAAATTAGATATTTTTCTAATTATATGGAGAAAGTTAAAAAAAGAGGGGGATACCTGCTGTCATTACTCAGCAACAGAGCTGCAATTAACAGAGCTGCAATTAGTTATTTTGATATTTGATAAAACTAATGATATATGGGACAATTATTTGACTATTCAGTAAGGGACTAATAATACTATTCTCATGATTCGCTACAGTATACAACACTGAACTCATGATTCACAATGCAGTTCTTGATTCTTTAAAGACTAAGTCTGTTTTTTTTTTTTTTACTTTGAGAATTGAATAACTTTTTGACCATATCAAGCAGCCCCACATTAGTGTTCTTTCTGTGACTGAGCAAAGGCTGTTTGAGAAACCTACATTTTAGTGTCTGTTTTTAAGCTCACATAATCTATATGGTATTTTTTGTCATATGTAGAAACATCCAGGATAATCCTGAAAAGACCGTGGCGAGAAGAAGAGAGAGGGGCGGTAAAATAAACAATTGGGAAAGTTCATGGCGGAGCGCAGGGTTCCAGGAAAACTGGACTGCATGAAGTGCCTAGAAGAGGAAGAGGCACTGAAGGACAGAACTTGGAAAGATGTGAAATATTTTGTTCATAATACAATTGTAACTCTCAAAAGAAAGTCTGCTGCAAGAAAAATTATGTTTTAAAGTCTAATAAATACATTGATTAATTAAACATGTTTACATAGACTGTTTATGAAACTCAAAATAAAATGCATTAATTGTCAGGTCACCTTTTATTTCTCTAGCACTTTATACAATATAGATTTTTTTTAAAGCAGCTTTAAAAGAGAGAGTGTGTGTTTGTGTACTGTTTTTCCCAACCTTATGGGGACTAAATGTTCGTTCCCACAAGTATAATACAATAAAAATAATAAATTTTTTGGTCCCCATGATGAAATAAGCTAATAAATCATACAGAATTATATTTTTTGATAATGTAAAAATGTTCTGTGATGGCGTAGGGATAGTATATACACAGTTTGTACAGTATAAAAACGCCTATGGAGAATCCCAGTAATGATAGGAGTGAGTGTGTGTGTGTGTGTGTGTGTGTGTGTGTGTGTGTGTGTGCGTGTGTGTATATAACTGAGATTGTATGTCGTGCCAGACCTTGTCATCCTGAATATATCTGGCTAATTTCGGTTCTTTAAATGCATTTACGGATTTTATAAGAAATTATGTTGTGTTGCATTTATTGTGCTCCGTAGAAAAGGCAAAATATCGATACTTGAAACCATGAGCAGCAAATGGCATGTCAATTAAATGACATAATCACGCAGTAACTACATTAAGTATGGAAGCCCGTTTCCGCCACAAAAAAAAAAGATTAATTGCGACTTTATATTTATATATTATCGCAATTGCGAGTTAAAAAGTCAGAATTCTGAGATAAAAAGTCGTAATTAATCTTTTTATTTTTTTATTTAGTGGCGGAAACGGGCTTCCAAAATTAAAGCTGCAGTAGGTAACTTTTGTAAAAATTTATTTTTTACATATTTGTTAAACCTGTCATTATGTCCTAACAGTAGAATATGAGACAGATAATCTGTGAAAAAATCAAGCTCCTCTAGCTCCTCCCAGTGGTCCTATTGCCATTTGCAGAAATACACCGCTCCCGGTAAGAAACAACCAATCAGAGCCAGGAGGAGTGTCTTAGCAGTGTCAATCAAGCTCGCGTGCGCGCTGATCTCACCCCTCTCATGCACAGCGCCAGCGCATACAGGCGTTCAAATTCAAGATTACCGGTGTGCCGCAGCTTTGCTTATGGCGGAAAAACAATCCAAACTGCCAATTCCTCGAGTGGCACCTGCTCACAAAATAAAGACAGGTAAACGGAAAAAGACAGATGACGATGATAAAAAAGCCAAAAAGAAAGAATTAAATAGAGCCCGAAATAAAATGAGGGTAAATATCGGAGCGACTTTTCCGAGGTGGAGGGAGCTACGTGTCCTGAAAGGATTAAAAACCGATGCAGAGTTAGCCACATTTCTGCTTGACAAGTAAGTATCCCTGCTTGATTTGTTTCATTTTTTAAGAACTACACAACTAAGATAATTTCAAAACAGGCCTGCCCGTCCCCTGCCTGATGCTTCCTCTTCTCCCCACCCGTTGACTCCTCGAAGTCGTGGTGGGTGTGAATTCCTCGTCGGAGCCCATTGACTCGGTGTCAAAACTCTAGCAGCATAACATACAGATAAAATGCCACGCACTGTGCAAAGCAACTATTGAAACCTACTAATTCACTGGCTTGTCATGTTGCTGAAATAATGTACTAGCAAACCTTATTTAGCATTACATATCGATAGAATAATTACTTGCATACTGTAACGTTAGTTACCGTTATATTATCATACTAATTATTTATTACTTATAGAAATAGTGCAACGTCATATAGTTACATTACATGTATTGCAAAATACGTAATGTTTTGAGAACCAAGTTTGTAGTCAAAGTATGGGCAGGCCATAGTCAATGTAAATCATATTGTTGATGTTTCGTCTGTACCAGTGACTGTGCCATAACTGTTTATCCGCCTTACTAGCCTGCGCATTCACGGCAGGCTCCGTTGTGATGGGGGAGGAGCTGTGGAGGGAGGGCTGTAGCGCAGCATAGAGCAAGGGGGAGTGACCTGTGAGTTGTGCTTGTTCAAATTTTCAGGCTAAGTCAAGGTTTTCTAAAAACTCCCTACAGCAGCTTTAAGCCATGCAAGATATACAATAAATGCAAATGCGAAAGAATCATCATGATCAGCAATAGGTTAACAATGTTTGCCTTTGCAGGCTTAATGTTTTTGCGTAATGTAGGCTACTACATTCATGACAAATGTCCCCTTTCATAAAAGTTCAAAAATAGTCCATAAACTCACCTCATTTATAGCGCTGCTATACAGCTCTAGATGGCTATCAGCTCTAGTGGCCGTGTCTTCTCACGTTGAGTGCGCTGCAAAATCTGCAAACACTCATTGCAGAACATTTTTGTACGCCCATTTGGGATAAGTGCGCAGAAATGTTTTCATAAGTCATATTATTATTTATCATACTGATGATCACATCTGCGTGCCCTGCTATAGATGCCATTTTAATCTTTTGCCGTGTCTTTGCCCCCCCTGCCCTTGACCTTTGCAAATGCTACTGAGAAAAGGTTGAAAATGCAGCTTTTTAAGATTTTCTTTTTTCACAATTTAGTTTTAACACGTAAGATTGAGGAACAAAATATATAAAAATGTATAAATTCCTTGTTTTTAAAATCCATTTTAATCTTTTTCCATTTTGTGACGAAAACAATAAATTAAAAAACAATGTTTTTTCGTTTTCCGTTTTCTGATCTGAAAACGGATATGGAATGAATGGAAGATACCCTGATTGACCATACACGGACCGGGTTGGTAAACTTATTTGAAGTAATGAATCTCAAAATCATATTGATGTGTTCGGTGATTAAACCATGCTCTTATTACCTGTTACAACAATCTTGAACTTTAAAACAATTTTGCAATGAATAAGATAATGAGATGAGATTTTGTTAGAATGTTGAACTGTGTTAGGCCTATAAGTGTGATCAAATGTTATTTCTACATTGTGAATCAGTAAAACCAAAAAGCACTCAACAGGTTGAACCCTTGCAATTAGACAGCTAAATTGCTTGTTAAGCGACAGCCAAACACAGGCTTTCCCATCCCCCACTCGTTTGCAGCCACCTAGATTTGCTTCAGCATTTGTTTTTTGTTTTTTTGCAGGATGTTGTCAAATAGAGATTACATCAATCTAATGAGTGAAAGGTTCAATACAATAATAGAAAGAATAGGAAATGACCAGCAGCTTCCTGAACAGACTACGTCTTCTAATAGTCTTGTTGAAAGGTATTTATTTCGAATAATCTAGAAAAATATCTACAATGAGTGCAAAGCGCGGTTCATATGTTTGTGTTCGTAACATGTTCAATTTGGCTCTGAATGCAGGCTTCCATTTTTTTAATTGTGATGCAAAAACATAAGATGCAATTTAGTTATCTAACGTTAGTTAACATGTTTCTCTTCCACTGACATTGAGTAATTTAACATTAATTGACTTATGTTTAAGTAATGTTAATAAGAAAAACTTTGTAATATTGTCTCAGTATATTTGCACATTACTGCATAAAGAAAGTTTTACTGCAGAATTCCCGCCTTGGAATCTCTTGGATCGAAACCCTCCCATCCCGCTATTAACGTTACAGCAGCATTTGACAAAGTACATCTAGAACAGGGCTAGGCAAACAACTGTGCCGTTTGGTCCAAAATCGCTATTTTGAAGGAATGTCATAGATTCAGAACTCTCCTTTTTTAGATAAAAATGGGTCACCTATGGGATCTGCATAGATCCAATGAGAGTTATGAGATTTTAATTAAATGGTTTTATTTTTGTAAAAAAAATTAGTCTCGGACATGATTAAATGAGAACAAAAACTACAAATGAGCATATAAAGCAAATAACTTGCATGCCCCCACCTCTTGCAATGTTCTCACCTTTTTCCCCTTACCTACTACACTGTAAAAAGTGCTACACCCACAAAGTAGGTTTTATATACTTTAAATAGTTGTAATCTAGTTTATTTTATTTGTTTTATACTAAAAAGTATCAATATACTTCCTCATTACTTAAAATACCTCAGTTTTTATATAACAATATATTTTATATAAAATTATTGCAATTTATTTGAGTAGTTATTTGTATATGGTTGTTGTGTACAAGAAATGTTAAAAAAGTGAGTTGACATAACACAATTTATTAGAGCAGCTGTCGGTGTGGCAGGTGTGTTCATCAAACATAAATATTTTAAATTTTTTAAGTTGGCATTATCCGTTTTTCACTGGCGCGGGACTCCCAGGCAGATGCAGCATCTTTCTCGGCACTTCAACTGTTTGTTTGCTGCAGCGGATCTGAATTTCAGGGACTGATAACACGGTAAGTTGAGCAAATTTAGCCGAATTATTGTTGATGTTGATTGTTGATTACTCCACTAGGGAGCTGAGGTTAGGTTTGCAAATTGTACTGTATAGCTGGCTATCCTGCACACGTACATGGCATGTTAAGATGGCTGCACAGTGCTAAACAGTGTGGTCTTGTAGGCAACGATCGGCAGACAACGGCAGTTGAGACTGTGTTGTTAATATGAAATTAAATAAGTGCTGTAGTCATGCCTACTATGTGTTTTAAGTCTACTTTGGCTTTAATTTTAACAATAATATATATTTTAATCGTTAGTTAGCTACTATAGTAGTACTAATATTAACGTGTTTTTTTTCCTAGTTTTTTTTTTTCTACTTTTACCTTATCATTTGTCAAATATTAGTTTAAGTTAACGCTAACTAATGATTAAAAGATATATTATTTGTAAAATTAAAGCCAAAGTAGCCTTAAAACACATAGTAGAAATGACTACAGCACTTTTAACAACACAGTCTCTGGTGGGGGAATGCCGCTGTTGTGGGGTGATCGTGTTATCAGCAACAGATAGTCGTCTGATTTTAGATATTTTTTATGCTGCATAGTCAATTAATAACAATTAATTTCTAACCTATTTCTTAAATAAGTTACATTTACCTTAACCTTATTCTAACATGCATTTTCCTGGTCTTTAGATACCAAAGCACTTTTGTTACCTGAGGTCTTCAATCTTCACATCCAGGTAAGAAAAACTTCAGAATAAATACAATTACAGCTATAACTACTCCCAGGTAAGTAAAACATAGGCAAAAATGCAAACAATAGTGTGAGCTGAGCTCCATACAATTACATTTCTGAAGATGTTTTTATGTACCTACCAGGCAGATATGATCATCTATGATCGTCTCCTTCTCCCCACAAAAAAAAAAAAAAACGGTAAAAATCACCAAATAGAGCAGTTTCTTATTACCAACCAGTGTTTCTTTGAGGCAGTTTGCTTGATAAACAATGCCAGACTGAATGTAAAAATAATATGTTGTTTTGTCATCTTTTTAAGGCAACATCATCAAAGTGTACTTTTTGACATGAACCATATGCCTCTGTGGAGAAAAGGAGAGAAGTGGTCCTGAGATGCCTGATTGAGTACATGGGGGAGAGACAGGAAGACCACATCAGTGTCCACCACGTATGTATTGGGCTTAAAGCTACTTGTCTATTTTTCTGTCTGTATGTATTAATATTGAGATGATATGGGGTTATTATGTTTGCTCTTGAAAGATTTAAACTCTGTAGCTTAATAAACAGTTATGTGATGACCAATCGGGTACAGGCAAGGACAATTGCATTGTTTTATTGTAATGCATCCTTTGAACCAGAAAAAGACAACACTCATGCTACAGTAGATCATGATAGTTTAGTACCCACACTATGGCATTGTCATGGTAGACTTCACTCTGGTCACATGCTCTAGCCACAGTGTCCATCTAGTATCCACCACCTTTAGCAACAAAAGTACAATTTTGACTTTGTGTCTTATCTGTCTTCTACCTGTCTGCTATATTCATCTCATTACCTGTTTGTCTGACCAAACTCTTGATTCTTTTTTGTCTCCACCAATAGAGTCATGATGAAACAGAGGTGCACGCTGAGCTTGGCAGTTGCTCACTGAAAATTTACATGTGCCATCAGCTCAAAACGATTGGGATTATCATAGAAGGAAGGACAGCCCGTGGCCAGAGGTGCCAAATCTGTCGAAAGCATGCTGCCTCCTGTTTGGACATACCTATGCCCTCGACCTCATGTTTCCCTCAAAACTGGTGAACACTTTTGAGATACTGTATATCAGAGGCTCTTTGTGGGATTGGACCCCATGCATCCTAAGCCATCATCCAAGTATGCAAATGTCCTCACCAAGTTGTTTTAGATGATTTATTAATGGCATATGGAATTGTTTGCCATAATTTAAAAAATGCAATCACTTTGGTAGTTGAGCTTACCAAATATCAACTTTTACCAGTACTTTTGATTTTTGTTTGTTTTTGACCTTAAGACTAGTTGTTCAAAATATAGAAACACTGTAATCCTTTTTGACATTGCAGTTCCAGTGTGATACAATGTGATGTTATGGCTCACATTTACCTTCATCTAAACATTGTAGATTGGGCAGTTTGGATATTTCACTTTACTGTTCAGAACAGGTTGAAAATACACTTATACAGTGTTTGTTTTATATTATTGTGTACATGTACGGCCACATTTATTGGCTGTTTTGTAGTCACTGTAAAAAAAATCACTGGTTGACATTGAATAAATGTTATTATCTTCAATCTATCTTCCCATCTTTTTCTTCTTCAGTTGAATTTGTAATTGTTATTGACAAAGTCTGTTTATGTAAATTTATTCACTGTAGTGCTTAGAATATAGACATTTAGATTTCTTTTCTGAGGTTATAGCCAGGACTCAATTAAAATGTTTTTCACATATGATTAAGTTAATTTCACTAAGAACATTAAGTTAATAAAACCTAATTAAAATGAGTACAGGTAACTTGTAGCAACCCATAAATAAGTGACCTGTACCAATAAAAGTAGGTTTATTCAACTGAGTATTACTAGTACTATTAGTTAACTCAACTTAATTTTGTTGTGTTTGTATTAAGTAATGTTACAGTGTTTATTATACTTAAAAAAGGCTGCAAGTTGATTCAACTTAAAACATCCAATGCAGCCACTTGCCTCACTTTTTATAAGTTAGATCTAGGTATTACTTTTTACAGTGTAGCAAAATCTCTAAAAAGCACACAGTATGCAGCCTTTCACTTGGATTCTAAAATGTGGTGTACTTCCTGCTTCTCGAACCCAACAGACCCACCAAAATATTTTTAACTTGGAAGAGTTAAGAGTTGGGGAATGCCATTGGTCTTCTTACTTGTAATGTTGAGATGCTAATAAACCTAAAAAATACCTATCATTATTGACCACTTGTCATTGGATATCTACTCCCTTCTGATATAAAATATTTATTTTTGGGAACATTGGCTAAAACTTTTTTTCTGTCATTTCTTTCAGGCTGAGGAAGTTCAGACAAAATTCTAACCCTGTTAGCAGGCCGAGGAGGAGGATGCAAACGCGACGTGTTACATTCAGAGTTGGTCTCATCCTCCTCCCTGATTTAACAACATTCCATCCCCAAAAAGGTATGATAATAAATTATGTATAAATCACCATTGTAGGAGAATACTGCAGCAAAAAAAAGAAAAAGATGACCATGAGATAAGTATAGCCTAAATGTATAAAGTTATGAAACGTCACGTTGCCCTCAGCCAAAATGGAGCCAGCAACAAACATCAGAAGGACTAGCCGAGGTAAGGCTGCTCTGGGCTGGGTACATGAGCACTGAGCGTCCGGTGATCGACATCAGATCAAATTTTCAGAAAGGCACTATCTTTATCAATAAACCACAAATTTGAGCTGTAAACCAGCACATTCTCACCTGAAAAACTCTTAAAACTACATATAATGACATAATAACAGTAATAAGTTTAAATTATGCTGGTTTCCTCCTTTACTGACGCTTGCTGGTTAGTGCGAGATGCATTCTGGGACACCTGGCTGTCTCAATTCCGTCACCTCTCGATGCATCCTCGATAAAAGGGGCGGATCAAGAACACATCCAGGGATTTAAACTGTACTTGGCTAGATGTGAACTTTGACGTTTCACAAGTCCTCAAGAACACAAGTACAGACAACTAGGCATATTGAGAAATCTTACGTTGTCATTCATCCCCGACAAGAACCGCCCACTGCTTCTGACTGACATGTAAACCGGCCAACCATCGATGAGAAATTAAGGGTGTGCACGATCCAGCTAATGAGATTAGATCTTTTGCAGTTCGTTGGTGTGTAGTATTTTACTAGATCAGTTTATTTGAAAATTAAAATGGATATTTCAAAGTTCTTCAAAAAAAAGGAAGTAAAACACCCCCAGCCACCACATAAACTCCAAGATGCAACAGCTTCAGGTATCTATAAATTACTGTATCTCTCAAATTAGATTGTTACTGAGCCATGTCAGTGTGAAGCAGCAAATATTTACTCATAGTAGGCATTTTCGTTTTTCTTATTCAGTTTTAAATTACTAGTTTACATTTTTGAGCATAGCTAACGTTTGCGCAGCACAGTCTTCCTAGGACACACACACACACACACACACACACACACACACACACACACACACACACACACACACACACACACACACATATATATATATATGTTGACCGAAACACTGAAGGAAAGAAAACTCCTGACAACAGTTCTCATTCAGAGTATTTGATTTCAGATCCAGCCCAATCCCTGAAATGGATGGATCGTGTAAGGGAGACATCCAAATGCTTGCTTCCAAGAAGAGGGTTGGGAACACAGACATACATTTGCTTTTAAAACACTCAGATATAGCAAATCTCAATGTTTAACTTAGAGTTCTCAAAGGTGAACTATTGACCCAGTAACAGTAAAGTAAAAAAATGGAAATAAACATTAATCAAGTTAATGTAACATACAGAATGCCCTAATTGTGTATATATATATAAAAATTAAGAAAAAAAAACTTTTCCACAAAAAAAAAAACCTTGTTATTTGAATCAAGCAATGCCAAATGTCTTGGCACAAGCTTTGGCCAATACCATACTTTCTGAAAAGTCATTAAATGTTGTGCACATTGGCAAATTGAGGCTCACTGAGCACGTGATGGCCGTTGGAAGGCTTCGACCTAACCCTGGTTCCAGGAATGTGATAGTTGGTTTCTCTTGAAATCCTGAGGTGACTTAATGCAGTGAGGCCCAAAGCAGCAGAAAACAGAAAACTACAGTTGTACTAAAGTAACACATTGTGTAGCATTCAGGTGTTACATCAAGAAATAGGTGTGTTTGATTATGATAAATTCAATGTTCAAAATTCTTTTGTTAATTTCTCCTTTTATGTAACAGCCACAGTATAACAAATGCAACAAATCTATCAAGCTGTTTTGTGTTCCCTCATCAGTGTCTGTCTATTTATCCCCTGTTTGTTTCTGCTTTAGTCATGGAGTTTTCAGTTCAGTTTACCAGTGTCGTTGTTTGTTTTTCCTGTTCTCTGTTTGATTGCCTTTTGGATTTTGACCCTTGCCTGTTTCTGGACTCACGATTTTGGATTACCCATTAAACTACCCTGCACCTGGATCTGTCCGTTGTCTCCGTGATTTACCGTGACAGAGCTACCCAAAAAGGCCTCTCCCAGCATTAGATTGAAACACTTGGTCGCTGGTCTGAAGAAGCTTTTCAGAACTACATCCGATCTAATCGCTTCCACATTAAAGAATACCAACAAACACCTATCAGCTAATTTCAGCTCCAGCTTGTTCTCCCACACGTACCTGCAAGCCACCATATCCAACTCAACTAATACCATCATTCCAATACAGTAGAATTTTTCTATCATTGCTGCAGCAGTGATGCACCTTGGCTCCCGCAGGAGCTCAGTTATTCTGGCCAATTCTTTCACTGCCGCAACAGTGATGTTCACTCAGCTCCTGCAGAAGCTCACTGGCTAATATATCCACTGCTGCAGGAGTGATGTCGCCTCTGCCCTTCAAACTAACCCACCAAACAGCATAATCAGCCTACGCAGTGCAATTTTTGTGGGTCATCAGTAATGTTTCTGGCTGCTGTCCTGCATTGGTTTGCAATTTTTGGCGAGTACTCTGGGTTTGGGGCAAATACCGAGTTCAGAGCCCTCTCCTCAGACAGCAGGCCAAATACAAGTACTGCTTCGCATACAACTTACTATCGGATTATTTGTAAGTGTGAACTCGTGAATTGCGAGTAATGTTCCACTTTACACGTATTATTGTTTGTTATATTGGACTGTTAAATAATTTAATCTGAAGTCTGTATTATTTACTTATTGTAATTGTTATTTATCTTTGTACAGACCACACACAAATGCTTCAGTAAAGTCATCAAAAGAAAGAACTGTGGTTGACTGAGTTCCTGGGTTCTGACCGGACCACCAGGGCGAGTGTTTCCTTTCCAACAATCCTAGAGATAAAATTAAAAAGTCCAAATCCTACAATCCTGTTATTTCTTTCTCTTCTGATCGTCTCATCACTTCTGGCTGTGTGAATCTGAATCATGAGATTTACATGAGATTCATCTATGATTCTGCAGATGGAGTAAATCAGCTCAATCTCTCAAAACAACTCAATCATATTTTCTGTTTAAACATTAAAACAGATGAATATGTTCTTTGGTTTTAACTATAAATCATTAGAGCTGCAGTTCAGTGTAAAGACTAACTCATACAGTGTTAATCAATGAAACATTCATTAACATTATGAATGATGCTCAATGCTGCTTTTTCCTTATATTACAGTCATGAGAGCATGTTTAGAGGTGAGAGAGACACTACGGTAAAACACATCAGCCTGTCCTGATTCAGATCAAACTGTGTTGAAGTAAATCATCAGGAGTAAATCAGATGATCAGGTACAAGAACTACTACAGAAGATTGAAGGAATGATGATGGAAAATGGTGGGAGATTTATCATGGAATGAATGAAGAGGACCAACAGCGAGTTAATATTGTCAATTACAGGTTGTTTTATTGTTATGTTGTAAATGACAATAATAGAAACATGGCAGTTTGTTCACTAAGTGTAAGTCACTAGTTTGTCACATTGACCTTAAGGGAAGAATCCACACAGTCTGTTTAAACAGTGATTTGATCGTTCTGTTGTAGTTTCAGGAGAAGATTCAGATTTTCCAAGCAGACACTAAGCAACCACCAAACTGTCCTGCCGCTTATTGTGGCTGTAAGACAACTATGAACTACTTATCATGATTTCAGACTGTGGTGATGTGGTTTCTCCACTGCATGGATCTTCATGTGTATCTTCAGGTGACTTTTAAAAGAGAAACTCTTTCCACACTGATCACACATGTGCGGCTTCTCTCTGCTGTGGATCCTCTCATGTGTTTTTAGATCTGATGACACACTGAATCTCTTGTCACAGTGTGAACACTTGTAAGGTTTTTCTCCAGTGTGAATTCTCTCATGACGTTTTAAATGGTTTGCTGTAGTAAAAGTCTTCTCACACTCAAAGCACATGTACTCTCTCACACCAGTATGAATTTTCTCATGTTCTTGTAAATATGACAGCCGTGAAAAACTCTTTCCACACACAGAACATGAATGTGGCTTCTCCTTTGTATGAACTCTCAGATGTCTCTTCAGGTTTGTTGCCCAGAGAAAGGTTTTGCCGCATTCATTACATTCGAACAGCTTCTCTCCGGTATGAACTCCACTGTGAATCTCAAGATTTTGTTTTGATGTAAAACTCTTCCCACATTGATCACATGTGAACGGCTTCTCTCCTGTATGAACTCTCATGTGAACATCAAGACTTTTTTTGGTTGAGAAACTCTTTCCACACTGAGTGCAGGTGAAAAATTTCTTGGCTCTTTTCTTTAAAAATTTATTTTTAGTCTTTGAGCGACTCAAAGGTTTTTCTCCAGGTTTGTCATGATGTTCCTCCTCCACTTCACTCAGTTCTTCACTCTCCTCCTTCACTTCCGTCAGCTCTGAAATGACAAAAATAGTTCATTTTCAGTATATTAAAGTGATTCAAAATGAGGATTATGAAGTGAAAGAACATAAAAGTGAACCTTCATGTACTGAAATAAACGACTGCTATGAAATATTCTGATCACTTTGATGCCTTTTTATATATTTACTATATGTAGCTGAAACAGTTATTATATTTAAAACATTAAAGACAAATCAGTGAGAACTATTCGATATTTTGATGAATGACACAATTATTGACATATCGACACCAACTTTTAGATTGATATTAATTTTGCAAAAACTATTTAGTTATTAAGGGTTGGTCACACTTTTTCTTTCACAGACTTCCACACATGTGAATGTGGGACACTGAAAACAAACTCAAGTGAATTTCTACCCTCAACCCTGTTATGAATTTTCCTAATCTTAAAACTGTGACGCCCAGGCAGTGACATCATCTGGGCTCTTTCTACAGCATGATGGGAGGACAAGGAAATAATCTCAATCCATCGTCTCAGTTTAACTAAGAATAACGTCTACATTTTATGAAAAATACAACTTTATCAGTAACTATAAATCAGCTTTTGCTTAAGTCAAACTTACAACCCTGTCAGCCATTCTGGAAAGTGAATTTACTTGATACACTTTGGTGTTTACTGATATTACTACTTTTTTATTTTGAAACATGTCTAAAATTTTGGTTACATTGTTGTACATTTTGAACCAGATATAAAATAAATGTAAAATAATCTGTACTTTGACCTGATGTTGACAATCAATATGAACATTTTTCAAATCTCACTTCACTGACCATTTGTTGAAAATGAGTTTAACTGCATATCTAAATGTGTAGTTGAATCTTTCTAACATGAATGTTGTTCAGCATCATGAATGAATGAAGAATAAACACCAACCTCTTTGTTCTTCAGTATCTTCAGTGTGTTTCATTCTGCAGGGTTCTGGATCACTCATGTTCTCACTGTCCTCTTTAATAAACTCAGTCTTTACTGGTTTCAGCTCTTCCTGATCTGATCGTCATCTGATTGGAATATCCCAGCATTTATTGATCCATTCCAGTGTGAGGAGCTTCACTGATGATGTGAGTGATGTGGGACGAGCTTCACTGATAATGAATCCCAGTGTGGGAGGAGCTGATCTGCCAAAATAAAATAAATTCATTCAATAATATCAGTTGCGGGGTTTGTTTTTATATTAAAAGATACACTCTAAAAACTGCTGTGTTAAATATGGACAAAACCAGGGATTGGGTTGTTTTCACCCAGCTATTTTTTTCAACCAATTTTGGATTTATTTTTTTAGCCAGCAATACAGTAATATAGTAAAAGGCATGTTTTTGCTCACCCCCAAATAGGGGCAAATGGGGTATTTTAAGATGAAACTTGACCAGACCAGAGACTTATATTACATCATGTGAAAGAGGGCATAATAGGTGCCTTTTAACCCAACCTGCTGGGTTTGTCCATATTTTACCCAGCTTGGGTTGTTTTTAACCCAGCATTTTTTAGAGTGTAACAGAATATAATGTTATGAAATGATTCCAAATATGGATTATGGTAAGAAAAACGGTTAAAACCACAAAGACAAAAATAACTGTACATATCTGTAGTCATCAAATCCCCTCAGTCTGTTGACAGCAATGAAATGATCTTTAAGTGTCAATTTACAGCAGATCTGAAGACATCAGCATAATAAATTAGGTGAAAACAGAAACTATTGACATGAAATAAAGAGTGTTTTCAGCAGTTTCTCTGTTAATATTGATGATCCTCAGACTATCAACACTCATTCAACAAGACATTCACATCATCTCACTTTATTCTGAGTGTTTGCTGTTAGAAACACATTATTGGAGTCAGGATATCTGAGAACATGCTATAAACTGCTTTAATGAAAGACAATACTGTTATTTCTCACAACATGACATGGATAAAAAAAAAAACACAAAAACAAACACTAATGACACTCATCTTCATCAACCACTGCTGCTAATAACTATGAATTAACTATAACCATGAAACATTGTTTGATTTTATGATAAGATTCATTGTAATAAAGTAATTAGATCTTTAACATGTAACAGTTTTATGTGCAGAAACTGAAAACTCTCCCCGTCTCAGACTCACAAATCCTGCTGGAAAGATCTAACTTAGAGAAAAACTCTGAGATTTTAGATTTCTACTTAAACTATTTGCAGTTTTTGTAAAGCTTTCACTGTATGGACATCATTGCATAAGGAACTACTTTGTCACTTCCTGGAACATGTTTTTATTTTTTGTTAATATGGTCATTTATCTAAAACCATTATAAATGTTTTGCTTTTGATTTAGTATGACGTTGTTACTAAACAGTGTTTATCTGAATGAATCTGAATGAATCTACGTTTTGAGCGAATCAATCGGATGAATCAATTATTCAGATGTGCACTCATAAAGAGAGCCATTTACTTCATTCCTGAAAGCCGTTTGAATGAATTGAATGATTGGAAAGGATTCAGTAACTCACTCATTAAGACATTTACTTCCACCTACTGGCAGTTTTAAATTCTTTTTAGAGTATAACTTTAATAAATAAATCGTTTTTCCATATTAATAATTATCATTTACTCACCCTCATGTTGAATCAAATAAAATATTTAAAGCTACTTTTTGTAATGTCTCTTAGATGATCTTTTGGAGGTAATTTCTCAGACAAATTTTTGGGATTAAATTGTGGGATTAAATTGTGATTAATTAATCGCCATATTGTGTAATTAATTGAATAAATTAATTTATCTAAAACTAAATGTTTTGTTTTATTATGGTAAAATGTTTAGCAGTAGTGGTTGTTGAAGATGAGTGCCATTAGTGTTTGTTTTTGTATTATTGGTGTTTTATCCATGTCTTTAATTAAAGCAGTTTATGGGACTTCAATAATGTGTGTCTATCAGCAAACACTCAGAATAAAGTGAGATGATCTGCTAATGATCTTGTTGAATGAGTGTTGATAGTCTGAGGATCATCAATATTAACAGAGAAACTGCTGAAAACACTCTTTATTTCATGTCAATAGTTCCTGTTTTCACCTCATTTATTATGCTGATGTCTTCAGATCTGCTGTAAAGTGACACTTAAAGCTCATTTCATTGCTGTCAACAGACTGAGGGGATTTGTGGACCTCAATGAACAATTATTTTTGTCTGTGCTTTTAACTGTTTTTTCTTACAGTTCTTTACTACTTTTCTAGATATCTGTCATTATTTTAATGGAGAAACAGAACAAAGTTCTGAATTAGCATCAGTTGCTCTACGATAGACTGATATAAATTCTGAATGCAGTTAGTTTATGGGTGAAATACAAAAAGGGGTTAATATATCAGGCATATTTAGAACAAGAATCATTTGACAACATTCAAACACTGTATTGAAGGATCACAGTGCAGCCCAAAATACTCTTTAATTGACATTTAAAATCTTTATAAATCTTTATACCACTTTCTTTCAAACCACTAGCTTTCACTCATTTGTCAACAAGAAGTTTTTAAAGGGCACCTATTATGCCCCTTTTTACAATATGTAATATCAACACGGTCTCACCCCTATTCGTCACATACTGCCGTTTGGTCATTTCCCCCTCACGTCCATAATCCGACGTTGAGGGTACCCCTATTCGTCGCTTGACAACGTAGAAGGTCGCCTAATAGATTTGAGTGCAAATCCCTGATCTTTGAATTTTGACGAAATGGGGTTATCCATCCAGCGGTTTGCCTGCGCTGGAAAGTAGGTTTCAGGCGATTGATTTTATGCTGCAAATGTGTATTTTGCAGTAGCGTGCAGCGCATATACCGTTAGAGTCATTCATTGGGGCGGTGATCATACATTTTCGTGGTGTCAGAAACCGCTATCACGTCTTTTTTCTCTCTCTTTTTTATATAATTTTGGGCTAACCCCAGAGGAAAATTTTACTGCTCAAAGTATGCTTTTCTATAGCTCAGGAGACAAATGTGAGATTCTCATCTAAGCCTTATTTTAATCTCTATTTTGTCTAAAATGTTTCTCATACATTTCTCCTAAAATTCACTAGGAGCAATAGGTGAGACAGAATAATCAGAGGGAGTCATACCTGAGACTAAAAGGAGATGCCTTGCTAATCTCAATTCTGTGTTTTTAATGACTCCTTTATTTCTCCTTTGAAAAAGAAAATTAGCAATACTGGAGCAATATCCGAGTCTCTCGCTCACTCTCCCTCTCATTCACACAAACACACACGCACGCACATGAATTACTAATTCAATCATATGACCTTTTCCTCCTACCAGACTAGATTCACCATTCTAAACAACACAGATCATCCACTTCAGAACATCTTGATGGACCAAAGAAACAACGGACGGGAATGCTACTCTCTCTTCACTGCAGGACAGACAGAAGATCTATCCACAACCATCAGGCTTTAAAAATCTATAGCAAATGGCAGATTAGCTGATGTAATAAAGAAATAAAGAAATCTGAATCTGAATCTTTATTTAAATCAAAATAACATTAACAAATTTAAAGACATTTTAAAGACAGCAAAAACTGTTTAAACATGGTCATTACAAAATATGAACTAAAGTGCTTTTTTTTTTGTAAAATTAACAAATTTAAAGACATTTTAAAGACAGCAAAAACTGTTTAAACATGGTCATTACAAAATATGAACTAAAGTGCTTTTTTTGTAAAATTCTGTTTTTAAAACAGTAACAATTTTAACAATGTTATGAGCAGTGGCAGGCCAGGTTTACAACAATTCACAACAATAAACTTGAGTCTCTGACGCCAACATACATAATTTGAAAACAAGGACTTTTTGTGAACATTGTCATTTCAACAAATGTCCCATATTTACAGTGTTGTGGCCCTGATGCGGCATTTGTTTATGAATGCTTTTTTGACCTTACTTTTTTCAACCGGTGTCCAACCATCCAGTGTACTACAGCGCATGACGTAAGCTGCAAGCATAAAAGAAAAGAAAGCACAAATTACAGATTGCATTGAGTAACCGCAGTTACCACAACAGTATTGACAACTTTTTTCATCCTGATACGACAAAATTCGCATTGTAATATCTCTATGGATCACACATTAGGAAATGCAGCAAAACTGTGAGGACAGTGAAACAATCATAACACACAACGTAGCTATGTGATATATGGGTATCCAACACCTCTTATTGGGTTCCCACACATTTTTTACCTATGAATTTTCACAACTTTTTCCACAAATTGTTAACAACCACATGAGCAACAAACTTACTTATAATTGCATTGACTTTGAATTTATCCAGGACTCTCTTCCCATCTGGCACCTTTCCGTGTTTCCCAAATGCCACAGCATTCTGGCACTCCTCTGCAGTAAAGAATTCATCAAAAAGAAGATGGAACAAGCGAAGGCAGTCCTTCTTTGCGGATGCATGGATTGCAGCCAGGTGAGTCGAGGACAAGAAGAGGCCACTTCCTGGATATAGCTCCTGCTGCCGAGATCTGCCTTTTGGAGCCCAAACACCAGCCTGAGGTTGGATCTGTTCCACTTTGTCCAGAAAACTTCTGAATGCATCGAGGTGCTCACCACCTGTGACACAAAAGATGTATATTACCTTACAGGGACACAGCAGCATTCATTAAGTAAAAAACAAAACAAAAGACAAGTTTTTAAAAAGTCCAAAATATTTCATGATTGGATAAGAGTTTTACCAAATTGTTAAAAGCTTTTAAGATTTAGCTTAAGCATCAAATAACTCCCAATGTCCAAAGTAAGACAATGTAGTAGAACTTTAAACATATACCAATATAAAAACATAATTACAATTTTATGTTGCACAATTTAATACACTAGATTATTACCCACGTTTTTTTTTTTTTTACACAACTCTTCTGAATAGATATTAGGTGTGTTAGAAAAACTTTGAGAGAAAAAAAGAAGTGTTAAAAGAACAAGTAATTGCAACAGAGAAACAGAACATACTTACTTATGCCACACAGCACATCATGCAGTTTGGCCTTTTCCTCCACTAATTTTTCCACCTCTGTCTTGCATGCTTCGCATGGCTTCCACGATCTGTCTTCTGCTGACTCAGGCGAAATGAAACATGGTTCTCTTTCTGGAATTGGATCATGTTCGATGATTAAAGCATCTGCAGATGAGCTTGAAGTCTCATGTTCAGAGGTGCTTGTCTGGCTCTGGTCCCCAAGAACAGCAGGTTTTTGATGTGTATTAGGACTGTGCAACATTTTGAGGAAGCTTTCTTTGGCTGTAGGAGCTGGTGGCTGTCTCCGCTGATCCAAATCTGCCAAAACAGGCTGCTGTTGTGTTTGGTCTGAAGGTGTGGGTAGTGCTGTGTGAGGCTGGTGATGCTTTGAATACTGCGAAAGCCTGGAATTGTGTGGAATTGGAGACAGAGTAGTTCGATACTGGTTGAGCGACTGGAATGGTGAATGCTGGTAATGTTGTGGCGTATTTGGTGATGACTGGGAAACTGGAAGTTGGTACTGTGGCCAGGCAGTTGCATGCTGGAGCTGTGGCTGGACAGGTAGAAATGACTCTGTGGGTGGAGGCTGGTACACTGGCCAGGTTGTTGGAGGCTGAATGACATTTTGGTCCAAAGTATTTAGGTGATCCTGTGCAGAGGTGGACTGGCCTGCTTGAGGTAGGAATGGAAGGTTGTAGAATCTTTGTGCAGCTGCATCTCTTTTTTCATGTCCTTCTTAGTCGCCTTCTTGGTATCCACCGTTTTGTCAGCTGTTCCAGTGAAGTCTACTGTAGCTTTGTAGAACTTATTGTCAGACCATCTTGCAAGTACTTCTTCTCCTGGTGTCAGATCTCTAAAGCAAGCGATGGGTTTATCATCTTTGTTAAGTATATCACAGAGATTAAAAATCTTTGCTGTGTATCCATCTTCAAAGGTCAAAAATACAAAAAGTCCTGAAAATGAACACAAAGTAAACAAAAAGGAGATTGTGAGTAAATCAGTGCAGGCTAAAAATCAATATTATTTAAACATGCTACTATATCTTTATTGTCTTATTTCTAACCCTCTTAGCAAAGCAACAAAATGACCTCTTCACTTTAGCCTTCGACTAGGATTAACTTTATTCTTTTAGCACTTTCAAATTTATTTGCTCCTGCAACTCTTTGATTTATGCACTCTCTATTCTATTTTTTCAATGTTTTTAATCCCTTTCATTATTTAATTATCACACATTTTATTTGTTTATTTATTTATTTATTTTACACATTGTCTATGAAGAGTATGGTGCAGGAATACTTTTTTGTAAAGAACTTTGAGCTGCAATTCCTATACAAATTATTTTATCCCTTAAATTTTGAGATGACTCGCAAAATTCAGTCACTAAAATGTACAAATAAGTTTCACTCCTTTTTCATGACATTCCTTTAAAAATTCCTGTAGGCTATAATCAATATGTGTGCCTCAAGCTACCAATATACAGTATTTATAAAAATTCCAGTAATAAGAGACCAAATACTGACGAATATTTTGGTTAGTAAAGTGTCCAAAGTACGTTAAAAATAACCACTTAAACCAGTTTTAATACTTAACAAAATTAGCTAAGCCGTAGTATAGTAAAATAACTAAATTACGATCTTGGTTATCTCTGGGGGAGCTGGGGTCTGGTTCATACAAACTCATCTTTTTCGGAGGGTTTCGCGCTCTTCTGGGCAGTTTTGTATTAGTTCCTTCTGCACTCATTCTGTAAAATAAACAAAAGTACAACACATTTAATTATTGGGGTCTCACTGCACGAGATCAAATTTTTCCAATCACACACAATTTATGTAACTTAAAGAATGTATAGCTACAAAATACGACCAGTTTTTTCAGAGAGTATCAGAACCCGCATACACTCGCCATTTAAAATGCCTAAATTATGTTTTAAAAAAACATGTTGCTCATGGGATGATATTAGACTCAAAAAGATTAATGAATGCACACACAATTATCCATGTACTAGATAAATGTTATGAATGTATCTTACTAGCCACAAACAAATGCCATTCGATTTGTAGGCAATACCAGCTCGGTAATTCAGCGACTGCCATCTAGTGGTAGCTGCCTGCCTTTTTTTTTTTTTGAATAATGTTTATTACAAACTCTCGTGGAGACAACAGCATAAGAAAACCGGGCAAGGCATCAACAAAATGCAGATTTGACAATGGGAAAAAAATAAATACAAAAATAAATAAATAAAAAGAAAAAAAAAGAAAAAAGGCATTATTCACAAAATAAAATATGTGTTACATGATCATAGCTGCCTGCCTTGCCTTTCAGTTGCGTGTGGATCATACAAGCTAAAAACTGCGGAAAGGAAGTCTCAAAATCCAAATGAACCGAACGCGATCCACTTGAACAACACGTCAATAAATGCATGCGTGTCACCTGATTCACAAATGCACAATTACTTATTGAATGAGCAATTTATGATTTATGAATGTAGAACAGAACAGTTTTATTCGCAAACATGTACAAATCGCTGCACAATCATTCAAACCCGAATTCCACAGATTCAAATTTGTTTGTGGCTAGTAGGATACATTCATAACATTTATCTAGTACATGGATAATTGTGTGTGCATTCATTAATCGTTTTGAGTCTAATATCATCCCATAGTTGCTTACCTTCTTTTGAGTCTTGCAACTGTTTTTTCCTCCATTCCGACTGCCCGCCGCAACTCCATACGTTAACTAACGCGCGCCTTAACCTCGTTGATTCAGCAGCGCCCCTCCACTGTGAATTAACCAATGAGGATGCAGCATTTGTGACTGATGGCGCTCTCTTCTAATGCTGACGTCGGGGCTGCATCATCTACAAGGTTCAAGGTTCACAGTGTTTTTGCGCCAACTGAAGCTAAAAAAAACAAAAAAAAGGTGGCGGTGCAGCATCTATAAGCGGTGAGTGACTTTTTAATAATAGAATAAACTTGTGTTTTCTTTGTAATTTAAGGTTTTTGTGAGCTTTGTAAATGTACAACACATTATCTTTTAGTACTTGATTTTTTGTTTTTACATAAAAAAAATCTAGTTTTATTTTTATTTCAGTTAACTGAAATAGTTCTTACACGCCCATTATTACAGTGTCATATAATTTTGTTTTCATTTACTACAATAATGAAACCCTTATAATGAAATGGTTAGTAAAATAAGTGATTGTCACATGCCAAGAGTTTTCACTTGTGCATTCTGTACCAGCTAATGAATGTTACAACTGCGATCATTTTCATTATGATCATAATTTAGTCAACTTTATGTTAATCAATTTCTATTTAATAGGAAAGGTTGCACGTGTGTATAATTATTCATTATTCATTATAATTATTCATATAATTATAACCCTTTTCAGTCTGAAAAAATTTAATATATTTTGTGCCCTTTTATGAACAATCTGTACCTTTTTTTTCTGTCAACCACAGGTTATTTTCCCTGCAGCCTCCGACTCCAGTCAATATTGCTCTTCCATAGAGGTTACTGATACATTTGATAGTAGGGGGGGGGAAGTGTAACACTATTTAACACTGTGTATTAGACTGCACTGTCTATACCACCATCATCAAAGAAGAGCATCTTCTATATTTGTGTGTGTGTGTGTGTGTGTGTGTGTGTGTGTGTGTGTGTGTGTGTGTGCGTGCGTGCGTGTGTGTGTGTGTGTCTACAGTTGGAGCTACATATATTTTTAAAAAAATAGAATGGCGCAGAAGTACAACTCACGCTGGAGGAGAAAGGTGAAGAGCCAGCAAAATACTTGCAAAAGATACAGAAGAAAGGTTGGGAAATTTACATTTTATTGTTTTTATATTGTCATCTGCAGTGATTGATTATAAGCACATTCACCCAAGTTCTGTATTTACGTACCATTTGAGGTGTTGGTACTTAACTTGCCACTTGATATTTCCACTCCACTACATTTTAGGGAAAAATAATATGGTTGCACTTTATTTTACAGTACGTGTACTTACATGTACTTATAGTGTACTTACAGTGTATTTATCTAAGAAAGTTCTGGTAATACAAGGTAACTACATGGGGTAGGGGTTAGGTTTATGGGTAGGTTCAGGGTTAGTACCTAATTATTACATAGTTATTGTAATTACTATAATAAGTACATAGTATGTACATGGAGAACAGGACTGTAAAATAAAGTGCTACCAATAATATTTTAATGTTTACTACACTACATTTATCTGATAACTACCGGTATAGTTTCCATTTGCTTTACAGATTACATTAAACTTCAGAGTCAAAACAGCACATTTTTCCGATTAATTTACATGAATGACTTAACTGATTCAGGTCAATAACAAATCTGATAATTGGCCAGGACATAATCAACCAACGCATACATGTAAATATTATGTAATTTACTTACACTTTTGAAACTGAAGTACATTTACTGTGATATCATATACTTTCATCTTCTACTAAAGTCTTTTTCATGTGGGTAACTAGCTTTTACCAAAGTCATATTTTAACAACTTTCCCTTTTACTGGAAGTGTGTCTTTCAGTTAATTTATAAAAATAAAAAAATAAAAAATATATATATATTTAGCTGCTATGTTCTTTACTCATCTACATTTCATCAGCTCCATAATGGTTCTGACAATGTTCCTCAATAATTTTATATAACAATAAAATATTTGTTTGAAAATGACAAGTCTGTTACAGATCACCTTTATATGTGGAATTAGCAAAATATTAAGAACATGTCTGGACCTATGTAGTAGTGTTCTACAAAGCACTACAAAGTACAGTTTAAAAAATGGCCATCCAAGTAAATAATCACCTCTTTTAAACAGTTCCAATAAAATGTTAATATTTTAACTCCCCATGAGGGGAGAATTTATAGCAGGATTCTCCTACAGTATATACTGTGCATTGTTGTAACCTAGGTATGTCTTATAAATTTGCATGTGAGTGTTAAATATGCTTAATGTATTATCATTCTCGGGTTTTCTGCAGGACACACAAGGACAGGAAAATAGAGGTAAAACATGTGCAAAAATGTAAAACAACTAACTCCATTTCCTTCAGTCTCCAAGATGGCATGTAGTTTATTTATTCTGTGGAAATCGCATGTTGCAAAGCTTTAAATTTTGATCGACTGGAGCGTTAATTCAAATAAAGTTAATGTGTCCAATAAAACACTGTTACTGAAGTGAGACCTTCAAACCTCACTTGGGTTGTCAAGGGTTTACTGACAGCTCAGGTGATTATTATAACACTTTAATAGTCTAGTAATTAGTAATGTGTTTGCAGGCATAAGTATGAATGAAAAATAAAACATGTTGAGACTAGTAAGCCATAAATTCACCAATCAAGTAAAAGCAAATTAATCAATTGTTTTTTTTTTCTAGAAGCAACAAACTGGAGGTCAGATGATTGCAGCACCGAGCAAGTGACCAGATCTGCTAATTTGGAAGATTCTTCAAACACAAATGTGTGTAACATCCACATTACGCCAACCATTCATCCTCTAATGCTATGGACACACAAGTGAGATGCATCACTCTGATCTTAATGTTGAATCAGAGCCTGAACAGCCTATTTACATAAAGGGAAACATTTCCTGAGCACCTACCTGAATTTGTTGAAGAAGGGACTTTAGATGACAATGCGTTATTTGATGAAGGACTTCTTCAAATTGATGATGACCTCTCATTTGAAGACAGTTTTGAGCTTTCTAACCTAGAGGAGGGAACAGAACTTCGAAAGCTCTACAAAAACTGTAGATCATCCACTGTACAGAAATGCACCAATTTCTAAGTTGCAGAGAGTCTTCTCCTCATAATGACTTTTGCAAACAGACACAAAATAACAGGAAAAAGCTCTCAGTGATTTGCTTACATTAATATCTCTGCACTGCCCCTCTGATACACAGACTGAGTGTCTTAAAAATTTACACAAATTTAAACAGTTATTTGATGATCCCTCCTCTCTGCTTTTGCACACATATTGTAGCTCATGCTTCATGATTGTTGGAGAGTATAGACACCCAGTGTAAAACCTGTGAAGCCAATGTGTCGATGGAGGGGTCAACCTCCTATTTTATTGTGGGAGGTTCCCATTGAAGCCACAACTGAAGATGAGATTGTTTGCTCAGGAAGGTTTTGAAGAAAAAACTTAAGTTCAGGTTTAATAGACATAAAAAATGTCATGACAGTATTGAAGAAATATATGACGGAAAAACCTATCAGAAATTAACTACTTGCAATGGGCCTCTCAGTGATTCCAGAAACATTTCGTTAATGTGGAACACAGTACGGTATACCTATTTTTTGGAGTCTTCAAAGTTTTCTGTTTGGCCTTTTTATTGTGTCATAAACGAGTTAAATTTTCTTGTTGAACGCACAAAACGAGAAAACATGATATTTGCAGGTGTTTGGTTTGGGGATTCAAAGCCGTCAATGTTGACATTCCTTTGAACCACTGTGTGGCACTCTTGAACAAAATTGAAAGAGAAGGAATTTCTCTTCAGTTTGCAGGAGCTCTCAAGAACCTTTCATATGCAAAGTTTTACAATTGCAGGAACCTGCGATTTGCCTGCAAAAGCTTTGGTACTTAATACTGTTCAATTCAATGGACATTTTGGGTGTCTAAAGTGTGAACAGCCAGGTCAAACAGTGAAGACTGGAGAGAGAGGTCATGTCCATGCCTTTCCTTTCCAGAAGACAGATCCAAAAGGCCCGCCTCGTACTCACAAGGGGTTTGTAGATTATGCTAAGATGGCCTATGATTCCAACAGCGTTGTTCGTGGGGTGAAGGGACCTACGTTTCTCAGCAGACTAACAAGCTATGATTTGGTCTTGGGCACAGGTATAGACTACATGCATTGTGTACTACTGGGAGTAATGCGTCTATTGATGTTTTTGTGGTTTTCCACAGAGTTCTCTTTGATGTGCATTCAGTATGGTCAGATCAATCAAAGAAGTTGACAAACGTCTGGAAGAAATAAGGCCACCATTTATGATTCGATTCCCTCGTTCTGTGTCTTCTCACAGGATGTTCTTTAAAGCATCTGAGTATCGGTCCATTTTGCTGTTTTTCGGGCCAGTTGTATTCCGGGGCATTCTTGCAGGACTGTACTACAACCATTTCCTGCTCCTTAGTGAAGCAATCTTTATTCTTCTGATGGAGTCAATAACCCCTGCTCAAATAGATCATGCTGAGAAACTACTCTGGAATTTCTGTTCTCAAATGAGTGGACTCTATGGTGAGCGATACATGACAGCCAATTTGCACTTACTTGTCCATTTAGCTGATAGTGTAAGAGCTCTTGGACCTCTGTGGACACACTCTTGCTTTCACTTTGAAGACAAAAATGGGTACTTGCTCCGTCTTATACATGGAACCCAGAATATACCTGCCCAAATGGTAAATGCTGTAAAGACTATACAATATCTCCCTAGCATCACACAAAACATAAAGCTGAACATAGTAACTACTGAGTTTTTGGCCAGAATGACAAATAGCAATAGTTATCAACCAAGTAATGTTGTCAATATTGTGGCCATGTTAGGGGCATCATTCAATAGATGTCTTGAAACTGATGATATTTTTCTTCTGGAACAGTTTCTTGGTCAGGCTTTACATAGTAATGTCGTCAAGGCATATAACAGAGCTCAAATAGGGAAAATAATTTACACTTCCCAGCAGTATGTCAAAGCCAAAAGACGAAACAATTACACAGTGTTATTTTGTGATGGTGCGCAGATCAAATATGGACAGATTAAATTATTGTGTTCCTACAAAGAACCCAATGAAGGTCAGAATGAGATAAAACTTGCGTTTTTGAATGAATTTGCAGTTGCAAGCATAAATCTTCTACAAGATACTTTGACAGGTGGAACGTGTTTCCATATTGTTAGCCTCCTGGAAGTTCCTGTGAGAAAGACAGTGGTAGGACTTGAAAGTATTTTGGCAAAGTTGATGTTCATTGATTTGTCCTCGATGCCTGGTATTGTGTTTGCTGCACATTTCCCTAACAAACTTGAAAGGGACTAAAGATATTATAAAGTCAAAGATATGATCTTATTTTGAACAAAAGGGCCCATGATTTAACTAGTTGAAAATCCCTACTGAAAATGTAAAATATGTTGATGGACAACTGTGATGCCATCTCAACTGTTTTATATGGGCAAATCTATTGTCATACAAAAAGGTCACTTTGGGGCTAACATGAGAAGATGCATACATCTGAATATACAACATTAAAATTATTAATGATATGAGTTTTTGGCAGTTAAACTTTGATACATCTGAAATGTTGAAATTGTAATTTCTTTGCTCTCAAGTTACCAATAAATTACTGTTTTTAATTTTGCAATGTGTTTTGTGTGGTTAATAAAATTATTTTACTGAATTACATGCAGTGAAATATTTCAAATCATTTATAGAAAATAATATAAAAGAAGAGGGTCTTTGTAGCCTAAAATAAAAGATTTACAATTAATTTATTCATACAGGAATACATTATATTTAAAAAATCATGTGGATTAAGATATCATATGAAACAACCAAGACAGTGATCCAAGTCTTAGAATTCAATGAGCACTTGTGGAAATCTCTTCCTTTGCTCTATCTGAGTTAAGCATGAGATGCATGAATTGAAGCTGGGATAAGAGTATATTGAGTTCATGGAGAGAACTCTGTCTGAGATCACAAAGAGACACAGAAGTTGAGAAACTCTGAGCATTATATTAGAGCTTGTTGAGATCTATTCTGAAACTTAAAAGGAGACTAAATTGAGATTTAGTACATCTTATTGCTCCAGAGAAAAGCCTGAGACACAGGAGAAATAAACCTTTGTCTCAGTTTGGTGTCATATGGATCTCAAAGTTGTCTAGGAGAAATAAATGAAACATTTTGGAGATCTCTTTTCAGATTTTCTTTTCCTCTGGGACGTTACATTAAAATGACATATTTACAGGAGTGTGTACTTGCTGTATGCTTAAAGCATGCCTTAATTAAGGTGGGATGTTTTATAATTTTCGATCACATACTGCCGTTTGGTCATTTCCCCTCACGTCCATAAGCCGACGTTGAGGGGTAAGTTACCCATATTCGTCGCTTGACAACGTAGAGAGGTCGTCCTATGTTTGAATGCAAATCCCAAATCTTTGTATTTTGACGAAACTGGGTTATCCATCCAGCGGTTTGCCTGTTATAGAAAGTAGTATGGTTTCAGGCGATTAATTTTAATGCTGCAAATTGTGTATTTTGCAGTAGCGTGCAGCGCATATACCGTTAGAGTCATTCCCCAGCTAACCAAAATACGTGACTGTTACGTAACTGCAACGTAATTTGGTGACCAAACTTTCGTCGTGGCGACGTAACTGGCAACCGGAAAAGTGAAAGGTGCGTATACGTCGCCACAACGTAACTTTGTGACGTTGCCAGTTAGTAACTGCGACGTCGTGGCAACGTTGTGTATCAATAGTTGTGTGTTGGTCATCCGTTGGTAATTCTTATATTTATTTATTTTTCTATGGTCGGACATGCAGTAGTTTAACCTAATTTATGTCCTCATTTGCCCAAACTAATGTAAAGGCTATTCAGACTCGAAATGAATTCAATTCATTTATTTTGAAAAACACACAGAACATGAACAAAACTCCCAAATAAAAATAATAAAATACACTCAAACTATAAATAAAAACATATAGCCTACAGCGAAACATAAAATAAAAGCATTCAAGACGTTTTGCTCTCAGTATCATTAAAAACATATGTTGTGCTAACTTAACATTTTGCTAACATATATTTCAGACGATCAAGGAAATCACAGAGGTAAAAATATTTACAAAAGTACTTAAAGTAGACTGTGGGTAATGTTACTTAACCAATCTGACGCAGTTGTTGAACTTCATTGCTATAAAACTGACGAGAAACACGGAGAAACGTCGACGCTGTCCTCTCCAGCAGCTTGAATGTTTTCCCGGTTGCCATGGCAACTCTAACGGACACCTGCACTAACGTAAACATAACAATAAAAAAAGGTTTTGCGTCTTTCCAAAGTTAACTTTATACATTTTTATAAAAGCCATTTATTCGTTGTCACCTCGGAAAAATAAATTCTTCTCTCAGAAAAATTAACTTTACACTCTTATCAACATACTGTAGTGTGCGCGCGGCGCGCACTCCATTTGTGGAGGCGCGCGCTGTATGTCACGTCAATATAAAAAGCAGTCATCCATACTCTAATTTGGTGAAAAGAAACATTTTTTTTTTCTTAAGGGACATTTCAGTCTTGTGTCTGACATTTAGTTACACGTTTTATATTGCAAATTCTGGTAATAATAACATATAAAGAATGTGTAAATGATGGTAATGAAATTACGAGCACATGACGTTGCTGTTACGTTGCCAGTAAGTCATGGAATGACCATTATATTACGAATAGAGGACGTATCTGGAACGTCCTTGGTAATCTTGTAACGTTAGGAGAACGTACTGACGACGTTGTGATATGGTAATTTGATGGTAATATTATTACGGGCATACAACGTTGTAGTTACGTTACTAGTAAGTCATGGAATTACCAATATATTACGAATAGAGGACGTATCTGGAACGTTCTTGGTAATCTTATAACGTTAGGAGAACGTACTGACGACGTTGTGAGATGGTAATCTGAAGGTAATGAAATTACTGGCATGCGACGTCGTAGTTACGTTGTCAGTTAGTAAGTCATGACATTACCAAAAAGTACGAATACATTACGTAACTGTTACGTCGTGTGTTAGCTGGTTCATTGGTGTGGGGTCGCCATACATTTTCGTGGGGCAGAAACCCTTGTCTAAATCGGTATCACGACTTTTTTTAAGCTTAAAAATATAATTGACACACACTTTTGATAAAATCTTTGATCTATGTCCTTGAGTAAACTCCTCAAACGCGCATATGTATTGGCGTCGTGAAAAAATGCGGAACTACCTGCTATTACTGGCTGTAGTTTCAAGCCTCTGGCCAAAAAAAATTTTATTTTACAGAATAAAAATGCATAAATCTCTCATCTCGGGCTGATATGGAAGGGGGAAAAGCACGGTAATTCGCAAATACTAGTGTAGGGCTGGGCGATGTATCGAATGCTTTTGTATCACGTCAGCATTTCTTCAGTAAAGCCGGTTCCCTGATTAGTTCACTGATAAGACACGCAATATCGCGTTCAATATCGATATGTATCGCCGTCGATATTGCTTGCGCGATATTGCGTGTCTTATCAGTGAACTACGGCTCTGTCTATTAAATGCTGCTTCATTTGAAAGCAGGTGATGGCAATTTAGCGGCAATCAGGGAACCGGCTTTACTGAAGAAATGCGCGTGACAAAAGCATTCGATACATCGTCCAGCCCTATACTAGTGGTATTCCCTACTAATACAAAGCTTTAATGCTAAATCCTGAAGTATCCCTTTAATAATGTGGACAATATGTTCGAGAAGATCTGATCAGAGTGTAAAGAAAAAAATTAATACTCTGATTTGCCTCGCAGTCTGAACATAGTCAAAGTGCTTTGTGACGCACAACTTACCTTTAAATGTGTTGATTTGTCGTCCCTCGATGAAGGCTTTGTCTTTGTCCGACAATATGTGTTCTTTTGCATCCTGCCTAGTGTTTTATTCTTCGTCTTTCTCACCATGTTGACTAAAACACTCCAGGTAACATGAAGAGTATATGTTTTTTTTATAAGAATTCTTTATATAAAGTATGTTACTGTCAGACTGTAGTTAAGTCTAATATATATAAACTGAATTTACATTCTATTATGATAGAGACATATTAGAAATATATAACATAAACATACCTTAAGCAAAATAACTGATTGTATTACCGGAATATAATAATATATATATATATTAAAAATAATAATAGATAATACAGTCAGTCATTTTGCTTAAGGTATGTTTATGTTATATATTTCTAATATGTCTCTTTCATATTACTGCAAATTCATTAACGTTAGACCTGAGTGAAAAAAAATGATTTCTCGATTCTCATTTTTTATTAGAAACTATCAATCCCCAGAATCGATTAGTCTTTGCTGTTATCAGATGGTGAATGAAAAATAACACTGTAGCTCACCTCCCATTACAGTCATCACTTTGGAGTTTGTTACTTTTGATAAGAAAAACTAATAATACGTAATTATGTGTCTATGAACCACAAAATAATTTTTTTGTTTGTACCTTAAAAACACCAAAGACGCCATTTTAGCCGCTAATAGGCTAGTACCTTTTGACTGATGTTAACCCGATTAGCTGCCATAAGTTTAAAGGTAACTAGTTAAAACTGTCTGACTCATAACACACTGAGCTATGTACTATTATAAGTAAATACACTTACCTTTGACATGATCAAGTGAAAATCTCCCGTTATAGCTCACCAATTTCGCTGGAATTGTGCTGATTAATCTTAATTATTATTGTTATTAATCTCTCCGTCACACCTCGGCATCAAGACGATTGAAGATCAGAGGCGGGGCGAGCTGACGGTCACGATGCCAAATCCAGCCAATCACTGACGAGGATTCCAGTGTTCCACCAATGAATCGCGCGCTTGGGCGGGTCTAGGTGTATGAAATGTGTATGAAACCGCAGTAGCACCAAATTTTTCAATAGGGGGAGATTATACACACTGAGCATACACACGTACACAGAAAAACGGGTACAACGTGTTTATAAGGACATATTGAGAAAAATGCGGGAGGTGGTTAGGAACAACCTTATAAGCCTTTCTGCACTGCTCGACTTATGAGGACATCAGCACTGTCCTCATAGTTACGGTGTGTCCTCATAGAGTCGGTACGTATCTCATGCATTTTGTCCTCATAATCCGGCCGCACCAACGCACACACACACACACACACACACACACACAATTTAGGTTTTGGTTCCTTGTGGGGACATTGGCGTAAATTCCATATAGGTGTAATGCATTTTATACCGTACAAACTGTACATCCCACTATGTGGTCGAACTCAGATTTATATTATAATCGTGTGGACATTTAGCTTCCCCACAATGTAATATAAACAAAAACACACACACACACACACACACACACACTCCTGTCTACTTACCTCATTCATTCTCTGTATCGTTCCTCCCAGCCATTGCCGCTATTGTAGTAGCGGGTACACACACAATCACAATAGCACATGGACATTCTCCCCATTTCTCCATACATTCTGGACACATTCCATGCATCCATTTCCTGGTCATTTTATACACCTACACAGCACTTGTCGTCTTGTTTCAGTCTCTTGGTGCTGTTTGTTGATGTGGGCATAGTTAGTCTTCCGATGGGAAATGCTGCGCTGGCCAAACCGAACGATCGAGCGGTGGCTGCTTATGACGTCACGGCCTGGTCGCGCCGGCGCACCGTCAACCGGAAGCTGACGAAACCATTGTCCAATGTGAATAGGGTGTTTCTGAGTGTGTATTGAAATGTCCAGTTTTTTAAATGTATTATGTGTGATTGGATTATGTGTTTATTATTTATATATATATTTAGGAATTATTGTTGTTTTATCATACTGAATATCAAATAGATTAAGTATTTTGAATGAGTATTATGTTTATATGTACCCAAAGATGGGCGGGGTTTGGCCTAGAGTAAAAGCCAGGCCAAACATAAAGACAGTACTTAAGTTTACCAAGTCGACGCAAGAGTGCTACTGTAGTGCCTCGAGCAAACTCAAGACCCCTTTCTTTTTGTATATTGTGGATACCTGTGTATATATATCGTTGTTGAATTATTTTCTGGTTTATTTTTCCTTTTGTTGTTTTTTTGGTACTTTGGGGGGTTTTTTTGTGGACACTGTATATATTCTTCACTGTGCACTCAACTTTTGGCACTGTAAATAAATTATACTTTGCACAAAAAGTGCTTTTGCGAGTAAGCCATCATTTTTACATCCCCTCACGGACTTTCACTTCCTCCCCGAAGGCAAGCTGGTGGGCTTGTCTTGATCAATAATCGGGGCGTTCTAGAGCAACACTGGAAAATGTCCTCTTTGGATAATTAAACACAAATAAACGCAACATGCAGTATTTTAATGAAGGTTTTTATTATAAAGGGAAAACTAAATCCAAACCCAAATGGCCCTGTGTGAAAAAGTGCTTGCCCCCTAAACCTAATCACTGGTTGGACCACCCTTAGCAGCAACAAATGCAATCAAGCGTTTGTGATAACTTGCAATGCGTCTGTTACAGCGTAGTGGAGGAATTTTGGCCCACTCATCTTTGTAGAAATGTTGTAATTCAGCCACATTGGAGGGTTTTGAGCATGAACCGCATTTTTAAAGTCATGCCACAGCATCTCAATAGGATTGAGGTCAGGACTCTTGACTAGGCCACTCCAAAGTCTTCATTCTTTGTTTTTCTTCAGCCTTTCAGAGGTGGATTTGCTGGTGTGTTTTGGATCATTGTCCTGCTGCAGTACCCAAGTTCACTTAGCTTCAGGTCACGAACAGATGGCATTGTCCGTCAGGATTTTTTGGTAGACAGCAGAATTCATGGTTCCATTTATCACAGCAAGTCATCCAGGTCCTGAAGCAGCAAAACAGCCCCAGGCCATCACACTACCAACGGCACCATATTTTACTGTTGGTATAATGTTCTTTTTTCTGGAAATGCTGTGTTACTTTTATGCTAGACGTAATGGGACAACACACCTTCCAAAAAGTTCAACTTTTGTCTCTGTCAGTCCATGGAGTATTTTCCCAAAAAGCCTTGGATATCATCAAGATGTTTTCTGGCAAAACTGAGACTTTATGTTATTTCGTCTTGGAACTCTGCCATGCAGGCCATTTTTGCCCAGCCTCTTTCTTATGGTGGAGTTCATGTGAACACTGGGATTCCTTAACATGAGGCAAGCGAGGCCTGCAGTTCTTTGGATGTTGTTGTGGGGTGTTTTGTGACTCTCTTGGATGAGTCGTTTAAGCTGTGCTCTTGGGGTAATTTTGGTCGGCTGGCTACTCCTGGGAAGGTTCATCACTGTTCCATGTTTTCACCATTTGTCGATTATGGCTCTCACTGTGGTTCAGCTGGAGTCCCAAAGCTTTAGAAATGGCTTTATAACCTTTTCCAGACTGATAGATCTCAATGACTTTCTTTCTCAGTTGTTCCTGAATTTCTTTGGATCTCAACATGATGTGTAGCTTTTGGAGGATCTTTTGGTCTACTTCTCACTTTGTCAGGCAGGGTCCTCTTTAAGTGATTTCTTTACAGGTGTGGCAGTAATAAGGCCTGGATGTGCCTAGAGAAACTGAACTCTATGTGTGATAAACCACAGTTAAAGGCATAGTTCTAACCAAAAATGAAAATTTGATGTTTATCTGCTTACCCTTACAAGCAGGCATCCAAGATGTAAGTGACTTTGTTTCTTCAGTAGAAGACAAATGATGATTTTTAACTCCAACCGTTGCCGTCTGTCAGTCAAATAATGGGAGTGAATGGGAACTTGGATCAATAAGAGTCAAAAAACCTTGCATAGGACAAATCCAAGAATTAAACTCTTATACAGCAGCTCGTGACTTAATACAGATTCATGTCCTAAGACATGTAACAATCGGGTTTTGTGCGAGAAACCGAACAGTATTTATATACTTAATTTTCTAAAACACCACCATGTCAAAACTGCGTTCAGCACTCGCTTAGTGAGGTCTGGACAACGGCAGTGATGTCTCGTGTATATACTTCAATGAGTGCTAGACATCACTTCCGCTGGACAATCAGACCTCACTAAGCGAGTGCTGGTTGGACATGTGGTGGTGTTTTTAGAGGTAAAAATGATATACTGTTCGATTTTTCACACAAACCGATCGTTTCGTGTCTTAGGACATCAATGTGTTGTCACAAGCCGCAGGGTTTAATTTGGATTTGTCTTTCGCCCATTCACTCCCATTATTTCTGACTGACAGATCGGCAGCGGTTGGAGTTAAAAATCATCATTTGTGCTTTACTGAAGAAACAAAGTAACCTACATCTTGGATGTGCTGAGGGTAAGCAGATAAACATCAAATTTTCATTTTTGTGTGAACTATCCCTTTAAGTTGTGTTTCAACAGCGGGGCATGCACTTTTTCACACATGGCCATGTATTTGGATTTAGCTTTTCCTTCATAATAAAAACTGCATGTTGTGCTTACTTGTGTCATCTTTGATTCATATTTAAATTAGTTTGATGATCTTAAACATTAAAGTGTGACAAACATCCAAAAAAAAATACATTTTTTCTTTTGTTTTGTGGTAACTATTTGTTGTATCTGCACTCATTCAAACAGTTTTAGGAGGGAAAATAACAAACATTATTTGTGTAGCCTGCCTTTAGGCAGAGTGTTACAATCTTCACTGCATGTATAGTTATTACCAAACGAACTATAAAACACAGCTCTTCCACTTTTCTATTTCCATTTTAAAAATATTAACCATAAGTGGCAATATGTCCATATAGTCTGCAAATATAAAACATAACCCCTCACTCTTTTTGTTAAATGTCAGTTTTAATGGCCAACAATAGCCAAATACCCATTATAAAAGTACAAGCAATAGGTATAAGAAGCTACAATAAAAAATGTAAAGCAAAACAATTCAGTCAAACATACAAAACTAGCACTCTAGTAGGCTACAACAGTAAACTATAATGCCTAACTATAATGAAGTTATGAGATTCAAACTTTTAGTTCAACAAATTATACATTTATGAGACCAAAGATCACCCATTAGATTTACAAAAGATGAATTATATTATCTTTAATCTCACTACAGAAAGTCAGTGAGACCAGCGTCAGAGCCAAACGCTTCAGAAGGATTAGCTGAGGTTAGGCTGTTCTCTGTGGGGTATGCATGAGCGCTGAGCGCCCGGTGATTGCCTGGATCTCACAACTCCAAATAGGTGCTTCTTTTTATCAGTAAACTACAAATTTGGAGCTTTTTAAACCAGTACATTCCCTACATGCCTGAACACTCTTAATTTTACATATCATGACATAATAACAGTAATATGTTTAAATTTCACAGGTTTTCTGCTATACTAATGACGCTTACTGGTTAGTGCGTGATGCATTCTGGGATACCTGGCTGTCTCAAGTCCTCACAAGTCACCTCTCGATGCATCCTCTCATGTGTTTTCAGTGATCCTGACTGACTGAATCTGTTGTCACAGTGTGAACACTTGTAAGGTTTTTCTCCAGTTTGGATCCTCTCATGTGCTTTCAGAGTTGATAACTGACTAAATCTCTTTGTCACAGTGTGAACAATTGTAAGTGCTTCTTTCTCCAGTGTGAATTCTCTGGTGCACTTTTAAATGGTTTGCTGTAGTAAAAGTCGTCTCACACTCAAAGCACATGTACTCTCTCACACCAGTGTGTGTTTTCTCATGTTCTTGTAAATTATACAGCTGTGAAAAACTCTTTCCACACACAGAACATGAATGTGTCTTCTCCTTTGTATGAACTGTCAGGTGTCTCTTCAGGTTTGATGACTTTAGAAATGTTTCTGAGTCACACTGATCACATGTGAACGGTCTCGCCTCTGGTGTGGATCCTCATGTGTGTTTTTTTAAGACTTGATGATCGTGTGAAAACTTCTTCCCACACTGACTGCATGTGTGTGGCTTCTCTCCGGTGTGGATCGTCATGTGTTCTTTAAGGTCTGATGATAGCGTGTAGCTCTTCCCACACTGATCACATGTGAACGGTCTCTCTCCGGTGTGGATCCTCATGTGTGCTTTAAGGCTTGAAGATTGACTGTAGCTCTTCCCACATTGATCACATGTGAACGGCTTCTCTCCTGTATGAACTCTCATGTGAACCTCAAGATGTTGTTTCTTTGAGAAACTCTTTCCACACTGAGTGCAGGTGAAAGATTTCTTGGCTCTTTTCTTTAGAAATGTCTTTAGTTCTTCACTCTCATTTGCTTTCTTCCATCAGGTCTGAAATAAGAGGAAAACATTTCATTTAAATTTTCAGTACATCAAAATAAGTTAGAGAGAGAAATATGAAGTGAAAGGTCATAAAATTGAGTCTTCCTGTGATAGACAAACTGCTATAAAATATTCAGATCATTTTGATGCAGAGTCCAGAATTAATCAAGTATTGACATTTTATACAAATTGATTTTATTTTTCATTTTATTCATTTTATTTTAAAGTAAAAAAGTATCATGCCAATTACACAATTAGACATTTAGAAGACAATAAAATACCAGAGTATATCAGGTATATCAGAGCTTGAGTTGAAGCTGCTTCATCGGGAGCCCCTCCTCAGTGGGACAGCAAACCAAATTAGCTAACCTAATATAATATAAAGCTTATATGGGCAAACAATCTTTGTTAGATGTGATAACTGACTGTGGGACATAACTGCAATGGCTGATCTGCTGTCTTCATTTAATTCTACCCAGGCCAGAATTGATTTTTGGGGTCTTTTTAATTTTAAAGTTTTTGGTAACATATGATTAGATTTTATCATACATTAAAATTGTAGATTTTTAATTATAGACTATTTATGTTGGTGAGACTATACAAACTATACAAAGATGCCAAAATGTGCTTGAAGACAAATATGATACATGAATGCTATAAGGAGAATACAAAGTATAAAAACGAAATGAGGGGGAAAGGAAGAATGAGGGGTGGGTGGATCAAGTCACTTGGTCAAGGCGTGTCCTGTGTTTTATCTTAGCCTTTGCTTTAGCAGGAAAATCAAGCCTTACACATTTTTTAAATTTAAAACATTAGAGCATATTCCTGTAGTATTTAATTTATTTGCCTAAAACTGTGTAAATATTATAGGGCCGTTCACACTAGACTTTTCCTTCCACTGACTTCCATTCATGCACGTGTGAATGTGAGACACCAGAAACACAAGATCAAGTGAATTTTGCGGAGTGGAGAAGATGTAGAAGATTGGCATATTCACTCAACCCTGTTACTTCTGACATGATTTCTCTCTCCTTTCAAAACCAGAGGATTTCTTAAAACTGTGACACCAGGAAGTGACATCATCTGGACTCATCATGGGAGGACAAGAGAATAATCTCAATCCATTGTCTCAGTTTTTACACAAATGAATGACTGCATTCATCAACCCTGTTACCAAAGTTACTGTAAGAAGAGATTTTGCTTCAAGTTACACTCACAACCCTGTCAGCCATTCTGGAAAGTTCATTTACTTCATACATTTTGGTGTTTACAGTTTATTCTTAAAAATAACAGTGTTGAAAACGGGTATTGAAAAAAGCTTAAATTCTAGTAACACTCCTGCAAATTGTGAACCAGATATGAAAGAAATGTAAAATATTTAGTTTGATCTGATGAATGTTGTTCATCATGAACAGGTGAAGAATAAACACCAACTCTCTTTGTTCTTCAGTATCTTCTGTGTGTTTCATTCTGCAGGGTTCTGGATCACTCATGTTATTTCCAGTTTTCAGCTCTTCCTGAAGCTTCAGTGCTCCTCTGATGGGAATATTCCAGTATTTATTGATGAACTGGGAGGGGCTTCACTGATGATGTGACTGCTATGGGGAGGAGCTTCATTAATTCATTGCAGTGGGCGGGGCTTTGTTGACTGAACAGCAGATTGGCTGGAGGAGATGATCTGCCCAAATAAAAAAATAAATCAATTACTTGTGTTTGTTTTTATAGGGTTAAAGTCCAGAGATCAAACTGTAGTGTCTGCATCAAATTAAATGTACAAAAGTGATTTTAAATAGAAAACCCACTAAATGAAGTGTGTCTGTTTAATGTTTCAAATTACTTTCGTGAAAACAAAATGTTTTAATGTGTCATCATCATTTAGTGTAACAGATATATTTAATGCTAAAAAGGAATCAGTTATTTTGACCTGTACTTAATAAAACATATTAAAAAGAATAAGATATCTCATGTTAAATTTCATTATTTTTTAAATTATTAAAAAACTTCTTGCTGACAAATGGGTGAAATCTAGTGGGTTGAAGGAAAGTGGCAAAGTCTTAAGATTTAAAATGACAATTAAAGAGTATTTTAATTGTCAGCTGATTATCATTCTAAATATGCCTGAAATATGCTTGTTTCCCTTTTGTGCTATATTAACCTCTTTTTGTATTTCACCCATAAACTAAAATGCATTCAGAATTTATATCGGTCTATCGTAAAGTAACTGATGCTAATTTAGAACTTTATTCTGTTTCTCCATTAAAATAATGACAGATATCTAGAAAAGTAGTAAAGAAGTGTAAGAAAAACAGTTAAAAGCACAAAGACAAAAAAAATAATGGTTCATATTTGAGGTCCACAAATCCCTCAGTCTGTTGAGAGCAATGAAATGAGCTTTAAGTGTCAATTTACAGCAGATCTGAAGACATCAGCATAATAAATGAGGTGAAAACAGGAACTATTGACATGAAATAAAGAGTGTTTTCATCAGTTTCTCTGTAATTATTGGATGATCCTCAGACTATCAACACTCAACAAGACATTCAACATATCAATTCAACAAGACATTCAGATCATTAGCAGATCATCTAACTAATGGCACTCATCTTCATCAACCACTGCTGCTAAATATTTTTTACCAAATTAAAACAAACATTTAGTTTTAGATAAATTAATTTATTTAATTAATTGCACAATGATTAAATCACAATTTAATCGCATGTCAAATTTGGCTGAGAAATTATCCCCCAAAAGATCATCTAAGAGACATTACAAAAAGTAGCTTTAAATATTTTTATTTGATTATATACATGAGGATGAGTAAATGATAATACTATTAATTATTATTATTATATAAATATGATTTATTTATTGAAGTTATACTCTAAAAAGAATTTAAAACTGCCAGTAGGTGGAAGTAAATGTCTTAATGAGTGAGTTATTGAGTCCTTTCCAATCATTCAATTGTCTCAAACGTCTTTTGGGAATGAAGTAAATGGCTCTCTTTATGAGTGCACCACTTCAAATCATTGATTCACCCGATTGATTCTGCTCAAAACGCAGATTCATTCAGAAACAAAACAAAACAAAACACTGTTTAATAACAACATCATACTAAATTAAAAGCAAAACATTTTATAATAGTTTTAGATGAATGACCATATTAATAAAAAATAAAAACATGTTCCAGGAAGTGACAAAGTAGTTCCTTATGCAATGATGTCCATACAGTGAATGAAAGCTTTACAAAAATTGCAAATAGTTAAAGTAGAAATCTAAAATCTCAGAGTTTTTCTCTAAGTGAGATCTTTCCAGCAGGATTTGTGAGTCTGAGACGGGGAGAGTTTTCAGTTTCTGCACATAAAACTGTTACATGTTAAATATCTAATTGACTTTATTACAATGAATCTTATCATAAAATCAAACCATGTTTCATAGTTATAGTTAATTCATAGTTATTAGCAGCAGTGGTTGATGAAGATGAGTGTCATTAGTGCTTGTTTTTGTGTTATTTGTGTTTTATCCACATCATGTTGAAAAATAACAGTATTGTCTTTCATTAAAGTAGTTTTATAGTCTTTTCTCATACATCCTGACTCCAATAACTCAGTTTCTCACAGAATAAAGTGAGATGATGTGAATGTCTTGTTGAATGAGTGTTGGATAGTCTGAGGATCATCAATATTAACAGAGAAACTGCTGAAAACACTCTTTATTTCATGTCAATAGTTCCTGTTTTCACCCTCATTTATTATGCCTGATGTCTTCAGATCTGCTGTAAATTGACACTTAAAGCTCATTTCATTGCTGTCAACAGACTCAGGGGATTTGTTGACTACAATGATATGTACAATTATTTTTGTCTTTATGTCTTTTAACTGTTTTTCATACCATTATTAATATTTGGAATAATTTTGTTACATTATATTGTTATCATTTATATATATAAAACAAACCCCGTAACTGGATATATTTTTTATTTTGGCAGATCAGCTCCTCCCACACTGGGATTCATCATCAGTGAAGCTCCTCCCACAATCACTTCCAGCATCTATCAGTGAAGCTCCTCACACTGGAATGGATCAATAAATGCTGGGATATTCCAATCAGATGACGATCAGATCAGGGAAGAGCTGAAACCAGTAAAGACTGGAGTTTATTAAAGAGGAAAGTGAGAACTATTGAGTGATCCAGAACCCTGCAGAATGAAACACACTGAAGATACTGAAGAACAAAGAGGTTGGTGTTTATTCTTCATTCATTCATGATGCTGAACAACATTCATGTTAGAAAGATTCAACTACACATTTAGATATGCAGTTCATCTAATATTCAACAAATGGTCAGTAAAGTGAGATTTGAAAAATGTTCATATTGATTGTCAACATCAGGTCAAAATACAGATTATTTTACATTTATTTTATATCTGTCCAAAATTTGGCAAACAATGTAACCAAAATTTTAGACATGTTTCCAAAAATAAATAGAAAAATAGTAATATCAGTAAACACCAAACTGTATCAAGTAAATTCACTTTCCAGAATGGCTGACAGGGTTGTAAGCTTTGATTTAAGCAAAATCTGATTTATAGTTATTGATAAAGTTGTATTTTTCATAAAATGTAGAAGTTATTCATAGTTATATAGATTATTCCTTCTTACAGTGACTTTGGTAACAGGGTTGATGAATGTGATCAACAATACAGTTTGTGTAAAAACTGAGTACGATGGATGGAGATTATTTTTCTTGTCCCTCCCATCATGCTGTAGAAAGAGCCCAGATGATGTCACTTCCTGGGCGTCAGTTTTAAGATGAGGAAAATTCATAACAGGTTTGAAGGTCAAAATTCACTTGAGTTTGTTTTCAGTGTCCCACATTCTCATGTGTGGAAGTCTGTGAAAGAAAAAAGTGGTGACCAACCCTTAATCATTACAGTTTTAGTAAAATAAACATCAATCTAAAAGTTGGTGTCAAAATATGACAATAATTGTGATTCATCAACATATTTAATAGTTCTCACTTACAGAAACATGGTGATTTGTCTATAATGTTTTAAATATAATAATTGCTTCAGGGACATATAATAAATATATAAAAAGGCATCAAAGTGATCAGAATATTTCATAGCAGTTGTCTACTTCAGTACATGAAGGTTCACTTTTATGTTCTTTCACTTCATAATCCTCATTTTGAATTACTTTAATATACTGATAAATTAACTTTTTTTTGTTGTGATTTCAGAGCTGGGATGGAAGTGAAGGAGGAGAGTGAAAGACTTTCACTATTAAAAGTCAACTGAAGATACACATGAAGATCCATGCAGTGGAGAAACCACATCACCACAGTCTGAAATCATGATAAGTAGTTAATCTTTGTGCTGAGAAACAAGTAGTTTCCTTACAGCCAGAATAAGTGGCAGGATAGCTTTGGTGGTTGCTTAGTGTCTGCTTGGAAAAATCTGAATCTTCTGAAACTACAACAGAACTATCAAATCACTGTTTAAACAGACTGTATGAATTCTTCCCTTTAAGGTCAAGTGTGACAAACTAGTGACTTACACTTAGTGAACAAACTTCCATGTTTCTATCATTGTCATTTACAACATAACAATAAAACAAAATCTTTTCAACAACTGACAATATTAACTTGCTGTTGTTCTTTCTTCATTCGTTTCCATGTTAAATCTTCCACCATTTCCCTGATCATCATTGCCCTTCGATCTTCTGGGCAGTTGTTCTTGTACCTGGATGTCTGATTTACTCTTGATATTGAAACAGTAAAATTGTCCTCCACATTCAGCAGCACGATCTTTTCAGTTTAAGATGTTCATCAATGCCTGTTCCAGGATCCTCCAGTTCACCATGTGTGAACAGAATCATGATGTACTTCTGAAATTCAGTAGTAAAAGGTAAGCAAAAAAACATCATAGTAAGAAAATTAGGCAAGGCAAGGCAAGGGAATTTTATTTGTATAGCACATTTCATACACAATGGTAATTCAAAAGTGCTTTACATAAAGAAAAAAAGAATAAAAATAGAACATAAGGAATAGAAATAAACAGTAAAAACAGAATTTTGCTATCTGGATGGATGAGCTAGGAAGTCTCAGGGAGTTTGTTGTTGTTGTCCATCAGAGCGGATCAGAATGGATTCCTTTCCTCACACAACAGGACTGCTATCTGTTAAGGCACTTCAAACTGATAAACAAAGTTTCAATCTCCCCTTTTGCCAAGAGGCACCTCAAACTGCACCAAACAGCCCTAATCCCCCTTCCGGAGATATCTTTATCTATGCAATGCAGTTCAAATTTCCCCTTTGGAAATTTCCCCCTTTGGAAAGTGTCCTGACTGTAATCCAGAGATATCTTAACCATGCACTACATCTTAAATTTCCCCATTGTTTGTCCCCTTATCCAAATTTACCAAATTTTTAACCTAATCACTTTCTTCCTAATTCTCCCAGCTCTTTCAACCAGACAGCAATATTTAAAATGCATTAAAAGTCAGAATAACAAGATGATACATAAAAGATATAAAATAGATTAAAAATGAAATAAAAACAGGAAAAATAAATTAAAAAAGAATAAAAAGATAATACGTATAAAATAAAGTGCAAACAGTTCTGACATAGCCAGTGCTCAATCAGCAAATGCATAGATAAAAAGATATGTTTTTTGAGTCTGGATTTGAATGTGGCTACTGTTGGAGCACACTCTGATCTCTTCTGGAAGCTGGTTCCAGCTGCGGCTGGCATAACAGCTTAAAAGCAGACTCTCCTTGCTTTGAATGAACCCTTGGTATTTCTAAATGACTATTTTCAAAACACAAGCAATATACACTGAATATATTATTTTACAGGTAATAGTATATACTGTATGCTCAGTACCTTTGGCATTATTCCAAATATTAAACATTACACACTTTGCAGTCAATAACAATACACTTTGTTATTACTTATACTTTGTATAATATAGTCAACATTTGAAGTGGATCAAAAACCTTTAATCAAAGTTGTCCTAAATTTTTTTTTTGGATTCACTTAAAATGTACACTACTGTACTTTGAACAATATAACTTCAATACAGTTGTACTACTATTTAAATACAGTTTAACACATTTTCCCAAAGTTGAATGTATTGGTTTTCAAGGCCATTAAAATAAATAAAAATGTAAGAACATCACTAAGGAAGAGACATATTTCATTGACAAAACTGTAATAGTTTTTATTTAAACTTAGATTCAGCAAAACTTACCATGTTTTTCATTAAAGAAAAAATACAACATACTGGACCATGGTGACTCTGTATACAAAGGTCATGGCCATTACACATTATATTCCATTTTCTGATGAGCTTCTCATGGTGTCTGATGGCCGCTTACACAGAGACAGTGACCGCAGAAACTGCGTGAAGAACAGCATCTGTTAACAG